>NC_141009.1:65265710-65865710 GCF_052327205.1 Somniosus microcephalus | reverse complement strand
GGTCAGCATCTCCAGTGGCGACGGGGCCACTCAGCCGGCCTGCCATGATCTGCTCCACTCTCTGCTCGAGGTCGCTCAGCTGTTTCAGGTCAGGACGGCCTCCCCCAGTCTGTCGCTGCTGTCTTCTGTTATGCGCCAGCTTGGACTGCAAGAGAAAGGACCGCCTCTAAGTACAGTGTCAAGCCCTGATATTGCCCGCACTGCCTCCCATGGTCGAATAGCCCTGACAGTGTCTAAAGTCCTGAATGTGCAAGTGCTTTTCATGACAGTCCCATAGCTGCTGGATGAGGGCTGGCCATTAGAGCTTTCAGACTCGTTTGGCTATAAAGTGAGGTGCACATGCAGGGATGAGGAGGATACTGGAAAGGGTACTCACCCTGACAACCCGAGTGAGGACGTTGAAATTTTTCCAGCACTGGGTTGGTGTCCTGCCAACCACGCTGTTGGACATGACCTTGTTTGCCACATTCCTCCATGCTTTCCGATATTCGGCGGGCAGCGGCCTCCTGCCACCCTCAGGGAAGAGGATATGGCGCCTGCGGTCCACTGCACCAACCAGCACCCTCAGGTCACCCTTGCCGAAGAGCTGCACTCTCTCCCTGGCCTTCTCCATTCTCCTGGGCATGGAGCTGTTCCAGAAGCAGTGTTCAGGCCTTGCCTTAGGGCTGCAGCGTGCAGGGTGTGGCAGCCAAGCAAGTCCACCCTCCCCCTTTAAGTGCTGACCGGCGCCTGACTGTCTGCCCTCAATGAGCAACTCGCCGCACCTGCGCTGCGCCCGCCCTCGGTGTTTGCGCCCTGGATCGCCGGCTTAGCGCCTAATGATAGTCATGCATCGCCTGCTTTAGCGCAGCAGTAACCTCTTGGGGCGATGCAACTGAATATCGGCGAAGGTGGTGCTAAGTTGCGCCGGGCGCAAAAGTTAGCGAACGCCATGCTGTAGCGCCCCAAATGTGGCTATACTGAATTTCTAGGTCTTGGTGTCTAAATTCTATTGGTGCTGCCTCCTTAAGAGGGACACTTGTGGAGCTGACTCTTCTCATTACTGGCAATTGTCAATTTAAAGTCAACTACAATTTCCACACTTTTGTACTCTATACTTCTATTTATGAAGCCCAGAATCCCGTAAGCCTTTTTAACTGCTTTCTCAACCTGTCCTTCCACCTTCAATGATTTGTGCACACATACCCCCAGGTCGCTCTGTTCCTGCACCCACTTCAGGATTGGACCATTTAGTTTATGTGTCCTCTCCTCATTCTTTCTACCAAAACCTATCACTTCACAATTTTCCGTGCTAAATTTCATCTGTCACGTGTCCGCCCATTTCACCTGCCTGTCTATGTCTTCCTGACTTCTGTCACTCTCCTCCTCACTGTTCACTATACTTCCAAGTTTTGTCTCATCTACAAATTTTGAAATTGTGCCCTGTACACCCATGTCCAAGTCATTAATATGTATCAAGAAAAGCAGTGGTCCTAGAACCGACCCCTTAGGAACACCACTGTATACCTTGCTCCAGTCCAAAAAACAACCGTTCACCACTACTCTCTGTTTCCTGTCACTCAGCCAATTCCGTATCCATGTCCACTGTCCCTTTTATTCCATGGGCTTCAACTTTGCTGGCAAGCATATTATGTGGCACTTTGTCGAACACCTTTTTGAAATCCATGTTCACTACGTCAACTGCATTATCCTCATCAATCCTCCCTGTTACCTCATCAAAAAACTCAAACAAGTTAGTTAAACACGATTTGCCTTTAACAAATCCGTGCTGGCTTTCCTTAATTAAACCACACTTTCCAAGCGACTGTTAATTTTGTCCCTGATTACTGTTTCTAAAAGCTTCCCCACTACCGAGGTCAAACTGAATGGCCTGTAGTTGCTGGGTTTATCTTTACACACTTTTTTGAACAAGGGAATAATATTTGCAGTTCTCCAGTCCTCTGGCACCACCCCTGTATCTAAGGAGGATTGGAAGATTATGGCCAGTGTCACCGCGATTTCTTCCCTAAATTCCCGCAGCATCGTAGGATGCATCCCATCCGCTCCTGGTGATTTATGTACTTTAAATACAGCCAGCCTTCCTAATACCTCTTTTTATCAATTTTTATTCTATCAAGTATCTCCACTACCGCCTCCTTTACTATGTCTATGGCAGCATCCTCTTCCTTGGTGAAGACTGATGCAAAATACTCATTTAGTACCTCAGCCATACCCTCTGCCTCCATGAATAGGTCTCCTTTTTGGTCCCTAATCGGCCCCATCCCTCCTCTTACTACCCTTTTACTATTTATATGCCTAAAGAAGACTTTTGGATTACCTTTTATGTTGGCTGCAATTCTATTCTCATACCCTCTCTTTGCCCGTCTTATTTGATTTTTCACTTCTCCTCTGACCTTTCTATATGTAGCCTGATTCTCAGATGCATTTGCAACTTGACATCTGTCATAATTGCTCTTTTTCTGCTTCATCATATTCTCTATCTCTTTCATCATCCAGCGAGCCCTGACTTTAGTTGCCCTGCCTTTCCCCCTCGTTGGAAAGTACCTCAACTGCACCTGAACTATTTCCTCTTTAAAGGCAGCCTATTGTTCATTACAGTTTTGCCTGCCAATCTTTGATTCCAGTTTACCCGGGCCATCACACTGAAATTGCATTTCCCCCTGTTAAACATTTTTACTCTAGATTGCTCCCTGTCCTTTTTCATAGCTAACCAAAACATTATGATACTATGATTACTGTTCCCTAAATGTTCACCTATTGAAACTTGCTCCACCTGACCAACCTCATTCCCCAGTCTGGAGTACAGTTATGTTGAAAGACTGAAGAAGCTGGTGTTGTTCTCCTTGGAGCAGAGAAAATTGAGAGGAGATTTGATAGAGGTGTTCAAATCCATGAGGGGTGTGGACAGAGTAGATAGAGAGAAACTGTTCCCATTGGCAGAAGGGTGGAGAACCGGAGGACAGAGATTTAAGGTGATTGGCAAAAGAACCAAAGGCCACGAAAGAAAGACTTTTTTACGCAGCGAGTGGTTAGGATTTGGAATGTTCTCCCTGAAAGGGCGGTGGAGGCAGATTCAATCACAGCTTTGAAAAGGGAGTTGGATAAGTATCTGAAGGGAAGAAATGTGCAGGGCTACGGGGAAAGGGCGGGGGAGTGGGACTGGCTGAAGTGCTCTTGCAGAGAGCCGGCACGGGCTCGACGGGCCGAATGGCCTCCTTCCCTGCTGTAACCATTCTATGATTCGATGATTCTATGACCATGTGCTGTAACTTTAAAAAAGGTTAAAAGGAAATTGAACAAATTAAATTAAAGTACTGTTCCTTATGGTGATGCAGCACTCCAGTCCCTGCGGTGCCCACCGGTCTCGGAAGGCCTCGAGCGTGCCGGCAGACACCGCGTGCTCCATCTCCAGGGCCACCCAGGGGTGAACATGGCCGCGGAAGAGAGGTGGGCCGAATGACCCCCTGGACCGCCCGCTGCCTGGACCAGTTAATGGGCACTTTGGACAGGCCCAGGAGCAGTCCCACAAGGAGGTCCCCGACCTGCCCGCTCCCCTCCGCACCGGGTGGCCGTAGATCAGGAGAGTGGGACTGAAGTGCAGCCAAAAATCGAGGATCAGCCCCTTCAAATAATGGAAGAGAGGCTGCAACCTCTCACACTCGGTATAAACATGGACAATCTGGGTCTGTGGGAACGAGACAAGTTCAGCGTTTCTTTATTGATGAACTGAAACAGAATATAAGGAAAGAAACATGTACAGACTCTTAAAGAACAGACATTGTGTTCAACCGATGTAAATTTAATCATACTTTACAACTTCAAATAAATACACATCTATATTTTGTTAAAACACAGTTCCCTCCACTCAAGGAGCAGAAAACACAAGGCCCCAATATCTCCGTGTGCCCCGTGGGAATGCGGGTTCACATGGGGAGCCCGTGGGCCAATCAGACCATTCATTTACTGCGGGTTAAACAGGGGATAAAAAGGGGGAGTCGGCTCTACAGGCTCACTTACCTGGGAGCCTCGCTTGTTAGAATGGAGGGGCTGCGGGTTCTGGGCTTGTTCTTTCTTACAATCTGTTCATCTCAGCCGCCCTCTCTCCTTCTCCCCGCCGATCAATGTTGGCTGTCTCCCAAATTCCGCCAAGACTGCGGGTTTGGGGGAATTGAAGGCAGTGAGTGTGTGCGGAGAGGCTGCTGCTTTGATGCCGGGAGCCGGGATGTGCCGCCGTGTTTCTATTCACTCCACAATCTGCCAGGTGGGTGTATTCTCGGCTCGCCTATATTCTGGGCCAGGGCTTCCCAGAACCAGCCGCAATCCAACTGCACTGGGGATTCCCTGGACAGTAGCCTCTCTCCTCCTGTCCTGAAACATCAGCTGGAGTCTCCAACCTCTCCAGTCCGGGAGCTGGCGGGTTTAAGAACTGTGTTCAGTTCTACAGTTTTGAAAGTCTGATCATTGAGATCCTGACCCACGATCTCTCCTTCCTTCTCTATGCGACTTGGGACTTCTGATGGTTGAATTGCGCCCCAGGATAGGAGGGCAGAGTGAAGATCAGTCCCTGGCTGGCACTGACCAGACAGGCTGTGGATTTGATGCAGGTCTTGTGTAACCAGTCCAGTAGGGATGGAGTTGGTGAACCGTCTCCATTAGATGGAGAATTGGGGAGTGGATGGGGAGAGAAGGAAACTAGAAGCTGGTGCTGAGCTGGGCGGAGTTTCTCCCCCTCCCGGTAATGGTTCCCTTGCCATTCCCCGTGCAGCAACTAACCGCCTTTCATTGACTCTCTTGCAGTGTGCACCAAGGATGGGCGGGTCCTGATCGCCATCTCCAAGGATTTGACGCTGCCTCCTGTAGACCTGACAACGGTCCATCTGAAGGATGGACACGGAGCGGAGTGCAGTCCGACCGTGGCCTCTGCAGACACTGTGCTCTTTCAGTTCGCAGTCAGTGAGTGTGGCACTACTCAGCGGGTAGGTATTGTGGGCTGGGAGCCCCATCAATGGCTGTCAGTCGGGTGGGAAAGAGGGGGTCTAAAGGGCAATGGGGGCCCTTAAAGACACTACGGGCTGTATATTGAGTTCCGGCGCAGTTCCGGCGTTGAACTCCGGCGCTGGGAAACTTTAGCGCCCGCCGGAATTAGCAGCCCAGCTCGCCGATATTCAGTTTTTTCTGGCCACTTTTCTGGCGAGCGCTGAAATAGGCGTTGGCGCCTCTGTTCAGGCGCTATTCCAGCGATGCTGCGTTTTAGCGCTGTTTTCCGGCGCAGCGCAGGCGCGATCATGTGAGAGTGTCAGCAGACAGGCACACGCTGTAGAGCTCTTAAAGGGGGAAGGGTGAACTTTGCCTGCAGCCACACCTTGCATGCTGCAGCCGTGGAAGTAGGCCTTTGCACTGAATCTTAGAGAAACCTACTGCTGCAGCTGATGGAGGGGGCCCGCGAAAGAAGCCAGCGGTTCTCTGAGGAAGCGCTGGATGTGCTCCTTCGCGCAGTGTGGAAGAGACGCCGCATCTTCTGCCCGGCTAATGGAAGGAAGGCTCCCAGGAGCCAGTTCAGGGATGCCTGGACAAAGATCGCGCGGAGGGTGTCGTCCAACACCGATGTGCCCAGGAGTGCGGACCAGTGCCGCAAGAAGTTTAACGACCTCTGCCGACTGGTGAAGGTGAGTACCATTTGCACTGTCCCCCTCATTCTTGCATCTGCACCTCCCATTAGGCCCAAAGGGAACTCAAAGGTCTAATGGCCAGGGCTCCCCCCGCTCCAAACGCACTTGCATGTTAATCAGCAGCTCTTTCTGGACTTCTCACACTCTCCAAGCTATTCCACCATGGGAGGGCTCGCACACACACTAACAGGGACCTCACTCTCCAAGCTTCTCCACCATGGGAGGGCTCGCACACACACTAACAGGGGACCTCACTGTACTTAGCCGGCCTCCTTTCTCTTGCAGGGAAAGCTGGCGATGAACGCCAGGAGCCTGCGTGCCACTGGCGGAGGCCGTCGGGACTACCGGGAGCTGACAGCACTGGACGAGAGGGTGGTGCGCCTCATGCGTCACCCTGTCATTGAGCCTGTGGCGATAGGAGATGCAGACCCTATCTTACAACCCACTGGTAAGGACTTGACTGGGTGCACGTCTCTCCTTGCCCTTGCGCAACCACATGTTCATCCTTCCCCACTGTCCGCAAAAAGCGCATAAATCATCCGTTCACCCTCCCTCCTTGTAGGCCTGTGGTCACTGTAACGCGACACTTGTGCCTTGCTGCTTTCAGCTGCTGCTGAGGAGGATGTGCTCCCTGAAGGCCACGCAGCCAGGGCCTCGGAGGAGGAGGACGTCGCGGGGCAAGAAGATGGCGACACCTCGCCGGCACCAGCAACACCAGCAGCAGAAGCCACTGAGGGGGAGACTTGTGCCGTTCCGGAGAGCCAGCAGGAGGAGGGGGAGGGGAGCCCCCAGGCTGGACCTAGTGGAATGGACGCATGGGGCAGGGCTCGGCCGGCACGGCAGCCTTCTCCGCAGACGGGGGAGGCTCATTCGAGCCACGATTGTGACGTCGGCCAGGAGGTTCGCGTCCTGACCGAGATGTGTGCGGCATCGGAGTGCCAGCATGAGCAATTCATGCAGGTGTTCTCGCACATGCCTGACTCCGTGGACAACCTTGCACGAAGCGTGGCGGCATTTGGGGAATCCCAGGCGAGGCTGATGGAGCAATTCTCCGCCGAACACGCCAGGGGGCAGGAGCTCCTTCTTGCCTCGCAGGAGAGGCTGCTCCATCAATTTGAAGCCGCAGAGCAGGCCAGTCGCCAGCTGAGAGGTGTGGGCCAGACTGTGGCACGGCACTTGCGTGCACATGGCCGAGCAGTGGGGAATCTCGCATCTGCCACCCTTGCCCTGGCGCGGATGCAGCGACAGGCCAGCCGCCAGCATGCTGCCGCACACCGGGCTGCCGAACACCAGATTGGCCCGATAGCTGCACGTCCGGGACGCCCTCGTGCAGGCCGACCCGCCAGGGCTTCCGGCGACACGACCTCCCGGCCTGCTGACCCTTCCCCAAGCCTCCCCACAGACTCAGGGGTCAGCTTGAGGCGCAGCAGCAGGACGGGCCGGGGACAAAGACGCATGGCCCCAGACTCAGCCTCTCGCCAAGGGGCTGTGAGAAGCGGTTTATCCGGCTCTGGGGGGCATGGTGCTCCTTAGTGATATGGGGGTGCTTGTGTTGGGGGGCTTCCTTGTTTCTGTTACCCGAATGTTGTGGCAACTTGTTTCTGTTGTCTGGGATGCTCCTCCCCAGGTTGAGTGTGTGACACAAGGTCGTGTGTGTTTTTTGCACTTCTTTTGTGATCTGATGCTCGTGTGGGAAGGGCCGGGGGTTTTCACAATAAATATGTTGATTTAATCACCATGTGTAGGTGTCATGATTGAAAAGTGTGCTGTGTTAACCGGGGTTTGCCACGCCGAATGTCCCCTCGGCGTCTAGCCATGCCTGGCCCTATCTCAATTCGTCCGCGCGCCCTTTCCAAAGCATCTCGGTAGTGAGGGTTGACCCCCCATGCAGGCCCCATAACAACTTTTCCAGCACACCATTCACAGGGATCCAAATGTCAAAACAGTGGCTAGCAGCCACAAATACCTTTCCTATGGTGTCCGAAATCCGTTTTGTCTGTGGCTTGCTATCTGTCCAGAAATGCAGAGCAGTCTCGTCATTGCTGCGAAGTGGCTGGCTTTGATGGTTGAGTGGATGTGCCCTTTAATTAGCGCTCCCCGCATCCCACACGGCCTGTGTTGAGTTGCATTTAACACTTCCTAACAGCGCCACGCCAGAATGGGACGGGCGCGGCTGAATTTCCGGTTTGGGGCGCTCAAACAGCGTTGCGCACGCAGATGACGTCATAAGTTGCGCGCGCAGCTGAACGGGCGCTAACAGTTAGCGCCGGCGCTAAAACACAGGTGAATTTCGGCGTAGGCGCATAACCGGCGCTGAACGGGTGCTAAGCTGCTAGCGCCGTAATTTTGGCGCTAAAGACTGGCGCTAACACTTGAATATCCAGCCCTACATGTGATCAGGCAATGGCAGACTTGCTCAATTTCTATGCAATCAGTCTACTCCTGTTCCTCTGTAATGATGGTCTTCTGTCTCTTGTAGCTGGACGGGGTGAACGTCGTCTATGAAACGGATGTGTTGGGTCAGTTTGAGATCTTGGATGGAGCTTTGGGATCGGTGACCCGGGACAGCCCCTTCAGGTGAGACTGGGAGCACATGGAGCGGGTAGAGAAGGTGAGGAGCTGAATTCTCCAGCCGTGTCCGTTCTCTTGCAGGCTCCATGTCCAGTGCAGTTACAAGGGGAGCCAGGAGTCTGAACTGCAGGTGAAGCCCCGAGTTTACAGCCTTTCTCCGCCACTGCCTGCCACTGAGGCCGGGATCCTGGTTCTGGAGCTGAGAATAGGGAGAGGTAGCGAGTGCTGCTGATGGTTAGTGTCCAACTTCAGGCTCTCTCTCCAAATAGTGGCCGTCCTTCATCTTTCTCTTTCCAGATGGTGGCTACCGGAGCTGGTACGTGGCCAGTGACTACCCGATCCTGAGTGTGCTCCGGGACCCCGTGTTTGTGGAGGTTCGAGTCCTGAACCGGAACGATCCGTCCCTTGTGCTGGTGCTCAATGACTGCTGGGCGACCCCCACCCCCGAGCCGCATTCGGGGCTCCGATGGGACCTCCTGGTAAGGTAAGGCAGCGAGTGAGGGACCTTGGGGCAGGCTGGTGATTGGGGAGGGGGGGCGACATGGACTGGGTGAAGGAACGGCCGATAATCAAACCAATCTGAGCTCCAGGTTGACGATTGGTGACTTGAATGGACTGGTTTCTTTATCTAGTCTAATCTTGGGACTTTGCTTTGATGTGCCACTGTAACTCTGTAGTTGGGAGTTCCAGGTGTCCTCTCCATAAAACCCGCTCTTTCTCTGTTCCAGGTGCCCCTTTCCTGGTGACAATGACAAAACCCGCCTCCTCCCGGTAGACGCCGCTTCCCATTCGCCATTCCCAACTCGCCATAATCGGTTTGTAGTCAGCACTTTCGCTTTCTGGGACCGAGTTTCGGGCCGGGCTCTGAGCGGGGAGGTGAGTTTCCTTCAGTCTTTCTCTCTGGCTCTCTTGGTTGAACTTGTTCCCTGGGTCTTGCTCACAGTGAGGAGGCCCCTGTTGACCCTTAGACTGTAGAAGCATGAATCTCCTGACTGGGAGCTGTGGCACTGACCAGACCGCACTGTCTCTTTCCAGGTTCACTTCCACTGCAGTGCTGAGGTTTGCTTCCCTTCCACCCGAGAGAACTGCACAGCTCCCTGCAGCCCCAGTAAGTAGCTGGGATCTGACTAGAAACTGTACCTTGATGGGGAGGGGTGGGTGTGGGGCATCTGGACACTGGGCTCACTCAGCAAGGGCCCAACACTGGGCACAGGAGCAGTGTCCTCAATCTGCCCGCTCAATTCTATCCCAGTTACAGTCTACAGCAGAATAGTAATCTGGCTCAGCAGCTCTGAGCACATCTTCCACTGGTTCTGAATGGAATCCACCTCTGGCCTTGAACTTTGATCCAGCATCCTGCTGTCACCGGGAGTTCCATGGTGGAACCGAACTGATATCTGCCCAGGTCTCCCCCGCCACCAATGTGTGTATGTCCAGAGTAACCACTGGTGAAACTAGTGCTTAAAACGGGTCTCTACCAGCCCCCCCCCCACCCCCAGCAGACCAGACTGACCTTTGCACCTCAACGACTGCAAACCTTGCTGGGTTGAAGCGGGTCCTTCTGAGAATAGGGAGTGAATCTTAGTCTGACAGTGCGGGCACCGTATTTAACTGCAGTCCAATCTCTCTCTGGTACTCACTGGCCGAGGGTTTTTGCATTGGGCCATCGGATTGACCATCTGATTTTGGGGCTTCAGACAGCGGAACATTGAATCGCCCACCTTGAACTCTTGTCTCTGTCTCCCCCAGAGAGGTGAAGAAGTGCCGATGACCGGGCTGGGTCCTTGGTGACTGCTGATGGAGCCATCACTTTCCTGGAAGATGAGAGATTGGCTGCTGGGATCCACCAGGAAGAGAAAGGTAAAGGAGGCCCCTGCTACTGTCTAGTGATGGAGTAACTGGTGCCTATCTAACCCTCCCTTCTCCCCACAGATGCTGCTGCTGATTCCCCCTCCCGTGTTCTTCCTGGAGTAGCGGTTGGGGTAGCTCTGCTCTCCGTGGCCCTGTTGGTCGGGATTGTTGCCATGTGGAAAATGGACCATCGCCGCAGGGTGGGCTCCGAGTGCAGCTCCATGGAACTGTAGATGTGTCTGTTGGACAATAAACTCCTGTTATACATGAAACCTGATCTCGTTATGTTCCAAATTCTGGGTAGATTTCACTGTCCTTTCCTGTGTTAATTGGGTGTCTGTTTTGAGAATCTATTGGGCCGCTTCTCACAGCTGCCTCAACAATTGTGCCTCCCAAAACTGTGCCTGCTGCCCTTGTCCTTCTATGTGGAAGAGGTCGCGGGTTTGGGAGGTGCTGTCAAGGAAGCCTTGGCGAGTTGCTGCAGTGCATCTTGTGGATGGTACACACTGCAGCCACAGTACACCAGTTTCAGCACAATAACCTCTACACTGTCCCATCAGTCACTTCCAGGTCGAGTATGGCACAGGGCTTTGTACCTTGGACTTGCTGTCCAGTGGATGGGAATCTGCTTTTAAAGCTCCCTCTTCAGCATCATCTACCCTATTTTCAATTTCCCACACCAGCGTTCCTAGTAGTCTCCCTAAGGGAGGATTGTAGTGCCACCAGGTTTTTGCTGCACCCATTGGGACAGGCTCAAAATCCCTAATCTTTCTCATGGGACCAGTGTAAGTAGTGGAGAGAAGCTACACCATGGGCAAGGGGGAAGCTCTTGTGAGAAGCGCAGAGAGAATGCTGTTAAAGCACAATGTTTGTATGAAATTTAAAAGTTCAAGCTGAGAATTTGACCTTCAGTGTTTGTCCAGGTGAAGGGGCTTCAGCCTCACTGCCGTATAATTCAGGAACCAATTCCCTCAGAGCTCTGGTGCTGAGTGTCCTGGGCCCCATAAGAGAAAGCTAGGTGTGCTAACTCATTGACCGCCACCCTGCCCACTGCTCCCTAACCCCCCCCCCAGGCTACTGACCATCCAAGTTCCTGCTGGAGCCCCCAGACTGGGGCTACCGGAGGCTGCAGGGTGAAGGACTGATGCTGGTCGCACTGACTGGCAAACAATAAGGGTCCTTGCAGGAAAGGGGCAGACTTACATTTCTGTAGCACCTTTCACAATGTCCCAAGTGATTTACAGCCAAGAGAAGTACTTTTATTTTACAAGTGTTGTCACTGTTGAAGTGTAGGTAACACAGCTGCCAATTTGTGCACAGCAAGCTGCCACACACAGCAATGAGAGAATCTGCTTTCACAATGTAGGTCGAGGGGGTAAATGTGGGGCCAGCGCACCTGGGTGAACTCCCCTGCTTTTGGTTGAAACAGTGCCCTGGGATCTTGTATGCCCACCTGAGAGGGCACCATTAGAGAGATGGCCCCTCCCACAGTGCAGCACCCCCTCAGTACTGCCCTGAAGTGTTAGTCTGGATTATAGGCTTCAGTCTCTGGAGTGGGGCTTGAACCCACAACACTCTGACTCAGGGGTGAGAGAGCTACTCACTGAGCCAAGGCTGACAATAGGGGTACTTGGGACTCGATGGGATTATACCAGGGGAAAGTGTTCCTTTGTGGATATTTGAACCTTTATAGACTTAATGATAAACTGATTAGGACACGATTGGTCTGGTACAGCACATTCAAGAAGTTTATTTTGGATTAGTTTAGAGTTACAGTCAGTGTTACACTAAATTATTGCAATGTATCAGTAAATGCAGCTGCTGTTAATGGTCTTTCCAACACAAGCCAATCAGCTGCCTGTGAGAAATCGCACCCCGAGATCTGAAATGAACAAATAAAGAGCGTTAGAATTGGCTTCCTCAATTCCAGCAGAAAGAACAGACGTGCCGTGATGCAGGATTTCACCATCATAGCCCAACATCGCAACCACTGGCTCACTTTTGAAGTATTTACACTGGTGCAGTTAAACCTGGCAGTCATTGGTGCACAGCAAGATCCTAATGTTAACAACGGGATGTAAAACCAGTTGGTCTGTATTTGTTTTGCGGTAGTGGAGAGCAGAATGTTCCCTATCCTTCCAATAGTGTCCTTTACCTGAACCATAAATGGAACCTTCGGCTACGGTCTCATCAAAGAGATAGCACCTCCGACAATGCAGCAGTCCCTCAGTACTGACCCTCCGACAATGCAGCACTCCCTCAGTATTGCCCCTTCCGGAAGTGCAGCGCTCCCTCAGTGCTGACTCGCCGACAGTGTGGCGCTCCCTCTGTACTGACCCTCCAACAGTGCAGCACTCGCTCAGTACTGACTCGCCGACAGTGCGGCACTCCCTCTGTATTCCCCCTTCCGACAATGCAGCATTCCCTCAGTGCTGCCCCTTCCCACAGTGCGGCGCTCCCTCTGTACTGACCCTCCGACAGTGCAGCACTCCCTCAGTACTGACTCGCCGACAGTGCGGCACTCCCTCTGTATTCCCCCTTCCGACAATGCAGCATTCCCTCAGTGCTGCCCCTTCCCACAGTGCGGCGCTCCCTCTGTACTGACTCGCCGACAGTGCGGCACTCCCTCTGTACTGACCATCTGACAGTGCGGTGCTCCCTCAGTACTGTACTGATGTGTTAGCTTGTATTATGGGCTCTCGACTCTGGAGTGGGACTTGAATCCACGACCTTCTGACTGAGGTGCTGAAGACTGAGGCAATCTGATACTTTACCTCTTTGACCAAGCTTTCAGTCCCCCTCCTAATATGATCTACTTTGGCTAAGTGAACATTGGTTTGATTCTGCAATGAGCCATGGGATGATTATCTTCATTAAAGGCACTATATCAAGGCAAGTTGTTGAATTGGACACAAAGGATAAATGTAATACGATGAACAATAAAAATGGGACGTACCAGAAATGATTCACTTTAACAATGTCCGCTCACTGGGACCTTCGACCCATAGACCTCAACCTCACAAAGGGTCAGAATTTTTCTATTTCGTGGGATGACGATAAACACATATTGACCCTCCATTCCATTGCAGGAAAAAGAGAATGTTTTTATATGTAAACTTGAGCCGATCGTTCCACATCTGAAAGAGATGACGTTAAGCACTATCAGCAGTCAAATGCACCTGGCGTTCCAGATTTTTAAGAAAATCAATTCTCTGGCTGTGGGCGTCACTGGCAAGGCCGGTGTTTATTGGCCATCCCTTGTCCTGAGAAGGTGGCGGTGGGCCTTCTTCTTGAACCATTGCTGTGCAGTTTGATCCAAACTGAGGGCTCGCTGGGCTACTTCAGAGGGCAGTTAAGAGTCAACCAGCCAAAAAGAAAATACTGCAGATGCTGGAAATCTGAAATAAAAACAGACAATGCTGGAGATACTCAGCAGGCCAGGCAGCATCTGTGAAGAGAGAAACCGAGTTAACGTTTCAGGTCGATGACCTTTCGTCAGAACTGGATAAAAGCAGGAAATGGAACAGATTTTTAAGCAAGGGGAGGGGCTGGGAAATGGGGGAGCGGATGAAAGAACAAAAGGGAAGGTCTGTGATTGGATAGAAGGCCGGAGAGGTTAAGAGACATTGAGAGATATTCAAGGCAAGAGGAGATGGTAATGGGGCAGGTTAAGAAACAAAGGATGGCTCGAGATGAAGTATAAATGGCGTTGGTAGAATGAAAGACAGCTGCCATGTGGGAGAGAAGAACAGGAGGCACAAACAAAAAGTGTGGATAATAAATATATATATGATAGGGGCCGGGGTTATGATCTGAAATTGTTGAACTCGATATTGAGTCCGGAAGGTTGTAAAGTGCCTAATCGGAAGATGAGGTGCTGTTCCTCGAGCTTACGCTGAGCTTCCGTGGAACAATGCAAGAGGCCGAGGACGGTGAGGTCTGAGTGGGAGTGGGGCAGTGAATTAAAGTGACAGGCGACCGGAAGCTCGGGGTCACCCTTACGGACTGAACGGAGGTGTTCCCCAATGCGGTCACCCAATCTGCGTTTGGTCTCCCCAATGCAGAGGAGACCACATTGTGAGCAGCGAATACAGTTCACGAAATGGCAAGAAGTACAAGTAAATCGCTGCTTCACCTGGAAGGGGTGTTTGGGGCCCTGGACAGTGGGAAGGGCGAAGGTATAAGGGCATGTGTTGCATCTCCTGCACTTGCACGGGAAGGTGCCGGGCGAAGGGGTGTTGGGGGGTGATAGAGGAGTGGACTAGGGTGTCACAGAGGGAGCGGTCCCTGCAGAATTCTGAAAGGGGAGGTGAGCAGAAGATGCATTTGGCGGTGGGATCATGCTGGAGGTGGCGGAAATGGTGGAGGATGATCCGTTGAATGTGGAGGCTGGTGGGGTGAAAGGTGAGGACAAGGGGAACTCTATCGTGGTTCTGGGAGGGAGGGGCAGGGTTGAAGGCAGAAGTGCGGGAGACAGAACGGTCACGGTGAAGGGCCGTGTCAACCACTGTAGAGGGGAATCCTCAGTAGAGGTAAAAGGAAGACATGTCAGAAGCACTGGTATGGAAGGTGGCATCGTCAGAGCAGATGCGGCAGAGACGGAGTAACTGGGAGAATGGAATAGAGTCCTTAAAGGAAGCGGGGTGGGAGGAAGTGTAGTCCAGGTAGCTGTGGGAGTCAGTGGGCTTATAGTGAATGTTTGTCAATAACATATCCCCAGAGATGGAGACGGAGAAGTCGAGGAAGGGAAGGGAAGAGTCGAAGATGGACCATGTGAAGGTGAGGGAAGGGTGGAAATTGGAAGCAAAGTGAATGAAATTATCTAGTTCAGGGCGAGAGCAGGAAACAGCAACGATACAGTCATCAATGTACCGGAAAAAGAGGTGAGGGAGGGGACCCGAGTCGGACTGGAACAAAGAGTGTTCCACATATCCCACGAAAAGGCGGGCATAGCTAGGACCCATGCTGGTACCCATGGCAACACCTTTGATTCGGAGGCAGTGAGTGGGGAGCGGGGCTGGGGAGGCAGTGAGTGGGGAGCGGGGCTGGGGAGGCAGTGAGTGGAGAGCAGGGCTGGGGAGGCAGTGAGTGGAGAGCGGGGCTGGGGAGGCAGTGAGTGGAGAGCGGGGCTGGGGAGGCAGTGAGTGGAGAGCGGGGCTGGGGAGGCAGTGAGTGGAGAGCGGGGCAGGGGAGGCAGTGAGTGGGGAGCGGGGCTGGGGAGGCAGTGAGTGGAGAGCGGGGCTGGGGAGGCAGTGAGTGGAGAGCGGGGCTGGGGAGGCAGTGAGTGGAGAGCGAGGCTGTGGAGGCAGTGAGTGGAGAGCGGGGCTGGGGAGGCAGTGAGTGGAGAGCGGGGCTGGGGCGGCAGTGAGTGGAGAGCAGGGCTGGGGAGGCAGTGAGTGGAGAGCGGGGCTGGGGAGGCAGTGAGTGGAGAGCGGGGCTGGGGAGGCAGTGAGTGGAGAGCGGGGCTGGGGAGGCAGTGAGTGGAGAGCGGGGCTGGGGAGGCAGTGAGTGGAGAGCGGGGCTGGGGAGGCAGTGAGTGGAGAGCGGGGCTGGGGAGGCAGTGAGTGGAGAGCGGGGCTGGGGAGGCGGTGAGTGGAGAGCGGGGCTGGGGAGGCAGTGAGTGGAGAGCGGGGCTGGGGAGGCAGTGAGTGGAGAGCGGGGCTGGGGAGGCGGTGAGTGGAGAGCGGGGCTGGGGAGGCGGTGAGTGGAGAGCGGGGCTGGGGAGGCAGTGAGTGGAGAGCGGGGCTGGGGAGGCGGTGAGTGGAGAGCGGGGCTGGGGAGGCGGTGAGTGGGGAGCGGGGCTGGGGAGGCGGTGAGTGGAGAGCGGGGCTGGGGAGGCGGTGAGTGGAGAGCGGGGCTGGGGAGGCAGTGAGTGGAGAGCGGGGCTGGGGAGGCGGTGAGTGGATAGCGGGGCTGGGGAGGCGGTGAGTGGAGAGCAGGGCTGGGGAGGCAGTGAGTGGAGAGCAGGGCTGGGGAGGCAGTGAGTGGAGAGCGGGGTTGGGGAGGCAGTGAGTGGAGAGCGGGGCTGGGGAGGCAGTGAGTGGAGAGCAGGGCTGGGGAGGCAGTGAGTGGAGAGCGGGGCTGGGGAGGCAGTGAGTGGGGAGCGGGGCTGGGGAGGCAGTGAGTGGAGAGCGGGGCTGGGGAGGCAGTGAGTGGAGAGCGGGGCTGGGAAGGCAGTGAGTGGAGAGCGGGGCTGGGGAGGCAGTGAGTGGAGAGCGGGGCTGGGGAGGCAGTGAGTGGAGAGCGGGGCTGGGGAGGCAGTGAGTGGACAGCAGGGCTGGGGAGGCAGTGAGTGGAGAGCGGGGCTGGGGAGGCAGTGAGTGGAGAGCAGGGCTGGGGAGGCAGTGAGTGGAGAGCGGGGCTGGGGATGCAGTGAGTGGAGAGCGGGGCTGGGGAGGCAGTGAGTGGAGTGCGGGGCTGGGGAGGCAGTGAGTGGAGAGCGGGGCTGTGGAGGCGGTGAATGGAGAGCGGGGCTGGGGAGGCGGTGAGTGGAGAGCGGGGCTGGGGAGGCGGTGAGTGGAGAGCGGGGCTGGGGAGGCAGTGAGTGGAGAGCGGGGCAGGGGAGGCGGTGAGTGGAGAGCGGGCTGGGGAGGCAGTGAGTGGGGAGCGGGGCTGGGGAGGCGGTGAGTGGAGAGCAGGGCTGGGGAGGCAGTGAGTGGAGAGCGGGGCTGGGGAGGCGGTGAGTGGAGAGCGGGGCTGGGGAGGCAGTGAGTGGAGAGCGGGGCTGTGGAGGCGGTGAGTGGAGAGCGGGGCTGGGGAGGCAGTGAGTGGAGAGCGGGGCTGTGGAGGCGGTGAGTGGAGAGCGGGGCTGGGGAGGCGGTGAGTGGAGAGCGGGGCTGGGGAGGCAGTGAGTGGAGAGCGGGGCTGGGGAGGCGGTGAGTGGAGAGCGGGCTGGGGAGGCAGTGAGTGGGGAGCGGGGCTGGGGAGGCGGTGAGTGGAGAGCAGGGCTGGGGAGGCAGTGAGTGGAGAGCGGGACTGGGGAGGCAGTGAGTGGGGAGCGGGGCTGGGGAGGCAGTGAGTGGAGAGCGGGGCTGGGGAGGCAGTGAGTGGAGAGCGGGGCTGGGGAGGCAGTGAGTGGAGAGCGGGGTTGGGGAGGCAGTAAGTGGAGAGCAGGGCTGGGGAGGCAGTGAGTGGAGAGCAGGGCTGGGGAGGCAGTGAGTGGAGAGCGGGGCTGGGGAGGCAGTGAGTGGAGAGCGGGGCTGGGGAGGCAGTGAGTGGAGAGCGGGGCTGGGGAGGCAGTGAGTGGAGAGCGGGGCTGGGGAGGCAGTGAGTGGAGAGCGGGGCTGGGGAGGCAGTGAGTGGAGAGCGTGGTTGGGGAGGCAGTGAGTGGAGAGCAGGGCTGGGGAGGCAGTGATTGGGAGAGTTAACCATGTTGGTGTTGGACTGGAATCACACGAAGTCCCAGACCGGGTAAGGACGGCAGGTTCCCTTCCCTAAAGGACATTAGTGAACCAGTTGCGTTTTTATGACAATCCGACAGTTTCATGGTCACTTTTACTGATCCCAGCTTTTTATTTCAAATTTAATTCAAATTCTCAGTGTCTCGGTGGTATTTGAGCTCACGTCCTCTGGATTATTAGTCCTGGCCTGTGGCTGCAAAGGATTCCTGGTAACAAACCCTCTGGTCCTAATAAAGGGAGCTCGGGGCAAAGTCAATAAACATAGTGGGGACCACATTTTAGGAATGATGTCCAGGTCTTGGAGAAGGTGTGGAGGAGATTTACTAGAATGGTACCAGGAATGAGGAACGTCAGTTATGTGGAGAATCTGGGATTGTTCTCACTAGTGCAGAGAAGGTTAAAGGGAAATTTAATAGAGGTGTTCCAAACTGTGGTAAACCACTGTAGTTCACTGTGTTCACTTGTTGTTGTTGTTGTTGTCGTTCACTCTTGTTTCACTGTTATGCCTGACTATGCCTCAGCTGACTCCGCCCCCGGCTACCGAGTATAAGGACGGCCACATGGCAGCTCCTGGCATTCGGTCGTCCACTAGAGGCATAGTCCTGATCTGTCTGAAGTGCTATTCAGTAGTTAATAAAAGCCTGTCGTTCTGAACTCTGCTCAGCCTCTTATTAGAATTGATAGCGCATCAATTTTATTAACTACTGAAAAAAAAAAAAATAACGATGCTGCAGATACTTAAGATCAAGTGCCTGGAACTCGACCCGCAAGAACCGGACTCGACTGCTAAGTTCTCGCACTGGCTGAACTGTTTCGAGTCCTTTCTGGCTGCATCCGGCGCGACCGTCGCCACCGACGCCGACAAGCTCAGGGTGCTGAATTCTAAAATAAACCACCGAGCTTTTGCCCTTATCCGGGACGCTACGAGCTACCGGGGGCTCTCGACATGTTGAAGGAGCAATATGCACGCCCGGTCAACTATGTTTACGCAAGACATCTCCTGGGGTCCCGCAAACAACAGCCCGGGGAACCCACAGAAGCATACATACGGGCGCTGAAGGAACTCGGCCAAGCCTGCGAATGCAAGCAAGTGTCAGCCACGGAACATACGGAGGAGCTCATCCGTGATGCCCTCGTTGCGGGCCTCAGGTCCACTCACACGCGGCAACGACTGCTGGAAAGTAGCGAGCTCGACCTGAAGAAGGCGATTTCACTCACCCTTTCGTTGGACGTAGCCCACCGGAACATGGAGGCCTACTCCCCGGACCGCGCGGCCGCTTCATGGACGCCGCAGCCGCCGCCATCTTGGGACGCGGCGCCGCCACGGGCCCCGGCCTCAACTGCTGCAGCGATGTCCCACCCGAGCCAGAAATGTTACTTCTGTGGCCAAACCAAACACCCCAGGGCGCGCTGCCCGGCGAAAAACGCGGTCTGCTCTGCCTGCGGTAAGAAGGGACACTACGCTGGCGTCTGCAGAAGTCAGAAGACCCCTACCTCCAGCAGCGTCGCGTGCGATTCGTGGGAGCGGCCATCTTGCCTTCCTCCAGCCTCGTGGGGATCGGGATCGTCATGGGCGCCGCCATTTTGCCCTTCCTCTCCGACGCCGCCATTTTGCCAACGGGCCCCCGACTCACCCACCTACAGCGACGCTCCCGACTCCACAGCGGCCTCCATTATGCTGGATCAATCCAGACCCCATCAGCTAGCCAGGTCCAAGATGGACATCCAGGTAAATGGCCGCGCCACAACTTGCCTTTTTGATTCCGGGAGCACGGAGAGCTTCATACACCCTGATACGGTACGGCATTATTCCCTCTCGGTCCGGCCAACGCGCCATCGGATCTCCATGGCCTCAACATCTCAATCAGCAGACGTCGGCGGCTACTGCGTAGTGACCCTCTCGGTGAAGGGCTGCGTTTATAAAAATGTAAAGCTATTCGTCCTGCCACAGCTCTGCACTGCCATTCTGCTGGGGTTGGACTTTCATTGTCACTTTAAGAGTATCACCTTGACATACGGTGGACCTCTTCCCCCGCTCACTGTCTGCAACCAGCAGTTTTTAAATTGCCCGCCGCGCCCCACCTGTAGTCTCTCCACCCTCAAAATCACCCCCCCCCCCCCTGTTCGCCAACCTCACCCGCGACTGCAAGCCTATCGCCACAAAGAGCAGGTGATACAGCACCGGGGACAGATCCTTCATAAGATCTGAGGTGACGCGGCTCCTGAAAGAGGGGATTATTGAGGATAGTACCAGCCCCTGGCGAGCTCAGGTGGTAGTCGCTAAGACTGGCAACAAGCAGCGCCTGGTCATCGACTACAGCCAGACTATCAACAAGTACACCCAGTTGGACGCATACCCTCTCCCCCGCATAGCCGACATGGTTAATAAGATAGCACAATACCGCGTTTTCTCGACCATTGACCTCAAGGCAGCATACCACCAAATCCCTATCCGCCCTCAGGACCGCCAGTACACAGCCTTCGAGGCAAATGGCCGTCTTTTTCACTTCCTCAGGGTTCCTTTCGGCGTCACCAACGGTGTCTCCGTCTTCCAGAGGGAGATGGACCGGATGGTCGACGAGAATGCGTTACAGGCCACGTTTCCCTACCTGGACAACGTGACCATCTGCGGCCATGACCTGCAGGACCATGACGCCAAT
Organism: Somniosus microcephalus; assembly: GCF_052327205.1. Taxonomy (NCBI): domain Eukaryota; kingdom Metazoa; phylum Chordata; class Chondrichthyes; order Squaliformes; family Somniosidae; genus Somniosus; species Somniosus microcephalus. The sequence goes on along the minus strand of NC_141009.1, from coordinate 65,845,559 downwards.
CTTGATAAGTTCCTTCGCACGGCCCAACTCCTAAACCTCACGTACAACAAGGAAAAGTGCATATTCCGCACAGCCCGCCTCGCTATCCTTGGTTGCGTGGTGGAACACGGAGTCATCGGCCCTGACCCTGACCGGATGTGCCCATTGATGGAACTTCCCCTGCCCCACTGTCTCAAGGCCCTCAAAAGGTGCCTGGGCTTCTTTTCCTATTACGCCCAGTGGGTCCCTCATTATGCGGACAAAGCCCGTCCACTTATCAAGTCCACTTCCTTCCCCCTGACGGCGGAGGCCCGCTCAGCCTTTCACCGTATAAAGGATGACATTGCCAAGGCCACCATGCACTCGGTAGACGAGTCCATCCCCTTCCAGGTGGAGAGCGATGCATCCGACTTTGCCCTGGCCGCTACCCTTAACCAGGCGGGAAGACCCATGGCCTTTTTTTCACGAACCCTCCAGGGCTCCGAACTCAGACACTCCTCTGTGGAAAAAGAGGCCCAGGCCATTGTGGAGGCGCTGCGCCACTGGCGGCACTACCTGGCTGGAAAACGATTTACCCTGCTTACTGACCAACGTTCAGTCGCTTTCATGTTCAACAACAAGCAGAGGGGCAAAATCAAAAATGACAAGATTTTGAGGTGGAGAATCGAACTTTCCACCTACAATTACGACATCTTGTACCGGCCCGGGAAACTCAACGAACCCTCAGATGCTCTATCGCGAGGCACATGCGCCACCGCGCAGATCGATAGACTACGGGGCCTCCACAACGACCTCTGCCACCCGGGGGTCACCAGGTTCTTCCATTTCATTAAAGGCTGCAACCTGCCTTACTCCATCGAGGAGGACAGGACCATGAGCAGGAGCTGCCCAGTCTGTGCAGAGTGCAAGCCGCGCTTCTATACGCCTGACAGAGCAAACCTGATCAAGGCCACCCGCCCTTTTGAGCGCCTGAGTGTCGACTTTAAAGGGCCCCTCCCCTCCTCTGACCGTAATGTGTACTTCCTCAACATAGTTGATGAGTACTCCCGTTTCTCTTTCGCCATCCCCTGCCCGGACACGACCACCGCTACGGTCATTAAGTGCCTGCACAACCTCTTTGCTCTGTTCGGTTTTCCCAGCTATATTCATAGCGACCGGGGCTCGTCCTTCATGAGCGACGAACTCCGTCAGTACCTGCTCATGAGAGGTATTGCCTCAAGCCGGACCACCAGCTACAACCCCCGGGGGAACGGACAGGTTGAAAGAGAGAACGCGACGGTCTGGAAGGTCCTTAAAATCTAGGGGCCTTCCGACCTCCCGTTGGCAGGATGTCCTACCTGATGCGCTCCACTCCATCCGGTCACTGCTGTGTACGGCCACCAACACCACCCCCCATGAGCGAATGTTCGTTTTTCCCCGGAGGTCCACATCCGGTACCTCACTACCACACTGGCTGATGTCCCCAGGGCCCGTCCTGCTGAGGAAGCATGTAAGGTCCCACAAAACGGCTCCCCTGGTAGAGAAGGTTCACCTCCTCCATGCCAGTCCCCAGTACGCCTACGTGGCATACTCGGACGGGCGGGAGGATACAGTCTCCATTAGAGATCTGGCACCCTCGGGGTCCACTGACCCGTCACCATTGCCCTCCACCACGACCCCCTTCGACACGGCCCAAAACTCAGTTGACCAAATTCTCACCCCTGTCCATTCCACCCCAGTAGATGGCATGCCGCGACCCCAGGACCAGCCGGAGACCGCTCGCCCACCCGACACCAAAGGGGACGATACACCGGTGCCCGACCCCGCTCAAGACGCGTCGTTGGAAGCTGTACCATCGCAACCGTCGCCACGAAGATCTCGACGGCAAACGAGGCCTCCCGACAGACTCGCCTACTCGAACTTTTGATACACTTCACCCCGCCGGACTTAATTTTAAACGAGGGGTGAATGTGGTAAACCACTGTAGTTCACTGTGTTCACTTGTTGTTGTTGTTGTTGTTGCTGTTGTTCACTCTTGTTTCACTGTTATGCCTGACTATGCCTCAGCTGATTCCGCCCCCGGCTACCGAGTATAAGGACGGCCACATGGCAGCTCCTGGCATTCGGTCGTCCACTAGAGGCATAGTCCTGATCTGTCTGAAGTGCTATTCAGTAGTTAATAAAAGCCTGTCGTTCTGAACTCTGCTCAGCCTCTTATTAGAATTGATAGCGCATCAAAACCTTGAAGGGTTTTGATAGAGTAAATAGGGAGAAACTGTTTCCACTGGCAGAAGAGTTGGTACGGTATGACCAGAGGACAGAGCAGGAGTTTGATAGAAATCAGTTAAGGCAGATTTCCCACCCTCTATCGTCCTGCCAGTGCCCCAAATGTTGGAAGATGGAAATCTAACTATCGATCTAATCTATGAACAAAAACAGATGGCCACAGCATTCTATTGGCATTGCGCCTGTAGGTGTTACTCTAAGGGTAACGTGATGTGACTCATTAAAGTGCCCTCCCCCCACCCAACCTTACTTGCCCGTCAATCAACTGATGATACCCTGTTTATTCGAAGTTTCCCGGCAGTTTCAATATTTGCCCCAGGGTGGCGCTGCTCCAATACATTTGCTGGATTATGCTGGACACCTTGGTAAAGGAGAGTAACTAAGTGTTTTTACTCTTTCTACCCAGCCCTGCTGTCCACACACCCACCCCGACCCCAAAAAATATTACTGCTCCACTGCTCTTCGCCCTGACCTGTCTCCCAGCAGCATTGAGAAAATTCCTTCCCTCCATTGAGAGATTATGTTGATGGAAACTCTCACTTCATCTCCTCCCTTCCCTCTCTCCCCTTCTCATGCTCGCCAACTCGTCCTCTTCCCCTTCTCCCCCTCGCTCGTCCTCTTCCCCCTCTCCCCCTCGCTCGTCCTCTTCCCTCTCTCCCCCTCGCTCATCCTCTTCCCTCTCTCCCCCTCGCTCGTCCTCTTCCCTCTCTCGCCCTAGCTCGTCCTCTTCCCTCTCTCCCGCTTGCTCGTCCTCTTCCCTCTCTCCCCCTCGCTCGTCCTCTTCCCTCTCTCCCCCTCGCTCGTCCTCTTCCCTCTCTCCCCCTCGCTCGTCCTCTTCCCTCTCTCCCCCTTGATCGTCCTCTTCCCTCTCCCCCCTCGCTCATCCTCTTCCTTCTCTCCCCCTCGCTCGTCCTCTTCCCCCTCTCCCCCTCGCTCGTCCTCTTCCCTCTCTCCCCCTCACTCATCCTCTTCCCTCCCCCTCGCTCGTCCTCTTCCCTCTCTCGCCCTCGCTCGTCCTCTTCCCTCTCTCCCGCTCACTCGTCCTCTTCCCTCTCTTCCCCTCGCTCAACCTCTTCCCTCTCTCCCCCTCGCTCGTCCTCTTCCCTCTCTCGCCCTAGCTCGTCCTCTTCCCTCTCTCCCGCTTGCTCGTCCTCTTCCCTCTCTCCCCCTCGCTCGTCCTCTTCCCTCTCTTCCCCTCGCTCAACCTCTTCCCTCTCTTCCGCTCGCTCAACCTCTTCCTTCTCTCCCCCTCGCCTGTCCTCTTCCCTCTCTCCCCCTCGCTCGTCCTCTTCCCTCTCTCCCGCTCGCTCGTCCTCTTCCCTCTCTTCCCCTCGCTCAACCTCTTCCTTCTCTCCCCCTCGCCTGTCCTCTTCCCTCTCTCCCCCTCGCTCATCGTCTTCCCTCTTTCCCCTCGCTCGTCCTCTTCCCTCTCTCCCCCTCGCTCGTCCTCTTCCCTCTCTCCCCCTCGCTCGTCCTCTTCCCTCTCTCCCCCTCGCTCGTCCTCTTCCCTCTCTTCCCCTCGCTCGTTCTCTACCCTCTCTCCCCCTCGCTCGTCCTCTCCCCTCTCTCCCCCTCGCTCGTCCTGTCCCCTCTCTCCCCCTCGCTCGTCCTCTCCCCTCTCTCCCCCTCGCTCGTCCTCTCCCCTCTCTCCCACTCCAAGTCCTTCTCCAGCCATGAGGAGATGACTTTAACCCTGGCTCCAGGCAGGCAACACAACCTTCGGAACTCTCGGTCGCAGCTGCAGAGAACAGTATCTATCCCCCTGACTATACTGTCCCCTACTGCATCTTCATTCCCTTTCACTCCCCCCACTTTAATAGCCTCCTGCACCATGGTGCCATGGTCAGCTTGCTCATCCATCCTGCAGGCTTTTCCCTCATCCATACAGGCAGCAAGAACCTTGTCCAAGAAAGTGTGTAAGGACAATTCTAGTAACGACAGGCCGGTCAGTGGTGGGTAAAGTTTTAGAAACAATGATCAAAGAAAACATTAAAGGGCACTTGTAGAGGTTTAAGCTAATTAAGGAGAGCCAACACGGATTTGTAAAAGGCAGATTGTGTTTGACTAATCTAATTGAATTTTTTGTTGAAGTGACAGAGAGGATTGATGAAGGGAATGCATTGGATGTTGTCTACATGGATTTTCGGAAGGTGTTTTACAAAAGTACCACATAGACAGCTGGTTAACAAAATTGAGGCTCATGGAATAGATGGGCCAGTGGCAGCTTGGATAAGGAATAGGTTAAGGACAGAAAACAGCGAGTTGTGGTAAATGGCTGTTTTTCAGACTGGAGGATGGTAGCCAGTGGTGTTCCCCAAGGGTCGGTGCTGGGGCCACTGCTTTTTTTGATATATATAAATGACCTGGATATTGGAATACCGAGTAGAATTTCTAAATTTGCCGATGACACCAAACTTGGGGGGGTGGCAAACAGTGATGATGATACCAATCGACTGCAACAGGACATAGAAAGGCTAGCAGAATGGGCAGACAAGTGGCAGATGGAATTTAATGCAGAGAAGCGTGAGGAGATGCATTTTGGCATCATACTCCAGTATGATTTGGACATGTTGGGTGACTGGGCAGAAGCATGGCAGATGCAATATAACATGGATAAATGTGAGGTTATCCACTTTGGTGGCAAAAACAGGAAGGCAGATTATTATCTGAATGGCAATAGATTGGGAGAAGGGGAAGTGCAACGAGACCTGGGTGTCCTTGTGCACCAGTCGCTGAAGGTAAGCATGTAGGTGCAGTAGGCGGTTAAGAAGGCAAATGGTATGTTGGCCTTCGTAGCGAGAGGGTTTGAGTACAGGAACAAGGATGTCTTGCTGCAGTTGTACAGGGTCTTGGTGAGACCACATCTTGAGTATTGTACGCAGTTTTGGTTGCCTTATCTGAGGAAGGATGTTCTTGCCATGGAGGGAGTGCAGCGAAGATTCACCAGGCTGATACCTGGGATGGCAGGAATGACGTATGAGGAGAGATTGGGTCGATTGGGCTTATACTCACTGGAGTTTAGAAGAATGAGAGGGGATCTCATTGAAACTTATAAAATTCTAAACGGACTAGACAGACTAGATGCGGGAAGGATGTTCCCGATGGTCGGGGAGTCCAGAACCAGGGGTCACAGTCTAAGGATAAGGGGTAAGCCATTTAGGACAGAGATGAGGAGGAATTTCTTCACCCAGGTGAACCTGTGGAATTCTCTGCCAAAGAAGGCCATAGTGGCCAATTCATTAAATATATTCAAGAAGGAGTTGGATATATTTCTTAAGGCTAAAGGTATCAAGGGATACGGGGAGAAGGCAGGGACAGGGTACTGAATTTGGATGATCAGCCATGATCTCATTGAATGGCGGAGCAGGCTCGAGGGGCCGAATGGCCTACTCCTGCTTCTATCGTCTATGTTTCTATGGAACAGGGAGAGGCAATATACACTTAATGGCACAATTTTAAAGAGTGTGCAGGGACAGAAGGACCTGGGAGTTAATGTTCATAGGTCCCTGAAGGTGGCGGGACATATTGAGAGAGTGGTTAGCAAAGCATATGGGATCTTGGGCTTCATAAATAGAGGTATTGAGTACAAAAGTAATGAAGTTATGCTGAACTTTATATAGTGTTGGTTAGGCCACAACTGGAGTATTGCGTCCAGTTCTGGTCACCACACTTTAGGAAGGATGTGAAGGCCCTCGAGAGGGTGCAGAGGAGATTTACCAGAATGGTTCCGGGGATGGAGGATCTTAGCTACAAGGACAGGTTGGAGAAGCTGGATTTGTTTTCATTAGAGCAAAGGAGGTTGAGGGGTGATTTGATAGAGGTGTACAAGATTATGACGGGTTTGGATAGGCTAGACGGGGAAAGGTTGTTCCCACTGGTTGATGGTACAAGGACTAGGGGACACAGATTTAAGGTTTTGGGCAAGAGGTACAGGGGGGATGTGAGGAAAAACATTTTTACGCAGTGAGTGGTGAGGACCTGGAACTCGCTGCTGACGGAAGTGGTGGAAGCGGAGACACTCAATGTTTTCAAGGGGAGACTGGCTAGGCACTTGAGGGAAATAAACTTGCAGGGTTACGGGGATAGAGCGGGGGAATGGGACTGACTGGATTGCTCTACAGAGAGCTGGCACGGACTCGATTGGCTGAATGGCCCCTTCTATGCCATATGACTCTGACTCTATAACCTCATATCTGTGGGACAAGATAAAGGCTGAGGCTCCTCCAGCACTGCACCTGGGGTCCCCATACATGCCTGAGTTGTAGTCATGCCCTCCTGTCTGTGACTACTAACCAGCCCTGTACCATTCCCTAACCTAAGAGGTGTCACTGCCTCCTGGATCAAAGTATCCAGGTAACTCTGCCCATCCCTGATGCCTGCAATGTCTGCACCTCAGACTCCAGCTCAAAAACTGAGCTAAACATAGAAGATAGGAGCAGGAGTAGGCCATTCGGCCCCTCGAGCCTGCTCCACCATTCAATGAGATCATGGCTGATCATCCAATGAAGTTCCTGAACATGCAGGCACCTACTACAAATGTGGTTGTCCGGGATCACAATGCTCTCCACAAACTCGCACATGCTGCAGTTGTGGTACACCACCTGCACTGCCATCCCTTTATGACCTTGTTTTATTTAATTACATTTAATTAAATTTGTATTTTGGTAACTTAGTTTACAGTGTAGTTTCTTGACTACTTACTTGATCTAGATTACGTTATGGGTGCTGAATTAAATATCTACCTGTAACAAAAAGCACTGCAAGTAGTTTAGGCAAAAAGCAACAAGTCATTCCCCTCTCCTCTCCAAATTCCCAAATAAAACACTCCATTTTATCCTGCTTTGTGCAGACTGCTCTGGGCTCTGCAGCAATGTTTACCTTATACTCTAGGAGCCTCACCCAATTTACAAGTGATGACCCTGCTCCCCTGCTCCTGCTGATTCGTGCCTAATCAAGACAAACAGTTAACTGCCAGTGGCTTGCAGCTTCTGTTAACCACAGTTTTTAAAGGTCTAGGTTCAAAACAAAATATCTTGCATACATTCCATGAATTTGTCCTCCACACTATTACTGCAAATTTGGTTTGCCCAGTCTGTATGTAGATTAAAGTCCCCCATGATTACTGTATTACCCTTGTTACTGGTGCCTCTAATTTCCTGATTTATACTCTGCCCTACATTACAGCTGCTGTTTGGGGGCCTATAAACAACTCCCACCAGTGTTTTCTGCCCCTTGCTATTTCTTAGCTCCACCCAAACTGATTCTACTTGTTGATTTTCAGAGCAAAGATCCTTTCTCTCTACTGTCTTTATCCCATCCTTTATTATCAGGGCTACCCCTCCTCCTTTTCCATTTTGCCTATCTCTTCTAAAAGTTAACTATCCTGGAATATTTAGTTCCCAACCTTGGCCACTTTGCAACCACGTCTCTATAGTGGCGATTAGATCAAACCTGTTAATTTCTATCTGCATTATTAATTCATCTATTTTGTTGCAAATGCTTTGTGCATTCAGATATAGTGCCTTTAGCTTTGATTATTTCTATTTTTCCCCTGATGTCACCTTAGTCACTGATGCCCTATTATCTTTGTTACTCTCTCTGTCCCTTCCTGACCCTCTCTCCTTATTTTTACCCAAAACTCTCCTCTGCTCTAGAACCTTGACATTTCTCTCGCTGCTTTTAAATTTACTCTTTCCTGAATCCTCCCACCCTCATTAGTTTAAAGCCCTGTCTACTGCCCGAATTATTCGGTTCTGCAGGACGCTGGACCCAGTCCGGTTTAAATGGAGCCTGTCCCAACAGAACAGCTCCCTCTTTCCCCAGTACTGGTGCCAGTGCCCCATGAACTGAAACCTCTTCCTCCCACACCACTCTTTGATCCACGCATTTAAAGCTCGAATCTGTTTGTCCCAAAGTGGCCAGATCCTGCTAATTGCGGCTTTCTCCTCCCGACGATCTGTCGAGTTAGTTTCTTATTGAATGAAGCTCTCCGTCCGGCCCCTTGACTGCAGTAATGAAGTTAACTTAACAGCTTCTTTCGTATCTTTTCTTCTCAATGCTGGACCGGATGAAACATAGAAACATAGAAACAGAAGATAGGAGCAGGAGAAGGTCATTCGGCTCCTCGAGCCTGCTCCGCCATTCAATGCGATCATGGCTGATCATCCAAATTCAGTACCCGGTCCCTGCTTTCTCCCCACACCCCTTGATCCCTTTAGCCTTAAGAAATATACCCAACTGCTTCTTGAATATATTTAATGTATTGACATCTACTGCCTTCTGTGGTAGAGAATTCTACAGGTTCACCACTCTTTGGGTGAAGAAATTCCTCCTCATTTCTGTCCTAAATGGCTTACCCCTTATCCTTAGACTGTGACCCCTGGTTCTGGACTCCCCGGCCTTCGGGAATATCCTTCCTGCATCTAGTCTGTCCAGTCCTGTCAGAATTTTAAAAGTTTCAATGAGATCCCCTCTCATTCTTCTAAACTCCAGCGAGTACAAGCCCAATCGACCCAATCTCTCCTCATACGTCATTCCTGCCATCCCAGGTATCAGCCTGGTGAATCTTCGCTGAACTCCTTCCATGGCAAGAACATCCTTCCTCAGATAATGTGACCAAAACTGCACACAATACTCATGTGTGTTACATCATCAAGGTCTTATTAACCTATCAATGATAGCCTTAGATCATGATAACTACTAATATATTGCGGGTTTTTTTTAAATGTTAAAGCCCGCATGATCTTAAACCTCCTTTTCAGTAAATTTCCATCATGTGATGACCACAGTAACAGCTGATTGGCTGGATAGCTCACTCAAATCTCAACCGTCTAGCTGGCAAACTTTTTGATAAGGATTGTTTATTGAAGAGGCCCATTGAGTTCTGTGTTGTCGTGTCAAGGCCTAATCCCTCATTGTTCACACGGACGTCTCCTTCAGCTACTCCTTAAGCTGCCTAAGACAAAGGCCGCGATTTTCTCATTGGATGCGGCTTGAGAGCGGGTCAGCTGGTTTCCAGGTTCCAGTCCTGCCCCCAACTGCATCCGGCCCACGGACGTGATTTTACATCAATTGGCCTTGTTAAGACCGCCCTGTGGGCTTGCTGACCATTGTAGGGAAAATGCTAGAGTCTATTATGAAGGATGTGATAACAGGACACTTAGAAAATATCAACAGGATTAGCCAAAGTATCAATGAGATTAGACAAAGTCAACATGGATTTATGAAAGGGAAATAGTGTTTGACAAACCTACTGGAGTGTTTTGAGGATGTAACTGATAGAATAGATAAGGGAGAACCAGTGGATGTGGTGTATTTGGATTTTCAGAAGGCCTTTGATAAAGTCCCACATAACAGGTTAGTGTGCAAAATTAAAGCACATGGGATTGGGGGTAATATACTGGCATGGATTGAAAATTGGTTAATAGACAGGAAACAGAGAGTAGGAATAAATGGGTCTTTTTCAGGGTGGCTGGCAGTGACTAGTGGGGTCCCGCAGGGATCAGTGCTTGGGCCCCAGCTATTCACAATATATATCAATGATTTGGATAAGGGAACCAAATGTAATATTTCAAAGTTTGCTGATGACACAAAACCTGGTGGGATTGTGAGTTGTGAGGAGGATGCAAAGAGGCTTCAAGGCGATTTAGACAAGTTGAGTGAGTGGGCAAATACATGGCAGATGCAGTATAACGTGCATAAATGTGAAGTTATCCACTTCAGTAGGAACAGCAGAAAGGCAGAGTATTAATTAAATGGTGATAGATTGGGAAATGTTGATGTACAGAGGGACCTGGGTGTCCTTGTACACCAGTCACTGAAAGCAAACATGCAGGTGCATCAAGCAGTTAGGAAGGCAAATGGTATGTTGGCCTTCATTGCAAGAGGATTTGAGTACAGGAGCAAGGATGTCTTGCTACAGTTATACAGGGCCGTGGTGAGACCACACCTGGAGTGCTGTGTGCAGTTTTGGTCTCCTTACCTAAGAAAGGATATACTTGCCATAGCGGGAGTGCAGCGAAGGTTCACCAGACTGATTCCTGGGATGGCAGGACTGTCGTATGAGGAGAGATTGGGTCGACTCGGCCTGTATTCACTAAAGTTTAGAAGAATGAGAGGGGAAGATTGATTGGAAGCGAGTGGACCGCGGGTTTCCTACCCGCTGTCAATCATTGCGATTTTGACAGCGTTCCTGCCTCCAAACCCGCCCCCTGAGCGCTGGCAAAATACCGGCCAATGTCTTTGTTCCTTCTTGATAATACAGTCTGGTTTCGCTGTTTTGCCAGAGCTCAGCAGGTTTTCAATTTAAAACAAGCTTTTCCCCATCAGCACTGTTCCCAGACTCCCTAAGCATGCTGATTGAATGTCCAGCTTGAAAATTGTGTCAAAAGAGGGCATCTCCTCCCTACAATACTTAGCAGGAATTCCCACTCTTTCCAAATTCCCAAATAAAACACTCTATGTAATCCCGCTCTGTGCAGACCGCTTCTCCACAATCCCCAGCTTCTCCACAATCCGAGCTTCTCCCCAATCCCCAGCTTCTCCCCAATCCCCAGCTTCTCCCCAATCCCCAGCTTCTCCCCAATCCCCAGCTTCTCCCCAATCCCCAGCTTCTCCACAACCCCCAGCTTCTCCACAACCCCCAGCTTCTCCACAAACCCCAGCTTCTCCACAACCCCCAGCTTCTCCACAACCCCCAGCTTCTCCACAATCCCAGCTTCTCCACAACCCCCAGCTTCTCCACAACCCCCAGCTTCTCCACAATCCCCAGCTTCTCCACAACCCCCAGCTTCTCCACAACCCCCATTCGTATCTATCCAGTCATAGCCAGAGAATCACCTGCAGTGGCTTCTTTACACACTCCCGCATCTTTACCTCTGGTGTCTCCCAAGGATCTATCCTTGGCCCCCTTCTATTTCTCATCAACATGCTGCTCCTTGTTGACCTCATCCAACAACACAGCATCAGTTTCCACAAGTACGCTGATGACACCCAGCTCTACCTCGCCACCACCTCTCGCAGTGCCGCCTGCTGTCTGTCATTTGTCAGACTGCGTATCCGATATCCAGTACTGATGAGCAGAAATTTCCTACAACTAAATATTGGGACAAGCAAAGCCATTGTCTTCGGCCCCATCACAAACTCCGTTCCCGAGCCGCAGGCTCCATTCCTCTCCCTGGCAACTGTCTGAGGCTGAACCGCACTGTTCACAACCTCGGTGTCATATTAGACCCTGAACTGAGCTTCCGACCTCGGTGTCATATTAGACCCTGAAATGAGCTTCCGACCTCGGTGTCATATCAGACCCTGAAATGAGCTTCCGACCTCGGTGTCATATTAGACCCTGAAATGAGCTTCTGACCTCGGTGTCATATTAGATCCTGAAATGAGCTTCCGACCTCGGTGTCATATTAGACCCTGAAATGAGCTTCCGACCTCGGTGTCATGTTAGATCCTGAAATGAGCTTCCGACCTCGGTGTCATATTAGACCCTGAAATGAGCTTCCGACCTCGGTGTCATATTAGACCCTGAAATGAGCTTCCGACCTCGGTGTCATATTAGACCCTGAAATGAGCTTCCGACCTCGGTGTCATATTAGACCCTGAAATGAGCTTCCGACCTCGGTGTCATATTAGATCCTGAAATGAGCTTCCGACCTCGGTGTCATATTAGATCCTGAAATGAGCTTCCGACCTCGGTGTCATATTAGATCCTGAAATGAGCTTCCGACCTCGGTGTCATATTAGACCCTGAAATGAGCTTCCGACCTCGGTGTCATATTAGACCCTGAAATGAGCTTCCGACCTCGGTGTCATGTTAGATCCTGAAATGAGCTTCCGACCTCGGTGTCATATTAGACCCTGAAATGAGCTTCCGACCACCAATGTTCCTTCTAATTTCTTTTTAGTCTGCGTGGCCCCTTTAATGGGCTGCATGGGCCAATCAAAATTCTGCACATGCGTGATTTTTTTCTATTTAAATGCCGGCTCACCAGCTGCACAGGAGCTGCAGAGCGCGGCGTGGCTGCACGACTGTGCATCTTAAAAGGAACGTTGCCAACCACATATCCGCAGCATCACTAAGACCGCCTACTTCCACCGCCGTAACATCGCCCGACTCCGTCCCTGCCTCAGCTCATCCGCTGCCGAAACCCTCATCCATACCTTTGTTCCCTCTAGACTTGACTATTCCAACATTCTCCTGGCTGGCCTCCCACTTTCTACCCTCCGTAAACTTGAGGTCATCCAAACACTGCCCCGTGTCCTAACTCGCACCAAGTCCCGTTCGCCCATCACCCCCTGTGCTCACTGCCCTGTGTCCTAACTCGCACCCAGTCCCGTTCACCCATCACCCCCTGTGCTCACTGCCCCATGTCCTAACTCACACCCAGTCCCGTTCACCCATCACCCCCTGTGCTCACTGCCCCGTGTCCTAACTCACACCCAGCCCCGTTCACCCATCACCCCGTGCTCACTGCCCCGTGTCCTAACTCACACCCAGTCCTGTTCGCCCATCACCCCCTGTGCTCACTGCCCCGTGTCCTAACTCACACCCAGTCCCGTTCACCCATCACCCCCTGTGCTCACTGCCCCGTGTCCTAACTCGCACCAAGTCCCGTTCACCCATCACCCCCTGTGCTCGCTGACCTACACTGGCTCCCGGTCTGGCAATGCCTCGATTTTAAAATTCTCATCCTTGTTTTCAAATCACTCCATGGCCTTGCCCCTCCCTATCTCTGTAATCTCCTCCAGACCTACAACCTCTCCGAGATCTCTGCGCTCCTCCAATTCTGGGCTCTTAAGCATCCCCCAATTTTAATCGCTCCACCATTGGTGGATGTGCCTTCAGCTGCCTAGGCCCTAAATTATGGAATTCCCTCCCTAAACCTCTCCGCCTCTCTACCTCTCCTCCTTTAAGACGCTCCTTAACACCTACCTCTTTGACCAAGCTTTTGGTCATAGAGTCATAGAGATATAAAGCACAGAAAGAGGCCCTTCGGCCCATCGCGTCCGCGCCGGCCATCAAGCCCTCTCTAATCTTATCCCATTTTCCAGCATTTGGTCCGTAGCCTTGTATGCTATGGCATTTCAAGTGCTCATCTAAATGCTTCTTGAATGTTGTGAGGGTTCCTGCCTCTAACACCCTTTCAGGCAGTGAGTTCCAGATTCCAACCACCCTCTGGGTGAGAAAGTTCTTCCTCAAATCCCCTCCAAACCTCCTGCCCTTCACCTTGAATCTATGCCCCCTTGTTATTGACCCCTCCACTAAGGGAAAAAGTTCCTTTCTATCTATCCTATCTATGCCCCTCATAATTTTGTACACCTCAATCAGGTCTCCCCTCAGCCTTCTCTGCTACAAGGAAAACAACCCCAGCCTGTCCAGTCTTTCTTCATAGCTGAAGCGCTCCAGCCCAGGTAACATACTGGTGAATCTCCTCTGCACCCTCTCCAAAGCAATCACATCCTTTCTATAGTGTGGCGACCAGAACTGCACACAGTATTCCAGCTGTGGCCTAACCAGTGTTTTGTACAGCTCCATCATAACCTCCCTGCTCTTATATTCTATGCCTCGGCTAATGAAGGCAAATATCCCATATGCCTTTTTAACCACCTTATCCACCTGTTCTGCTGCCTTCAGGGATCTATGTACATGCACACCAAGGTCCCTCTGATCCTCTGTCTTTCCTATGGTCCTACCATTCATTGTGTATTCCCTTGCCTTGTTAGTCCCTCCAAAATGCATCACCTCACACTTTTCAGGGTTAAATTCCATTTGCCACTGTTCCGCCCATCTGCCCAACCCATCTATATCGTCCTGCAGACTGAGGCTACCCTCCTCGCTATTTACCACCCCACCAATTTTCATGTCATCTGCGAACTTACTGATCATACCTTTTACATTCACATCCAAATCATTAATGTAGACCACAAACAGCAAGGGACCCAGCACCGATCCCTGTGGTACTCCACTGGACACAGGCTTCCAGTCACAAAAACAACCTTTGACCATCACCCTCTGCCACTAAGCCAGTTTTGGATCCAATGTGCCAAGGCACCCTGGATCCCATGGGCTCTTACCTTCTTGACCAGTCTCCTATGCGGGACTTTATCGAAAGCCTGACTGAAATCCATGTATACCACATCCACTGCACTACCCTCATCCACACACCTAGTCACCCCCTCGAAAAATTCAATCAAATTGGTCAGACATGATCTTCCGTTGACAAAGCCATGCTGACTATCCCTGATTAATCCTTGCCTCTCCAAGTGGAGACTAATTCTGTCCCTCAGAATTTTTTCCAATAATTTCCCTACCATTGATGTTAGGCTCACTGGCCTGTAATTCCCTGGTTTATCCCTACTACCCTTCTTGAATAATGGTACTACGTTAGCTGTTCTCCAGTCCTCTGGCACATCCCCTGTGGCCAGAGAGGTTCTGAAAATTTGTGTCAGAGCCCCTGCAATCTCCTCCTTTGCATCACACAGCAGCCTGGGATACATCTCGTCCGGGCCTGGGGATTTATCCACTTTTAAGCCTGCTAAAACCGTTAGTACCTCCTCCCTCTCGATGCTAATATGTTCAAGTATATCACAGTCCCCCTGCCCTATTTCTATGTCTACATCGTCCGTCTCCATAGTGAACACAGATGCAAAAAATTCATTTAAAATCCCACCTACATCTTCTGGCTCCACACACAGATTGCCACTTTGGTCACTAATGGGCCCTACTATTTCCCTAGTTATCCTCTTGCCCTTAATATACTTATAAAACACCTTAGGATTTTCCTTTATTTTGCTTGCCAGTGTTATTTCATGGCCCCTCCTCGCTCTCCTAATTTTTTTTAAGTATCCCCCTGCACTTTTTATACCCCTCTAGGGCTTCCTCTGTCTTTAGTCCTTTGTATCTGCCAAAAGCCCTCCTTTTTTTCCTAATCCATTCTCGTATATCCCTTGACATCCAAGGTTCCCTGGGCTTGTTGGTCCCACCCTTGACCTTTACGGGAACATGTTGCCATTGTACTCTCTCAATTCCCTTTCTGAAAGACTCCCATTGCTCCGATGTGGATTTTCCTACAAGTAGCTGATCCCAGTCCACTTTGGCCAGATCCTGCCTTATCATATTAAAAATCGGCCTTCCCCCAATTTTGAACCTTTATTTCCGGACCATCTCTGTCCTTTTCCATGACTGCCTTAAATCTCACCGAATTATGGTCACTGTCACCAAAGTGCTCACCTACTAACACTTCTTCCACTTGCCCGGTCAAATTCCCTAGAATTAGGTCCAGTACCGTCCCCTCTCTTGTAGGACTTTCTACATGCTGGCTCAATAAGCCCTCCTGGATGCACTTTAAGAATTCTGCACCCTCTAAGCCTTTCACACTCTGACTATCCCAGTTAATATTGGGGAAGTTGAAATCCCCCACTATTATTACCCTGTTATTTCTACACTTCTCTGAGATTAGCCTACATATCTGTTCCTCTATCTCCCCCTGACTGTTTAGGGGCCTATAGTACACTCCCAGCAAAGTGCTTGCCCCCTTTTTGTTTTTAAGTTCTACCCATATGGCCTCATTAGAGGAACCTGTTAATATATCATCCGTCCTTACAGCAGTAATTGACTCCTTAATTAATATTGCGACACCCTCTCCTCTTTTACCCCACCCCCCCTGTCTCGCCTGAAGATTCTATACCCCGGAATATTGAGCTGCCAGTCTTGCCCCTCCCTCAACCATGTCTCCGTGATAGCAACAATATCATACTCCCATGTGTTCATCAACACCTTCAATTCATCCACCTTATTCGCAAGACTCCTTGCATTAAAATAAATGCCATCCAGCCTTTCCCTACTCCCTTGTGCCATTACAAATTTGCTCTGCCTTCCAAGCTGACTTGTTTTTTCCTCTATATTTGGCTGTACATCACCCCCTATTATAGCTTCACTCTGTATCCCATCCCCCTGCCAAGTTAGTTTAAATCCCCCCAACAGTGCTAGCAAACCTCCCCACAAGGATATTTGTCCTGTTCTGGTTCAGGTGCAACCCGTCCGACTTGTACAAGTCCCACCTTCCCCAGAAGCAGACCCAGTGATCCAGGAAACTAAAGCCCTCCCTCCTGCACCAACTCTTTAGCCACGCATTCATCTGCTCTATCCTCCTATTCCTATACTAACTAGCACGTGGCACCGGGAGTAATCCAGAGATTACAACCCTTGAGGTCCTGCTCTTTCATCTGCTACCTAGCTCCCTAAATTCTTGCTGCAGGACCTCATCCCTCTTCCTACCCATGTCGTTGGTCCCAATGTGAACCACGACCTCTGACAGTTCACCCTCTCCCTTCAGAATGCCCTGCAGCCGTTCAGTGACATCCTTGACCCTGGCACCAGGGAGGCAACAAACCATCCTGGAGTCACGTCTACGGCCACAGAAGCACCTATCTCTTCCCCTTACGATAGAATCCCCTACCACTATTGCTCTCCCACTCTTTTTCCTCCCTTCCTGAGCAGCAGAATCACCCCCGGTGCCAGGAAGTTGGCTGCTGCTGCCTTCCCCTGGTAAGTCATCCCCCTCAACATTATCCAAATCGGTATACCTGTTTGAGAGAGGGATGGGCACAGGGGTCCCCTGCACTACCTGCCTGCTTCTACTGCTCCTCCTGATGGTCACCCATTTCCCTTCTGCCAGTGCAGCCTTTACCTGCGGTGTGACCAACTCACTAAACATGTTATCCACGACCCTCTCAGCATTGCGAATGCTCCAAAACTCTTCCATCCGCAGCTCCAGCGCCTCAATGTGGTCTGCTAGAAGCTGCAGCTGGATACATTTCCGGCACACATGGTCGTCAGGGACACCGGCAGTGTCCCTGAATTCCCACATAGCGCAGGTGGAGCATAACACGGGGATGGGCAGTCCTGACATGACTTACCCTTTCATTAATTTAAATTAATTCAACACCACCAATTAAAGATATACTCTAGGGCGCTTGTATGGCAGAAGTCCCCACTACACCACAAAGACCCTAGAAACTATAAACCACAGAGTTTAAGTTTAAAAAGAGAGAAATACTCACCAACCAATCACTTACCTGCTTTCTGGTGATGTCACACTTCGATTTCTTTTTACCTCTCTCCTTCCCTTTAAGTTCCGAGTTCGGAGACTGGTACGCCTACCTGGTCTCTGGAGCCTTTTATAGCCCCACTGCTGCCGCTGAATTCCCACCGATGCTCTGAGGCCTTACCTGGTCTCTGGAGCCTTTTATAGCCCCGCTGCTGCCGCTGAATTCCCACCGATGCTCTGAGGCCTTACCTGGTCTCTGGAGCCTTTTATAGCCCCACTGCTGCCGCTGAATTCCCACCGACGCTCTGAGGCCTTACCTGGTCTCTGGAGCCTTTTATAGCCCCACTGCTGCCGCTGAAATCCCACTGACGCTCTGAGGCCTACCTGGTCTCTGGAGCCTTTTATAGCCCCGCTGCTGCCGCTGAATTCCCACCGATGCTCTGAGGCCTTACCTGGTCTCTGGAGCCTTTTATAGCCCCACTGCTGCTGCTGAAATCCCGCCGATGCTCTGAGGCCTTACCTGGTCTCTGGAGCCTTTTATAGCCCCACTGCTGCCGCTGAATTCCCACCGATGCTCTGAGGCCTTACCTGGTCTCTGGAGCCTTTTATAGCCCCACTGCTGCCGCTGAAATCCCACCGACGCTCTGAGGCCTACCTGGTCTCTGGAGCCTTTTATAGCCCCGCTGCTGCCGCTGAATTCCCACCGATGCTCTGAGGCCTTACCTGGTCTCTGGAGCCTTTTATAGCCCCGCTGCTGCCGCTGAATTCCCACCGACGCTCTGAGGCCTTACCTGGTCTCTGGAGCCTTTTATAGCCCCACTGCTGCCGCTGAAATCCCACCGACGCTCTGAGGCCTTACCTGGTTACCTGCCCTAATATCTCCTTATGTGGCTCGATGTCAGATTTTGTTTGATAATCGCTTCTGTGAAGCTCCTTGGGACGTTTTACTACATTAAAGACGCTGTATAAATGGCAGCTGTTGTTGTTGAAGGGGCAGGTGGAGTGGGAGTAATAGGATCGCTCGACCAAAGAGCTAGCACAGGCACGATGAGCCAAATGGTCACCTTCCCAGCTGTGTGATTCTATGATTCTCTCCCTCCAACCTGTCTGCTTCTGACGGGCTCCATTCCAACCTTTTACGAGGTCTGATTGGGTTAATAATGTAGTAATACTATTCCACCAGGATTTATTGACCCAAGCGATTAAGAGCCATATAATACAATACAACGGATTGGTCAACTAAATTACAGTTTCATTTCCTAAACAATAAAGCATAGAACCTGTTCCTTTGAGAGTTCCGAGGCAGTGGAATGATCAGTTCTGTGGTGCTTGAGATCTTCTCTCTTTGACGTCCTCCAAGATGGTTCTTCTGTCTTCCGCACCGACTGCAGAGCCACCAGATGGAAAAGGGCCTTTTTATATCTTCTGAATACACGTAGATGTTAGTTGATTTACATGTCTGGTTGCATTCCTTCTGTAACGTGTGCACCAACCTGTTTATCTGTGGTAACCGGGTTGCAGTAAATGCAATCTAATCATTGTGGTGTCAAAGAAACTACGTGACTTCCTCAGGCAAGTCATGAGATCTTCTGACATACATCACTCTCAAGTTCACATTCCTGTACAATTATAAAAAAACGCTTCTCTTGAATAAGCTTTTTCAAGTTTGCTTAATTCCGCATAACATGATAAGCAAAGGGACTCTGATTCTCTCCCTCCAACCTATCTTGTTCTAACAAGCTCCAGTCCCAGCTTTCGAGAGGTCCGATTGGGGTTGATACTGAAAACCTTCACTGCCAGTGAAAAGAAGTAGATTTTTCTTGTAAAACATTAGGCTGACACATGGGTTGAAACTTTGATGTCACCTTAAAGGGATGCTGGTCATCATGCAAATGGAGAGACTGTGCATCTTTTAGCACGGCTCCTCATTGCTCTCACGTTAGTCTATTCCCTGTGGCCCATCAAATGCCAGATATACTGTCAATGCCAGGTACCTGCTGCACGTTCTGACACTCACACAAATTAGCTGCTGCATACCTGGGTCACATTTTTTCTCATATCCCTTAGTCCAACATATATCTCTTTATCCCTTTGCTGTCTGCTTGCAGGAGAATGTCACAAACGACAGGTGAGAGAGCATGCAGATCGGAAAGAGGTCTTCATCGATGATCAATCACCCTTCGTGAGGAGAGGACTCTGAGAATTCTGGGTCTGGAGGCAGTAAGTGAATCAGAATCGAATGGTGGCATAGTAGTAATGTCACTGGGCTAATAGTCCAGAGTCCTGGACTAATGATCCAGAGACGTGAGTTCACATCCCAGCATAACTAGTGGGGGGGAGGTTCCTAGAGAGCAAATAATAAAAATGACAACAGAGAAGGTCATAGACTTAGGTAACAGTGGGGAAATGAAAAACCAGAGCGTGTCAGGAAGGGGCAGAAGGTATGGAGTAAAAGGTAAAGTAATAAAAAGGGCAAAAGCAGGAACTAAGTGTCAAAAAACACATTTGAAAGTGTTCTATCTGAATGCACGTAGCATTCGTAACAAAATAGATGAGTTAATGGCACAAATAGCTACATATGGGTATGATCTTGTGGCCATTACAGAAACATGGCTGCAGGGTGACAATGCCTGGGAATTAAACATACCAGGTTATTTAACGATCAGGAAGGACAGGCAGGAAGGAAGGGGAGGTGGGGTGGCTATGTTAATAAAGGAAGGAATCACTGTAATACAGAGAAATGATATTGGGTCAAAAGATCAGGATAATGAAACAGTTTGGGTGGAGATAAGGAATAATAAGGGGAAAAAAACACTAGTGGGCGTAGTCTATAGGCCTCCGAACAGTTGCAACTTGGTTGGACGGAGTATCAATCAGGAAATAGTTGAGGCTTGTAATAAGGGAACATCTATAATTATGGGGGATTTTAACTATCATATTAACTGGACAAATCAAATTGGGCAGGGCGGCCTTGAGGATGAGTTCATTGAGTGTATTAGGGATGGGTTTCTTGAGCAGTATGTAACTGAACCGACCAGGGGGCTAGCAACCTTAGATCTGGTCCTGTGTAACGAGACAGGATTAATTAAAAATGTCCTAGTAAAGGATCCCCTTGGAATGAGTGACCATAACATGGTTGAATTCCATGTTCAATTAGAGGGTGAGAAGGTTGGATCTCAAACAAGCGTGCTAAGCTTGAATAAAGAAGACTGTGAAGATATGAGAGCGGAATTGAGTAGAGTGGATTGGGAAAATAGATTAAAGGGTAAGATGATACATGATCAGTTGTGTACATTTAAGGAGTTATTTTACAACTTCCAAAAAAAATATATTCCACTGAGAAGAAAAGGGTGTAAAGGAAAAGACAGCCATCCGTGGCTAAGTAAAGAAATTAAGGATAGTATTCGACTAAAAACAAGGGCATATAAGGTAGCCAAATCTAGTGGGAGGATAGAGGATTGGGAAAACTTTAAAAGACAGCAAAAAATAACAAAAAGATTGGTTAAGAAAGGGAAGATAGATTATGAAAGTAAATTAGCAAAAAATATAAAAACAGATAGTAAGAGTTTTTATAGTTATATAAAAAGAAAAAGGGTGGCTAAAGTAAATGTTGGTCCCTTAGAGGATGAGACCGGGAAATTAAGGGTGGGAAATATGGAGATGGCAAAAACACTGAATGAATATTTTGTATCAGTCTTTACAGTAGACGACACCAAGAATATCCCAACACTGGACAAGCAGGGGGCTATAGAGGGGGAGGAGATAAACACGATCAAAATCACTAAGGAAGTGGTACTCGGTAAAATAATGGGACTCAAGGTGGATAAATCGCCTGGACCTGATGGCTTACATCCAAGGGTCTTGAGGGAAGTGGCGGTAGGGATTGTGGATGCATTGGTAATAATCTTCCAAAACTCCCTGGACTCAGCAAAGGTCCCAGCAGACTGGAAAACTGCTAATGTAACACCCTTATTTAAAAAGGGCAGTAGGCAGAAGGCTGGAAACTATAGACCGGTTAGCCTAACATCTGTGGTAGGTAAAATTTTGGAGTCCATTATTAAGGAGACCGTAACAGGACATTTGGATAATCATAGTTTAATAAGACAAAGTCAGCATGGTTTTATGAAGGGGAAGTCATGTTTGACAAATTTGCTGGAGTTCTTTGAGGAAGTAACATATAGGGTGGATAAAGGTGAATCAGTGGACGTAGTGTATTTAGACTTACAAAAGGCATTTGACAAGGTGCCACACAAAAGATTATTGCTTAAGATAAAAAATCACGGGATTGGGGGTAATATTCTGGCATGGATAGAGAGTTGGGATAAATGGTTCATTCTCAGACTGGCAATCAGTAACCAGTGGTGTTCCGCAGGGGTCAGTGCTGGGTCCCCAACTCTTTACAATCTATATTAACGATTTGGAGGAGGGGACCGAGTGTAACATATCAAAGTTTGCAGATGATACTAAGATGGGGGGGAAAGCAGTGAGTGAGGAGGACATAAAAAACCTTCAAGGGGACATAGACAGGCTAAGTAAGTGGGCAGAGATTTGGCAAATGGAATACAATACTGGAAAGTGTGAGGTTATGCACTTTGGCAGGAAAAATCGTAGAGCAAGTTATTATCTTAATGGCAAAAAACTGGAAAGTACTGAAGTACAAAGGGATCTGGGGGTCCTAGTGCACGAAACTCAAAAGGTTAGTATGCAGGTGCAGCAAGTGATTAAGAAGGCCAATGGAATGTTGGCTTTCATTGCTAGGGGGATAGAATATAAAAATAGGGAGGTATTGCTTCAGTTGTACAAGGTATTGTGAGACCGCACCTGGAATACTGCATACAGTTTTGGTGTCCATACTTAAGAAAAGACATACTTGCTCTCGAGTCAGTACAAAGAAGGTTCACTCGGTTAATCCCGGGGATGAGGGGATGGACATATGAGGAGAGGTTGAGTAGATTGGGACTCTACTCATTGGAGTTCAGAAGAATGAGAGGCGATCTTATTGAAACATATAAGATTGTGAAGGGGTTGGATCGGGTGGATGCGGGGAGGATGTTCCAGATGATGGGTGAAACTAGAACTAGGGGGCATAGTCTTAGAATGAGGGGCTGCTCTTTCAAAACTGAGATGAGGAGGAACTACTTCACTCAGAGGGTGGTAGGTCCATGGAATATGCTGCCCCAAAAAGCTGTCGAAGCTACATCATTACATAAATTTAAAACAGCAATAGACTGTTTCCTAGAAGAAAAGGGAATTAAGGGTTACGGGGAGCGGGCAGGAATTTGGACATGAGTCTAGGTTCGGATCGGTCATGGCCCTGTGGGTAGCGGAGCGGGCCCAGGGGCCGTGTAGCCTGATCCTGCTCCTGTTTCGTGTGTCTAATTCTGTTAGATTCAGGAGATAGTCCTGTCATAGTGGATTGGCGGTTAGGATCAGATCAGCCATGATCTTATTGAATGGCGGAGCAGGCTCGAGGGGCCAAATGGCCTACTCCTGCTCCTATTTCTTATGTTCTTATGTTCTTATGGCAGCTGGGGAATATAAATTCAGTTAATTAAATAAATCTGGAATAATTGCTAGTAATAGTAACCATGTTGTAAAAACCCATCTGGTTCACTAATGTCCTTTAGGGAAGGAAATCTGCCGTCCTTACCTGGCCTGGCCTAGATGTGACTCCAGACCCACAGCAATGTGGTTGATTCTTAACTGCCCTCTGAAATGGCCTAGCAAGCCACTCAGTTGTAACAAACCGCTACGAAAAACAATGAAACCTGATGGACCACCCGTCATCAGACATGGCAACGGCACACCCAGCCCAGTCGACAACTGCAAAGTCCTCCTCACCAACATCTGGGGGCTTGTACCAAAATTGGGAGAGTTGTCCCACAGACTAGCAACAACCTGACATAGTCATACTCACAAAATCATACCTTTCATCCGATGTCCCAAACTCCTCCATCGCCATCACCAGGGGTGGCGGCACACTTGTATACAGTTGGGAAGGAGTGGCCCTGTGAGTCCTCAATACTGACGCCGGACCCCATGAATTCTCATGGCTTCAGGTCAAGCATGGGCAAGGAAACCTCCTACCGCCCTCCCTCGGCTGATGAATCAGTACTCCTCCATGTTGAACACCACTTGGGAGAAGTAGCGAGGGCACAGGATGTACTCTGGGTGGGGGACTTCAATGTCCATCCACAAGAGTGGCTCGGTAACACCACTACTGACCGAGCAGGCAGAGTCCTGAAGGACATAGCTGCCAGTCAGGGCCTGCAACAGCTGGTGAGAGAACCAACACGAGGGAAAAACCTACTTGACTTCGTCCTCACCAACCTACCTGTCGCAGTTGCATCTGTCCATGACAGTATTGGTAGCTGTGACCACTGCACAGTCATCTTCACGCTGAGGACACCCTCCATCGTGTTGTGTGGCACTACCACCATGCTAAATGGGATAGATTCAGAACAGATCTAACAGCTCAAAACTGGGCATCCATGAGGCACTGTGGGCCATCAGCAGCAGCAGAATTGTATTCCACCACAATCTGGTCCGGCATATCCCTCATTCTACCATTACCATCAAGCCAGTGGACCAGTTCAGTTCAGTTCAAATCGCTTTATTGGCATGATAAAGTACATCTTATGTTGCCAAAGCATCAAAATACATTTATGGTTGAACACATAAACGCAGTTCTATTCATACAGTGTATAAACAGGTATATCCCTGAGTGTCCAACCCTGGTTCAATAAGGAGTGTAGAAGAACATGCCAGGAGCAGCACCAGGCGTACCTAAAAATGAGGTGCCAACCTGGGGAAGCTGCAACACAGGACTACATGCATGCTAAACAGTGGAAGCAGCATGCTATAGACAGGGCTAAGCGATCCCACAATCAACGGATCAGATCAAAGCTCTGCCGTCCTGCCACATCCAGTCGTGAATGGTGGTGGACCATTAAACAGCTAACGGGAGGAGGAGGCTCCATGAATATCCCCATCCTCAATGATGGTGGAGCCCAGCACGTGAGTACAAAAGACAAGGTTGAAACGTTTGCAGCCAGAAGTGCCGAGTGGATGATCCATATCGGCCTACTCCTAAGGTCCCCACCATCATAGAAGCCAGTCTTCAGCCAATTTGATTCACTCCACGTGATAGCAAGAAACGACTGAACACACTGGATACAGCAAAGGCTGTGGGCCCCGACAACCTCCTGGCTATCGTGCTGAAGACTTGTGCTCCAGAACTAGCCCCGCCTCTAGCCAAGCTGTTCCAGTACAGCTACAACACTGGCACCTATCCAACAATGTGGAAAACTGTCCAGGTATGTCATGTCCACAAAAAGCAGGACAAATGCAATCAGGCCAATTACCGCCCCATCAGTCTACTCTCAATCATCAGCAAAGTGATGGAAGGTGTCATCGACAGTGCTATCAAGTGGCACTTACTCTCCAATAACCTGCTCACTGATGCCCAGTTTAGGTTCCACCAAGACCACTCGACTCCCGGCCTCATTACAGCCTTGGTCCAAACATGGACAAAGGAGCTGAATTCCAGAGGTGAGGCGAGAGTGACTGCCCTTGACATCGAGGCAGCATTTGACCGAGTGTGGCATCAAGGTGCCCGAGTAAAACTGAAGTCAATGGGAATCGGGGGGTAAAACCCTCCACTGACTGGAGTCATACCTAGCACAAAAGGAGGATGGTGGTGGTGGTTGAAGGACAATCATCACAGCTCCAGGACATCACAGCAGGAGTTCCTCAGGGCAGTGTCCTAGGCCCAAGCATCTTCAGCTGCTTCATCAATGACCTTCCCTCCAACATAAGGTCAGAAATGGGGATGTTCGCTGATGACTGCACAGTGTTCAGTGCCATTCTCAACTTCTCAGATAATAAAGCAGTCCATGCCCGCATGCAACAAGACCTGGACGATGTTCAGGCTTGGGCTGATAAGTGGCAGGTAACATTCGCGCTGTTGAGTCTGTGTGTCCCAGTTATGTTTATTATAAATCACTGGACACAGACAACAAGAATAACTTTAACAGGTCTTTACTATTCGGAGGTCAGGGCTGAACTGCCCAGCATATCACTACACAACGTTTATATACCGGTGTGGTCACCACCGGTATTACAGTATACAGCAGCCAAGAGAAAGTAGTACATCTCTTAAGGTAGTTCTCTTAAGGTGGAACAGGTTACATACACCACACGCGCCACAGAAGTGCCAGGAAAGATTATCTCCAACAAGTGAGAGTCTAACCACCTCCCCTTGACATTCAACGGTATTACCATTGCCGAATCCCCCACCATCAACATCCTGGGGGTCACCATTGACCAGAAACTGAACTGGACCAGCCACATAAATACTGTGGCAAGAAGAGCAGGTCAGAGGCTGGGTATTCTGTGTTGAGTGTCTCGCCTCCAAACAGCGTGTTTATCCAGCCCAAACATTGGGGGAATCTTACCATTGAAGAGCGAGTGTGTTTTGGTGCGGGAGGGGGGTTTAAGCTCGTGGAAAATGTGATTGGCCCAGAAATTCAGGTCGAGGGCTTCCCGCGGGTGCAAGCCCCGACCTGCACTTACCTTGCGCGCCGGCCGTTGAGCTGTGGGCTCCCGTGGAATTCCGATCCGGGGCCTGGTCCAGCTGCCGGCACGCAGTGCTTGCGTATCCCAGGGACGCAGTTAGTTCAATGCGTCTCCTGGGATCACGTGGGCCACGGGGAGCCAATCGGAGCAGGGAATGCTTCATTCATAAGATTGACAGGAAGAGCTGTCAAAACTTATAAATACTACAGCCCCAAAATCGCACTAAATCTTCAAATACATTTTTTTTAATCACATTTTTTAAATAAAGTATAAATTACATGAAATAACTGTTTTAAACAATAATTTAAATTTTTGAAAAAAATAATTTTATTTTCTAATGGGGCTAAAAATAAACTTACCTTACATTAAAGTATTAAAAAATAATAAAAAATAATAAACCTGCAGAAAAAATGTTTTAATTTTAATTAATTCACCACTTACCTTTCAGGTGTCGGCGGGAGGCGCGAACAGGAAGATTAAAAATGCTTCAGAGACCAGGTAAGGCCTCAGACCGCGGGTGTCGGCGGGAGGCGCGAACAGGAAGATTAAAAATGCTTCAGAGACCAGGTAAGGCCTCAGACCACGGGTGTCGGCGGGAGGCGCGAGCGGGAAGCTTTAAAAAGGCTTCAGAGACCAGGTAAGGCCTCAGACTGCGGGTGTCGGCGGGAGGCGCGAGCGGGAAGCTTTAAAAAGGCTTCAGAGACCCAGGTAAGGCCTCAGACTGCGGGTGTCGGCGGGAGGCGCGAGCGGGAAGCTTAAAAAGGCTTCAGAGACCAGGTAAGGCCTCAGACCGCGGGTGTCGGCGGGAGGCGCGAGCGGGAAGCTTAAAAAGGCTTCAGAGACCCAGGTAAGGCCTCAGACCGCGGGTCGGCGGGAGGCGCGAGCGGGAAGCCTCATAAGGCTTCAGAGACCCAGGTAAGGCCTGAGACCGCGGGTCGGCGGGAGGCCAGGTAGGTTTACCAATCTCCAGTCTCGGACCTCAGAGGGAAGGAGCGAGGTAAAAAGTAATCCAAGTGCGACATCACCAGAAAGTGGGTAAGTGATTGGTTGGCGACTATTTCTCTCTTTTGAAGCTTAAACTCTGTGGTTTATAGTTTCTAAAGTGCGATATTCATCATCTAGAATCGGGGCAGAGGGTATTTAAGAATAATAATAAATTTAATTAATTACATAGAATGGGATATCAGGTGATGTGTTGCTGCTGCAATATGTGGGAGCTGGTGGACAACATTGATGCTCACAGTGATCACATTTGCAGTAAGTGTTGGCTGCTCGAGGAATTCCGGCTCCGTGTTGAAGAGTTGGAGTCCGAGCTTCAAACACTGAGACACATCAGGGAGGGGGAGAGTTACCTGGACTCTGTGTATCAGGAGGTGGTCACACCAATTAGATTAATTAATTCAGATGTAGTCCGTGGCCAGGGTCAGGATGGTGTGACTAGAAGTGAGGCAGGTACGGGGATCCAGGAGGTAGTGTTGGAGGAGCCGCAGCCCTTGCTCTTGTCCAACAGGTTCAAGGCTCTTACTCCCTGTGAGGATGGGAACAGGGACAGCGGGGAGGATGAGCAACCCGGCCACAGCACCGTGGAACGGGGGGCCATTCAAGTGGGGGGAGATAAAAGAAATGTTGTAGTGGTAGGGGATAGTATCGTTAGGGGGATAGATAGAGTTCTTTGCAGCCGAGAGCGAGAGTCCCGAAGGCTGTGTTGCCTGCCCGGTGCCAGGGTTAAGGACATCTCCTCTGGGCTGGAGAGAAACTTGGAGTGGGAGGGGGAGGATCCAGTTGTCGTGGTCCATGTTGGTACCAACAACATAGATAGGACAAGGAAGGAGGTTCTGCTGAGGGATTTTGAGCAGCTAGGGCCAAATTAAAAAGCAGAACCACAAGGGTAATAATCTCTGGATTACTACCTGAGCCATGTGCAAATTTGGCTAGGGTAAATAAAATTAGAGAGTTAAATGCGTGGCTCAAAGCCTGGTGTGGGAGAAATGGGTTTTGCTGCCTGGGACACTGGCATCAGTACTGGGACAGGAGAGAGCTGTTCCGTTGGGATGGACTTCACTTGGCCAGTGCTGGGACTAGAGTCCTGGCGATTCAAATAATTGGGCTGTAGAGAGGGCTTTAAACTAATTAGTTGGGGGGAGGTTTTAAGAGAGCGAAAAATAAAAATGACAGCGGAGAAGGCAATAGAGCAAGGTAGCAGTGGGGGAATTAAAAACCAGAGCGTGTCAGGAAGGGACAGAATGTATAATGGTAAAGTAGTAAAAGGGGTAAAAGCAGGAATAAATTGTCAGAAAACATATTTGAAAGTTCTTTATCTAATGCACGCAGGATTCGTAACAAAATTGACGAGTTGACGGTACAAATAACTACACATGGGTATGATCTGGTGGCCATTACGGAAACATGGCTGCAAGATAATCATGACTGGGAACTAAACATACAAAGGTATTTGACAATTAGGAAGGACAGACAGGAAGGAAAGGGAGGTGGGGTTACTATGTTAATCAAGGATGGAATCACTGCAATAGTCAGAAATGATATTGGTTCAAAGGATCAGGATAGTGAAATAGTTTGGTTGGAGATAAGGAATAAGAAGGGGAAAAAGTCAGTAGTGGGCGTAGTCTATAGGCCTCCTAACAGTTGCAACTCTGTTAGTCGGAGTATAAATCAGGAAATAGTTGGGGCTTGTAATAAGGGAACAGCTATAATCATGGGGGATTTTAACTTTCATATTGACTGGACTAATCAAATTGGGCATGGCAGCCTTGAGGAAGAGTTCACAGAGTGTATTAGGGACGGGTTCCTTCAGCAGTATGTAACTGAACCAACCAGGGGGCAGGCAATCTTAGATCTGGTCCTGTGTAATGAAACAGGATTAATAAAAAATGTACTAGAAAAGGATCCCCTTGGAATGAGTGACCATAATATGGTTGAATTCCAAATTCAGTTTGAGGGTGATTGAGTTGGATCTCAAAACAGCAAACTGAGCTTAAATAAAGGAGACTATGAAGGTATGAGAGTAGAATTGACTAAAGTGGACTGGGAAAACAGATTAAAGTGTAAGACGGTACAAGAGCAGAGGTGTACATTCAAGGAGATATTTCACATCTTTCAAGATAAATATATTCCACTGAGGAAAAAGGGGAGTAAAAGAAAATACAGCCATCCGTGGCTTAGTAAAGTAATAAAGGATAGTATCCGACTGAAAACAAGGGCATATAAAGCAGCATAAGAACATAAGAAATAGGAGCAGGAGTAGGCCAATCGGCCCCTCGAGCCTGTTCCGCCATTCAATAAGATCATGGCTGATCTGATCCTAACCGCCAATCCACTATCACAGAACCATCTTCTGAATCTAACAGAATTAGACACACGAAATAGGAGCAGGATCAGGCTACACGGCCCCTGGGCCCGCTCCGCTACCCACAGGGCCATGACCGATCCGAACCTAGACTCTTGTCCAAATTCCTGCCCGCTTCCCGTAACCCTTAATTCCCTTTACTTCTAGGAAACTGTCTATTTCTGTTTTAAATGTATGTAATGATGTAGCTTCTACAGCTTTTTGGGGCAGCATGTTCCATGGACCTACCACCCTCTGAGTGAAGAAGTTCCTCCTCATCTCAGTTTTGAAAGAGCAGCCCCTTATTCTAAGACTATGCCCCCTAGTTCTAGTTTCACCCATCATCGGGAACATCCTCCCCGCATCCACCCGATCCAACCCCTTCACAATCTTATATGTTTCAATAAGATTGCCTCTCATTCTTCTGAACTCCAATGAGTAGAGTCCCAATCTACTCAACCTCTCCTCATATGTCCATCCCCTCATCCCCGGGATTAACCGAGTGAACCTGCTTTGTACTGACTTGAGCGCAAGTATGTCCTTTCTTAAGTATGGACACCAAAACTGTATGCAGTATTCCAGGTGCGGTCTCACCAATACCTTGTACAACTGAAGCAATACCTCCCTATTTTTATATTCGATCCCCCTAGCAATGAAAGCCAACATTCCATTGGTCTTCTTAATCACTTGCTGCACCTGCATACTAACCTTTTGAGTTTCGTGCACAAGGACCCCCAGATCCCTTTGTACTTCAGTACTTTCCAGTTTCTTGCCATTAAGATAATAACTTGCGCTACGATTTTTCCTGCCAAAGTGCATAACCTCACACTTTCCAGTATTGTATTCCATCAGTGGGAGGATAGAAGATTGGGAAGCATTTAAAAGCCAGCAAACAATAACTAAAAGATTAATTAATAAATAATATAAAAACAGATAGCAAGAGTTTCTACAGCTATATAAAAAGAAAAAGGGTGGCTAAAGTGAACGTTGGTCCCTCAGAGGATGGGACCGGGAAACTTGTGGTGGGGAACATGGAGATGGCAAAGACGCTGAACAAATATTTTGTATCAGTCTTTACAGTAGAGGACACTAAAAATATCCCAACACTGGACAAACAGGGGGCAATGGGGGGGGGAGAGGAGCTAAAGATGATTAAAATCACTAAGGAGATGGTACTCAGTAAAATAATGGGACTTAAGGCGGATAAATCCCCCGGACCTGATGGCCTACATCCTAGGGTCTTGAGAGAAGTGGCGGTAGGGACTGTGGATGCATTGGTGACTATTTTCCAGAACTCCCTGGACTCAGGAAAGGTCCCGGCAGATTGGAAAACTGCTAATGTAACACCCTTATTTAAGAAGGGAAGTAGAGAAAAAGCTGGAAACTATAGACCAGTTAGCCTAACATCTGTGGTTGGCAAAATGTTGGAGTCCATTATTAAGGAAACAGTAGCAGAGCATTTGGATAAACATAATTTAATAGGACAGAGTCAGCATGGTTTTATGAAGGGGAAATCATGTTTGACAAATTTGCTCGAATTCTCTGAGGATGGAACATATAGGGTGGATAAAGGGGAACCAGTGGATGTAGTGTATTTGGACTTCCAAAAGGCATTTGACAAGGTTCCACACAAAAGATTACTGATCAAGATAAGAAATCACGGGATTGGGGGTAATATACTGGCATGGGTGGAAGATTGGCTATCTAACAGAAAACAAAGAGTTGGGATAAATGGTTCATTCTCGGGCTGGCAATCAGTAACTAGTGGTGTTCCACAGGGGTCAGTGCTCGGACCCCAACTCTTTACAATCTATATTAACGATTTGGAGGAAGGGACCGAGTGCAACATATCCAAGTTTGCCGACGATACAAAGATGTGAGGGAAAGCAATGAGTGAGGAGGACATAAAAAACCTGCAAAAGGACATAGACAGGCTAAGTGAGTGGGCAGAGATTTGGCAGATGCAATATAATGTTGGAAAGTGTGAGGTTATGCACTTTGGCAGAAAAAATCAAAGAGCAAGTTATTATCTAAATGGAGAGAAACTGCAAAGTGCTACAGTACAAAGGGATCTGGGGGTCCTGGTGCATGAAACACAAAAAGTTAGTATGCAGGTGATCAGGAAGGCCAATGGAATCTTGGCTTTTATTGCAAGGGGGATGGAGCATAAAAACAGGGAAGTCTTGCTGCAGTTATACAGGGTATTGGTGAGGCCACACCTGGAATACTGCGTGCAGTTTTGGTTTCCATATTTAAGAAAATATATACTTGCTCTCGAGGCGGTTCAGAGAAGGTTCATTCGGTTGATTCCGGAGATGAGCGGGTTGACGTATGAGGAAAGGCGGAGTAGTTTGGGACTGTACTCATTGGAGTTCAGAAGAATGAGAGGTGATCTTATCGAAACATATAAGATTGTGAGGGGGCTTGATCGGGTGGATGCGGGGAGGATGTTTCCACTGATGGGTGAGGCTAGAACTAGGGGGCATAATCTAAGAATAAGGGGCTGCCCTTTCAAAACTGAGATGAGGAGAAACTTCTTCACTCAGAGGGTAGTAAATCTATGGAATTTGCTACCCCAGAGAGCTGAGGAAGCTGCAACATTAAATAAATTTAAAATGGAGATAGACAGTTTCCTAGCAGATAAGGGAATTAGGGGTTACAGGCAGAGGGCAGGGAAGTGGACGTGAGTCTGGATTCGGATCAGCCATGATCTTATTGAATGGCAGAGCAGGCCTGAGGGGCCGTATGGCCTACTCCTGCTCCTACTTCTTATGTTCTTATGTTGTAAAATGCAGGCCTTACGCCTGCTTTTTACATTTCTAAATTCTGCAGGCTTACCCTCCCGGGAAAACCTGTAAAGAAAAACGTAAGTTCGATGTGCACGCACAGCCTCTCCTGCACACGCGTTCAACCACTGAACCCCTTCGTTCAGGGGAACGGAAGTGCCAGTTTCCTGCGCATGTGCAGTGCATGCAGGAAACCGACACTTCCATTGGGCTTAAGGGTGAGTACCCCATGCGTACTCACCCGTGGAGACCCGAATTTCTATGCCATTGCGTTGGGAAGCTGGCTCCAATGTGCCGACTCCCGTGTTTAATGCCTGTGCGTTGGACTGGTTTGTGGGTTACCCCCTTGGGTTCAAATTTAACGTGACATCTGCGGCTTTCCCGGACTTGCTGAAAGTCGCCAGTGAAAGCACGGTGAGAACACAGTGGCAATTGAGGGGATGATTAAAGTTAGTGCAAATACTCCAATAGATACTGATAGGGTAACTTGTAGGTTTGGATATCCTTTAAATGTATATTATAGTTGCGTTAGAAGCTATGCTATTAAAATGTAACTGTAACTGCAAGGTATGATGGGAAGCTTGACCAAAACCACACCAAAGCGTAGTGTCAGCATTTAACAGTAGCAGTCATTGTAATAAAGTTTCTCCACAAAACCTTGAATCAGGAACAATGAATAAAGATAATGGGAACTGGAGACTGGATAAGAAAAACAAAACTGCAGAAAGGCAGAAGTAAGGACCTTGGGTCCGGGACAGTTGAGATAGCGAGAAGCATCTGCCAAAGCCTACGTAACCGGTAATTAACAGTGGAACAATTATCGGTAGCAGATTAATTATGTATAAATATACTGCGACACCCATTGTAAATTTGAGAGACTTCGGTATGCTGAAGGCTCTCCCCTGCATGCTTGTAATAAAGTTTCTCCCATATCACAGTCTACCCGAGACTCAGAGTAGTTTCTTTCCACAACAAGTTGGCGTAGTTGGCAGGATCCGCTGTGAGTATCGAAACAAGGGCACCGTTCCAGGACCAAGAGACAAAGTGGGGTGAGTACATTAATTCATACCACCCAGTAGGTAGGTGTGTTGGCATGGAGCGGTCCCTCGGACTATCAGGGATCTCGAACAATACGGAGTCAGAACGGCTGTCATGTGAGTGAGAGAGAGAGAGCGGGCAATGTTGCAAAGTGGTTGTGGTCGCCGACGGCCAGGTGAGGGCCGGGGGAGAGAGCTTAGCGGGTGTCTCTCTGGGGGTAGGAGACCCCCGCGATTTCTAAAGAGTTAA
Organism: Somniosus microcephalus; assembly: GCF_052327205.1. Taxonomy (NCBI): domain Eukaryota; kingdom Metazoa; phylum Chordata; class Chondrichthyes; order Squaliformes; family Somniosidae; genus Somniosus; species Somniosus microcephalus. Next base: position 65,812,269 of record NC_141009.1, on the reverse strand, counting down.
GTAGGTAAGATGGTCGAGGGAAAGCCGGGTCCTCAGGGATCCATAATGGAGATTTGTTAAATAAACATGACAAGGTAATAAAAAGAATGGGAAAGGAAGGCTGGGATCCTGAATGGGTTCCCAACTGACAGAAAGAATGGTGGAGTAAGGAGGGCAAGAATAAGGAGGAGAAAACTGTAGTGGTTCTTTTTCAGGGCCACCTGAAACATGTGTAAGATTGGAGCCACATGGGAGAAGGAAAAAGAGGAGTTAGTGGAACAGTTAAAAAAGGTAGGCGCCAAGTGTGCCGCTGTAATGAAGGCAAGGTCAGTGCATAGTGGAAGGAATGATAGTGAGGAGGTTGATTGGGATGATTTAGAAAGTAAAGCAGCAGCAAGAAACAGCAGATCGACATGGGCGCGGGCCTGAACCCGAGTCATCGGGGCTCCTAACGGTGGGAGATCGGGTAATGGTAATAGGGGTGCCGTCCGAACCGGGACTGGCGCCTCGGTGGTCTGGGCCTTACACGATCCTAATGACCAGCGAAATTCGCGGCCAGAAGCGTGAGTACGGTCGGGGTACTCACAAATCTGGCCGCTGGAAATGCCGGCGTTCATCAGGAACAGCGCATGCGTGGAACGCCGGCATTTCCAGATCCGAGGTCTATTCACAGCGCGTGCGACTGCACAGGCAGCGCTTGCGCAGTGAACTTTATAGATTTCACTGATGGATTCAGTGAGGGTAAGTCCTTAGAAGTTACACTTGAAAAAAGCAAGTGTAAAGTTGTTCATTGGCTGGGGAAGGAGATATATTTTATGGAGGAGCTTATGAAATGCAATATTTAGGCTTGGGAAAGGGAGGGAAGTTATTTTAAGACATTTTAATTAAGTTTTAAACTTTAAAATTTTTTTTTTAAATGGGTTTTCAGAACGGTAGGTAAAAGGATCAATTGTGGCTGTGTGAATGTATTTTGAGAATGAGTTATGTATGTATGTCCACATATATTCCTTTACGTATATGTATGTATGTTTTATATTCCTTTACTAATGTGTATGAATGTATATTTTTAATTATGATTTTCCAATGAGTTACTTTCTCTGAAATTCATAATTAAATTATACATTCATACACATAATTAAAGGAATATATACATAACACGCAAAGGAATATATACAGACATACATACTTTCAGAAGCTCCACGATAAGAATATCTTCCTCCGCAGCCTCTGGAGCAACTGTACCCATGCTTTTTTCATGTGTAGGTTGTAATGACTGGACCTCACTGAAAGCATTAATGATAGCGGCGAATTATACTGCGCACGTGCTGCCTGTGCAGTCGCACGCGTTCTGCTTCTGAACCCCTACGTTCAGAGGACAGGAAATGCCGGTTTTCCCCACATGCACTGTGCATGCCGAAAACCGGCATTTCATCCGGCCAGATGTGTAAGTGCCCAGACTGTACTTGCGCATTTGGAAGGGAATTACTGGGCCTACATTTTACATGTCAATAGGGCCAGAAATTCCAGAACGGGGCTTGCAGTGCGTGCAAGCCCCGTATTTGCACTTACCCCGCGCTCGTGCCGATCAGCTTCTGGGATGCCTGAAATTACAGAATTAGAAAACACATTCCCGGGCAGCGTATGACGTCACGCCGCCCAGGAGTGCAGCCAGCGCGAAGCCAGGAGCGTGCAGTGTAAGTGAGACACGCCCCTTGAGATCTCAGTTTCACTGCACACGCCCCCAATGTTTCTGTCAAGCTGTTAAGCATTTTTACATGCAAAGCAGCAGTTTAAATAGGTTTTTGGAAGTTTTTTTAAGATTTTGGTAACTTTTACAAACTTTTTGATATGTTCACATTTTTTTGAGTAATCTGAAGTAGTTTTAAAGAGAATTAAAGCAATTGAAATACTTTTATAAGCCCTAAAAGAATTTTTAAAAATCCATTTATTTATTTAGCAATGTCGTCGTCATACGTGCCTTCACACTGTTCCCTTTGGGGAACTGTATGAAGTGTTGGAAGGATTTATGGCCGTGATTAACGCTCATTCCGTGACCGTAACCATCTTTGAACCAGCCATTAGGGCGGTTAGTCCTATGGCGGGAGGGTTTTACGGGCTCCCACAAGCTACACAAGGAGGGGGGTCCACCCACACCCACAGACGCAAGTATCCCGCTGGATGTCCACCCAGAACTTATAGTTGGAGGTCCGACTCCACTTGCCGGGACTGTCTGGAGCGGGGTTCAAAACCCTACTCCTTCTGGCCCAGCGGCGGGGATGCTTACTGCTGTGCAAAAGGCACACTCCGCACAAAAGCTGACAACCATACGTTTCCTGCCCCGTTTCCCTTCCCGTTACTGGAGCCCTATGCTGCCATTTTAAGTTGCTAATCGGATTGGGCCTTTGTCATAGCGGTAGGATCCCCGCCGCTGGACCAGATCAGGGTAGGGTTTCGAACCCCGCTCCAGACAGTCCCGGCAAGTGGAGTCGGAGCTCCGGCTCTAAATTCTGGGTTGACATCCAGTGGGATATTTGCGTCCGTGGGTGTGGGTGGCCCCCCCTCCTTGTATAGCTTGTGGGAGCCCGTAAAACCCTCCCGCCATAGGACTAACCGCCCTAATGGCTGGTTCAAAGATGGCTACGGTCACGGAATGAGCGTTAATCACGGCCATAAATCCTTCCAACACTTCATACAGTTCCCCAAAGGGAACAGTGTGAAGACACGTATGACGACGACATTGCTAAATAAATAAATGGAATTTAAAAAATTCTTTTAGGGCTTTTAAAAGTATTTCAATTGCTTTAATTCTCTTTAAAACTACTTCAGAGTTTGACAGACACATTGGGGGCATGTGCAGTGAAACTGAGACCTCAAGGGGCGTGTCTCAGTTACACTGCACGGTTCTGGCTCCGCGCCAGCTGCACTCCTGGGCGGCGTGACGTCACACGCTGCCCGGGAATGTGCTTTCTATTTCTGCAAGTTCAGGCGTCCCAGAAGCAAATCTGAACGAGCGCGGGTTAAGTGCAAATACAGGGCTTGCACGCGCTGCAAGCCCCGTTCTGCAATTTCTGGCCCCTAGTGTGTTTGGACATACGAAAGGGGGTAAGTGGAAACAGTGGTCCCAGGTTAAGCCATATGACTCATATTGGGCCAGTAATTCCGGTCCCAATGCGTGAGTACGGACGGGGTACTCACGCGTGGGCCCGTTGGAAGTGCCGGATTTCAGCATGCACAGCGCATGCGCGGGAAACCGGCATTTCCTGTCCTCTGAACCTCTTGGTTCAGAGGACGAACGCGTGCGCGCAGGAGTCTGCGCGTGCGCGCTGAAATTCCTTTTTTCCACAGGTTTGCGCGTGTGTAAGGGCCTCTCCTTTTTACGAATGTAAAAAGGAGACGTAAAGACTTCATTCTTTAAGGTAAGTGGTGTATTACTTAAAATTATAACATTTTTTCCGCAGCTTTATTGTTTTTAAGGATTTTACAGTAAGGTAAGTGTAGTTTTAGAACCGATTTAAAAAAATAAAAAAATAAAAAAATATTTTTATTCAAACATTTGATTAATTGTTTAAAATTTTTAAAAGTTATTTATAGTTTATTTAATTATTGGGATGCTTTTTAAAATTTTATTTAAAGTTAAACTAGTCTTTTGGGCGCCCGTACTTTTCATGAGTTTGACAGTTCTTACTATCAAACTCGTGAATTAAGTTTCCCCTCCCCTGATTGGCTGCCCAGTGCTCACCTGATCCCAGCCAGCATATCGCACTAACTACGCCGCTGGATCAGGCAAGCACAGCGCGCCGACATCTGAACCGGGCCAGTGACAGGAATTCCAAGCAGGCCCAGGCTTCAGAGGTCGGCGCGCCGGGTGAGTGCACATCGGGGGCTTGCACACGCGGCAAGCCCCCGAACCTAATTTCTGGGCCATTCTGTTTCTACCAACAGGAAAGCTAGCAGCAGATCTCTTAATTACTTTGTTTCAGATAAACCTATCTCACAATGGCGGCCTGGTGGATGGCCATGATGGCGATCACCCTCCTGACAATTACGGGAGTGTGGGAGGCGCCCACCGTGCACATCGATAAAAGTACTTGTTTGCATCCAGGACAATACATGCAACTGCCACAGGGGGGAAAAGGGGAATGGGTAAAGAAAGCCAATATATGGATCACGGACCGGGTCACTGCACGTACCCATAGACCAAGGTATGGAAAATAAATCCCAAATGTAACATGGGGCAAGGATACTGGGACCCGATCTGTGGCAACAACCATGAACTGTCCGCCCCCGGAAAACCAGTCCGATTGGAACAGCTTCCCTACCCATCACAACAGGAAAGATCAGGGTACAGTGCCCCAGGCGGTTGGTCGTATGAACTTGAGGTCCATCCCGGCACCACGCAAGCAGATTCCTTCAACTCAGTCTGGATCCCTGTTATTGGACCCAGAAGTGACAATTATACACAACTACAAACTAGCGTGGATACTGATGGAGATATAACGGTCACCGGCATATATGATGGCGCCACAGGACTGGGACATGGGTTATACTCCTGCTCACTGCACGAGGGGCAGCGTCAACATTATAGCAGAGTGGACTAAATTACCCCCATTCATTTGGGAACCAGGATTTGAGGGACAATATTGCCAAGAATTGTGTAGCGATGTTCTTAAGCAGTTGGGTTGTTCTGATATAAGATGCTTTGATTTAACAACATGTGGATATCAAAAGCCGTCGTGATGTCCCACCATGGTGCCACCTCCAACGGTTGGCATGATCAGGGTCGGGGGCCCGAAGGCACTGTTGCATGCTATAACTATAGTCACTTTAGAAGTAATCTATAACCTGAGCAGTATAGTGCCGGCATTGGAGGACAATTGTGGTGATCACCCAGCATCAATTACTTGGGCAAAGCATAAATTGCAGTGATTACTTAGTGATTATAAGGACAGCATTGCCCCCGAAGTAGGGGCCCCCAAGGGACGGCGGAGACGGAGTATATTAGGGGAAGTGGGGGGGTTTGTTTGGAAGTGCCAACTCAGTCCTAGATTCATAGCAAATCACGGGCCTGGACAGTTATGCCTCCTGGTTGGTGCAGGAAAGCGCCAAGGGCCTGCGGTTCACAGCTCAGGGAACCGGGTTACAGAGAGGTATAGCGGTCCGAGGGAAAGCTGTAATAAAGGCGACTGATTTACAGTCCAAGGGGCGAGCATGTGACATGCTGGCTCGGGACTTGATTGATAGCGTTGAATCAGACATTGAAGACATCAGGTTTGGGACGCTGCCCCACCATGCGCAGAAGGAAGTCAGCAGTCTCAATCTGATCAACTGGGAGGAAGATAGACAGGAGCTCTTGGTAACCCGCCCAGGAGGTGAGGGAGCTGTGGATGCATTTAGATTTCTAATGATGATGTCACAGGGGCACAAGAATGGGACATATCAGGGGGGATGTAAATTAGAGTCTCTGGGAGTGGTCAGAGGCGAATCGGTGTACCGGGTGGGTACCCGCGGATACATAGCACCTGGCAAGAATGGCACCCTCCTGATGACCATGATGAGTGTTGTACTGAGTCGGAGCACTACATAGTGTGTACCTGTAACACCCTGAAACCGATAGATGAGGGCTCAGCAGTGGTGGTGATAGTAGAGACTCTGGAAGGTGCCTTTTGGGCGATTCAGGCATCTCCGACTCAGTAGTGTTTTCTGACCGACGAGAAGAACTACCTCTACGGAGGATTGGTGTGTGCAAATAATCATAGGTTTCGCCTTCAAATTTCAGACTCTCTCGCCTTGAGAGATTTCCATCTACCAGGCAGAACCCTCGCCGGCCTGGTCTTCAGCCCATGGTGGGATGACGAGTTGAGTGTGGATGATACACCAGGGAGGGCCACTAGGGTGGCGGTGGAACAGGCCTTGAAAACCACAATGGAATACATTGCATGGAGTAAACAGACCATCGCTAGGGGAACAGTGGAGGTGGACTTGACCAAAAGAATGGCTAGAAGGCTGGGAGCTAAAAGCTAGGGAGCTTCAGCCATAGGCCCAGTAGGAGAGGGTCAAAGACAGCCTAACTGGTGGGACATAGGTAGAATGGCAGCCGCCATTGCCTCCATGCTCGTCCTTATCATCAGTATATTCATCTGTTGCTACCAAAAACAGATGATATTTTGCAAGCGGTGCAAGTGGTGAAGATGTCAAATAGGGGATAGGCCCCAGTGTCAGTAGCCAAGGTGCCACTCTCAGAGACTGGGGAAAAGTGGACTGTGTATGCGATATACACCTGGCCGACTGGGTCCCAAGCACAGCCAACATCACTGGGACATCGGCGAGGCTGTAAGAGGACCACGTCATTTATGGATTGGACACTTGCGGGAGTGCAGTTGGATCCCTGGGCAATCCAGCAGGTAGAGAATTTGGAGATTTCAGTATGTCCTAAATTGGAGGAAGAGGAAGTGGAGGAGGAGGAGGAGGTAACTACGCCAATGCACCAGCTGCTCATACTGCTGCCCGGGATGCCCTTATTAAGGCAAGGTTCTGTTCATTACCACCAGTGGACTGTGTCAGAAGTCCGTGCAACGCCCATTCTACCCGCCCCCTGCCAATGCCACTGACACAAAGCAGTCCTGCAAACAACCAACCACCCCTTGCCCAGTCCCCCATGGTTCAGTATGAACTCATGTCTCCCCATTCATCCTCAAGCAAGTTAAAAGGCGAGTTGACAGCCAGCAACCAAGAATGGGCAAGACTGAAAAGTGGTGCAAAGTAATGGCCCAGAAATTCCAGAACGGGGCTTGCAGCGCGTGCAAGCCCCGTATTTGCACTTACCCCGCGCTCGTGCCGATCAGCTTCTGGGACGCCTGAACTTGCAGAAATAGAAAGCACATTCCCGGGCAGCGTATGACGTCACGCCGCCCAGGAGTGCAGCCAGCGCGGAGCCAGAAGCGTGCAGTGTAAGTGAGACACGCCCCTTGAGGTCTCAGTTTCACTGGACACGCCCCCAATGTTTCTGTCAAGCTGCTAAGCATTTTTACATGCAAAGCAGCAGTTTAAATAGGTTTTTGGAAGTTTTTTTAAGATTTTGGTAACTTTTATAAACTTTTTAAAATGTTTACATTATTTTGAGTAATCTGAAGTAGTTTTAAAGAGAATTAAAGCAATTTAAAGACTTTTAAAAGCATTTTATTAATTCCATTTATTTATTTAGCAATGTCGTCGTCATACGTGTCTTCACACTGTTCCCTTTGGGGAACTGTATGAAGTGGTGGAAGGATTTATGGCCGTGATTAACGCTCATTCCGTGACCGTAACCATCTTTGAACCAGCCATTAGGGCGCTTAGTCCTATGGCGGGAGGGTTTTACGGGCTCCCACAAGCTATACAAGGAGGGGGGGCCACCCACACCCACGGACGCAGATATCCCACTGGATGTCAACCCAGAATTTAGAGCCGGAGCTCCGACTCCACTTGCCGGGACTGTCTGGAGCGGGGTTCGAAACCCAACCCTGATCTGGCCCAGCGGCGGGGATCCTACCACTATGGCAAAGGCCCAATCCGATTAGCAACGTGAAATGGCAGCATAGGGCTCCAGTCACGGGGAGGGAAAAGGCGCAGGAAACGTATGGGTGTCACCTTTTGTGCGGAGTGGGCCTTTTGCGTAGCAGTAAGCATCCCCGCCGCTGGGCCAGAAGGAGTAGGGTTTTGAACCCCACTCCAGACAGTCCCAGCAAGTGGAGTCGGAGCTCCAACTTTAAATTCTGGGTGGACATCCAGCGGGATACTTGCGTCCGTGGGTGTTTGTGGCCCCCCCCCTCAGATGGGTTGTGGGAGCCCGTAAAACCCTCCCGCCATAGGACTAACCACCCTAATGGCTGCTTCACAGATGGTTACGGTCACGGAATGAGCGTTAATCACGGCCATAAATCCTTCCACCACTTCAAACAGTTCCCCAAAGGGAACAGTGTGAGGATACGTACGATGATGACCTCTTGCGCAATGCACCTCCTTGGCCCCTCAGTCGCAGATGCGAGGGGGCAAGTCGTGCAATTGTTACATTTTTTATTTTATTGAAATGTAAAATGTTGGCCCAGTAATTCCCTTCCAAATGCGCTAGTACGGTCGGGGTACTTACGCATCTGGCCGGATGAAATGCCGGTTTTCAGCATGCACAGTGCATGTGGGGAAAACCGGCATTTCCTGTCCTCTGAACGTAGGGGTTCAGAGGCAGAACGCTTGCGACTGCACAGGGAGCGCGTGCGCAGTATAATTCGCCGCTATCATTAATGCTTTCAGTGAGGTCCAGTCATTACAACTTACACATGAAAAAAGCATGGGTACAGTTGCTCCAGAGGCTGCGGAGGAAGATATTTCTTATCGTGGAGCTTCTGAAAGTATGTATGTCTGTATATATTCCTTTGCGTGTTATGTATATATTCCTTTACTTATGTGTATGAATGTATTATTTAATTATGACTTTCAGAGAAAGTAACTTATTGGAAAATCATAATTAAAAATATACATTCATACACATTAGTAAAGGAATATAAAACATACATACATATACGTAAAGGAATATATGTGGACATACATACATAACTCATTCTCACATTCCATTCACACAGCCACAATTGCTCCTTCTACCTACCGTTCTGAAAACACGTTTAAAAAAAAAAAATTAAAGTTTAAAACTTACTTAAAATTTCTTAAAATAACTTCCCTCCCTTTCCCAAACCTAAATATTGCATTTCATAAGCTCGTCCATAAAATATATCTCCTTCCCCAGCCAATGAACAACTTTACACTTGCTTTTTTCAAGTGTAAGTTCTAGGGACTTACCGTCACTGAATCCATCAGTGAAATCTACAAAATTCACTGCGCAAGCGCTGCCTGTGCAGTCGCACGCGCTATGAATAGACCTCGGGCCTGGAAATGCCGGCGTTCCCCGCATGCGCTGTTCCTGATGAACGCCGGCATTTCCAACGGCCAGATGCGAGAGTACACCGACCGTACTCACGCTTCTGGCCGCGAATTTCTGGCCCAATACATTTATGTGATGCTACTAAAGCCGGAAACTTCACAATGTAACATTTTCTCACATGCCCATGTGCATACCCTTGTCCAACTACACAGCCTTACTCTTCTAATTCCAAATGCTCCTACGTGGTGCAACCCCTGTGGCTTCAGCAGAGGTAGAGGCAGGCTGCTCACATCCCTGCTCGGTCTGCTGAGATGCCCTTGGCCAATGACCTCTTGATTTTGGAGCCCGTGAGGGCCCCACCAAAGATTGCTCCATCACCTCTGCAGGGGCAGACTCGGCCATCGGGATATGAGGCAGCATGTGGGCTACTGACTGGTGGGGGGAGCAACAGGTGAGAAGTGGGAGAATTGAGTAGAGTTCCCACAACCATGTCCTCTTTTGCCATCATTCCTCTCATGGTTCAGCCGCACTTCACTGCTACCACTCTGCTGGAGAGCACTTTGGTGTAGATCAGTGCGGCACAGTATGGCCAAGGCTAAGGTGTCTGTCACTCTATTGGAGTGTTTGATGTTCCACGGAGTTGGCTAGTCTATCCATGAAAGAGGACATAAGAACATCAGAATTAGGAGCAAGAGTAAGTCATTCGGCCCCTCGAGCCTGCTCCTCCATTCAATAAGATCATAGTTGATCTTCGACCCCAACTCCACTTTCCTGCACTATCCCATATCCCTTAATAACAAACATTTATTGATCTCTGTTTTGAATGTACTCAACCATTCAGCATCCACAGCCCTCTGAGGTGGACTATTCCAAAGATTCACAACCCTCTGAGTGAAGAGATTTCTCCTCATCTCAGTCCTAAATGGCCGACCCCTTATTCTCAGACTGTGAGCCCAGGTTCTAGACTCTCCAGCCAGGGGAAACATCCTCCCAGCATCCACGCTGTCAAGTCCTGTAAGAGTTTGGAGAGGACAGCACCCTTCGACGTGCACTCTCCACTGCTGTCCCTGCCACCACCATCTGTTCTTCCCGCAGGCGCAAGCCCCCGACCTGCACTTACCTAGTGCGCCGGCCGTTGAGCTGCGGGCCCGCATAGAATTCCGATCCGGGGCCTGGTCCAGCTGCCGGCGCGCAGTGTTTGCGTATCCCAGGGGCGCAGTTAGTTCGATGCGTCCCCTGGGATCACGTGGGCCATGGGCAGCCAATCGGAGCAGGGAATGCTCCATTCATAAGTCTGACATGAAGTGCTGTCAAACTTAGAAAACGTCACTAAATCTTCAAATACATTTTTTAAAAACATCACATCTTTTAAATAAACTATAAATTAAATGAAATAAATATTTTAAACAATATAAATTTTTGAAAAAAATAATTTTATTTTCAAACGGGGCTAAAAATAAACTTACCTTGCTTAAAGTACTTTAAAATAATAAACCTGTGGAAAAAATGTTTTAATTTTAATTAATTCACCACTTACCTTTCAAAAAGCAGGCCTTACGCCTGCTTATTACATTTCTAAATTCTGCAGGCTTACCCACCCGGGAAAACCTGTAAAAAAAAAACGAAGTTCGATGGGCACGCACATCCCCTCCTGCGCACGCGTTCGACCTCTGAACCCCTTCGTTCAGCGGAACGGAAGTGCTGGTTTCCCGCGCATGCGCTGTGCATTCAGGAAACCAGCACTTCCATCGGGCCTACGGATAAGTACCGTGTGTGTACTCACCCGTGGAGACCCGAATTTCTGGGCCATTACATCTTGGTAGGAAGAATAGGGAGGTCACTCATTACTTGGAGGGTGTGAGTCTAGGTGGGGGAGAGGAACAAAGGGATCTCGAAGTACAAATACACAAATCACTAAAAATGTACAAAAATGAGGGAGCACTGCACTCTCGGAGGCCAGTACATAGGGAGCTCTGCACTGTCCTAGGATCAGTACTGAGGGAGTGCTGCACTGTCGGAGGGGCAGTAATGAGGGAACGCTGCACTGTCGGAGATGCAGTACACAGGGAGGACTGTACTGTAGAACGGGCCAAATAGAGGGAGCGCTGCACTGTCGGAGGGTCAGTACTGAGGGGCTGCTGCACTGTCGGAGGGTCAGTACAGAGAGAGCACTGCAATGTCGGAGGGTCAGTACTGAGGGAGCGCTGCATTGTTGGAGTGTCAGTACTGAGGGAGCATTGCACTGTCAGAGTGGAAGTACTGAGGGAACACTGCACTTTCAGAGGGACAGTGATGAATCAGTGCTGAATCAGTGCTGCACTGTTGGAGGGTGAGTACGGAGCGACCATTGCATTGCCGGAGGAGCAGTACTGAGGGAGCGCTGCACTGTCGTAGGGTCAGTACTGAGGGAGCACTGCACTGTTGGAGGGACAGTATTGAGAGAGCGCTGCACTTTCGGAGGGGCAGTACTGAGGGAGTGCTGCACTGTCAGAGGGGAAGTACTGAGGTAAGGCTGCCCTGTCAGAGGGACAGTAATGAGGAAGTGCTGCACTGTCGGAGTGGCAGTACTGAGAGAGGGTAGCACTGTCAGATGGGCAGTATTGAGGGAGCGCTGCACTGTCGGGGACAGAACTGAGAGAGTGCTGCACTGTCGGAGGTCAATTCTGAGCGAGCATTGCACTGTCGGAGGGGCATTACTGAGGGAGTTCTGCACTGTCGGAGGGGCAGTACAGAGGGAGTTCTGCACTGTCGGAGGGTCAGCATTGATTGAGTGCTGCACTGTCGGAGGGTCAGTACAGAGTGAACGCTGCACTGTCGGAGGGGCAGAACTGCGGGCGTGATGCACTGTCAGTAGGGAAGTACTGGTGGAGCACTGAACTGTCAGAGGGTCAGTACAGAGGGAGCGCTGCACTGTCGGGGGAGCAGTACTGAGGGAGCGCTGCACTGTTGGAGGGGCAGTACAGAGGGAGCACTGCACTATCAGAGGGTCGGTACAGAGGGAGTGCTGCACTGTTGATGGGGTAGTACTGAGCGAGTGCTGCACTTTTGGAATATCAGTACTGAGGGAGCACTGAACTGTCAGACGGGCAGTACTGTGGGAGCACTGCACTGTCGGAGGGGCAGTAGTGAGGGAGCGTTGCACTGTCGGAGGGGGAGGACTGAGGGAGTGTCGCACTGTCGGAGGGGCAGTACTGAGGGAGTGCTGCACTGTCAGAGCATAAGAACATAAGAAATAGGAGCAGGAGTAGGCCAATCGGCCCCTCGAGCCTGCTCCACCATACAATAAGATCATGGCTGATCTGATCCTAACCTCAAACCTTCTATCACTGTGCATCCACCCGAACCCATGTGATCTCCCGGGAGAGGCGAAAAACCAGATAAAGACCCAATGGCCAATTTGGGAGAAAAAAATCTGGGAAATTCCTCTCCGACCCATCTAGGCGATCGAAATTCTTCCAGGAGATGACTCTGTCCCTATATTTTCTACAGTACTTACCTTCTGTAAAGGCGATCTCCACCCCAGCCAGGAACAGGAATAAAACCATCTCCTGAAATCTAACACAGAATTAGAACACAGTAGGAGCAGAACCAGGCTACACAGCCCCTGGGCCCACTCCACTACCCACAGGGCCATGACCATTCCGAACCTAGACTCGTCCAATTTCCTGCCCGCTCCCCGTAACCCTTAATTCCCTTTACTTCTGGGAAACTATCTATTTCTGTTTTAAATTTATTTAATGATGTAGCTTCCACAGCTTTCTGGGGCAGCAAATTCCACAAACCTACCACCCTCTGAGTGAAGAAGTTTCTCCTCATCTCAGTTTTGAAAGAGCAGCCCCTTATTTTAAGATTATGCCCCCTAGCTCTAGTTTCACCCATCATTGGGAACATCCTCACCGCATCCACCCGATCAAGCCCCTTCACAATCTTATATGTTTCAATAAGATCGCCTCTCATTCTTCTGAACTCCAATGAGTAGAGTCCCAATCCACTCAACCTCTCCTCATATGACCACCCCCTCATCCCCGGGATTAACTGAGTGAACCTTCTTTGTACTGACTCGAGAGCAAGTATGTCTTTTCTTAAGTATGGACACCAAAACTGTATGCAGTATTCCAGGTGCGGTCTCACCAATGCCTTGTACAACTGCAGCAATACCTCCCTGTTTTTATACTCCATCCCCCTAGCAATAAAAGCCAACATTCCATTGGCCTTCTTGATCACTTGCTGCACCTGCATACTAACTTTTTGAGTTTCGTGCACCAGGACCCCCAGATCCCTTTGTACTACAGTACTTTCCAGTTTCTTGCCATTAAGATAATAACTTGCTCTATGATTTTTCCTGCCAAAGTGCACAACCTCACACTTTCCAGTATTGTATTCCATCTGCCAAATCTCTGCCCACTTACTTAGCCTGTCTATGTCCCTTTGCAGGTTTTTTATGTCCTCCTCACTCACTACTTTCCGGGCCATCTTTGTATCATCTGCAAACTTTGATATGTTACACTCGGTCCCCTCCTCCAAATCGTTAATATAGATTGTAAAGAGTTGGGGACCCAGCACTGACCCCTGCGGAACACCACTAGTTACTGATTGCCAATCTGAGAACGAACCATTTATCCCAACTCTCTGCTTTCTGTTAGATAGCCAATCCTCCACCCACGCCAGAATATTACCCCCAATCCCATGATTTTTTATCTTGAGCAATAATCTTTTGTGTGGCACCTTGTCAAATGCCTTTTGGAAGTCTAACTACACTACGTCCACTGGTTCCCCTTTATCCACCCTGTATGTTACTTCCTCAAAAAACTCCAGCAAATTTGTCAAACATGACTTCCCCTTCATGAAACCTGAAACCATGCTGAGTTTGTCCTATTAAATTATGTTTATCCAAATGTCCCATTACTGTCTCCTTAATAATGGACTCTAACATTTTACAAACCACAGATGTTAGGCTAACAGGTCAATAGTTTCCAGCCTTCTGCCTACTACCCTTTTTAAATAAGGGTGTTACATTAGCAGTTTTCCAATCTGCCGGGACCTTTGCTGAGTCCAGTGAGTTTTGGAAAATTATTACCAATGCATCCACAATCCCTACCGTTACTTCCCTCAAGACCCTAGGATGCAAGCCATCAGGCCCAGGGGATTTACCCGCCTTGAGTCCCATTATTTTACCAAGTACCACTTCCTTAGTGATTTTAATCGTACTTAGTTCCTCCCCCCCTAGAGCCCCCTGTTTGTCCAGTGTTGGGATATTCTTAGTGTCCTCCACTGTAAAGACTGATACAAAATAATTGTTCAGTGTTTTTGCCATCTCCATGTTTCCCACCATTAATTTCCCGGACTCATCCTCTAAGGGACCAACATTTACTTTAGCCACCCTTTTTCTTTTTATATAACTATAGAAACTTTTACTGTCTGTTTTTATATTTTTTGCTAATTTACTTTCATAATCTATGTTCCCTTTCTTAATCAGCAGCAGTACTGATGGAGCGCTGCACTGTCGGAGGGGCATTACTGAGAGAGCGCTGCACTGTGGGAAGGTCAGTACTGAGGGAGTGCTGCACTGTCGGAGGGGCATTACTGAGAGAACGCTGCACTGTGGGAAGGTCAGTACTGAGGGAGTGCTGCAATGTCGGAGGGGCAGTACTGAGGGAGCGCTGCACTGTAGGAAAGGCAGTACTGAGGGAGTGCCGCACTGTCGGAGGGGCAGTACTGAGGGAGGGCTGCACTTTCGGAGGGGCAGTACTGAGGGAGCGCTGCACTGTCAGAGCAGCAGTACTGAGGGAGCGCTGCACTGTTGGAGTGGCAGTATGGAGGGAGCGCTGCACTGTCGGGGGGGCAGTACTGAGGGTGCGCTGCACTGTCAGTGTAGCAATTCTGAGGGAGCGCTGCATTGTCGGAGCAGCAGTACTGAGGGAATGCCGCACTGTTGGAGGGGCAGCATCGAGGGAGTGCTGCACTGTCAGAGGAGCAGTACTGAGGGAGCGCTGCACTGTCAGAGGGGCAGTACTGAGGGAGCGCTGCACTGTCAGAGGGGCAGAACCGATGGAGCGCAGCACTGTCGGAGCGGCAATACTGAGAGGGCGCCGCACTTTCGGAGTGTCAGTACTGACGGAGCGCCGCACTGTCGGAGGTTCAGTAGTGAGGGAGCGCTGCACTTTCGGAGGGTCACTACTAAGGGAGCGCTGCATTGTCGGAGGGGCAGTTCTGAGGGAGCGCCGCACTGTCGGAGGGTCAGTACTGAGGGAGTGCTGCACTGTCGGAGGGTCAGTACTGAGGGAGCGCCGCACTGTCGGAGGGTCAGTACTGAGGGAGCGCTGCATTGTCGGAGGGGCAGTTCTGAGGGAGCGCCGCACTGTCGGAGGGTCAGTACTGAGGGAGTGCTGCACTGTCGGATGATCAGTATTGCGGGAGCACTGCACTGTCGGAGGGGCAGTACTGAGGGAGAGCTGCTCTGTCAGAGGGGCAGTACTGAGGGAGCGCTGCACTGTTGGAGGGTCAGTACTGAGGGAGCGCTGCAATGTGGGAGTGTCAGTACTGAGGGAGAGCTGCATTGTCGGAGGGTCAGTACTGAGGGAGCACTGCACTGTTGGAGGGTCAGTACTGAGGGAGAGCTGCATTGTCGGAGGGTCAGTACTGAGGGAGAGCTGCAATGTCGGAGGGTCAGTACTGCGGGAGAGCTGTACTGTCGGAGGGGCAGTACTGAGGGAGTGCCACACTGTCAGAGGGGCAGTACTAAGGGAGTGCTGCACTGTCGGAGCGGCAGTACTGAGGGAGCCCTGCACTGTCAGAGCAGCAGTACTGATGGAGCCCTGCACTGTCGGAGCGGCAGTACTGATGGAGCCCTGCACTGTCAGAGCAGCAGTACTGATGGAGCCCTGCACTGTCGGAGCGGCAGTACTGAGGGAGCGCCGCACTGTCGGAGGGTCAGTAATAAGGGAGTGCTGCACTGTCGGATGATCAGTATTTCAGCAGCACTGCACTGTCGGAAGGGCAGTACTGAGGGAGAGCTGCACTGTCAGAAGGGCAGTACTGATGGAGCGCTGCACTGTCGGAGGGTCAGTACTGAGGGAGCGCCGCACTATGGGAGTGTCTGTACTGAGGGAGTGCTGCACTGTCGCAGGGTCAGTACTGAGGGAGTGCTGCAATGTCGAAGGGGCAGTACTGAGGGAGCGCATGCACTGTCGGAGGGTTAGTACTGCGGGAGAGCTGCACTGTCAGAGGGGCAGTACTGAGGAAGTGCCGCACTGCCGGAGGGGCAGTACTGAGTGAGCACTGCACTGTCAGAGCAGCAGTACTAATGGAGCCCTGCACTGTTGGAGCAGCAGTACTGAGGGAGCGCTGCACTGTCAGAGCAGCAGTACTGAGGGAACGCTGCACTGTCGGATTGGCAGTATGGACGGAGCGCTGCACTGTCGGGGGGACAGTACTGAGAGAGCGCTGCAATGTCAGAGTAGCAATACTGAGGGAGCGCGGCACTGTCGGAGGGGCAGTACTGATGGAGCGCTGCACTGTCGGAGGATCAGTACTGAGGGAGCGCTGCACTGTCAGAGCAGCAGTACTGAGGGAGCGCTGCACTGTCGGATTGGCAGTATGGACGGAGCGCTGCACTGTCGGGGGGACAGTACTGAGAGAGCGCTGCAATGTCAGAGTAGCAATACTGAGGGAGCGCTGCACTGTCGGAGGGGCAGTACTGATGGAGCGCTGCACTGTCGGAGGATCAGTACTGAGGGAGTGCTGCACTGTCGGATGATCAGTACTGAGGGAGTGCTGCACTGTCGGAGGGGCAGTACTGATGGAGCGCCGCACTGTCGGAGGGGCAGTACTGAGGGAGTGCTGCACTGTCGGAGGGGCAGTACTGAGGGAGTGCTGCAATGTCGAAGGGGCAGTACTGAGGGAGCGCACGCACTGTCGGAGGGTCAGTACTGCGGGAGAGCTGCACTGTCGGAGGGGCAGTACTGAGGGAGTGCCGCACTGTCGGAGGGGCAGTACTGAGGGAGCATTGCACTGTCAGAGCAGCAGTACTGATGGAGCCCTGCACTGTCGGAGCAGCAGTACTGAGGGAGCGCTGCACTGTCGGAGCGGCAGTACTGAGGGAGCGCTGCACTGTCGGAGTGGCAGCAGTGAGGGAGCGCTGCACTGTTGGAGGGGCAGTACAGAGGGAGCACTGCACTATCAGAGGGTCGGTACAGAGGGAGTGCTGCACTGTTGATGGGGTAGTACTGAGCGAGTGCTGCACTTTAGGAATGGCAGTACTGAGGGAGCACTGAACTGTCGGACGGGCAGTATTGTGAGAGCACTGCACTGTCGGAGGGGCAGTAGTGAGGGATTGCCGCACTGTCAGAGGGGCACTACTGAGGGAGTGCTGCACTGTCGGAGGGGCAGAACTGAGGGAGCGCTGCACTGTCAGAGCAGCAGTACTAATGCAGCGCTGCACTGTCGGAGGGTCAGAACTGAGGGTGCGCCGCACTGTCGGATGGTCAGTACTGAGGGAGCGCCGCACTGTCGGAGGGTCAGTACTGAGGGAGCGCCGCACTGTCGGAGGGTCAGTACTGAGGGAGCGCCGCACAGTCGGAGGGTCATTACTGAGGGAGCGCTGCAATGTTGGAGGGTCAGTACTGAGGGAGCGCCGCACTGTCGGAGGGTCAGTACACAGGGAGCGCCGCACTGTCGGAGGGTCAGTACTGAGGTAGCGCCGCACTGTCGGATCATCAGTATTGCGGGAGCACTGCACTGTCGGAGGGGAAGTGCTGAGGGAGCGCTGCACTGTCAGAGGGGCAGTACTGAGGGAGCGCTGCACTGTCGGAGTGTCAGTACTGAGGGAGTGCTGCAATGTTGGAGGGGCATTACTGAGGGAGCGCTGCACTGTCGCAGGGTCAGTACTAAGGCAGCGTTGCAATGTCGGAGGGGCAGTGCTGAGGGAGCACTGCACTGTCAGAGCAGCAGTACTGATGGAGCCCTGCACTGTCGGAGCAGCAGTACTGAGGGAGCGCTGCACTGTCAGAGCAGCAGTACTGAGGGAACGCTGCACTGTCGGATTGGCAGTATGGACGGAGCGCTGCACTGTCGGGGGGACAGTACTGAGAGAGCGCTGCAATGTCAGAGTAGCAATACTGAGGGAGCGCTGCACTGTCGGAGGGGCAGTACTGATGGAGCGCTGCACTGTCGGAGGATCAGTACTGAGGGAGCGCTGCACTGTCAGAGCAGCAGTACTGAGGGAGCGCTGCACTGTCGGATTGGCAGTATGGACGGAGCGCTGCACTGTCGGGGGGACAGTACTGAGAGAGCACTGCAATGTCAGAGTAGCAATACTGAGGGAGCGCTGCACTGTCGGAGGGGCAGTACTGATGGAGCGCTGCACTGTCGGAGGATCAGTACTGAGGGAGTGCTGCACTGTCGGATGATCAGTACTGAGGGAGTGCTGCACTGTCGGAGGGGCAGTACTGATGGAGCGCCGCACTGTCGGAGGGGCAGTACTGAGGGAGTGCTGCACTGTCGGAGGGGCAGTACTGAGGGAGTGCTGCAATGTCGAAGGGGCAGTACTGAGGGAGCGCACGCACTGTCGGAGGGTCAGTACTGCGGGAGAGCTGCACTGTCGGAGGGGCAGTACTGAGGGAGTGCCGCACTGTCGGAGGGGCAGTACTGAGGGAGCATTGCACTGTCAGAGCAGCAGTACTGATGGAGCCCTGCACTGTCGGAGCAGCAGTACTGAGGGAGCGCTGCACTGTCGGAGTGGCAGCAGTGAGGGAGCGCTGCACTGTTGGAGGGGCAGTACAGAGGGAGCACTGCACTATCAGAGGGTCGGTACAGAGGGAGTGCTGCACTGTTGATGGGGTAGTACTGAGCGAGTGCTGCACTTTAGGAATGGCAGTACTGAGGGAGCACTGAACTGTCGGACGGGCAGTATTGTGAGAGCACTGCACTGTCGGAGGGGCAGTAGTGAGGGATTGCCGCACTGTCAGAGGGGCACTACTGAGGGAGTGCTGCACTGTCGGAGGGGCAGAACTGAGGGAGCGCTGCACTGTCAGAGCAGCAGTACTAATGCAGCGCTGCACTGTCGGAGGGTCAGAACTGAGGGTGCGCCGCACTGTCGGATGGTCAGTACTGAGGGAGCGCCGCACTGTCGGAGGGTCAGTACTGAGGGAGCGCCGCACTGTCGGAGGGTCAGTACTGAGGGAGCGCCGCACAGTCAGAGGGTCATTACTGAGGGAGCGCTGCAATGTTGGAGGGTCAGTACTGAGGGAGCGCCGCACTGTCGGAGGGTCAGTACACAGGGAGCGCCGCACTGTCGGAGGGTCAGTACTGAGGTAGCGCCGCACTGTCGGATCATCAGTATTGCGGGAGCACTGCACTGTCGGAGGGGAAGTGCTGAGGGAGCGCTGCACTGTCAGAGGGGCAGTACTGAGGGAGCGCTGCACTGTCGGAGTGTCAGTACTGAGGGAGTGCTGCAATGTTGGAGGGGCATTACTGAGGGAGCGCTGCACTGTCGCAGGGTCAGTACTAAGGCAGCGTTGCAATGTCGGAGGGGCAGTGCTGAGGGAGCACTGCACTGTCAGAGCAGCAGCACTGATGGAGCCCTGCACTGTCGGAGCGGCAGTACTGAGGGAGCGCCGCATGGTGGTAGTGTCAGTACTGAGGGAGTGCTGCACTGTCGGAGGGGCATTACTGAGGGAGTGCTGCACTGTCGCAGGGTCAGTACTGAGGGAGTGCTGCAATGTCGGAGGTGCCGTACTGAGGGAGTGCTGCACTGTCGGAGGGTCAGTACTGTGGGAGTGCTGCACTGTCAGAGCAGCAGTACTGATGGAGCCCTGCACTGTCGGAGCGGCAGTACTGAGGGAGCACTGCACTGTCGGAGCGGCAGTACTGAGGGAGTGCCGCACTGTCGGAGGGGCAGTACTGAGGGGGTGCTGCACTGTCGGAGGAGCAGTACTGAGGGAATGCCGCACTGTCGGAGGAGCAGTACTGAGGGAGCGCTGCACTGTCGGAGGGTCAGGACTGAGGGAGCGCTGCACTGTCCGAGGGGCAATACTGCGGGAGCGCCGCACTGTCGAAGGGTCCGTACTGAGGGAGTGCTGCACTGTCGGAGGGGCAGTACGGAGGGAGCGCTGCACTGTCAGAGCAGCATTACTGATGGAGCCCTGCACTGTCGGAACAGCAGTACTGAGGGAGCACTGCACTGTCGGAGCGGCAGTACTGAGGGAGCGCTGCACTGTCGAAGTGTCAGTACTGAGGGAGTGCTGCACTGTCGGATGATCAGTATTGTGGGGGCACTGCACTGTTGGAGGGGCAGTACTGAGGGAGCGCTGCACTGTCAGCAGGTCAGTACTGAGGGAGCGCCGCACTGTGGGAGTGTCAGTACTGAGGGAGTGCTACACTGTTGGAGGGGCATTACTGAGGGAGCACTGCACTGTCGGAGGGTCAGTACTGAGGGAGTGCTGCAATGTCGGAGGGGCAGTACTGAGGGAGTGCCGCACTGTCGGAGGGGCAGTACTGACAGTGCACTGCACTGTCGGAGTGGCAGTTCTGAGGGAGTGCCACACTGTCGGAGGGGCAGTACTGAGGGAGCGCTGCACTGTCAGAGCAGCAGTACTGATGGAGCGCTACACTGTCGGAGCGGCAGTACCAAGTGAGCGCAGCACTGTCGGAGCGGCAGTACTGAGGGAGCGCTGCACTGTCGGTGTGGCAGTATTAAGGGAGCGCTACACTGTCGGAGGGGCAGTACTGAGGGAGCGCTGCACTTATGGAGGGGCAGCTCTGAGGGAGCGCTGCACTGTCAGAGGGTCAGTAATGAGGCAGCGCTGCACTGTCGGAGGGGCAGTACTGAGGGAGTGCTGCACTGTCGGAGGGGCAGTGTTGAGGGACCGCTGCACTGTCGGCGGGGCATTATTGAGGGAGCGCTGCACTGTCGGAGTGGCAGTACTGAGGGAGTGCTGCACTGTCGGAGGGGGAGTACTGAGGGACTGTTGCACTGTCGGAGGGGCAGTACTGAGGGAGTGCTGCACTGTTGGAGGGGCAGTACTGAGGAAGTGCTGCACTGTCGGAGGGGGAGTACTGAGGGACTGTTGCACTGTCGGAGGGGCAGTACTGAGGGAGTGCTGCACTTTTGGAAGGCCAGTACATAGGGAGCTCTGCACTGGCCTAGGATCGGTACTGAGGGAGTGCTGCCCTGTCGGAGGGGCAGTAATAAGGGAAGGCTACACTGTCGGAGATGCAGTACAGAGGGAGGACTGTACTGTAGAACAGGTCGAATTAAGGGAGCGCTGCACTGTCATAGGGTCAGTACTGCGGGAGCGCTGTACTGTCGGAGAGGCAGTACTGAGGGAGCGCTGCACTGTCGTAGGGTCAGTACTGCGGGAGCGCTGCACTGTCGGAGAGGCAGTACTGAGGGAGCGCTCCACTCTCAGATGGGCAGTATTACGGGAGCGCTGCACTGTCAGAGGGGTAGTTCTGAGGGAGTTCTGCACTGTCGGAGGGGCAGAACTGAGGGAGCGCTGCACTGTCGGAGGGGCATTACTGAGGGAGCGCTGCACTGTCGGAGGGGCAGAACTGAGGGAGCGCTGCTCTGTCGGAGGGGCAGTACTGAGGGAGCGCTGCACTGTCGGAGGGGAAGTACAGAGGCACCGCTGCACTGTCAGAGGGAAGTACTGAGGGAGCGCTGCACTGTTGAAGGGTCAGTACTGAGGGAGCGCTGCACTGTCGTAGAGTCAATACTGAGCGACTGCTGCAATGTCGGAGGGACAGTACTGAGGGAGCGCTGCACAGTCAGAGGGTCAGTACTAAGGGAGTGCTGCAATGTCAGAAGGGCAGTATTGAGGGAGCGCTGCACTGTCGGAGGGGCAGTACTGAGAGAGTGCTGCACAGTCAGAGGGTCAGTACCGAGGGATTACCGCACCGTCGGAGGGGCAGTACTGATGGACCGCTGCATTGTCGGAGGTGCAGTACCAAGGGAGCACTGCACAGTCAGTAGGTCAGTACAGAGGCAGCGCTGCACTGTCGGAGGGGCAGTACTGAGGGAGTGCTGCACTGTTGGAGGGGAAGCACTGAGAGAGCGCTGCACTGTCGGAGGGGCAGTGTTGAGGGACCGCTGCACTGTCGGCGGGGCATTATTGAGGGAGCGCTGCACTGTCGGAGTGGCAGTACTGAGGGAGTGCTGCACTGTCGGAGGGGGAGTACTGAGGGACTGTTGCACTGTCGGAGGGGCAGTACTGAGGGAGTGCTGCACTGTTGGAGGGGCAGTACTGAGGAAGTGCTGCACTGTCGGAGGGGGAGTACTGAGGGACTGTTGCACTGTCGGAGGGGCAGTACTGAGGGAGTGCTGCACTGTTGGAGGGGCAGTACTGAGGGAGCGCTGCACTGTCGAAGGGGCAGTACTGAGAGAGCGCTGCACTGTCGGAGGGGCAGTACTGAGGGAGTGCTGCAATGTCGGAGGGGCAGTTCTGAGGGAGCGCTGCACCATCGGAGGGGCAGTACTGAGAGAGCGCTGCACTGTCGGAGGGGCAGTACTTAGGGAGTGCTGCAATGTCGGAGGGGCAGTACTGAGTGAGGGCTGCACTGTCGGAGGGGCTGTATTGAGTGAGTACTGCCATGTCGGAGAGGCAGTACAGGGTATTTGAAAAATGAGGAGAGGGTAACAATAACTTGCATTTATATAGCGCCTTTAATGTAGTGAAAGGTCCCAAGGCTGGTGAATGAGAGTGAAGGGAGAGCTCATTCAGAGAGAGGGCAAGGGGCAATGGGCTGAAAGGGGAAAGGGCAGGGCCTTGGGATTCAAGAGAGACGTGCATTTCAATAGCACCTTTCACAACCTCAGGGTGTTGCAAAGTGCTTTACAGCTAATGATGTACTTTTGTAATGTAGTCACTGTTGTAATGTAGGGAAAAGCAGCACAGCAAGCTCCCACAAACCCCAGTGTGATAATGAACAGATTATCTGTTTTAATGATGTATATTGAGGGATAAATATTGGCCCGGACACCAGGGAGATTCCCCCTGCTCTTCTTTGAATAGTGTTGTGGGATCTCTTGTGTCCACCTGAGAGGACAGACGGGGCCTTTGTTTAACGTCTCCTCTGACAGTGCAGCACTCCCTCAGTACTGCCAGCCTAGGTTTTTTGGGCTCCAGTCTCTGGAGTGGGACTTGACCCCACGACCTTCTGACTCAGCGGGGAGAGTGCTTCCACTGAGCCACGCTCACACTCTGTGACAAATTACACGGAGAGTTCATTCAGAGAGTCGGCACAGGGGCAATGGGCTGATTGAATGGTCCGCTCTCCATAAAATTCAGCTGATCCAAAACTGGGCTGCCCGTGTCCCAGCTGGCACCAAGTCCCGGTCATCCATCACCCCTGTGGTCGCTGACCTGTATTGGCTCCCAGTCCAGCTACGCCTCAATTGTAAAATTCACATCCTTGTGTTCAAACCCCTCCATGGCCTCGCCTCTCCTTATCTCTGTAACCTTCCCCAGCTCTACAACCCTCTGAGATCTCTGCACTCCTCCAATTCTGGCTTCTTGCTCATCCCGACTTCATTCGACCCACCATTGTTGGCCGTGCCTTCAGCTGCCAAGGCCCTAAGCTCCGGAATTCCCTCCCTAAACCTCTCCGGCTCTCTACCGCTCTCTCTTCCTTTACGATGCTCCTTAAACCTACCTCTTTGACCAAGCTTTTGGTCACCTGCCCTAATATTTCCTCCTCTGGCTCGGTGCCGTTTGTTTGATAATCACTCCTGTGAAGCGCCTTGGGATGTTTTACTTTGTTAAAGGTGCTATATAAATGCAGGTTGTTGAATGGCTTCCTCTGTGCCGATTCTGTGATTCAGTTACGGGGAAGAATCAGCGGCTTTCATCGTGCTGGAGAATGAGCTGCTCAAGAGAGAGACGTCCGTTTAGGGGGACTCCGAATCGTGAACTCAATAGTCTGTTAGGCGTGTCGGTCCACTTTCTAACCAGAAGTCATTTACATTTCATCGTAGCTCTTGCAGACTCCGGGTATTTGAACACAACAACCAGCAAACCCGACCAGACTCTGCCCATTCACAGCAGACATTAAAGGTAAGTTACGAGGGGATTTAAAGGGGCTTTTTCTCAGCAGACATTATTTCAATGGTGTTTCCTGCATTTCATTTCATTTTGCAGATGTCTATACTGAGGACAAGAACACTGTCAACTTCAATAACCACTGTCTCATCAAAAACACCCAGGGCAGGTACAGCACGGGTTAGATACAGAGTGATTAAGAACGCCAATGGAATGTTGGCTTTCATTGCTAGGGGGATAGAATATAAAAATAGGGAGGTATTGCTTCAGTTGTACAAGGTATTGGTGAGACCGCACCTGGAATACTGCGTACAGTTTTGGTGTCCATACTTAAGAAAGGACATACTTGCTCTCGAGTCAGTACAAAGAAGGTTCACTCGGGTAATCCCGGGGATGAGGGGATGGACATATGAGGAAAGGTTGAGTAGATTGGGACTCTACTCATTGGAGTTCAGAAGAATGAGAGGCGATCTTATTGAAACATATAAGATTGTGAACGGGTTGGATCGGGTGGATGCGGGGAGGATGTTCCCGATGATGGGTGAAACTAGAACTAGGGGGCATAGTCTTAGAATAAGGGGCTGCTCTTTCAAAACTGAGATGAGGAGGAACTACTTCACTCAGAGGGTGGTAGGTCCATGGAATATGCTGCCCCAAAAAGCTGTAGAAGCTGCATCATTACATACATTTAAAACAGAAATAGACAGTTTCCTAGAAGTAAAGGGAATTAAAGGTTACGGGGAGCAGGCAGGAATTTGGACAAGAGTCTAGGTTCGGATCGGTCACGGCCCTGTGGGTAGCCGAGCGGGCCCAGGGGCCGTGTAGCTTGATCCTGCTCCTATTTCGTGTGTCTAATTCTGTTAGATTCAGGAGATCGTTCTGTGATAGTGGATTGGCGGTTAGGATCAGATCAGCCATGATCTTATTGAATGGCGGAGCAGGCTCGAGGGGCCGATTGGCCTACTCCTGCTCCTATTTCTTATGTTCTTATGTAAAGCTCCCTCTATACCGTCCCATCAAACACTCCCAGGGCAGGTACAGCACGGGTTAGATACAGAGTAAATCTCCCTCTATACTGTCCCATCAAACACTCCCAGTGCAGGTACAGCATGGGTTAGATACAGAATAAAGCTCCCTCCACATTGCCCCATCAAACATTCCCAGGGCAGGTACAGCACGGGTCAGATACAGAGTAAAGCTCCATCTACACTGTCCCATCAAACACTCCCAGGGCAGATACAGCATGGGTTAGATACAGAGTAAAGCTCCCTCTACACTGTCCCATCAAACACTTCCAGGGCAGGTACAGCACGGGTTAGATACAGAGTGAAGCTCTCTCTACACTGTCCCATCAAACACTCCCAGGACAGGTACAGCATGGGTTAGATACAGAGTAAAGCTCCCTCTATACTGTCCCATCAAACATTCCCAGGGCAGGTACAGCACGGGTCAGATACAGAGTAAAGCTCCCTCTACACTGTCCCATCAAACACTCCCAGGGCAGGTACCGCACGGTTTCGATACAGAGTAAAGCTCCCTCTACACTGTGCCATCTAACATTCCCAGAGCAGGTACAGCGCGGGTTAGATACAGAGTAAAGCTCCCTCTACACTGTCCCATCAATCACTCCCAGGGCAGATACAGCATGGGTTAGATACCGAGTGAAGCTCCCTCTACACTCTCCCATCAAACACTCCCAGGGCAGGTACAGCCCGCGGTTAGATACAGAGTAAAGCTCCCTCTACACTGTTCCATTAAACACTCCCAGGGCAGATACAGCACGGGTTAGATACAGAGTAAAGCTCCCTCTACACTGTCCCATTTAAACACTCCCAGGGCAGGCACAGCACGGGTTAGATACAGAGTAAAGCTCCCTCTACACTGTCCCATCAAACTCTCCCAGGGCAGGTACAGCACGGGTTAGATACAGAGTAAAGCTCCCTCTACACTGTCCCATCAAACACTCCCAGGGCAGGTACAGCACGGATTAGATACAGAGTAAAGCTCCCTCTACACTGTCCCATCAAACACTCCCAGGGCAGGTACAGCACGGGTTAGATACAGAGTAAAGCTCCCTCTACACTGTCCCATCAAACTCTCCCAGGGCAGGTACAGCACTGGTTAGATACAGAGTAAAGCTCCCTCTACACTGTCCCATCAAACACTCCCAGGGCAGGTACAGCACGGGTTAGATACAGAGTAAAGCTCCCTCTACACTGTCCCATCAAACACTCCCAGGGCAGGTACAGCACGGGTTAGAGACAGAGTAAAGCTCCCTCTACACTGTCCCATCAAACACTCCCAGGGCAGGGACAGCACGGGTTAGATACAGAGTAAAGCTCCCACTACACTGACCCATCAAACACTCCCAGGACAGGTACAGCACAGGTTAGATACAGAGTAAAGCTCCCTCTACACTGTCCCATCAAACACTCCCAGGGCAGGTGCAGCACGGGTTAGATACAGAGTAAAGCTCCCTCTACACTGTGCCATCAAAACCTCCAGTGCAGGTACAGCACTGGTTAGATACAGAGTAAAGCTCCCTCTACACTGTCCCATCAAACACTCCCAGGGCAGGTACAGCACGGGTTAGATACAGAGTAAATCTCCCTCTGCACTGTCCCATCAAACACTCCCAGGGCAGGTCCAGCACGGGTTAGATACAGAGTAAAACTCCCTCGACACTGTCCCATCAAACATTCCCAGGGCAGGTACAGCACGGGTTAGATACAGAGTAAAGCTCCCTTGACACTGACACATCAAACACTCCCAGGGCAGGTACAGCACGAGATAGATACAGAGTAAAGCTCCCTCTACACTGTCCCATCAAACACTCCCGGGGCAGGTACAGCACGGGTTAGACACAGAGTAAAGCTCCCTCTACACTGTCCCATCAAACACTCCCAGGGCAGGTACAGCACGGGTTAGATACAGAGTAAAGCTCCCTCTACACTGTCCCATCAAACACTCCCAGGGCAGGTGCAACACGGGTTAGATACAGAGTAAAGCTCTCTCTACACTGTCCCATCAAACACTCCCAGGGCAGGTACAACACGGGTTAGATACAGAGTAAAGCTCCCTCTACACTGTCCCATCAAACACTCCCAGGGCAGGTGCAGCACGGGTTAGATACAGAGTAAAGCTCTCTCTGCACTGTCCCATCAAACACTCCCAGGGCAGGTACAGCACGGGTTAGATACAGAGTGAAGCTCTCTCTACGCTGTCCCATCAAACACTCCCAGGGCAGGTGCAGCACGGGTTAGATACAGAGTGAAGCTCCCACTACACTGTCCCATCAAACACTCCCAGGGCAGGTGCAGCACGGGTTTGATACAGAGTAAGGCTCCCTCTACACTGTGCCATCAAATACCTCCAGTGCAGGTACAGCACTGGTTAGATACAGAGTAAAGCTCCCTCTACACTGTCCCATCAAACACTCCCAGGGCAGGTACAGCACGGGTTAGATACAGAGTAAAGCTCCCTCTGCACTGTCCCATCAAACACTCCCAGGGCAGGTCCAGCACGGGTTAGATACAGAGTAAAGCCCCCTCTACACTGGCCCATCAAACACTCCCAGGGCAGGTACAGCACGGGTTAGATACAGAGTAAAGCTCTCTCTACACTGTCCCATCAAACACTCCCAGGGCAGGTACAACACGGGTTAGATACAGAGTAAAGCTCCCTCTACACTGTCCCATCAAACACTCCCAGGGCAGGTGCAGCACGGGTTAGATACAGAGTAAAGCTCTCTCTGCACTGTCCCATCAAACACTCCCAGGGCAGGTACAGCACGGGTTAGATACAGAGTGAAGCTCTCTCTACACTGTCCCATCAAACACTCCCAGGGCAGGTTCAGCACGGGTTAGATACAGAGTAAAGCTCTCTCTGCACTGTCCCATCAAACACTCCCAGGGCAGGTACAGCACGGGTTAGATACAGAGTAAAGCTCCCTCTACACTGTCCCATCAAACACTCCCAGGGCAGGTCCAGCACGGGTTAGAAACAGAGTAAAGCCCCGTCTACACTGGCCCATCAAAAAGTCCCAGGGCAGGTACAGCACGGGTTAGATAAAGAGTAAAGCTCCCTCTACACTGTCTCATCAAACATTCCCAGGGCAGGTACAGCATGGGTTAGATACAGAGTAAAGCTCTCTCTACACTGTCCCATCAAACACTCCCAGGGCAGGTACAGCACGGGTTAGATACAGAGTAAAGCTCCCTCTACACTGTCCCATCAAACACTCCCAGGGCAGGTACAGCACGGGTTAGATACAGAGTGAAGCTCCCTCTACACTGTCCCATCAAACACTCCCAGGGCAGGTACAGCACGGGTTAGATACAGAGTGAAGCTCTCTCTCTCTCTCTCTACACTGCCCCATCAACAACAACAACTTGTGTTTATATAGTGCCTTTCGTGTAGTAAACGTCCCAAGGTGCTTTGCGGGAGTATTATAAGTCACAATGTGACAGCGAGCCACATAAGGAGAAGTTAGGGACGGTGACCAACAGCTTCGTGGAAGGGGCCGGTTTTAAGGAGCGTTTCCCGTGCTCCAGTCTCTGGAGTGAGACTTGAACCCATGACCTTCAGACTCCGAGGTGAGAGCGCTACCCCACTGAGCCATGGCTGACACACTGAGGAAGAATTTTCTGTTGTGTACCGGATTTAAACACAAGCGGTCATATTCACAAATTAAATTGAACAAAAGGAAGTGGGAAATGCAGGAGGAGATATTTTTACAGACGTGTGGTAAATAAGTGGAAGCGATTCCTGACATGGTGGGTGGAGCAAGAAACCTTAGTGTGTTTCAGGAGGATGCAGGCAAGGTCTTGGCAACAAATGGGATTCAGGGTTATTGGAAATGCACCAAGAGAAGCGTGGGATAGGAGGGCTAGACAGACCGAAGGTCTCCTGCCTGAGATTGTCACCTTTACAAGGAGCACAGCACAGATGTTGGAGTGTGCAGCCTGCATGGTTCCCCCTCCAACACAGGACAATATTCGGGGTAACACGGCACTGGGGTTAAGGGAAATCCTGGGCTGGGGCAGTGTGGGAAGTACAATCGGATCAAAGCATTGTACTGGCTCCGAGTTTGGGCGGGTTGTGATTTTACCCTCAACACTCACTGGACCAATGATCCACAAAGTGACCTCTTTAAATTCAATCAAAGTCCTCAGACTGCAAGGCCAGCCGGTGGTCAGTGTCTGGTGCCTTCTCTTATTCCCTGGGTCATGGTGCGGTATCTGCTGCAGATACCTTCTCCAGTCCGATGGTGTCAGGAATGCTCAGAGCTGGTCTTACTTTAATCAGAGTTGATCCAGTTTGGGATCTTTGAATGTTTTGCTTGTTTTCTCTGGGAGTTACATAGAATCCCATAGAACGTGCAGCACAGAAACAGGCCATTGGTCCCAACTGGTCTGTGCCGGGGTTTGTACTCCACACGAGCCTCCTCCCACCTTCCTTCCTCTAACCCTATCAACAGATCCTTCTGCTCCTTCCTCCCTCGGCTACTTATCCAGCTTCCCCTTAAATGCATCAAAGAGTTGGGAAGACCAATGCAAGGGTTTTCCCATCCTGGAAGCTATCCTGCTTTATTCATTGCCCTTCCGAGAAGATGAAAGAGTTTGGTGAGAGTGCACGATGCTGGGAATAGTACCTGGCCAATCCTTCCACCAACTGTGGTGAGGGGCACTGATTGCATTGTTTGTTCTCTCCACAGGATGGCACTGCTTCACCTGTTGCCATTCACCTGTCTCTCTGGGATATTGTCCATTGGATGGGCTGCAGGTGGCTCTTTGGTCCTTGTTGATAGTTTCCTTGTTGCACAAGATCAGATCAGCAAACATTTTACACTTCAAAAAGAAAACGAAAGTCTTGCGTTTCTACAGCACTTTTCACGGTCTCAGGACGTCCCAAAGCGCTTTACAGCCAAAAAAGTACATTTGAAGTGTAGTCACTGTTGCAATGTAAGAAACACGGCAGCCGATTGTGCACAGCAAGATCCCAAAAACAGCAATGAGATAATAAGCTGATAAAGGGGGTGAAATTCGGTGCCGTTGGGCCGTCTGTTAGCACAACCTACAAGACCCTTTGACAGTGCAGCGCTCCCTCAGTAGTGCCCCTCCGACAGTGCAGCGCTCCCTCAGTACTGATCCTCCGACAGTGCAGCGCTCCCTCAGTACTGATCCTCCGACAGAGCAGCGCTCCCTCAGTACTGATCCTCCGACAGAGCAGCGCTCCCTCAGTACTGCCCCTCCGACAGTGCAACGCTCCCTCAGTACTGGCCCACTGACAATGCGGCGCTCCCTCAGTACTGTCACTCCGACAGTGCGGCGCTCCCTCAGTACTGACACTCCGACAGTGCGGCGTTCCCTCAGTATTGTCCCTCCGACAGAGCAGCGCTCCCTCAGTACGGCCCCTCCAACAGTGCAGCGCTCCCTCAGTACTGCCCCTCTGACAGTGCGGCGCTCCCTCAGTACTGCCCCTCCGACAGTGCGGCGCTCCCACAGTACTGCCCCTCTGACAGTGCAGTGCTCCCTCAGTACTGCCCCTCTGACAGTGCAATGCTCCCTCAGTACTGACATTCCGACAGTGCAGCGCTCCCTCAGTGCTGCCCCTCCGACAGTGCAGTGGGGAGGGGGTCTGGGGGGAAGTGGGTGTCTGGGGGTGGGGGGGGCTGGGGAGTGGTTCCTGGTGGACTGGGGTCTGGGGTGGGGGATCTGGTGGGGAGGGGGTTCTGGGGAGGGGGTCAAGAGGAGGGGGTCTGGGGAGTGGGGTCTGGGGAGTGGGGTCTGGGGAGGGGGGCTGGGGAGGTGGTCTGGGGAGGGTGGCTGGGGAGGTGTCCAGGGGAGGGGGGCTGGGGAGGGGCATCTAGGGGAGGGGGCTGGGGCGGGGAGTCTGGGGAGGGGGTCTGGGGAGGGGGTCTGGGGGAAGGGGTCTGGGGAGTGGTTCTGGGGAGTGGGGTCTGAAGTGGGAGTCTGGGGAGGGCATCTAGGGGAGGGGGCTGGGGCGGGGAGTCTGGGGAGGGGTTCTGGGGAGAGTGGCTGGGGGAGGGGGTCTGACTGGGGTCTGGGGAGGGGGACTGGGGAGGGGGTCTGGGGAGGGGGTCTGGGGGAGTGGAGTCTGGGGAGGGGGGTCTTGGGGAGGGGTTTGTTGGAGGGGGTCTGGGGGAGTGGTTGTGGGGTCTGGGCGCTGGGGGAGGGTTCTGGAGCAGGGGAGGGTTCTCGAGTGGACCATCTGGTGGAGGGGGCGGATTCTGTTTCCACTGTCTGGACGGTGGACACTGTAATTAGGTTCCCCTTGCTTCAGGTGGCCTGACCAGAGGACAGAGCAGGAATTTGGTCGAAATCAGCTCCGCCATATTTCCCAGCCTCTATCGCTCCGCTGGTGCCCCAAATCAGGGAGTTACAAGATGGAAATCTATCCATCTATCTAATCTACTAAAAAAGATGTGTGGCCCAGTTGCTTGAAGGGTTAACCTGAGATTTAATCCTGCCATTGAGGGGAATTCAGTGTTCCTGTACAGGCATGCTCGTACAGGAAACACAGAAACCTAGCATGCAGGTACAACAAGCAATAAGAAAGCAAATGGCACGTTGGCCTTTATTGCAAGGGGGTTGGAGTACAAGAGTAAGGAAGTCTTACTTCAATTGTACAGGGCCTCGGTGAGATCACACCTGGAGTACTGTGCACAGTTTTGGTCTCCTTATCTAAGGTCCTGCATAAGAGATTACCGTGTAAAGTTAAGGCACGTGGAATTGGGGGCAAGATATTGACTTGGATAGAGAACTGGTTGGCAGACAGAAAGCAAAGAGTTGGAATAAATGGCTCTTTTTCTGAGTGGCAGGCAATGACTAGTGGGGTACCGCAGGGATCGGTCCCAGGACCCCAGCTATTCACAATATATATTAATGATCTGGACGAGGGAACTAGATGTAATATATCCAAGTTTGCAGATGACACAAAGCTGGGTGGGTGGGTGTGCTGTGAGGAGGATGCCGAGAAACTCCAGTATGATTTGGACAGGTTGGGTGATTGGGCAGAAGCATGGCAGATGCAGTATAATGTGGATAAATGCGAGGTTATCCATTTTGGTGTCAAAAACAAGGTGTGGCGACACGCCACCACTGGACATAATCCGCTCACGGCGGCACGGGCAGTTTAAGCAGATGCCCCCAGCCGGGGGCCCTTTCCTCCAGCAACTTGTTTCCCGCAGGGACAGGCTGCCGGGAGCACTTCCTGTCTGGGGAGTATTTAAGTGGATGCGCGGGCTTTTCCAGTTTCTCTTTGCCATGAGGTAGAATAAAAGCAGTTGTGTTTTACTAGCTCTGGTCTCGACTCCCACGTTTGCCGCGGTATCTCAACACTGGTGACCCCGACGCTCAGGACGAATCCTAAGCTAGCATGGCGGATACAAACGCAGCCACGGTTAAACTACCGGACTTTTGGGAGAACCTGGCCGAAGCCTGGTTTGTTCAAGCTGAGTCCAGATTCCGGCTGAAACACATTACAGTCGATGCCACAAAGTACGACTACCTCGTCTCCTCTCTCACCTACGCCACAGTCCCCAAGGTTTGGGCAGCGCTGCAGGATCCACCACCGGAAGGCAAGTACGAACATCTGAAGGCTGCGCTCCTTAAAAAATTTCAAACGTCCTCTTATCAGCGCAACTGCCAACTCCTTGACCTCCCCGGCCTTGGTGACGCTTCACCCTCGGATCTGCTTTCCCACATGCTGTCCCTCTCGGACGACAAAAACACCGGCACCCTCTTTCGCACGCTTTTCATTCGGCAGCTCCCCGCCAGCATCCGCCCGCTCATTGTGGAGTCTGGCTCCACGGACCTGAATGACATAGCCGAAAAGGCCGACCGGCTGCTCTCTGCACATTCCGCTCGCGACGTCGCGCCTGACCTCACGGCAATGACCACGCGGTCTTCCCGGCCCACTAGGCCCGACCGCCCTACCACTCCGGGTCACTGCTACTACCACACCCATTTTGGCACTAGGGCCCAACGCTGCACGCCACCGTGTACTTTCAAACCCCCCTGGCCCCCGCGATGGCCGCGGGGCAAAAGGGGCCTCTACTGTAGGTCACCGATGACAGAACCAACCGCCGATTTCTGTGCGACACAGGGGCCCAGCACAGCATCACCCCCGCCTCCGCCCTCGAAATCCAACGCGGCACACGGGGTATCACGCTGGCCGCAGCCAATGGCTCTGACATCCACACATATGGCACCCGTATGGTCACGCTCGACCTAACGGGCCGCCGCTACCGCTGGGAGTTCCCCACAGCCAAGTTCCTCTGCCCACTCATCGGCGCCGACTTCCTACGCGCCCACGGCCTCCTTGTCGACATTCCGAGGCACCGCCTCGTCGACATCAACACTATGGCCCCCATCCCCGGCGCATTCACCCCGGCCCGTTCGGCCGGCCTGACGACCTACTGCCTTGCCAGAGCCACGGATGACTACTCGGCATTCCTAGCCGAGTTTCCCGCCCTCACTAACCCGACCATTTCGGGCAAAGCCGCCAAACACGGTGTGGAGCACTATATTCCCACCACCGGCCCCCCAGTTTCTGCCCACGCCCGCAGACTCAACCCGGCCAAGCTGGAAATCGCGCGGGCCGAGTTCACCACCATGGAACAACTCGGCATCATCCGCCGCTCCAGCAGCCCTTGGGCCTCGCCCCTCCACATCGCCCCCAAGCCCGGCGGAGGCTGGGGCCCTTGCAGGGACTACCGCCGCCTCAACGACGCCACCACCCCCGACCGATACCCGGTGCCACACATCCAGGACTTCTCGGCCCGACTGGCCGGATGAACCGTCTTTTCCAAGGTCGACCGGGTGCGCGGTCACCACCAAGTCCCCATACACCCCGCGGACATCCCCAAAACGGCCGTCATCACCCCATTCGGCCTGTTTGAGTTCCTGAGGATGCCTTTCGGCCTCAAGAATGCAGCCCAGGCTTTCCAGCGCCTTATGGACTCAGTCCGCCGGGACCTGAACTTCCTATTCGTCTATCTAGACGACGTTCTCGTGGCCAGCTCCTCCAAACAGGAACACCTCGAACACCTTCGCATCCTGTTCGGGCGCCTAGCCGAACACAGGCTCATCCTCAGCCCGGCGAAGTGCCAATTCGGCCTAACCGAGATTGATTTTCTTGGTCACCACATCACCCCTGCTGGGGCCGTCCCCCTGCCTAACAAGGTGCAGGCCGTCCAGCAATTCCCCCGCCACACAACCATCAAGGGCCTCCAGAAGTTCCTCGGGATGGTGAACTTCTACAACAGGTTCATCCCCAGAGCCGCAGCCCTCATGAAGCCCCTATACGACTCCCTCCGAGGTAAATCCGGCAAGATGGACGTAGCCTGGACCACTGACACATCAGCCGCCTTCGACGCCACCAAAAACGCGCTCGCCGACGCCATCCTGCTCGCGCACCCGAGGGCCGATGCCTGGGTCGCGCTCACCACCGACGCCTCCGACCACGCGGTCGGCGCCGTGTTTGAGCAGTGGGTCAATGGCGCGTGGCAGCCACTTGCCTTCTACAGCTGCCAACTGTGCCCCCCGGAGGTCAAATACTCCACTTTCGACCGCGAGCTTCTCGCACTCCACCTGTCGGTCCGCCATTTCAGGTTCCTCCTGGAAGGCCGCCCCTTCACCGCGTACGTGGACCACAAGCCGCTCACATACGCGATGGCCAAGCACACCGAACCCAGGTCCGCTAGGCAGCAACGCCAGCTCGCGGCCGTGTCCGAGTTTACTACGGACATCCAGCACGTCTCCGGTAGAGACAACGTTGTCGCCGACTGCCTTTCCCGTCCCGCCATCTGCGCGAATCACCTCGCGGTCGACTACGCGCAACTAGCAGCGGCCCAGCTCACGGACCCAGACCTCCTCTCGGCGGCTACCAGCCTGCCAGGGCTATGCCTAGCCAAGGTCGCGCATGGGACCGCAGCCACGGCAGTCACTTGCGACGTCTCACTCGGCCAACCCAGGCCGGTCATCCCTGCAACCTGGCGCCGCCGCATCATCGATGCGCTCCACGGGCTCTCCCACCCGGGTTCCCATGCATCCGTCAAACTCCTCTCCCAGCGCTTCGTCTGGCGCGGCCTCAGCAAAGATGTTCGGACTTGGGCCACCTCCTGCCTCGCCTGCCAACGGGCTAAGGTACAGCTGCACACAAAATCACCCCTGGGAGACTTCGAGGTACCCAGCCGCCACTTCGACCACGTACACGTCGACATCGTCAGTCCTCTGCCGCCATCGCAAGGCCAAACTTATCTCCTCACGATGGTCGACCGCTACACACGCTGGCCTGAGGCAGTGCCGCTGACCTCCACCACCACAGCCGACATCGCCAGGGCATTCGTTAACACCTGGGTTGTGAGGTTCGGCGTACCGGCCGACATAACCTCCAACAGAGGCGCTCAGTTCACCTCCAAACTCTGGACGGCCACAGCACGCTACCTCGGGGTGACGCTCCACTGAACCACGGCGTACCACCCGCAGGCCAACGGGCTTTGTGAATGCTTCCACAGGTCACTCAAGGCTTCACTCCGCGCCGGCCTGCAGGACAGTACCTGGACTGACCGCCTACTGTGGGTGCTACTAGGCCTATGCACCGCGGTCAAGGAAGACCTCCAGTCCTCGGCAGCGGAGTTAGTCTGCGGACAACCGCTGCGCATCCCAGGCGAATTCCTTCCGGACGCTACCACGCCTTGGTCAGCCGAACAGCAGCGGCTCAACTCTTTCTCTTCCGCTCAGCAGTTCGCCCCACTTCCGGTCAACCAACACGGCAAACTCGCACCTCACGTCCTGCCAAATTTACAGCAGGCGCGCTTCGTCTTCGTGCGACACGACGCGCACCGCGGGCCCCTGCGACCCCCATACGATGGACCGTACGAGGTACTACAAACCGGGGACAAGGTCTTCAAGCTGCGACTCGGCGACAGGGTCGACACAGTCTCCATCGACCGGCTCAAACCAGCACACACAGAACCAGGGAAACAGGTCCCCGTGGCCCGGCCTCCAACTAGAGGCCGTCCCGCCAGCAAGCCAACACAGCCGGCGGTGAACCGCCCGGCCCCACCAACTAGACCGGCGACCACTCAGAGCCGCTGCGGCAGAACCATCAGACCACCGTCACGACTCGTCCACTCCTCCTAAGCGGATTCTGTGGGGAGCTCTGTGGCGACACGCCACCACTGGACATAATCCGCTCACGCTGGCACGGACAGTTTAAGCTGACGCCCCCAGCTGGGGGCCCTTTCCTCCAGCAACTTGTTTCCTGCAGGGACAGGCTGCCGGGAGCACTTCCTGTCTGGGGAGTATTTAAGTGGATGCGCGGGCTTTTCCAGTTTCTCTTTGCCTTGAGGTAGAATAAAAGCAGTTGTGTTTTACTAGCTCTGGTCTCGACTCCCACGTTTGCCGCGGTATCTCAACAAAGGCAGATTATTATCTGAATGGTAATAGATTGGGAGAAGGGGAAGTGCAATGAGACCTGGGCATCCTTGAGCACCACTCACTGAAGGTAAGCATGCAGCTGCAGCAGGCGGTTAAGAAGGCAAATGGTATGTTGGCCTTCGTAGCGAGAAGGTTTGAGTACAGGAACAAGGATGTCTTGCTGCAGTTGTACAGGGCCTTGGTGAGACCACACCTTAAGTATTGTGTGCAGTTTTGGTCACCTTATCTGAGGAAGGATGTTCTTGCCATGGAAGGAGTGCAGCGAAGAATCACCAGGCTGATAGCTGGAATCGCAGGAATGACGTATGAGGAGAGATTGGGTCGATTGGGCTTGTACTCGCTGGAGTTTAGAAGAATGAGAGGGGATCTCATTGAAACTTACAAAATTCTAACAGGACTGGACAGACTAGATGCAGGAAGGATGTTCCCGATGGTTGGGGAGCCCAGAACCAGGGTTCACAGTCTAAGGATAAGGGGTAAGCCATTTAGGACCGAGATGAGGAGGAATTTCTTCACCCAGAGACTGGTGAACCTGTGGAATTCTCTACCACAGAAGGCAGTAGAGGCCAATTCATTAAATATATTCAAGAAGGAGTTGGATATATTTCTTAAGGCTAAAGGGATCAAGGGATATGGGGAGAAAGCAGGGACAGGGTACTGAATTTGGATGATCAGCCATGATCGCATTGAATTGCGGAGCAGGCTCGAGGGGCCGAATGGCCTACTCCTGCTCCTATCTTCTATGTTTCTATGTTTCTATGAAGGATATACTTGCCTTGGAGGCGGTGCAATGAATGTTCACTAGATTGATTCCTGGGATGAGAGGGCTGTCCTATGATGAGAGATTGTGTAGAATGGGCCGATACTCTCTGGAGTTTAGAAGAATGAGAGGTGATCTCATTGAAACATACAAGATTCTGAGGGGGATTGACAGGGTAGATGCTGAGAGGTTGTTTCCCCTGGTTGGAGAGTCTAGAACTAGGGGGCATAGTCTCAGGATAAGGTGTCGGCCATTTTAGACTGAGATGAGGAGGAATTTCTTCACTCAGAAGGTTGTGAATCTTCGGAATTCTCTGCCCCAGAGGGCTGTGGATGCTGAGTCTTTGAGTATATTCAAGGCTGAGATGATAGATTTTTGGACTCATGGGGAATCCAGGGATATGGGGATCGGGCGGGAAAGTGGAGTTGAGGTTGAAGATCAGCCATGATCTTATTGAAGAGTGGAGCAGGCTCGAGGGGCCAAAGGGCCGACACCTGCTCCTAATTCTTATGTTCTTATGTTTTCCCAAAGAAGAAAATGTGGCCCTGAGGGGGACTGCGACCCAATCTGGCACAGCTCACTTCGGAGAGGCATCTCGATCCATTGACGGCAATGTAGCCATGTATTGGAGAAAGGGTTCTTGCTCACACACCCCAACAATGGTCACCCCGTGGTGGAGACTGGATTTAAAGCAGAAGTACCTGGTGTCTTCAGTTATCATCACTAACAGAGCAGACTGCTGCTCGGGACGTCTCTCAGGAGCCCAGATTCACATCGTCAACTCGCTGGAGGAGAAATGAAATTCCAACACACTGTAACTATCCAGCAGCGAGCGCCGGGACTGTTAATGCTGGGCATTAGTGGAATGTGTTGTATGTTTGTTCAGGAAGTTTAATTGTGACTGATGTATTGAAGAGTCCATATCCCGTTCTAGGAGCCCGTTGTGTTATTACATCGATCGATCTCTGAAACTCAGAGTGGCTCACAACATTCAGCTGGAATCTGTATTATAAACTCCCAGACCCTGTCTATGGCAAAATGCATTTTAAATCTACTGTAGTAACAGCTTGCATTTGTATAGTACCTGTAACATCGCAAAACCTCCCAAAGCGCCTCACAGGAGCGATAATCAAACAATGTTTGACACCGCGCCACATAAGTAGATAATAGGACAGGTAGGTAGGTTGTAAGGAGCATTTTAATGGAAGAGAGAGTGGTAGAGAGACGGAAAGGTTTAGGGAGGGGATTCTAGAGCTTAGGGCCCAGGCAGCTGAAGGCACGGCCGCCAATGGTGGAGGGAGTAAAATCGGGGAGACGCAAGAGTCATAGAGTCATAGAGTTTTACAGCACAGAAAGAGGCCCTTCGGCCCATCGTGTCTGCGCCGCCCATCCATCCCTGTCCAGTCTAATCCCATTTTCCAGCATTTGGTGCATAACCTTGTATGCAATGGCATTTCAAGTGCTCATCCAAATGCTTCTTGAATGTTGTGAGGGTTCCTGCCTCCACCACCCTTTTAGGCATTGAGTTCCACATTCCAACCACCCTCTGGGTGAAAAAGTTCCTCCTCAAATCCCCTCTAAATCTCCTGCCCCTTACCCTGAATCTATGCCCCCTTGTTATTGACCCCCCTACTAAGGGGAAAAGTTCCTCTTTGTCTACCCTATCTATGCCCCTCATCATTTTGTACACCTCAATCAGGTCCCCCGTCATCCTTCTTTGCTCCAAGGAAAACAACCCCAGCCTGTTTAGTCTTTCTTGATAGCTGAGGCGCTCCATCCCAGGTAACATCCTGGTGAATCTTCTCTGCACCCTCTCCAAAGCAATCACATCCTTCCTATAGTGAGGTGACCAGAACTGCACACAGTACTCCAGCTGTGGCCTCACCAGCGTTTTGTACAGCTCCATCATAACCTCCCTGCTCTTATATTCTATGCCTCGGCTAATGAAGGCAAGTAACCCATATGCCTTTTTAACCACCTTATCTACCTGTTCCGCTGCCTTCAGGGATCTATGTACATGTACACCAAGGTCCCTCTGACCCTCTGTACTTCCTAGGGTCCTACCACTCATTGTGTATTCCCTTGCCTTATTTGTCCGTCCAAAATGCATCACCTCGCACTTTTCAGGGTTAAATTCCATTTGCCACTTTTCCGCCCATCTGACCAACCCATTTATATCGTCCTGTAGCCTGAGGCTTTCCTCCTCGCAATTTACCACCCCACCAATTTTCGTGTCATCTGCGAACTTACTGATCATACCTTTTACATTCTCATCCAAATCATTTATGTAGATCACAAACAACAAGGGACCCAGCACCGATCCCTGAGGTACCCCACTGGACACAGGCTTCCAGTCACAAAAGCAACCTTCGACCATCACCCTCTGCCTCCTGCCACTCAGCCAGTTTAGGATCCAACGCGCCAAGGCTCCCTGGATCCCATGGGCTCTTACCTTCTTGACCAGTCTCCTATGCGGGACTTTGTCAAAAGCTTTACTGAAGTCCATGTAAACCACATCCACAGCATTTCCCTCATCCACACACCTAGTCTCCCCCTCGAAAAATTCAATCAGATTTGTCAGGCATGATTTACCCTTGACAAAGCCATGCTGACTATCCCCGATTAATCCTTGCCTCTCCAAGTGGAGACTAATTTTGTCCCTCAGAATTTTTTCCAATAATTTCCCTACCACAGGTGTTAGGCTCACTGGCCTGTAATTCCCTGGTTTATCCCTGCTACCCTTCTTGTATAATGGTACTACATTACCTGTTCTCCAGTCCTCTGGTACATCCCCTGTGGCCAGAGAGGTTCTGAAAATTTGTGTCAGAGCCCCTGCAATCTCTTCCTTTGCCTCCCACAGCAGCCTGGGATACATCTCGTCCGGGCCTGGGGATTTATCCACTTTGTGGCCTGCTAAAACCGCTAGCACCTCCTCCCTCTCGATGCTAATATGTTCAAGTATGTCACAGTCCCCTTGCCCGATTTCTATGTCTGCATCGTCTTTCTCCATAGTGAACACAGATGCAAAAAATTCATTTAAAACCCCGCCTACCTCATCTGGCTCTACACACAGATTGCCACTTTGGTCCCTAATGGGCCCTACCCTTTCCCTGGTTATCCTCTTGCCCTTAATATACTTATAAAACATCTTAGGATTTTCCTTTATTTTGCTCGCCAGTGTAATTTCATGGCCCCTCCTCGCCCTCCTAATTCCTTTTTTAAGTATGCCCCTGCACTTTTTATACTCCTCTAGAGCTTCTTCCGTCTTTAGTCTTTTGTAACTGCCAAAAGCCCCCCCTTTTATTTCTAATGCATTTTTGTATATCCCTTGTCATCCAAGGTTCCCGTTGCTTGTTGGCCCCACCCTTGACCTTTACAGGAACATGTTGGCGTTGTACTCTCTCTATTTCCCTTCTGAAAGTCTCCCACTGTTCTGATGTGGATTTTCCTACAAGTAGCTGCTCCCAGTCCACTTTGGCCAGATCCTGCCTTATCATATTAAAATCGGCCTTCCCCCAATTTAGAACCCTTATTTCCGGGCCGTCTTTGTCTTTTTCCATGACCACCTTAAATCTCACCGAATTATGGTCACTGTCGCCAAAATGCTCTCCTACTGATACTTCCACCACTTGCCCGGCTACATTCCCCAGAATTAGGTCCAGTACCGCCCCCTCTCTTGTAGGACTTTCTACATGTTGGCTCAAAAATCTCTCCTGGATGCACTTTAAGAATTCTGCACCCTCTAAGCCTTTCACACTCTGACTATCCCAATTTATATTGGGGAAGTTGAAATCCCCCACTATTATTACCCTATTATTTTCACACTTCTCTGAGATTTGCCTACATATCTGTTCCTCTATCTCCCCCTGACTGTTTGGGGGCCTATAGTACACTCCCAGCAAAGTGCTTGCCCCCTTTTTGTTTTTAAGTTCTACCCATATGGCCTCATTAGAGGAACCCGCTAATATATCATCCCTCCTTACAGCAGTAATTGACTCCTTAATTAATATTGCAACAACCCCTCCCCTTTTACACCCCCCTCTGTCTCGCCTGAAGATTCTGTACCCCGGAATATTGAGCTGCCAGTCCTGACCCTCCCTCAACCATGTCTCCGTGATTGCAACAATGTCGTACTCCCATGTGTTCAACAACTTCAGTTCATCCACCTTATTTGCAAGACTCCTTGCATTAAAATAAATGCCTACCAGCCCTACCATATTCCCTTTTGCCTTCACATATTTGCTCTGCCTTCCCAGCTGACTTGTTTTTTCCTCTGTATTTGGCTGTAAATCACCCCCTACTATAGCTCCACTCTGTACCCCATCCCCAGAATTGGAGGAGCGCAGAGATCTCGGAGGGTTGTAGGGCTGGAGGAGGTTACAGAGATAGGGAGGGGCGAGGCCATGGAGGGGTTTGAACACAAGGATGAGAATTTTAAAATCAAGACCTTGCTGGAAAGGGTAGAGAGGGAAGAGGATGAGCGAGGGGGAGAGAGGGAAGAGGACGAGCGAGGGGGAGAGAGGGAAGAGGACGAGCGAGGGGGAGAGAGGGAAGAGGACGAGCGAGGGGGAGAGAGGGAAGAGGACGAGCGAGCGGGAGAGAGGGAATAGGCCGAGCGAGGGGGAGAGAGGGAAGAGGACGAGTTGGAGAGCACGAGAAGAGGAGAGAGGGAGGGGAGGAGATGAAGTGAGAGAGATTCCATCCACATAATCTCTCAATGGAGGGAAGGAATTTTCTCAATGCTGCTGGGAGACAGGTCAGGGTGAAGAGCAGTGGAGCAGTAATATTTTGGGGGTCAGGGTGGGCGTGTGGACAGCAGGGCTGGGTAGAAAGTGTAAAAACATTAACATCAGTTGATTGACGGTCACGTAAGGTTGGGCGGAGGTGGAGGGCACATTAATGAGTCACATAACGTTACCCTTAGAGTAACACCTACAGGCGCAATGCCAATAGAATGCTGTGGCCACCTGTCTTTGTTCATAGATTAGATCGATAGTTAGATTTCCATCTTCCAACATTTGGGGCACTAGCAGGACGATAGAGGGTAGGAAATCTGTCTTAACTGATTTCTATCAAATTCCTGCTCTATCCTCTGGTCATACCGTCCCCACCCTTCTGCCAGTGGAAACAGTTTCTCCCTATTTACTCTATCAAAACCCTTCAAGGTTTGGAACACCTCTATTAAATTTCCCTTTAACCTTCTCTGCACTAGTGAGAACAATCCCAGCTTCTCCACATAACTGACGTTCCTCATTCCTGGTACCGTTCTAGTAAATCTCCTCCACACCTTCTCCAAGACCTGGACATCATTCCTAAAATGTGGTCCCCACTATGTTTATTGACTTTGCCCCGAGATCCCTGTATTAGGACCAGAGGGTTTGTTCCCAGGAATCCTTTGCAGCCGCAGGCCAGGACTAATACTCGATAATAATCCTGCCTCCAAATCAAAGGTGTTGCTATGAGAACCCGTATGGCTACTAGCTATGCCTGCCTTTTTGGGGGATATGTGGAACACTCTTTGTTCCAGTCCTACTCGGGTCCCCTCCCTCACCTCTTTTTCCGGTACATTGATGACTGTATCGGTGCCATTTCCTGCTCTCGCCCTGAACTAGACAATTTCATTCACTTTGCTTCCAATTTCCACCCTTCCCTCACCTTCACATGGTCCATCTCCGACTCCTCCCTTCCGTTCCTCGACTTCTCCGTCTCCATCTCTGGGGATAGGTTATTGACCAACATTCACTATAAGCCCACTGACTCCCACAGCTACCTTGACTACACTTCCTCCCACCCCGCTTCCTGTAAGGACTCTATTCCATTCTCCCAGTTTCTCCATCTCCGCCGCATC
The DNA here is from genome assembly GCF_052327205.1 of Somniosus microcephalus. Taxonomy (NCBI): domain Eukaryota; kingdom Metazoa; phylum Chordata; class Chondrichthyes; order Squaliformes; family Somniosidae; genus Somniosus; species Somniosus microcephalus. The sequence goes on along the minus strand of NC_141009.1, from coordinate 65,769,269 downwards.
TGCTCTGACGGTGCCACCTTCCATACCAGTGCTTCCAACATGTCTTCCTTTTTCCTCTACTGAGGATTCCCCTCTACAGTGGTTGACACGGCCCTTGACCGTGTCCGTTCTGTCTCCCGCACTTCTGCACTCACCCCTGCCCCTCCCTCCCTCCCAGAACCACGATAGAGTTCCACTTGTCCTCACCTTTCACCCCACCAGCCTCCACATTCAACGGATCATCCTCCACCATTTCCGCCACCTCCAGCAGGATCCCACCGCCAAATGCATCTTCCCCTCACCTCCCCTTTCAGAATTCTGTAGGGACCGTTCCCTCCATGACACCCTAGTCCACTCCTCTATCACCCCCCTTCCCCTTCGCCTGGCACCTTCCCATGCAAACGCAGGAGATGCAACACATGCCCTTATACCACCGCCCTTCCCACTGTCCAGGGCCCCAAACACCCCTTCCAGGTGAAACAGCGATTTACTTGTACTTCTTGCCATTTAGTATACTGTATTCGCTGCTCACAATGTGGTCTCCTCTACATTGGGGAGACCAAACGCAGATTGGGTGACCGCATTGGGGAACACCTCCGTTCAGTCCGTAAGGAGGACCCCAAGCTTCCGGTCGCCTGTCACTTTAATTCACCGCTCCATTCCCACTCAGACCTCACTGTCCTCGGCCTCTTACATTGTTCCACAGAAGCTCAGCGTAAGCTCGAGGAACAGCACCTCAGCTTTTGATTAGGCACTTTACAGCCTTCCGGACTCAACATAGAGTTCAACAATTTCAGATCATAACCCCGGCCCCGATCATATATATATTTATTATCCACACTTTTTGTTTGTGCCTCCTGTTCTTCTCTCCCACATGGCCGCTGTCTTTCATTCTACCAGCGCAATTTATACTTCATCTCGAGCCATCCTTTGTTTCTTAACCTGCCCCATTACCATCTCCTCCCGCCTTGAATATCTCTCAATGTCTCTTAACCTCTCTGGCCTTCTATCCTATCACAGACCTTCCCTTTTGTTCTTTCCTCCCCTCCCCCATTTCCCAGCCCCTACACTTGCTTAAAAATCTGTTCCATTTCCTGCTTTTTTCCAGTTCTGACGAAAGGTCATCGACCTGAAACGTTAACTCTGTTTCTCTCTTCACAGATGCTGCCTGACCTGCTGAGTATCTCCAGCATTGTCTGTTTTTATTTCAGATTTCCAGCATCTGCAGTATTTTCTTTTTGTCTGGTTGACTCTTAACTGCCCTCTGAAGTAGCCCAGCGAGCCCTCAATTTGGATCAAACTGCACAGCAATGGTTCAAGAAGAAGGCCCACCGCCACCTTCTCAGGACAACAAGGGATGGCCAATAAACGCCGGCCTTGCCAGCGACGCCCATAGCCCGAGAATGGATTTTCTTAAAAATCTGGAACGCCAGGTGCATTTGACTGCTGATAGTGCTTAACTTCATCTCTTTCAGATGTGGAACGATCGGCTCAAGTTTACATATAAAAACATTCTCTTTTTCCTGCAATGGAATGGAGGGTCAATATGTGTTTATCGTCATCCCAGGAAATAGAAAAATTCTGACCCTTTGTGAGGTTGAGGTCTATGGGTCGAATGTCCCAGTGAGCGGACATTGTTAGTGAATCGTTTCTGGTATGTCCCATTTTTATTGTTCATCGTATTACATTTATCCTCTGTGTCCAATTCAACAACTTGCCTTTATATAGTGCCTTTAATGTAGAGAATCATCCCATGGCTCATTACAGAATCAAACCAATGTTCACTGAGCTAAAGATGATCATATTAGGAGGGGGACTGAAAGCTTGGTCAAAGAGGTAAAGTGTCAGCTTGCCTCAGTCTTCAGCACCTGAGTCAGAAGGTCGTGGGTTCAAGTCCCACTCGAGAGTCGAGAGCCCATCATACAAGCTAACACAGCAGTACAGTATTGAGGGAGCACCGCACTGTCAGAGGGTCAGTACTGAGGGAGCGCTGCACTGTCGGCAAATCAGTACTGAGGGAGCGCTGCACTTTCAGAAGGGGCAGCACTGAGGGAGCGCTGCATTGTCGGAGGTGCTATCTCTTTGACGAGACCGTAGCCGAAGGTTCCATTTATGGTTCAGGTAAGGACACTATTGGAAGGATAGGGAATATTCTGCTCTCCACTGCCACCAAATAAATACAGACCAACTAGTTTTACATCCCATTGTTGTCTGTGGGATCTTGCTGTGCACCAAATGACTGCCAGGTTTAACTGCACCAGTGTAAATACTTCAAAAGTGATCCAGTGGTTGCGATGTTGGGCCATGCTGGTGAAATCCTGCATCAATGCACGTCTGTTCTTTCTGCTGAAATGGAAGAAGCCAATTCTAACACTTTGTTCATTTCAGATCTCGGGGTGTGATTTCTCACAGGCAGCTGATTGGCTTGTGTTGGAAAGACCATTAACAGCAGCTGCATTTAAATAATTTAGTGTAACACTGACTAACTCTAAACTAATCCAAAATAAACTTCTTGAATGTGCTGTACCAGACCAATCGTGTCCTAATCAGTTTATCATTAATCTATAAGGTTCAAGTATCCAAACAAAAGGAACGCTATTCCCTGGTATAATCCCATCGAGTCCCAAATACCCCTATTGTCAGCCTTGGTTCAGTGAGTAGCTCTCTCACCCCTGAGTCAGAGTGTTGTGGGTTCAAGCCCCACTCCAGAGACTGAAGCCTATAATCCAGACTAACACTTCAGGGCAGTACTGAGGGGGTGCTGCACTGTGGGAGGGGCCATCTCTCTAATGGTGCCCTCTCAGGTGGGCATACAAGATCCCAGGGCACTGTCAACCAAAAGCAGGGGAGTTCACCCAGGTGTGCTGGCCACACATTTACCCCCTCGACCTACATTGTGAAAGCAGATTCTCTCATTGCTGTGTGTGGCAGCTTGCTGTGCACAAATTGGCAGCTGTGTTACCTACACTTCAACAGTGACAAGACTTGAAAAATAAAAGTACTTCTCTTGGCTGTAAATCACTTGGGACATTGTGAAAGGTGCTACAGAAATGTAAGTCTGCCCCTTTCCTGCAAGGACCCTTATTGTTCACCAGTCAGAGTGAGACCAGCATCAGTCCTTCACCCTGCAGCCTCAGGTAGCCCCAGTCTGTGGTCTCCAGCAGTAACTTGGATGGTCAGCAGACTGGAGGTTAGGGAGCAGCGGGCAGGGCAGGGTCAATGAGTTAGCACACCTAGCATTCTCTTATGGGGCCCCGGACACTCAGCACCAGAGCTCTGAGGGAGTTGGTTCCTGAATTATAGAGCAGCGAGGCTGAAGCCCCTTCACACGGACAAACACTGAGTTCAAAATTCTTAGCTTGCACTTTTAAATTTCACAGACAATCTGTGCATTAACAGCATTCTCTCTGAACTTCTCGCAAGAGCTCCCCCCTTGCCCACGTGTAGGGGCATGTAGTTTCTCTCCACTACTTACACTGGTCCCATGAGAAATATCAGGGATTTTGAGCCTGTCCCACTGGGTGCAGCAAAAACCTGGTGGCACTATAATCCTCCCAAGGGAGACCACTAGGAACGCTGGTGTGGGAAATGGAAAGGAGGGTAGATGATGCTGAACAGGGAGCTTTAAAGCAGATTCCCCATCCACTGGACACAATGGGCAGCAAGTCCAAGGTACAAAGCCCTGTGCCATACTCAACCTGGAAGAGACTAATGGGACAGTGTAGAGGGGTTATTAGGCTGAAACCGGCGTACCGTGACTGCAGTGTGTACCATCTACAAGATGCACTGCAGCAACTCGCCAAGGCTTCTTTGACAGCACCTCCCAAACCCACAACCTCTTCCACCTAGAAGAACAAGGGCAGCAGGCACATGGGACCACCACCCCCTCTCCAAGTTACACTACCTGGACTTGGAAATATATTATCAATCCTTCATAGTCACTGGGTCAAGGTCCTGGAACTCGCTCCTTAACAGTGTTGTAGGACTATCTTCACTACACTGACTGCAGCGGTTCAAGGCAACAGCTCACCACCTCCTTCAAGGGCAATCAGGGATGGAGAATAAACACTGTCCTTGCCAGTGACACCCACATCCCAGGAACGAATACAAAACTGCTCTGGAACTCAGAAATTTGGCTGATTTTCTTTCCGAGGCACAATTGTTGAGGCAGCTGTGAGAAGCGGCCCAATAGATTCTCAAAACAGATACCCAATTAACACAGGAAAGGACAGTGAAATCCACCCAGAATTTGGAACATAACGAGACCAGGGTTCATGTATAACAGGGGTTTATTGTCCAACAGACACATCTACAGTTCCATGGAGCTGCACTCGGAGCCCACCCTGCGTCGATGGTCCATTTTCCACATGGCAACAGTCCCGACCAACAGGGCCACGGAGAGCAGAGCTACCCCAACCACTACTCCAGGAAGAACACGGGAGGGGGAATCAGCAGCAGGATCTGTGGGGAGAAGGGAGGGTTAGATGGGCACCAGTTACTCCATCACTAGACAGTAGCAGGGGCCTCCTTTACCTTTCTCTTCCTGGTGGATCCCAGCAGCCAATCTCTCCTCATCTTCCAGGAAAACGATGGCTCCATCAGAGGTCACCAAGGACCCAGCCCGGTCATCGGCACTTCTTCGCCTCTCTGGGGGAGACAAGAGACAGAGACAAGAGTTCAATGTGGGCGATTCAATGTGCAGCTGTCTGAAGCCCCAAAATCAGATGGTCAATCCGATGGCCCAATGCAAAAACCCTCGGGCAGTGAGTACCGGAGAGAGATTGGACTGTAGTTAAACACAGTTCCCTCACTGTCAGACTAAGATTCACTCCCGATTCTCAGAAGGACCCACTTCAACCCAGCAAAATTTGCAGTAGTCGACAGGTCCAATGGCCAGTCTGGTCTCCTGGGTGGAAGAGACCAGTTTTAAGCACTAGTTAGACCAGCGGTTACACTGGACATACACACATTGCCTAGGTCTCCCCGCCCCCAGATATCAGTTCGGTTCCACCCGGGAACTCCCGGTGACAGCAGGATGCTGGATCAATGTTCAAGGCCAGAGGTGGATTCCATTCAGAACCAGTGCAAGATATGCCCAGAGCCGCTGAGCTAGATTGCTATTCTGCTGTAGACTAACTGGGATAGAGTTGAGCGGGCAGATTGAGGACACTGCTCCTGTGCCCAGTGTTGGGCCCTTGCTGAGTGAGCCCAGTGTCCAGATGCCCCACACCCACCCCTCCCCATCAGGGTTCAGTTTCTAGTCAGATCCCAGCTACTTACTGGGGCTGCAGGGAGCCGTGCAGTTCTCTCGGGTGGAAGGGAAGCAAACCTCAGCACTGCAGTGGAAGTGAACCTGGAAAGAGACAGTGCGGTCTGGTCAGTGCCACAGCTCCCAGTCAGGAGATTCATGCTTCTACAGTCAGAGGGTCAACAGGGGCCTCCTCACTGAGCAAGACCCAGGGAACAAGTTCAACCAAGAGAGCCAGAGAGAAGGACTGAAAGAAACTCACCTCCCCGCTCAGAGCCCGGCCCGAAACTCGGTCCCAGAAAGCGAAAGTGCTGACTACAAACCGATTCTGGTGAGTTGGGAAAGGCGAATGGGAAGCGGCGTCTACCGGGAGGAGGCGGGTTTTGTAATTGTCTCCAGTAAAGGGGCACCTGGAACAGAGAAAGAGCGGGTTATATGAAGAGGGCACCTGGAACTCCCAACTACAGAGTTACAGCGGCACATCAAAGCAAAGTCCCGAGATTAGACTAGATAAAGAAACCAGTCAACCTGGAGCTCAGATTGGTTTGATTATTGGCCGTTCCTTCACCCAGTCCATGTCGCCCCCCTCCCCAATCACCAGCCTGCCCCAAGGTCCCTCACTCGCTGCCTTACCTGCCCACCAGGAGGTCCCATCGGAGCCCCGAATGCGGCTCGGGGGTGGGGGTCGCCCAGCAGTCATTGAGCACCAGCACAAGGGACGGATCGTTCCGGTTCAGGACTCGAACCTCCACAAACACGGGGTCCCGGAGCACACTCAGGATCGGGTAGTCACTGGCCACGTACCAGCTCCGGTAGCCACCTTCTGCAAAGAGAAAGATGAAGGACGGCCACTATTTGGAGAGAGAGAGAGCGCCTGAAGTTGGACACTAACCATCAGCAGCACTCGCCACCTCTCGCTATTCTCAGCTCCAGAACCAGGATCCCGGCCTCAGTGGCAGGCAGTGGCGGAGAAAGGCTGTAAACTCGGGGCTTCACCTGCAGTTCAGACTCCTGGCTCCCCTTGTAACTGCACTGGACATGGAGCCTGCAAGAGAACGGACACGGCTGGAGAATTCAGCTCCTCACCTTCTCTACCCGCTCCATGTGCTCCCAGTCTCACCTGAAGGGGCTGTCCCGGGTCACCGATCCCAAAGCTCCATCCAAGATCTCAAACTGACCCAACACATCCGTTTCATAGACGGCGTTCACCCCGTCCAGCTACAAGAGACAGAAGACCATCATTACAGAGGACCAGGAGTAGACCGATTGCAGAGAAATTGAGCAAGTCTGCCATTGCCTTATCACATGTAGTGTCTTTAAGGGCCCCCATTGCCCTTTAGACCCCCTCTTTCCCACCCGACTGACAGCCATTGATGGGGCTCCCAGCCCACAATACCTACCCGCTGAGTAGTTCCACACTCTGACTGCGAACTGAAAGAGCACAGTGTCTGCAGAGGCCACGGTCGGACTGCACTCCGCTCCGTGTCCATCCTTCAGATGGACCGTTGTCAGGTCTACAGGAGGCAGCGTCAAATCCTTGGAGATGGCGATCAGGACCCGCCCATCCTTGGTGCACACTGCAAGAGAGTCAATGAAAGGCGGTTAGTTGCTGCACGGGGAATGGCAAGGAAACCGTTACCGGGAGGGGAGAAACTCCGCCCAGCTCAGCACCAGCTTTTAGTTTCCTTCTCTCCCCGTCCACTCCCCAATTCTCCATCTAATGCAGACGGTTCACCAACTCCATCCCTACTGGACTGGTTACACAAGACCTGCATCAATTCCACACCCTGTCCGGTCAGTGCCAGCCAGGGACTGATCTTCACTCTGCCCTCCTATCCTGGGGCACAATTCAACCATCAGAAGTCCCAAGTCGCATAGAGAAGGAAGGAGAGATCCTGGGTCAGGATCTCAATGATCAGACTTTCAAACTGTAGAACTGAACACAGTTCCTAAACCCGCCAGCTCTCGGACTGGAGAGGTTGGAGACTCCAGCTGATATTTCAGGACAGGAGGAGAGAGGATACTGTCCAGGGAATCCCCAGTGCAGTTAGATTGCGGCTGGTCCTGGGAAGCCCTGGCCCAGAATATAGGCGAGCTGAGAATACACCCACCTGGCAGATTGTGGAGTGAATAGAAACACGGCGGCACATCCCGGCTCCCGGCATCAAAGCAGCAGCCTCTCCGCACACACTCACTGCCTTCAATTCCCCCAAAGCCGCAGTCTTGGCGGAATTTGGGAGACAGCCAACATTGATCGGCGGGGAGAAGGAGAGAGGGCGGCTGAGATGAACAGATTGTAACAAAGAACAAGCCCAGAACCCGCAGCCCCTCCATTCTAACAAGCGAGGCTCCCAGGTAAGTGAGGCTGTAGAGCCGACTCCCCCTTTTTATCCCCTGTTTAACCCGCAGTAAATGAATGGTCTGATTGGCCCACGGGCTCCCCATGTGAACCCGCATTCCCACGGGGCACACGGAGATATTGGGGCCTTGTTTAAACTTATTTTTTTCTTTTTTTGTGTCGAACATATTTATTTAAATCTGGTAGTACTTGTCACAACTCATCAATTACATAATAAATCCATTACATTCATTGACCGCAATAAAACAAAGCCTTAAAAACAGCTTTAGGACTAACAGTACAAATGCAGTGGTAAATTTTACAGACAATTCAACAATATTAACAGTACAGGTACCCATAGTGAAAAACAATTTTACACCAGCCCTATTGGCAATCTAGTAACTCTTCGTTTTTGTTTGGTATTACCTGTTGTCCTTTTTTTAAATTTTAATATTCAAGTACAACATTACTTATACAACTCATCAGTTACATAGTAAATCCATTACATTCATTGACCACAATAAAAAGGATAAAGCCTCAAAAACAGCTTTATGGTCAACAATATAAATATAATAATAATTTTTTACAGGTAAATCAATAATGTTTACAGTACAAACTGCCATTATTTAATAAACCAAGAAAAGAAAGAACCCGTATTCGCCAGTCGTACTGGCATCGCTCAATCATTCAGTCATTCATTCCTCCGTGCGTTCGTTCGTTCGCTCAAGCGTAAATTCCATTGTGAATGTCTGCGTGCATGTCATTTGTCTATCTGTGTGCATGCGTGCGTTCGTTCATCCATCCAGACAGGCCTCCAGCTCACCCAATAGGATTCCGACCTTCATCCTGGGGAGCGAGGGCCCTTCATTCAGTCGAACGTAAGTTCCATTGTGTATGCATGTGTGAGTGCATATTATTTTGTCCGCATGCGTGCGTTCACTTGAGCGTTCATTCATCCGTACATTGAGGAAGGCTTTAACACTAAAAAGCACCACAATATACAAAGTCCCATAACCATATCAGAAATCAATTAAAACTTCAAGTAAACTACTCTTCACCAGAAACCCGAAACTTCTTCAACAAAACAAGTAAATACTGGTTCTGCGCCAGTCCTATTGACACTCTAATAACTCCTGATTTTCACTTGATGTTATCTAACCATATAGGGGCAGTAATTCCTCCCCAAATGTGTGAGTACGGAAGGGGTACTCACGCGTCTGGCCGGAGGAAATGCCGGTTTTCAGCATGCACAGCGCATGCGCTGAAAACTGGCATTTCCTCTCTAACCCAAGAGGTGAAGAGGCTAGCGCGTGCGCTGTAGGGGGCAGCGCGTGCGTCTTGGATTTCCTCTGTTTTGGGGGATTTGCGCATGTGTAAAGGACTCCGGTCTTTACGCTTGTAAAAAGCACACGTAAGTATTTATTTTTACAGGTAAGTGGTGTTTTAGTGCAATTTAGAATTTTTTTTCCACAGGTTTATTATTTCAAAGAATCTACAATAAGGTAAGTTTAGTTTTAGACCCTTTTTATTGAAAATTTATTTTTTTCAAAAAAAAATTATTGTTTAAATTGTTTTTTTTAACTTATTTATACTTAATTTAACGATTGGGATGTTTTTTAAATTTTTATTTAAAATTTAGATAGTGTTTTGGGCCCCCGTAGTTTTCATGAGTTTGACAGCTATTACTCTCAAACTCATGAATGAACCTTCCCCTCCCCTGATTGGTTGTACAGTGCTCACCTGATCCCAGCCGGCACATCGCACTAACTACGCCGCTGGATCAGGTAAGCACTGCGCGCTAACATCTGAACCGGGCCTGTGACAGGAAATGCAAGCAGGCCCGGGCTTCAGATGTCAGCGCGCAGGGTGAGTGCGGATCGGGGGCTTCCACGCGCGGCAAGCCCCCGGTCCTAATTGCAGGGCCATAATGTCATGATCCTTGTCCACAGTCTTCAACCTTTCCACAGAAAAGAAGCCGACCACTTTCTCAAATCCCGTAAAAGAAGAAAACAACGACTCAAATGTCCTTCTTCTTGCTGTTATCTCTCACAGGACCCAGCCATCAAGACATTCATTATTCCTTGCTGATATTACTTTGTTTTGCCTTTAATCTTCCTTTTATTTTCATTTTTTCCTTTTTCACTTTTACTCCGTTCTCTTTTCCCATCTTATGGCCGCTCAAGCACCATACTATAGATGGAAACAGTCTGTCTTTCCTCCACCAGAATGGCAGCGCACAAACCGGCACCCGTCACCGAGAAAAAGCCTCACAGCTGCCACCAAACGGAACACAGGCGGTGTGGCTAGAACTCATTCGGGCCGGAGACCGTTCTTCAACATTAGAAACCGTGCAGCATGCTCACCCACAGCATCTCCCGACTCCGCTTCTGCTGACCAGCCGCTCCACCCTGGGCCCCCCACCTGGGGTCCTGCGTGCTGGGCCCCCCACCTGGGGTCCTGCGTGCTGGGCCCCCCACCTGGGGTCCTCCGTGCTGGGCCCCCCACCTGGGGTCCTCCGTGCTGGGCCTCCCGCCTAGGGTCCTCCGTGCTGGGCCTCCCGCCGAGGACACTCTCCTCTGGTCTTCCACCCTGGGCCTTCTGCACTGGGCCGTCCGCACTGGCATTCCCCATGAGCAGCCGGGGTGTGGAGCAGCCCGTTCACACAGCACCGAGCAGAGCTGAGCTGCTGAGAATCTCGCAGCCTCCCCCGGGGTTCATTAACCCGCTCCCTGAGCTCTCTCACCTGATGTGTCAGCAGCTGCTGCCAAGGTCCGCGCATTCTCCAACCTCTCCCTTTGTTGTTTGATGGGAACGGGGCCTTCTACCCTCTCATCAATGATCAATCAATAAAATAATTAAGGTGCTTCTCAGAGAGAGAATACAGAGATGGGCCTGGAGGAGTCCGTGTTCCATGTCTATACCGAGTGTGAGAGGTTGCTGCCCCTCTTCCATTATTTGAAGGGGCTGCTCCTCGATTTTTGGCTGCACTTCAGTCCCACGCTCCTGATTTCGGTCACCCGGTGCGGAAGGGAGCGGGCAGGTCAGGGGACCTCCTCGTGGGACTGCTCTTGGGCCTGGCCAAAGCGGCCATTAACTGGTCCAGGCAGCGGGCGGTCCAGGGGTGTCGGATGGCCCGACTGCCTGCCCCTCTTCCGTGGCCACGTTCACCCCTGGGTGGCCCTGGAGATGGAGCATGCGGTGTCTGCCGGCATGCTCGAGGCCTTTCGAGACCGGTGGGCGCCGCGGGGACTGGAGTGCATCATCTCCCCGGCAAACCAAATTTTAATTTAATTTGTTCAATTTCCTTTTAACCTTTTTTAAAGTTACAGCACATGGTCATAGAACCATCGAATCGTAGAATGGTTACAGCGGGGAAGGAGGCCATTCGGCCCGTCGAGCCCGTGCCAGCTCTCTGCAAGAGCACTTCAGCCAGTCCCACTCCCCCGCCCTTTCCCCGTAGCCCTGCACATTTCTTCCCTTCAGATACTTATCCAACTCCCTTTTGAAAGCTGTGATTGAATCTGCCTCCACCGCCCTTTCAAGGAGAACATTCCAAATCTTAACCACTCGCTGCGTAAAAAAGTCTTTCTTACGTGGCCTTTGGTTCTTTTTCCAATCACCTTAAATCTGTGCCCTCCGGTTCTCCACCCTTCTGCCAATGGGAACAGTTTCTCTCTATCTACTCTGTCCACACCCCTCATGGATTTGAACACCTCTATCAAATCTCCTCTCAATTCTCTCTGCTCCAAGGAGAACAACGCCAGCTTCTTCAGTCTTTCAACGTAACTGTACTCCAGACTGGGGAATGAGGTTGGTCAGGTGGAGCAAGTTTCAATAGGTGAACATTTAGGGAACAGTGATTATAATATCATAAGGGTTTGGTTAGCTATGAAAAAGGACAGGGAGCAATCTAGAGTAAAAATATTTAACAGGGGAAATGCAATTTCAGTGGGATGAGAACGGATCTGGCCCGGGTAAACTGGAATCAAAGATTGGCAGGAAAAACTGTAATGAACAATAGGCTGCCTTTAAAGAGGAAATAGTTCAGGTGCAGTTGAGGTACTTTCCAACGAGGGGGGAAGGCAGGGCAACTAAAGTCAGGGCTCGCTGGATGATGAAAGAGATAGAGAATATGATGAAGGAGAAAAAGAGTGTGTATGACAGATGTCAAGTTGCAAATGCATCTGAGAATCAGGCTACATATAGAAAGGTCAGAGGAGAAGTGAAAAATCAAATAAGACGGGCAAAGAGAGGGTATGAGAATAGAATTGCAGCCAACATAAAAGGTAATCCAAAAGTCTTCTAATGGCTTATAAATAGTAAAAGGGTAACAAGAGGAGGGATGGGCTGATTAGGGACCAAAAAGGAGACCTATTCATGGAGGCAGAGGGTATGGCTGAGGTACTAAATGAGTACTTTGCATCAGTCTTCACCAAGGAAGAGGATGCTGCCATAGACATACTAAAGGAGGAGGTAGTGGAGATATTGATAGGATAAAAATTGATTTAAAAAAAGAGGTATTAGGAAGGCTGGCTGTATTTAAAATACATAAATCACCAGGAGCGGATGGGATGCATCCTAGGATGCTGCGGGAATTTAGGGAGGAAATCGCGGTGGTACTGGCCATAATCTTCCAATCCTCCTTAGGTACGGGGGTGGTGCCAGAGGACTGGAGAACTGCAAATTTTATTCCCTCGTTCAAAAGAGTGTGTAAAGATAAACCCAGCAACTACAGGCCATTCAGTCTGACCTCGGTAGTGGGGAAGCTTTTAGAAACAGTAATCAGGGACAAAATTAACAGTCGCTTGGACAAGTGTGGTTTAATTAAGGAAAGCCAGCATGGATTTGTTAAAGGCAAATCGTGTTTAACTAACTTGATCGAGTTCTTTGACGAGGTAACAGGGAGGATTGATGAGGGTAATGCAGTTGACGTGGTGAACATGGATTTCAAAAAGGCGTTCGACAAAGTGCCACATAATAGGCTTGCCAGCAAAGTTGAAGCCCATGGAATAAAAGGGACAGTGGACATGGATACAGAATTGGCTGAGTGACAGGAAACAGAGATAAAAGTGGAAACAAATCAGACCCAAATAACTACCGCGGCATCTGTGTCAACAGTTGTCTAGGGAAGTTATTCTGCAGTATTCTAAATAGTAGATTACTGGATTTTCTTAACAAACATAAGATCCTTAGAAAAAATCAAATGGGCTTTCTTCCAAAGCACCGCACCACCGACCATATCTATACCCTTCACACTCTCATTGAAAAGCATGTACACCAAACAAAAAATGGGAAAATATTCACTTGTTTCATTGACTTCAAGAAAGCCTTTGACTCTATCTGGCACAAAGGGCTCTATTACAAACCTCTTCAGTGTGGAATAGGGGGCAAAGTCTATGACCTTATTAAATCGATGTATCTGAAAAATAAATGCGGTGTCAAAATTGGAGACAAACGCACCGGTTTCTTCACCCAGAGAAGAGGCGTCCGGCAGGGCTGCAATTTGAGCCCGACCCTGTTCAACATATACATAAATGAACTAGCAGACATGCTGGAGCAAAGCGAGTCACCGGGTCTATGTCTCCTGGATGGAGAAGTGAAATCCCTGTTCTATGCGGACGACCTGGTTCTACTGTCTCCCACAGAACAGGGATTACAGCAACAACTAGACCTACTCGAAAAATACTGCCAAAATTGGGCCCTAACAGTAAACCTAAAGAAAACCAACATCATGATTTTTCAAAAAAGGCCCAGGTGTCAGGAAAACAAATACCAGTTTACTCTCAGTGATACCATCATAGGACACACTATGAGCTACACTTACCTTGGTCTAACCATTACAGTATCAGGGAGCTTCAGCATAGCAGTGAATGCACTAAAAGAAAAAGCCCGAAGAGCCCTATATGCAATAAAAAGAAGATTCTACAACATCCAAATCCCAATCAAAATCTGGATAAAAATATTTGACAGCGTAATCCTGCCGATTGCGCTGTACGGTAGTGAAGTATGGGGCCCGCTCAATCACCATAGCTACACTAAATGGGAAAAACACACAATAGAAGCCCTACATGCAGAATTTTGCCGAAGCATCCTTCGCACCCAAAGAAAAACACCAACAAATGCATGCAGAGCCGAACTAGGCAGATACCCACTGATAATAAACATCCAAAAACGAGCACTAAACTTCCTAAATCACCTCAAAACTAGCTCCCCAGACACCCTTCATTTTAAAGCCTTCCAGACCCAAGAGCTAAACCCAGAAAAGAGTCCCCTGAGTCAGCTGCTACTGAAACGAAGTACTCCTACTCAGCCGGACCCTGACCAGTCCCAGACCAACACTGCCGTCCAAACACCAATCCGAGTGAACCAAATCATTAAACAAAGCAAAGAAACCTACCTGGAACATTGGAACAAAATAACCAAAAGCCAAAGCAGATTAGAATGTTACCGGGCCCTAAAAAGAGAATATAAACTGGCAGACTATCTCTCGACCATCAGAGACACAAAACAGAGACAGACCCTCACCAGGTACAGACTAAGCGACCACCAACTGGCAATTGAAAAAGGAAGATACAAGAAATCCTGGCAGCCTAGAGAGAATAGAATATGTGATCAATGTCTGGCCGGCGAGGTTGAGACAGAGATGCATTTCCTCCTAAAATGCGAAAAATTCAACACATCAAGAAACATATTATTTGACAAGCTCAGCCAATCTACCCCAGATTTCAAGGAATTGGATGACCTGTCAAAATTAAGATTAGTCCTGGGAGAAGGAGACAGACCATACCTTGGTGCCAAATATGTAACAACATGTCACAACCTGAGGACTGTTTAAAAATTAATACTGAATGTACCCAATGATGTACAAAGACTGCTTAAATTAATATTGTTTAAAGTAATATTGTATGTAACCAACGAAGGTCAAAATTGTTTGACACCTACAGAATGTTGGAAAACTGTACTTTTTGTTATGTAAGCTTTGGCAATATGGTTCCCTGTAAACTTTCATGCCAATAAAGCATTTGAATTGAATTGAATTGAATTGAATTGAGTAGTGGTGAACGGTTGTTTTTTGGACTGGAGGAAGGTATACAGTGGTGTTCCCCAGGGGTCGGTTCTAGGACCACTGCTTTTCTTGATATATATTAATGACCTGGACATGGGTGTACAGGGCACAATTTCAAAATTTGCAGATGAGACAAAACTTGGAAGTATAGTGAACAGTGAGGAGGAGAGTGATAGAAGTCAGGAAGACATAGACAGGCAGGTGAAATGGGCAGACACGTGGCAGATGAAATTTAACGCAGAAAAGTGTGAAGTGATACATTTTGGTAGAAAGAATGAGGAGAGGATATATAAACTAACTGGTCCAATCCTGAAGGGGGTGCAGGAACAGAGAGACCTGCGGGTATGTGTGCACAAATCGTTGAAGGTGGAAGGACAGATTGAGAAAGCAGTTAAAAAGTCTTACGGGATTCTGGGCTTCATAAATAGAGGTAGAGGGCTCGATTTTCAATGGTCCATGGAGGTGGGATTGGAGGCGTGTGGGGGGTTAAAATCGCAAAAACTGGCGTGCGGGATACCCCCCCCCCCGCTGCCTGGTTCCCAACTCCGAGCAATTTTAACTCAGCCGTGTCTGATGGTCCCGACTCCGTCCCACTTCCAACAGGCGGGACTGGTCATTAAGGCCCTGAACAAGTACTAAATGGCCTCTATAATCCTATTTGGAAAGGACCTTGTGAATTTAACCCTTTTCCCATGTGAAACACACCTGGTGGGAAACACGATGGTGAAACCTGGCGGGAGCAGTATTGGATTGCTGACTATCACCTGCAGGTCAACCATTAAAGAGGAGATTTTATCAGCCATCATTTGCAGGTGGCAGGACTTAGTGGTCTCAGGTCTGGGGCAACTTTTAAAAGGCTTAACCACTCCCGTGGAAGGTTGGAGCCTGACACCCATTTCCAGTGTGACCTCCTGGGTAACTCCTCTCGCCACCTTCACTGAGCACTTCCTCAACTGAGGCTTCTACCAGAAGCATGGGAGCCATTTATTTCCTTCCCTTCTGGGCATTAGAGGAGCTCGAGCACCAGCCGCGGCACCAGCAGAACCAGGAACAACAGCAGAACCAGCAACAGCAGCAGCAGCAGGAGCACCAGGCTGCTGGTCACCCACCTGAAGCTGCACAGAAGGGGCCAGCGCCTGGAAGCCCGTCGGCACAGGAGATACCCCCAAAACAGGGTCTACAGGCACAGGGTCAGCTACCTCAACATGTCTGAGCAGCAGTGTCAAAGTCGGCTCCGACTTTTGCGAGAGGTAGTGACTGACATCTGCGCAATGCTACAGCCAGACCTGCTGCCCAGAGGACCAGGTGGACAAGCATTACCAGTGGCCATCAAAGTCACCACGGCACTCAACCTTTTTTGCCTCAGGCTCATTCCAGGGATCAGCAGCAGACATCAGTGGCATCTCCCAGGTAGCCGCACACACTTGCATAATGCAGGTAACCGATGTCCTCGCGCACAATCACATCCATTTCACCAAGGATCGAGCAAGTGTCACGGCACGAACGGTTGGATTAGCTAATCTGGCAGGCGTTCCAAGGGTGCAGGGCATTGTTGACTGCACACATGTGGTCCTTAAGGCACCCCATCGCAATCCATGTATTTTTGTCAACCGCAAGGGCTTCCACTCCCTTAACGTTCAGCTGGTGTGTGACCACAAGAAGGACATTTTGCATGTTTGTGCTAAGTACCCTGGCAGTTCCATGACTCCTTCATACTGCACCAGTCTAGTGGGCCTCCGCTATTCAGTCCACCAGACCAACTTAACGGACGGCTACTTGGAGACAAGGGCTATCCCCTGAAGACGTGGCTTAAGACATTGTTGAGGAGCCCATCAAATGAAGCTGAGGAGAGCTACAACTCCAGCCACATGTCTACCAGAGCCATAATCGAGCAAACCATCAGTTTACTGAAGATGCGCTTTAGCTGCCTGGATAGATCAGGTGGAGCCATGCAGTACTCTGCAGCCAGTGTCTCCAGAATCATTGTGGTTTGCTGTGCACGTCACAGCATGGCACAGCGTCGTGGCTTGCAGATTCCTAAGGACCAAGTGGCTCCTCACATATCCTCCTCAGAGGAGGAGGAGGGGGAGGAGGAGGAGGAGGAGTGCAAAAACAAACATCCTGCAGAGGCCCATCAACCAGCGGCAGCATTACGCGAGAACATTGCTGCCCGGGATGCAAGGAACGCACTCAGCCTGGCCTGCTGAGCCTAGTCAATCAAACACTTTTGCCTCGCAGCTTCTTACCAGAGCATTGACAATGGCCAAGAACCAGAGGATTCCTAGCATGCTGACCACCATACTGACAGTTGCAAGTATTGCTAAGGCCTCAATGTGGAAGTCCCAATAGCGAAATGACAGACGCCACAACTGCAACATTTGCCATCAGAATTTTTATGTACAATTACGAAGTGATGGCATTTTTACAGTAAACACAAAATTGCACCCAAATGACTAACCTTGTGAATATTGGTGCAGAATTTTCCTCTTACGCATGTTCCTATGTGATGCCTCCCCTGTAGCTTCAGCAGATGTAGAGGCCCCTTGCTCACTTTCCTGCTGCTCCTGTCTCAACACCTTTGGCAGGCGTCCTCTGGGGTTGTGAGCCTGTGAGAGCTCGTCAACAGTCTCCTGCTCCTGCGGCTGTGCAGGGGTTGAGACGCCTATCTCACTTGGGTGTGGACTCTGGTGGGGCTCTGACCGAGGGCTCTGCAGAGGCATGGAAGTGTGAGCACTTGGAGAGGAGCCCCCACTTCCTTGAGGTCTGCCACCAACCTCCCTCTCATGGGTCAGGTCCCCCTCAGCGCCTGCAAGTGGCTGGAGAGCAGCTTGCTGCACATCAGGGGGGCCATGGGGACCCGTATCTGCAATGGCAGTCCTACTCAGAAGGACTTCCTTGAAGGTCTGGTTTCTCTGTACAATAGATGGCCATCGCTCCTCAAGAGATGTCATTCTATTCTGAACAATGACCATGTTTTCCATACCCTGGCGACTAAGCTCCTCCATGGCAGTAGCCATCCTCTCCTCTACCATAGCCATTCTCTCCTCTATGGTAGCCAGCCTTACCACGGTGGTAGCAATCCTTTCCACGGAGGTAGCCATCCTTTCCGTAGTGATGCGTTCATGCGCCAATGACTCCACAAAGGCTCTGCTCATGTTTGCCATGGATTCCTCCATTCGCTCCACACTTGCAGCGACCCTAGAGACAAAACCTGCCAGAGTCTCCTGCATCTGTGCCTGGAGTTCCATCATCACTGATCTCATGGATGGACCCAGAGGCAGAGGGTTGACATGCTGTTGAGCCGAGCTGGCTGAGTCCTGCGCCCTCCGACTAGGACTCTCCACTGCTGTCCCTGTCTCCACAATCTGCTGATGCTCTCTTGTGAGCTGTGATAAACTAGGTGACAACACTACTCTATGTCCCGAAGGTCCGACCGAGGTGTGAGTGTCTGCGCTGGTGCTGGGTGCGCAGAATTCTGGTGATGCTGCGCCCTCAGTGGGGGTGCACGAACAGAGAGACCTGGGGGTATGTGTGCACAAATCGTTGATGGTGGAAGGACAGTTTGAGAA
The DNA here is from genome assembly GCF_052327205.1 of Somniosus microcephalus. Classification (NCBI taxonomy): domain Eukaryota; kingdom Metazoa; phylum Chordata; class Chondrichthyes; order Squaliformes; family Somniosidae; genus Somniosus; species Somniosus microcephalus. The sequence goes on along the minus strand of NC_141009.1, from coordinate 65,751,069 downwards.
AGCAGTTAAAACGGCTTACGGGATTCTGGGCTTCATAAATAGAGGTATAGAGTACAAAAGTGTGGAAATTACAGTTGACTTTAAATTGGCAATTGCCAGTAATAAGAAGAGTCAGCTCCACAAGTGTCCCTCTTAAGGAGGCAGCACTAATAGAATTTAGACACCGAGTCTCATTAACTAGAGAAACCTATAATTCTAAATGATAATCGTGTTGTTTGTGTCAATGAGAGACTCGGTACCTTGCGGTGCAGAGAGGCAGCTTCCATCCCGTGGACATTGGGGAACATTGATTCAGCACCACACCTAACCCCTCTCAGAGACCCCATCTCCTGGAATCAGAGTGATACAGCACCGAAGGAGGCTGCTCGGCCCATCGTGTTTGTGTCGGCCTTTGAAAGAGCTATCCAATAAATCCCAGTCCCTGCTCTTTCCCCATGGCCCTGCTAATTGCTCCTCTTCAAGCACATATCCAATTACCTTGGGAGTGGTATTTCTGAATCTGCTTCCGTCATCCTTTCAGGCAGCGCATTCCAGATCACAACAACTCGCTGTGTAAACAAATTCTCCTCATCTCCCCCCTGGTTTTTGGCAATTGTTTGAAATCAGCGTCCTCTTGTTGCTGACCCTACTGCCAGTGGGAACAGTCTCTTCATATAATCTCTGAAAACCCTCAGTTTCTGCAGTCTCTCCACATAACGGAAGACTTTCATCCCTGGAACCATTCCAGTAAATCTCCTCTGCACCCTCTCGAAGACCTGGACATTCTTCCTAAAGTGTGGTGCCCATTACTGGATGCAATACTACAGCTAAGGCCTAACCAGTGATTTTTGAAGCTTTACCATTACTTCCTTTACTTTGTCCCTTTATTTATAAAGCAAAGGATTTTTAAGAGCCATATGAACTTCAAAGATTCGTGTACGTACACCCCCAGATCTCTCTGTTCCTGCATTCCTTTAAAACGATACCATTTAGTCCATATTGCCTCTGCTCATTTTTCCTCCTAAAATGAAACACTTCACACTTCTCTGCATTAAATGTCATCAGCCATGTGTCTGCCCATTTCACCAATCTCTCTCTGTCCTCCTGAAATCTGTTACTATCCTCCTCACTGTTTACTACATTTCTGAGTTTGGTGTCATCTGCAAACTCTGAAATGATGCCTCCTTTACCCAAGTCCAGGTCAGTAATAGATCTCAAGAAGAGCAGTGGTCCCAATACCGCCCCCTAGGGGACACCACTGTAAACCTCCCTCCAGTCTGATAAATATCCCTTCACCATTACTCTCTGCTTTCTGTCTCATAGCCAATTTAGTTTCCAAGCTGCCACTGCCCCTTTAATCCCGCTGTCTCCTTATAACCCCAGTGTAGTGGAAGGATATCTTTTCAATCTCCCCCAGAGATCCCATCTCCTGGAATGGTCTCGGTGTGATCCCTGTAGTGGACAGATCCCTGTCCAAACTCCTCCTGTTAAAGGCTCTGAGAATCAGAGGGTGCATCACTAGTCCAAATGGAAATGACAATGTCAGCAACACCTGCCATGGTACAAGCCCTGGCCCGTGGCTGAATGGAATTCCAGCCGTGGCCAGAATCTGGTTGATGCAATGTTCATTCTGAAATGTAGGACTGAAACTTGTAGACCCCGGAAAATGTAACAGAGCACGGCGGGGCCCCTGGGTTTACTGCCACCTCCCAATAACCTATTATACGGTTTACAGTCATTTGTGTCCGTAGATTGTGAGTGATGTCCACTGTACAAGAGACATGGTTCGGAGAAACTTACAGAACACAACATCCACTTTACAACAACAACTTGCATTTATATAGCGCCTTAACGCAGCAACCCGTCCCAAGGCCCTTCCCAAAGTTATCACACAGCAGGCCTTTGACCGTGTGTGGCGAGAAGGTCTCTGGCATGCCTTGTGGATGTTCGGTGTTCCTGAGAAACTTGTCAGACTGCGAGAGAACATCTCCCAGAAGTCCCTGTGTGCGCTGGAGTGGACAGGGAACTAGCGGAATGGTTTGGATCAACAGTTGGGGTGAGATAAGGGTGCACATTGTCACCTGGTAGATTTAGGGGGAGAAATTCGGTGTCGCCCCGTTTGGGGCTCAATTATCGTCCGGACCCAATGTTTAGCGCCTGGCGCTAATTATCGCCTCCGACTGGAAACTTGGTGTTTATCACCCCTGGAGGTGATTGGAGCGCTAAATCAGGCACTACACACCTGTCTTAAGGCGCAAAGGCCGAGGAGCGAGGCGCTAACTCAGAGCACGGGTGAAGCACAGGTGATGTCAGGTAGCAATGGAACACAGACACACTGGCACCGGCCAGTTCTTAAAGGGGAGGATGGATCTTGCTCTCCAGCCACACCCTGCTCATTGCAGGCTTGAATCTCGGCCTGGACAGACCTGTGCCTAAATTTTCCAGCCAAGGACTATGGAGAGGGTGAGAGAACGAGCTCAGCGCTTCAGTGACCGGGCCTTGGAGGCTCTGGTTGGTGCGGTGGAGTGCAGAAGAGCTATACTGCAGCCTGAGAGTGGGAGGAGGCTATTGCCGCGTGACTACAGAAGAGTCTGGAGGGAGGAGCCTCATCACGTCTCCTCCAGGAGCATGTTGACCAGGACCCACATCCAATGTCGCAAAAAGTTCAACGACCTCACTCGGGTGGTCAGGGTGTGTGGCAGTTGTTCAATACCTCTCCATCCCTCCATCTCAACCTCACTCTATGGCCAGAGGGTCTTAAAACCCCAATGCCCAACACTCATCCAAGACCTATGGCCATTTCATAAAACACACACGCACATTCCACACCTTGCACACATTAAGGGCTATTCAGCTTTGGGAGGTGATGTAAACAGACTACTGAGAGCTTGGTTTGAGTATAAAACAAGGCTTTAATCAACTGTTTCACAACCATGAGATTCTAGTTACATCACTAGTTCCTGCTTACAGAAACATCCTGAGCAAGCTGGGCCCACGCCCGAGTATTTATACTCCTTAGACAGCGGCACCAGCTGGCTGCCCAGTGTTACTTCATGAGTCATGATAAGATTCATTACAGGAGGCACATCAGGCAAGACCATGGCTGCATACATTAAGGTCAATTCAACTATGGGAGGCACATCAGGCAAGACCATGGCTGCATACATTAATGGCTATTCAACTATGGGAGGTGTTAAGTCTGTGGGTTGTATTGCAAATAATACACAGACTCCCAGATTAACAAAATAAAACAGGTCTTTACTATTCAGAGGTTCGGGCGATTCTGCCCTAGTTAACATATCACAACCCTTATATACTGGTGTGGTCACTATCAGTATTACAGTATACATGAGCCAACAAATAGTGCCACACCTAAAGTAGTGCTCTTAAAGGCGAGCGGTTACATTCTATAGTTCCCTTAAAGGTAAACGGTTACATACACAACACTCCTACCCCTTTAGCTTATTACTTACAGAATCCCCATTAAACATACAATCTTCAACTTCATATAAACAGTTTACAGAGATACTCTCGATGGAGTCAATGTCATAGAACAATTTACAGAATACTCTCGATGGAGTCAACGTCATATAACAGTTTACAAACATACTCTCAGTGGAAACAGTTTACAGGTTCAGTCTTTGTGGAGGTTTCCGGATCCTCTCTGGATAACGCCGAAGTGGTGTCGTCATTCCTAGCGGCCCAGTAGGGGTGCCTGGCAAAATCGATTCAGCTGGAACAACAGTGTCAGGTTCATCTGATTCCAATGTTACTAGATCAGCAGTAGGTGTTCTGGGTATTTCAGTTTCAACATTACTCGGGTCAGGTGGTGAAGTCGAATGCTCATTTGTGGCGGACTCTATGAGCTGGTCAACATGGCGCCTTATTACATTGTCCCCAATGTTCACCGTGTACATCAACGGGCCTAGCCTTTTTTTAATAGTTCCAGGCTGCCATTTTTCTGTACGATAGTCCCGGGCCAAAACTTGTTGCCCCATCTTGAAAGACCTAGTTGCCCTGTCATTGATGTTCTGGAATTGCCGGTTCTCCACGTCCCTTCTGACATTGGGTTTAAGTAAATCCAGCCGGCATCTTAAGCGTCTGTTAAAAAACATCATTGCGGGAGTTTGATTTGTGACCGCATGTGTTGCATTTCGGTATGCCAACAAAAAACTGTCTACCTTATGTTGCAGACTTATGTCTTCATTACTCATGGCCTTTACGGCCTTCTTGAAGGTCTGGACAAACCTTTCAGCCAACTCCAATGAGGCGGGATCGTATGGGGCTGATGTGTAATGTTTAAACCCATTGCTCTTTAGGAATTTCTTGAATTCCTCGGACACAAATTGTGGTCCGTTATCGGAACAGATCTGTTCCGGCAGGCCATTCCGAGCAAACATGGTTCTTAACACCGTGATGGTTTTTTCCGTCGTGGTGGTGGTCATTTTAATTACTTCCGGCCACTTGGAGTGGGCATCTACCGCTATCAGGAACATCGAGTCCATAAATGGACCAGCAAAGTCGATGTGTACTCTTTGCCAAGGAGATGAGGGCCACTCCCATGGGTGCAGAGGAGCCTGTGGTGGTGCGTTCTGAACCCTCTGACATCCTAGGCAATTCTTGGTGATCTCCTCTATGTTCCCGTCGATGCCTGGCCACCACACAAATGCTCTCGCTAAATTCTTCATCTTTACTCCACCCAGATGTCCTTCGTGCAGCTCCTTGAGTACTTTCTTTTGGAGTTTGGGCGGAATCACCACTCTAGACCCACACATTAGGGTTCCTCGGCACACCGACAGTTGTTCTTTCCTCTGTGAGAATGCCTGGAGTGTTGGTTCGCTCTGTGCTGGCCATCCCTTCACCGTTAAGTCATAGACTCGTGAAAGAGTCGGGTCATTCCTTGTCTCATTCTCAATCATTGAGTTTGTTATCGGCAGACATTCCACAATGGACGAGTCAGCCTACAGGGAGGAGGTCCAGCATCTCGTGAAGTGGTGCGCCGACAACAACCTGGCCCTTAACACCAAGAAAACAAAGGAAATAATCGTGGACTTCAGGAAGTCCAAAGGCGGAAGTCACACCCCCATCCACATCAATGGGGCGGAGGTGGAAAGGGTGGCCAGCTTTAAGTTCCTAGGAGTCCACATCACGGAAGACCTCTCCTGGTCCCTCAACACCTCCTCTCTAGTGAAGAAGGCCCAGCAGCGCCTATATTTCTTGAGGAGGCTGAAGGGATGTAATCTGTCACCCCCGATCCTCTCTAACTTCTACCGCTGCACCATAGAGAGCATCCTGACAAACTGTATCACAGTATGGTACGGCAGCTGTAGCTCCCATGACCGGAAAGCCCTGCAGCAGGTAGTCAAAACTGCCCAACGCATTACCAGCACCCGGCTACCGACCATAGAACATATATATCAGAAACGCTGCCTACGGAGGGCACGGTCCATCATCAAAGACCCGACCCACCCCAGCCACAGTCTGTTCGCCCTCCTACCATCCGGAAGACGCTACAGATGCATTCGCACCCGTACGGCCAGATTTAGGAACAGCTTCTTTCCCAGGGCTGTCATCCTACTGAACTCCACAAATAAACACTAAAGCCTGCACATCTGCCGATGCACTTTATCATGGTCATATTTATGCTAATATATATGTACAAATGTATGTTGAAATGTTTAAGTGTCCTAATCCAAATTGTACACTCTCGGGAGCCGCAAGCCTACATTTCGTTGTACTGCACTTGTGCACTAACAATGACAATAAAAGTTGATTTGATTTGATTTGATTTGAACAACTCCACTGGGTCCCCTGTACTCGCTTCTTCTACTGTCGGCAATGGCAAGCGTGATAACCCATCGGCATTTCCGTGTTTTGTTGACCTTTTGTACTCAATGTCATACTGGTGTGCCCCAAGTAAGACTGACCATCTTTGTAGCCTTTGTGCTGTCATGTTGGACATGGCCTTGTTCGGGTTAAATATGGACACCAACGGCTGGTGGTCTGTCAGCAATGTGAACCTCTTACATTGCAAGTAATGGTTGAATTTCTTCACGCCCCACACAAGACTGAGGGCCTCCCTGTCTATCTGGGCGTAATTTCGCTCCGCGGGTGTCAAAGATCGGGACGCAAAGGCCACTGGCCTTTCCGAGCCATTTGGTAGCCTGTGCGAAAGTACTGCTCCAATTCCATACGGTGAAGCATCACACGCCAGCCAAAGGGGTAATGCTGGGTTGAAATGAGCCAACACTTCTTCAGAGGTAATCAACTCCTTGCTTCTGCGAAAAGCCTTTTTGCACTCCTCACTCCACTTCCATGGTGTCTCCTTTCACAACAGCTCATTCAGTAGATGCAGCACCGTGGACAAATTTGGTAGGAACTTGTGATAGTAATTGATCAACCCCAAGAATGATCTTAACTGTGACACGTTCCCTGGAGCGGGAGCCTTCACGACCGCTTCTATCTTCTCCGGTGATTTATGTAGTCCCTCGCGGTCAATGATATGACCGCAGTATGAGATTCATTTTTGGAAAAACTCACACTTATTGCGGTTAACCCTAAGGCCATACTCCTTTAACCTGGTGAGTACCAGTTTCAAATTCGTGAGGTGTTCCTCTTCATCCATTCCCGTGATTAGGATATCACCCAAATAGCACTGCGTGCTTGGAATTCCTTGTAACACCTGTTCCATGGCCCTCTGCCAAATTGCTGGTGCCGAAGCCACTCCAAAGACCAGTCTGTTATAACGGTACAAACCTCTGTGGGTATTGATAGTTAGGTATTGGCGTGACCCTTCCTCAACCTCCATCTGTAATATGCCTGAGCTAGGTCTATCTTCGTGAAGTGTTTTCCTCCAGCCAACGAAGCGAAAATATCTTCAATCCTTGGCAGCGGGTATTGTACCGAATGAAGCACCGGGTTCACTGTGATCTTGAAATCCCCGCAGATACGGACCTTCCCCGGTCCCCCTGGCTTACTACTTGGTGAGGATTTCATGACGGGTACAATGGGCGTGGCCCACTCACTGTAGTCTACTTTTGACAGAACCCCTGATCGTTCAAGTTCTTCTAGTTCTGCCTCCACTGCTGGTCGTATTGCATACGGTACCGACCTGGCCTTACAAAACTTTGGGCTTGCCTGTTCTGCAATCTTAACCCTTGCTTTAATACCTCGCAGCTTACCCAGCCCTTGTTGGAATACTTCTTTCGCTTCATCTAATATTCGGGACAACCATTCAGGTTTGACGTCCTCTTTCTGGGGCTCCACCGACATGGCGTTTAGCTCATGCCAATCCATCTTTATTTTTCGGATCCACTCCCGTCCTAGAAGTGGTGGACCTCCCTCAGGCAGTACATACAGATCCAGACGGCGGTAATTTTTGTCTTTGTATCGCACATTAACTCCTGCCTTCCCAATAGGGAATACTTTGTGTCCCGTGTATGTCTGTAGTATTAATTCTGTATTCCGTAGTGGAATATGCTTGAAAAACTTTTTATAGTCATGCTTATTCATGACTGTCAATGCCGATCCCGTGTCTACTTCCATTTTGACTTTGGCCTTTTCAATCCGCAGCGTCATCCAAATGGTTTGTCTGTCAGCTTCGTTGTTCTCGTTGTGAATTTTTAGACTGTCCAGTCCCTTGTATTTGGAGTGTGAGTTGGACTTTTGTTCCCTTGGACTCTTCTTGTACCCTTTTTTTGCGGACTCCCTCTTGTTGTCCGTCATTCTTGACCGGCATACTTTTGCTATGTGCCCGATCCTGCCACATTTCCTATATTCTTGGTTCTTAAACCAGCACTGATTCTGGTCATGCGTTGTCTTTCCACAACGGTAGCATTTGGAAGTGCTTGCAGTAATTTGATGCACCCCGAGTGCCGCCGCCTTTAGCTGCATTTCTGCTGTTCCTTTCGCTGCGGCTTCGTGCGATGAAGCTATGAGGACAGCCCTGTCCAGTGTGAGGTCGTTTTCTTCCAGAAGTCGCTTCTGCGTTCCTTCTTTGGCCAAGCCGCATACGAACTTGTCCCGCAGCGCCTCTGTCAAATTCCCTCCAAACTGGCAGTATTTCGCTAGCTTACGCAGTTCGACTAAGTATTCCGCATTGCTTTCATCTTTCCTCCAGGTTCTTGCGTAGAATTTAAATCGTTCAGCCAGCATCAACGGTGTGGGGTTCAAGTGATCCTTCAGCACTGCTACGATCTCTTCGAAGGTCTGGTCCACTGGTTTAACTGGTGCTATTAAATGTTTCAAGAGCCCGTATGTTTTTGCTCCCATCGAATTTAACAAAGTTATTGCCTTGTCGTCATCCTCAATTTCGTTGGCTACGCAATATATTTCTATGCGTTCCACATACGTGGCCCAGTCTTCTATTTCAGCATTAAAATCATTCATATTTCCTCGCTTAGACATCTTCTTCTCTTTCCGAGCACAGCACAAGTATTTCTTTACTTATTATTAATTTTCTTCTCTTCTTGAGAACAACACAAGTATTGCTTTACTTATTCTTATTTTTCCTCTCTTCTTGAGAACACACCAACATTTCTGAAAATTCTTATTAATTTTCTAAGATGGCGGTTTCCCGCTTCTGTCTTCTTCCCCAGCGGTTTTCCCGCGAAAAATGGCGGCTTTCCCGCGCTTCTCGCTCTCCCCGCCCACTTCAATGGCGGTTTTCCCCGCACTTCTCGCTCTCCCCGCCCACGGCAATGGCGGTTTCCCGCTTCCTTCCCTGGCGGGAGGGGTACACTTTCCCCGCGGGCGACGGCCGCTGGCTTACAGGTCCCCAGCCCGTGCGTTTCACCGCGGCTCTCGCGCCTTCAGTGTCTGCCGACGCTGCGCCTCTCAGCCCGAGTGCGACCCTTATCGATGGCCCTTATCTCCCGATCGCGATCGCCCTTGTTCCTCCAACTTCCCCAGCCCTGTCTTTGCAGCCAACGCTGCTCGGCTTACCCACGTCTTCTGCACTCCAGTTTTTCAGTCGCTGATGGAGGCTTCAGGGTCCTAATGCCTGTCGCTTCCAGTGGGGTGGTGAGGTTTGGAACCTCTCTTCAACGTCCTGTCTGTGGACGAAGCCGCCGTGGAATAACTGCCGCAGGGTTCGAATCTGACTCGTCGCCAGTGTTAAGTCTGTGGGTTGTATTGCAAATAATACACAGACTCCCAGATTAACAAAATAAAACAGGTCTTTACTATTCAGAGGTTCGGGCCATTCTGCCCTAGTTAACATATCACAACCCTTATATACTGGTGTGGTCACTATCAGTATTACAGTATACATGAGCCAACAAATAGTGCCACACCTAAAGTACTGCTCTTAAAGGCGAGCGGTTACATTCTATAGTTCCCTTAAAGGTAAACGGTTACATACACAACAGGAGGCACATCAGGCAAGACCATGGCTGCATATATTAAGGATTATTCAACTATGGGAGGCACAACAGGCAAGACCATGGCTGCACATTTACTCAGACAACGTCCTTTTTCTTGCAGGCCAAGCTATCTCATAACAGGAGACTGCAGCAACAGACGGGTGGAAGGCCGCCTCAGCTGCAACCCCTCAGCGATGTTGAGGCGTGCGTCCACAGGATTGTGGCAATCCAGGTGATCAGTCCCATCGCCCATGGAGAGGTTGACCCCGTTCGGGACAGCAATGGTAAGGTCATCAGCTTTCTCTCCTCTCTCATTCCACTTGTCCCTCACAACACCAGCCTTTTACACTTTCAATCCAACTTACTAAATCGCTGCAATCCTTCCTCCCTTACTGCCCCCCTGTCCTCATGCTAAAGCCACTCTTGTACCTCCCTGTTTTCAGATGGTGATTCACCAGCTGAGGAGACGGGCCCTCAAGCTGCCAGTGGGAGTGAAGCCACAGGCAAGGAGGAAGAGGAAGCCGGAGCCTCAGCGCCACTCTCTCCCGAGGAAGCCCATGTCCACACTGGGACCACATCTTCCCTGGAGGTGAGCAGGGGGGAAGGGTCTGATGAAGGTGAAGCTCCGGGACCCAGCGGGCTGCAGCAAAGCGATGGGGGTAGGGAAACTCGGGGGCCTTCTCCCCAGAGGGAGAGTAGGCCAGTGAGTCCTGCTGCACTGGACGCAGAGGAGGAGCGGCTCATCGCTGAAATGAACACCCAGGCAGTGGACAGGCACACTCAGCTCATGGGTGCAGTGGGAAGGGTGTCTGAAAGCATTGATGCACTGGCAACGAGTGTGGAGCACTCCGCTACAGCACAGGCAGACACAAGTTCTGCTTAGTGCTGCAATTCAGTCACTGGCTGCCATGATCCAATCTTGGGCTGCTCTTGTGCAGTCTCAGATTGAGGCCACGCAAGCACTGACTGCTGCCATCGTTGCTGGTTCGGCCACATTGCCCCGGGGCTCTCACGGTACCACAGTAGACCAGCAATCTGTGCTCCAGCAGATTGCTCCGGATGCTGAGGTGCTGCCCCGTGGGAGTGCCAGTGTGTCGGTCGAGCAGGGAGGTGCTGTCCTCTCTCAGGATGACAGCATTCCTGCTCCCACCACTGGCACTTCCCCATTGCACTTGCCACCACTTGTAGCCCAGACTGCTGCTGCCCATGCAGAGTTGGTGCAGTCTGCAGCCAGGCCCTCCAGGCCTAGACTGTTGTATATGTACCTTTAAGAGAAGAACTGATTCTATACTGCAGTACTGGCAATGACCACCCCTGTATATAAAGCCATAGCAGGCTTCTGTATTTCAGTCTTGAGTTCCCCTCTGTTCAGTAAATACCTGTGTTATTGTTCTCCTGCAGTCCGAGTATTATTGATACCCGGACACTACATTGGCGACGGGCAGGTTCGAACTCACCTGCAGTACTGCATCACCTCACGGGGATCTTTTCCCTGAAGAGAAGCTTCTTGGAGGTCGAAGTCAGAACGGCGGGCGTCGACCGCGGGCAACCGCCCAGGGATCCATAAGAACATAAGAACATAAGAAATAGGAGCAGGAGTAGGCCAATCGGCCCCTCGAGCCTGCTCCACCATTCAATAAGATCATGGCTGATCTGATCCTAACCTCAAATCTTCTATCACTATGCATCCACCCGAACTCATGTGATCTCCCGGGAGAGGCGAAAAACCAGATAAAGACCCAATTGCCAATTTGGGAGAAAAAAATCTGGGAAATTCCTCTCCGACCCATCTAGGCGATCGAAATTCTTCCAGGAGATCACTCTGTCCCTATATTTTCTACAGTACTTACCTTCTGTAAAGGCGATCTCCACCCCAGCCAGGAACAGGAATAAAACCATCTCCTGAAATCTAACACAGAATTAGAACACAGTAGGAGCAGAACAAGGCTTCACGGCCCCTGGGCCCACTCCGCTACCCACAGGGCCATGACCATTCCGAACCCAGACTCATGTCCAATTTCCTGCCCGCTCCCCGTAACCCTTAATTCCCTTTACTTCTAGGAAACTATCTATTTCTGTTTTAAATTTATTTAATGATGTAGCTTCCACAGCTTTCTGGGGCAGCAAATTCCACAAACCTACCACCCTCTGAGTGAAGAAGTTTCTCCTCATCTCAGTTTTGAATGAGCAGCCCCTTATTTTAAGATTATGCCCCCTAGTTCTAGTTTCACCCATCATTGGGAACATCCTCACCGCATCCACCCGATCAAGCCCCTTCACAATCTTATATGTTTCAATAAGATCGCCTCTCATTCTTCTGAACTCCAATGAGTAGAGTCCCAATCTACTCAACCTCTCCTCATATGTCCATCCCCTCATCCCCGGGATTAACCGAGTGAACCTTCTTTGTACTGACTCGAGAGCAAGTATGTCTTTTCTTAAGTATGGACACCAAAACTGTATGCAGTATTCCAGGTGCGGTCTCACCAATACCTTGTACAACTGCAGCAATACCTCCCTGTTTTTATATTCTATCCCCCTAGCAATAAAAGCCAACATTCCATTGGCCTTCTTAATCACTTGCTGCACCTGCATACTAACTTTTTGAGTTTCGTGCACCAGGACCCCCAGATCCCTTTGTACTACAGTACTTTCCAGTTTCTTGCCATTAAGATAATAACTTGCTCTATGATTTTTCCTGCCAAAGTGCATAACCTCACACTTTCCAGTATTGTATTCCATCTGCCAAATCTCTGCCCACTTACTTAGCCTGTCTATATCCCTTTGCAGGTTTTTTATGTCCTCCTCACTCACTACTTTCCGTCCCATCTTTGTATCATCTGCAAACTTTGATATGTTACACTCGGTCCCCTCCTCCAAATCGTTAATATAGATTGTAAAGAGTTGGGGACCCAGCACTGACCCCTGCGGAACACCACTAGTTACTGGTTGCCAATCTGAGAATGAACCATTTATCCCAACTCTCTGCTTTCTGTTAGAGAGCCAATCCTCCACCCACGCCAGAATATTACCCCCAATCCCGTGATTTTTTATCTTGAGCAATAATCTTTTGTGTGGCACCTTGTCAAATGCCTTCTGGAAGTCTAAATACACTACGTCCACTGGTTCCCCTTTATCCACCCTGTATGTTACTTCCTCAAAAAACTCAAGCAAATTTGTCAAATATGACTTCCCGTTACTGTCTCCTTAATAATGGACTCTAACATTTTACCAACCACAGATGTTAGGCTAACAGGTCTATAGTTTCCAGCCTTCTGCCTACTACCCTTTTTAAATAAGGGTGTTACATTAGCAGTTTTCCAATCTGCCGGAACCTTTGCTGAGTCCAGTGCGTTTTGGAAAATTATTACCAATGCATCCACAATCCCTACTGCTACTTCCCTCAAGACCCTAGGATGCAAGCCATCAGGTCCAGGGGATTTATCCGGCTTAAGTCCCATTATTTTACCAAGTACCACTTCCTTAGTGATTTTAATCGTATTTAGTTCCTCCCCCCCTAGAACCCCTGTTTGTCCAGTGTTGGGATATTCTTAGTGTCCTCTACTGTAAAGACTGATACAAAATAATTGTTCAGTGTTTTTGCCATCTCCATGTTTCCCACCATTAATTTCCCAGTCTCATCCTCTAAGGGACCAACATTTACTTTAGCCACCATTTTTCTTTTTATATAACTATAGAAACTTTTACTGTCTGTTTTTATATTTTTTGCTAATTTACTTTCATAATCTATCTTCCCTTTCTTAATCAATCTTTTCGTTATTTTTTGCTGTCTTTTAAAGACTTCCCAATCTTCCATCCTCCCACTAGATTTGGCTACCTTATATGCCCTTGTTTTTAGTCGGATACTATCCTTAATTACTTTACTTTGCCACGGATGGCTATCTTTCCTTTTACACCCTTTTTTCCTCAGTGGAATATATTTTTTTTGGAAGTTGTAAAATAACTCCTTAAATGTACACCACTGGTCATGTACCGTCTTACCCTTTAATCTATTTTCCCAGTCCACTCTAATTAATTCTGCTCTCATACCTTCATATTCTCCTTTATTCAAGCTCAGCACGCTTGTTTGAGATCCAACCTTCTCACCCTCTAATTGAATATGGAACTCAACCATGTTATGGTCACTCATTCCAAGGGGATCCTTTACTAGGACATTTTTAATTAATCCTGTCTCATTACACAGGACCAAATCTAAGGTTGCTTGCCCCCTGGTCGGTTCAGTTACATACTGCTCAAGAAACCCATCCCTAATACACTCAATGAACTCATCCTCAAGGCTGTTCTGCCCAATATGATTTGTCCAGTTAATATGATAATTAAAATCCCCCATAATTATAGCTGTTCCCTTATTACAAGCCTCAACTATTTCCTGATTAATACTCCGTCCAACAGAGTTGCAACTGTTCGGAGGCCTATAGACTACACCCACTAGTGTTTTTTTCCCCTTATTATTCCTTATCTCCACCCAAACTGTTTCACTATCCTGCTCCTTTGACCCAATATCATTTCTCTGTATTATAGTGATTCCTTCCTTTATTAACATAGCCACCCCACCTCCTCTCCCTTCCTGCCTGTCCTTCCTGATTGTTAAATAACCTGGTATGTTTAATTCCCAGTCATGGTCACCCTGCAGCCATGTTTCTGTAATGGCCACAAGATCATACCCATATGTCATTATTTGTGCCGTTAACTCATTCATTTTGTTACGAATGCTACGTGCATTCAGATAAAGAACTTTCAAATATGTTTTGTAACACTTAGTTCCTGTTTTTTCCCCTTTTAGTACTTTACTTTTTACTCCATACCTTCTGTCCCTTCCTGACACATTCTGTTTTTTAATTCCCCCACTGCTACCTAAGTCTATGACCTTGTCTGTTGTCATTTCTATTATTTGCTCTCTAGAAACCTCCCCCCAACTAATTAGTTTAAAGCCCTCTCTACAGCCCTAGTTATATGATTCGCCAGGACTCTAGTCCCAGCACTGGCCAAGTGGTGTCCGTCCCAACAGAACAGCTCCCTCCTGTCCCAGTACTGGTGCCAGTGTCCTAAGAAGCAAAACCCATTTCTCCCACACCAGTCTTTGAGCCACGCATTTAACTCTTTAATTTTATTTATCCTAGCCAAATTCGCTCGTGGCTCAGGTAATAACCCAGAGATTATTACCCTTGAGGTTCTGTTTTTTAATTTGACCCCTAGCTGCTCATACTCCTTTAACAGAACCGTCTTCCTTGTCCTATCTACGTCGTTTGTACCAACATGGACCACGACAACTGGATCCTCCCCCTCCCACTCCAAGTTTCTTTCCAACCCAGAAGAGATGTCCTTAACCCTGGCACCAGGCAGGCAACACAGCCTTCGGGACTCCCGCTCTTGACTGCAGAGAACCCTATCTATCCCCCTAATGATACTATACCCTACCACTACAACATTTCGTTTTACTCCCTCCACTTGAATGGCCCCCTGTACCACGGTGCTGTGGCCAGGTTGCTCATCCTCCCTGCAGTCCCCACTCCCGCCCTCACAGGGAGTAAGAACCTCGATCCTGCTGGACAAGAACAAGGGCTGCGTCTCCTTCAACACTACATCCTGGATCCCTGTACCTTCCTCACTCGTAGTCACACCGTCCTGTCCCTGACCACGGACTACATCTGCAGTAATTAACTTCATAGGTGTGACCATCTCCTGAAACATAGAGTCCAGGAACTTCTCCCCCTCCCTGATGTGTCGCAGTGTCTGAAGCTCGGTCTCAAGCTCCATAACATGGAACTTGAGTTCCTCTCGCAGCAAACACTTGTCGCAGATGTAATCACCGTGAGCCTCAATGGGGGTCACCGGCTCCCACATCTCGCAACAGTAACACATCACCTGCTCCATTCTATATAATTAATTAAATTTCTTATTATTAGTTATGAAGACTCTGCCCGGATATATATGATAATATCACACCACTATTCAATAGGACTTACCAACTTAAAGGTATAAAAGAGAAGAGAAGGAAGAAAACCAACCAACCAGCTGATCACCAACCTCCTCCTTGAATACTGTCTGTGGGGCTTGTTGGTTGACTCGTCTCGCTGCTCCGCCTCCGCAGTGCTGTCTAAGCCTGGGAGTGGGGAACAAAACAGAGCAAAAAACACACCCTCACCTCCCACTTATCCGAACTCTCCAACTTAGCAAAACTCCAACAGCACTCAATGCACAAAGCACTCCTTGCACTGCACCAGCCCCTCCCCTTTTATACCCGGATTCTACTTCCTGTTTAAACTGCCCAAGAGTTTAAAAAACCCTTAAAAAATTAAACTTACTTCAAATAATTGACTTCTTAACACACTAAAATTCACAAAATACACTTAAATGATTTTTCTCCCACTTCGCAAAACTCCAACAGCACTCAATGCACAAAGCACTCCGTGCACTGCACCAGCCCCTCCCCTTTTATACCCGGATTCTACTTCCTGTTTAAACTGCCCAAGAGTTTAAAAAACCCTTAAAAAATTAAACTTACTTCAAATAATTGACTTCTTAACAAACTAAAATTCACAAAATACACTTAAATGATTTTTCTCCCACTTAGCAAAACTCCAACAGCACTCAATGCACAAAGCACTCCCATCGGAGAGTTGCAGGGGAAGCTGTGGAGAGCTGGGCCTGGCTCCCCAGTCGAGTTGTTCCAGCAAGTCGTGCTGGTAGCAGGTAGTGTGCTTACCCTTCCGGACTGCGGCGGGCTTGGGCTCCATCGAGCGGCTCTGCAAAGGTGCCGTGCAGCGTCGTCGGGAGGAAGAGAGAGAGAGAGGGTGGAGCGCACAGGGCGCGGTCGGTGCTCAAGAACCGGGCAGCATGGAGAGGATAGAACGAGGGGAAGGAAAGTGATACGCGCCGAAGCCGCGGGTTGCCGCCATTACCCTGTAAAATGCTAGGAGCAGCGTGGCAGCAAGGGGAAGAAGGAAAAGCACGGGAGGCGCCATTTTATTCCATTGAGGAAGAAGGGAAAGCGCGGGAGGCGCCATTTTATTCCATTGGGGAAGAAGAAAAAGCGCGGGAGGTGCCATTTTAAATCACTCAAGATGCCGAAGAGTGGCAGTATCACTGCTTTTGACAACGAGGTAGAAGACTGGAAAACGTATGTGGAAAGAATTGAAGTGTACTGCGAGGCAAATGAGGTGGCCGATGGAAAGAAGGCGTCGGTATTATTAAATTTGATGGGCGCGAGAACGTACGGCCTATTGCGGAATTTAATTACCCCAGCTAAACCAATGGAGAAAAGTTTTGAAAAGATTGTTAATATCTTACAGGAACACCTAAACCCTACACCGCTGCTGATAGCAGAAAGATTCAAGTTCCATAAAAGAAACCAGCACAAAGATGAGAGCAATGCTGACTATCTTACGGAACTACGCAAGTTATCGAAGCACTGCCAGCTCGGAGCAGGACTGGCAGACACCTTACAGGATAAGTTTGTCTGCGGGCTCCAGAGTGAAGGAACCCAGAAATGACTACTTTCGGAAAAGGACCTGACGCTAGAACAGGCTTTCAGCGTGGCAGTACCTTACGAAGCAGCAGCACGGGGAGCTGCGGAAATACAACAGAAACCACAAGAATACAGCGCTAATGAAATGGCGTATGGAGCAGAAAAGTGCTATCGCTGCGGCAGAACAACCCATGACCAGAAGGACTGCTGGTTTAAGGACAAAGTATGCAGGCAATGTGGGAAAATGGGACACATAGCAAGAGTCTGCAGGTCGGGAAAGCAAACCAACATTACAAGAACTACTAAGGAAAAGTACAAGAAAGTAAAGAAATTGACAGACAGTAGTTCGGAAGATCAGGAGAGTGATAAGGACTCCGGGAGCAGGAGACTAAGTTGTCTAAAGTTACACAACGTGATCGCAAAGGAGGATCACCGAACCATTTGGGTCACCCTCATGATAGCAGGGTCCCCAGTAAAGATGGAATTGGACACATGATCAGCCCTAACTGTCATGAATTGACGAGACTATGAGCGGCTATTCTCACACTGATATACCTATCAATTCATCCAATGAAAAGCGACGAGTTAAGATAGTAACTATAGGTTTTTATTGGCTAAATAACAGAGCCCACCCTCGTGGGTGATCGGATCCAACAAGGAGGAATACCAGCCAGTCGACCACCTTTATACCTGGGCAAGTAGGCAGAGCCATGGGCGGAATCAGCAGTGGTCAGCCCAGGTATAACAGCGTGACAAGAGGCGACCTCGTGTAGTGATACAACAGTGTAAACAGTGAAACAGTGATAACCATAGTGTAATGATAGTGAACGATAAAAGTGGTTTACCACATTCACCCCTTGTTTAGATTTGAGTCCGGCAGGGTGAAGTGTACTACCAGTTCGGGTATGTCAGTCTGTCCGGAGGCCTCGTAAGCCTTTCCGATCGTCGCAGCAGCGGCGGCGGTGATGCAGTATCCGATGTTAATGCTGGTGTCTGCGTGGTCGGCGGAGGCTCGTGGGGTTCCGGCATGCCATCTACCTGGGCTGGATTTGGGGGGATGGTGGGGAATGCCCGAGGGTGCGAGGTCTCGTAAGGAGACTGTGTCCTCCCGCCCGTCTGGGTATGCCACATAGGCGTACTGGGGGTTGGCGTGCAGGAGGTCCACCCTCTCGACCAGGGGGTCCATTTTATGGGCCCTCACGTGCTTTCGCAGCAAGACGGGCCCCGGGGAAGTCAGCCAAGTTGGTAGCGTGGTTCCCGTAGTCGACTTCCTGGGGAAAACAAACATTCGTTCATGGGGGGTGGCGTTAATGGCAGTGCAAAGCAGTGACCGGATGGAATGCAGCGCTGCCGGGAGGACTTCCTGCCAGCGAGAGGTTGGGAGGCGCTTAGGCCTAGAAATTCAGTGCCCTTAGCACCGATTTTGCGGCGATAAAGGGCCTAGCGCTGCAATTTGCGCCGTTTCTGAAATTGACTGGGGCCGTTCCGCGGCGGTAGACCGGTAGCGCTGCGGACATCATCGGTGTGCGCAGCGTCCCGGTTGCCGTGGTAACCCGGCCCCATGCCGAAATTCAGTTGCGGCCGCCTCGCCAGTGGCAGCAGCAAATAAGACTCTGTAAAAGGAGTCTTCAGGGTCCTTGCGCCGGCGCAATTAAGGTCGCGGGGCGGCCGGCCGCTTTCCCGCCGGCCGCCTGCCCGCACCTCCCTCCCCGCACTCCTCCCGCCCCCCCCCCGCAACAGATGCATCTCGGCTGAGAGCCCGGCACTTGTCCGAGGTGCCGGGCTAATTTTTTCAAACATTTGGCCGGCCAGCGGGCGGGTGCAGGCAGCTCCTCCTTAAATGAAGGAGGAGGCCTGCACTTCCCGAGCCTGCCACACCGCAGCGGGCGCCGCAGCGCCGGAATAGCACCGCAATGCGGCGCGTTGCGCCAGTTTTAGGCGCGAAAACCCTTCAGTAGCGCCAGCAGCCGTTTGGGCGCGGCGCTACTGAATTTTTGGCGCGCGCAAAGGGCTAATTTCCGGCGCTAAAGCCCTGGCGCAGCGCAAGCTCAATTTCTAGGCCTTAGACTTTAAGGCTAAGAGGACGGCCTTCCAGACAGTCGCATTCTCTCTTTCCACCAGGCCGTTCCCTCGGGGGTTGTAGCTGGTGGTCCTGCTTGCAGCAATACCTCTCGCTAGTAGGAACTGGCGAAGTTCCTCGCTCATGAAGGAGGAGCCCCGGTCGCTGTGTATATAGTTTGGGAACCCGAACAAGGCAAAGAGGTCGTTCAGGCATCTGATGACCGTGGTACTGGTCATGTCTGGGCAGGGGAAGGCAAAGGGGAAACGGGAGTACTCATCAATAATGTTGAGGAAGTACACATTACGGTCAGAGGACGGGAGGGGCCCCTTAAAATCGATGCTCAAGCGCTCGAAGGGGCGGGTGGCCTTGATCAGGCTTGCTCTGTCCGGCCTAAAGAAATGCGGTTTGCATTCGGCACAGGTTTGGCAGTTCCTGGTCATGGCCCTGACCTCCTCAATGGAGTAGGGCAGGTTGCGGGCCTTAATGAAGTGGTAAAGTCTGGTGACCCCGGGGTGGCAGAGGTCGTTGTGGAGGGTCTGCAGTCTATCAATTTGCACGTTGGCGCATGTACTTCGTGATAGAGCATCTGGGGGTTCGTTCAGTTTACCAGGCCGGTACAAGATATTATAATCATAGGTGGAGAGCTCGATTCTCCACCTCAAGATCTTGTCGTTCTTGATTTTGCCCCTCAGCTTGTTATTAAACATAAAAGCGACCGAACGCTGGTCGGTGAGGAGGGTAAATAGTTTGCCTGCCAGGTAATGCCTCCAGCGTCGTACAGCCTCCACGATCGCCTGGGCCTCCTTCTCGACCGAAGAGTGTCGGATCTCAGGGCCCTGGAGGGTCCTTGAGAAGAAGCGGCTGACCTGGGAGTGCAGTGAGCAGCGACGCCCGACCAGAGCGGACCTGCGTGCGGTAGAGGCAGCGCGGCAACTTTAAAAGCAGGGGCGAGGCGAGGCCCGACCACAGCGGCTGACCTGGGAGTGCAGTGAGCAGCGACGCCCGACCAGAGCAGACCTGCGTGAGGTAGAGGCAGCGCGGCAACTTTAAAAGCAGGGGCGAGGCGAGGCCCGACCACAGCGGCTGACCTGGGAGTGCAGTGAGCAGCGACGCCCGACCAGAGCGGACCTGCGTGAGGTAGAGGCAGCGCGGCAACTTTAAAAGCAGGGGCGAGGCGAGGCCCGACCACAGCGGCTGACCTGGGAGTGCAGTGAGCAGCGACGCCCGACCAGAGCGGACCTGCGTGAGGTAGAGGCAGCGCGGCAACTTTAAAAGCAGGGGCGAGGCCCGACCACAGCGGCTGACCTGGGAGTGCAGTGAGCAGCGACGCCCGACCAGAGCGGACCTGCGTGAGGTAGAGGCAGCGCGGCAACTTTAAAAGCAGGGGCGAGGCGAGGCCCGACCACAGCGGCTGACCTGGGAGTGCAGTGAGCAGCGACGCCCGACCAGAGCGGACCTGCGTGAGGTAGAGGCAGCGCGGCAACTTTAAAAGCAGGGGCGAGGCGAGGCCCGACCACAGCGGCTGACCTGGGAGTGCAGTGAGCAGCGACGCCCGACCAGAGCGGACCTGCGTGAGGTAGAGGCAGCGCGGCAACTTTAAAAGCAGGGGCGAGGCCCGACCACAGCGGCTGACCTGGGAGTGCAGTGAGCAGCGACGCCCGACCAGAGCGGACCTGCGTGAGGTAGAGGCAGCGCGGCAACTTTAAAAGCAGGGGCGAGGCGAGGCCCGACCACAGCGGCTGACCTGGGAGTGCAGTGAGCAGCGACGCCCGACCAGAGCGGACCTGCGTGAGGTAGAGGCAGCGCGGCAACTTTAAAAGCAGGGGCGAGGCGAGGCATACCAAATCAACAGCAGGGGAGAGAGGTAAAAAATAATCCAAGAGTGACGTCACCAGGAAGCAGGTAAGTGATTGGTTGGTGAGTATTTCTTCTTTTTATTACAATCTTAAATTCTGCAGTTTTTTTCTAGGGTCTCTGCTGTAGTGGAGACAGTTGGTAAACCATTTAACTGGTGTAATTAGAGGGACTGATTTAATTTAAATCCAATAAATTAAAGGGGATACTAGCATCTATAATCGGGAAGAGGGTGTCCATAACTAACAATAAAATTTTTAAAAATAATTACATAGAATGGAGCAGGTGATGTGTTACTGTTGCGAGATGTGGGAGCCGGTAGACCCCATTGAGGCTAACGGTGAGTACATCTGTGACAAGTGTCTGCTGCTACAGGATCTCCAGCTCCGTGTTGATGAGCTGGAGTCTGAGCTTCAGATACTGTGACACATCAGGGACGGGGAGAAGTACCTGGACTCTGTGTATCAGGAGGTGGTCACACCTATTAAGTTAATTAATTCAGATGTAGCCCATGGCCAGGGTCAGGACGGTGTGACTACGAGTGAGGCAGGTACGGGGAACCAGGAGGTAGTGTTGGAGGAGCCGCAGCCCTTGCTCTTGACCAACAGGTTCGAGGTTCTTACTCCCTGAGGGGACGGGAGCAGGGGTTGCAGGGAGGATGAGCAACCTGGCCACAGCACCGTGGAACGGGGGGCCATTCAAGAGGGGGGAGTAAATAGAAATGTTGTAGTGGTAGGGGATAGTATTATTAGGGGGATAGATAGAGTTCTCTGCAGCCAAGAGCGAGAGTCCCGTAGGCTGTGTTGCCTAACTGGTGCCAGGGTTAAGGACATCTCCTCTGGGCTGGAAAGAAACTTGCAGTGGGAGGGGGTGGATCCAGTCGTCGTGGTCCATGTTGGTACAAACGACATAGATAGGACTAGGAAGGAGGTTCTGTTAAAGGAGTATGAGCAGCTAGGGGTCAAATTAAAAAACAGAACCTCAAGGGTAATAATCTCTGGATTATTACCTGAGCCACGAGCGAATTTGGCTAGGACAAATAAAATCAGAGAGTTAAATGTGTGGCTCAAAGACTGGTGTGGGAGAAATGGGTTTTGCTTCCTGGGACACTGGCACCAGTACTGGGGCAGGAGGGAGCTGTTCCGTTGGGACGGGCTTCACTTGGCCAGTGCTGGGACTAGGGTCCTGGCGGATCATATAACTAGGGCTGTAGAGAGGGCTTTAAACTAACTAGTGGGGGGGAGGTTCCTAGAGAGCAAATAATAAAAATGACAACAGAGAAGGTCATAGACTTAGGTAGCAGTGGGGAAATGAAAAACCAGAGCGTGTCAGGAAGGGGCAGAAGGTATGGAGTAAAAGGTAAAGTAATAAAAAGGGCAAAAGCAGGAACTAAGTGTCAAAAAACACATTTGAAAGTGCTCTATCTGAATGCACGTAGCATTCGTAACAAAATAGATGAGTTAATGGCACAAATAGCTACATATGGGTATGATCTTGTGGCCATTACAGAAACATGGCTGCAGGGTGACAATGCCTGGGAATTAAACATACCAGGTTATTTAACGATCAGGAAGGACAGGCAGGAAGGAAGGGGAGGTGGGGTGGCTATGTTAATAAAGGAAGGAATCACGGTAATACAGAGAAATGATATTGGGTCAAAAGATCCGGATAATGAAACAGTTTGGGTGGAGATAAGGAATAATAAGGGGAAAAAAACACTAGTGGGCGTAGTCTATAGGCCTCCGAACAGTTGCAACTTGGTTGGACGGAGTATCAATCAGGAAATAGTTGAGGCTTGTAATAAGGGAACATCTATAATTATGGGGGATTTTAACTATCATATTAACTGGACAAATCAAATTGGGCAGGGCGGCCTTGAGGATGAGTTCATTGAGTGTATTAGGGATGGGTTTCTTGAGCAGTATGTAACTGAACCGACCAGGGGGCTAGCAACCTTAGATCTGGTCCTGTGTAACGAGACAGGATTAATTAAAAATGTCCTAGTAAAGGATCCCCTTGGAATGAGTGACCATAACATGGTTGAATTCCATGTTCAATTAGAGGGTGAGGAGGTTGTATCTCAAACAAGCGTGCTAAGCTTGAATAAAGGAGACTATGAAGGTATGAGAGCAGAATTGAGCCAAGTGGATTGGGAAAATAGATTAAAGGGTAAGACGATACATGATCAGTGGTGTACATTTAAGGAGTTATTTTACAACTTCCAAAAAAAGTATATTCCACTGAGAAGAAAAGGGTGTAAAAGAAAAGACAGCCATCCGTGGCTAAGTAAAGAAATTAAGGATAGTATTCGACTAAAAACAAGGGCATATAAGGTAGCCAAATCTAGTGGGAGGATAGAGGATTGGGAAAACTTTAAAAGACAGCAAAAAATAACAAAAAGATTGGTTAGGAAAGGGAAGATAGATTATGAAAGTAAATTAGCAAAAAATATAAAAACAGATAGTAAGAGTTTTTATAGCTATATAAAAAGAAAAAGGGTGGCTAAAGTAAATGTTGGTCCCTTAGAGGATGAGACCGGGAAATTAATGGTGGGAAATATGGAGATGGCAAAAACACTGAATGAATATTTTGTATCAGTCTTTACAGTAGAGGACACCAAGAATATCCCAACACTGGACAAGCAGGGGGCTATAGAGGGGGAGGAGATAAACACGATCAAAATCACTAAGGAAGTGGTACTCGGTAAAATAATGGGACTCAAGGTGGATAAATCGCCTGGACCTGATGGCTTACATCCAAGGGTCTTGAGGGAAGTGGCGGTAGGGATTGTGGATGCATTGGTAATAATCTTCCAAAACTCCCTGGACTCAGCAAAGGTCCCAGCAGACTGGAAAACTGCTAATGTAACACCCTTATTTAAAAAGGGCAGTAGACAGAAGGCTGGAAACTATAGACCGGTTAGCCTAACATCTGTGGTAGGTAAAATTTTGGAGTCCATTATTAAGGAGACAGTAACAGGACATTTGGATAATCATAGTTTAATAAGACAAAGTCAGCATGGTTTTATGAAGGGGAAGTCATGTTTGACAAATTTGCTGGAGTTCTTTGAGGAAGTAACATACAGGGTGGATAAAGGTGAACCAGTGGACGTAGTGTATTTAGACTTCCAAAAGGCATTTGACAAGGTGCCACACAAAAGATTATTGCTTAAGATAAAAAATCACGGGATTGGGGGTAATATTCTGGCATGGATAGAGGATTGGCTATCTAACAGAAGGCAGAGAGTTGGGATAAATGGTTCATTCTCAGACTGGCAATCAGTAACCAGTGGTGTTCCGCAGGGGTCAGTGCTGGGTCCCCAACTCTTTACAATCTATATTAACGATTTGGAGGAGGGGACCGAGTGTAACATATCAAAGTTTGCAGATGATACTAAGATGGGGGGGAAAGCAGTGAGTGAGGAGGACATAAAAAACCTTCAAGGGGACATAGACAGGCTAGGTAAGTGGGCAGAGATTTGGCAGATGGAACACAATACTGGAAAGTGTGAGGTTATGCACTTTGGCAGGAAAAATCGTAGAGCAAGTTATTATCTTAATGGCAAAAAACTGGAAAGTACTGAAGTACAAAGGGATCTGGGGGTGCTGGTGCAAGAAACTCAAAAGGTTAGTATGCAGGTGCAGCAAGTGATTAAGAAGGCCAATGGAATGTTGGCTTTCATTGCTAGGGGGATAGAATATAAAAATAGGGAGGTATTGCTTCAGTTGTACAAGGTATTGGTGAGACCGCACCTGGAATACTGCATACAGTTTTGGTGTCCATACTTAAGAAAAGACATACTTGCTCTCGAGTCAGTACAAAGAAGGTTCACTCGGTTAATCCCGGGGATGAGGGGATGGACATATGAGGAGAGGTTGAGTAGATTGGGACTCTACTCATTGGAGTTCAGAAGAATGAGAGGCGATCTTATTGAAACATATAAGATTGTGAAGGGGTTGGATCGGGTGGATGCGGGGAGGATGTTCCAGATGATGGGTGAAACAAGAACTAGGGGGCATAGTCTTAGAATAAGGGACTGCTCTTTCAAAACTGAGATGAGGAGGAACTACTTCACTCACAGGGTGGTAGGTCCATGGAATATGCTGCCCCAAAAAGCTGTCGAAGCTACATCATTACATAAATTTAAAACAGAAATAGACAGTTTCCTAGAAGAAAAGGGAATTAAGGGTTACGGGGAGCGGGCAGGAATTTGGACATGAGTCTAGGTTCGGATCGGTCATGGCCCTGTGGGTAGCGGAGCGGGCCCAGGGGCCGTGTAGCCTGATCCTGCTCCTGTCTCGTGTGTCTAATTCTGTTAGATTCAGGAGATAGTCCTGTCATAGTGGATTGGCGGTTAGGATCAGATCAGCCATGATCTTATTGAATGGCGGAGCAGGCTCGAGGGGCCAATTGGCCTACTCCTGCTCCTATTTCTTATGTTCTTATGTTCTTATGTAAGGCCACCGGTCTCCCCTCCTGGTTAAGGGTTGCGGCTAGGGCGAAGTCGGATGCATCGCTCTCCACTTGGAAAGGGATAGACTCATCCACCGCAGGCATTGTGGCCTTAGCAATGTCTCCCTTAATGAGGGAGAAGGCTGCACACGCTTCTGTCGTCAGGGGGAAGGAGGTGGACTTCATGAGGGGTCTGGCTTTGTCCGCATATTTGGGCACCCATTGGGCATAGCAGGCGAAGAGCCCCAGGGTTCTCTTCAGCGCCTTTGGACAGTGGGGGAGGGGAAGCTCCATGACGGGGTGCATTCTTTCGGGGTCGGGGCCGATGACTCCGTTCTCTACTACGCAGCCGAGGATGGCAAGGCGCGAGGTGTTAAACACACATTTCTCCTTATTGTAGGTGAGGTTCAGCCGTTGGGCCGTACGGAGGAATCTCTCCAGATTAACGTCATGGTCCTGCCGGTCGCGGCCGCAGATGGTGACGTTATCTAGATAGGGGAACGTGGCGTGCAGCCCGTTCTGGTCAACCATCCGGTCCATCTCCCTTTGGAAGACCGAAACCCCGTTGGTGACGCCGAAGGGAACCCTAAGGAAGTGGTAGAGGCGGCCATTCGCCTCGAAGGCGGTATACTGGCGGTCCTCAGGGCGGATAGGGAGTTGGTGGTAGGCCGACTTAAGGTCGATGGTAGAGAATACTCGGTACTGTGCCATCTGATTGACAATATCACATATGCGGGGAAGGGGGTATGCGTCCAGCTGGGTGTACCGGTTTATGGTTTGGCTGTAGTCGATGATGAGGCGGTTTTTATCGCCGGTCTTAACGACTACGACCTGGGCACGCCAGGGGCTGTTGCTCCTCTCGATGATGCCCTCCTTCAGGAGACGCTGCACCTCAGAGCTAATAAAAGCTCTGTTCCCGGCGCTGTACCGCCTGCTCTTGGTAGTGACGGGTTTACAGTCGCGGGTGAGGTTGGCGAACAGGGAGGGGGCGGAACCCTGAGGGTGGATAGGCCGCAGGTGGTACGCGGTGGGCGGTTTAAAGGCTGCTGGTTGTCGACTGTGAGTGGGGGGAGGGGTACACCGTATGCCAAAGTGACACTTTGAAGGTGGGATTGGAAGTCCAGCCCTAGAAGGACGGCAGCGCAGAGTTGGGGCAGGACGAGAAGTTTAACATTTTTATACTCCGTGCCCCTAACCGACAGGGTCACAACGCAGTAGCCGCTGATGTCTGTAGAGTGGGACCTCGATGCCATCGAGATCCGGTTGCGCGTTGGCCAGACAGTGAGGGAGTAGTGGCTCACCGTGTCTGGATGGATGAAACTCTCCGTGCTTCCGCTGTCGAACAGGCAGGTCGTGGCGTGGCCGTTTACTTTGATGTCCATCATGGACTTGGACAGGTGATGCGGGCGAGCTTGGTCAAGTGTGACGGAGGCGACTGTATGGCTGAGCGAGCTGCTGTAGTCTGCGGGTGAGGCGGTGGTCGGGTCTGGAGACAAGGTGGCGGTCGAGTGTGGTGAACAAAATGGCGGTGCCCACGACGTTGAATAAAATGGCGGAGAAGATGGCCGCCCCCACAACTCACATGAGGCACTGCCGGTGTCGGTGGCCTTGATCAAAGATGGCCGCCCCCACGACTCACACGAGGGGATACTGGCATCTGTGGCCTTGATGAAAGATGGCCGCCCCCACAACTCGCATGAGGCACTGCTGGCGTCTGTGGCTTTCCCCCTGCAGGCCTTCGCGAAGTGACCTTTCTTGTGGCAGTCGGAGCAGGTCGCGTTTCTTGCAGGGCAGCGCGCCCTCGGGTGTTTCGCCTGGCCACAGAAAAAGCAGCCGGCGGCCTGATCGCGGGGCTCCGATGTCGCAGCTGGTACCGGGGTTGGCGGTCCCGATCGGGTCCGGGACGCTGACGCTGAGGTAGGTCCCAGAGGCGGCGGTGTGAGGGGTATTGTGATCGGGGTCGGGCCCGAGTCCCAGGGTCGCGCAGCACAGTACCTGGAGTACGCCTCGAGGTCCCGATGGGCCACTTCCAGAGAGCGAGCGAGGGCTGCAGCTGTGTTCAGGTCGAGGTCCTTTGATTCTAGCAGTCTTTGCCGTGAGTAGTCGGACCGAAGGCCTTTCACGAAGGCATTGCGGATATTCCCTTCAGTATTTTCTGCAGCCGTTACAGCTTTAAAGTCACAGTCCCTGCCGAGTGTTTGTAGCGCCCGTAAAAATTCATCTACAGACTCTCCTGGCTGTTGCGAGCGGGATCTGAGGAGATGTCTGGCATACATAGAATTTACCGGGCTCCGGTACTGCTCTTTCAGCAGGTTGATGGCGGCATCGTATGTAGTGAGGTCCTGGATGATTGCAAATACTTTAGGGCTCACTTGGGCGGTCAGAACTCTTAGTTTGGATCCCGGAGGCACGCCGGATTCTCCCAGGTAGGATTCGAAACAGCTCAGCCAGTGTTTGAAGTCGAGGGCTGAGTTTGCTGCCTGTGGGTTTAGATCCAGGTACGGCGGTCGGAGGGCTCGCAGCCAGGCCGGCTGCTGTGGCTGTTGTAGCTGGACATCTGACTGGTCGTTTGGCTGCTCCGTTAAGGACATTTCAAAATTTAGCCAATAAAATTGATATACCTATTAATTCATCCAATGAAAAGCGACGAGTTAAGATAGTAACTATAGGTTTTTATTGGCTAAATAACAGAGCCCACCCTCGTGGGTGATCGGATCCAACAAGGAGGAATACCAGCCAGTCGACCACCTTTATACCTGGGCAAGTAGGCGGAGCCATGGGCGGAGTCAGCAGTGGTCAGCCCAGGTATAACAGCGTGACAAGAGTCGACCTCGTGTAGTGATACAACAGTGTAAACAGTGAAACAGTGATAACCATAGTATAACGATAGTGAACGATAAAAGTGGTTTACCACACACACATACCCTTGAAGGACACGTCCATTGTATTGAAGACATACACGGGGCAAAAATTCTACCCCAGAGGAAAAATAAGGGTGCCAGTTGAATACAATGGCAAGGAAACACAGAAACTGTATCTATATATACTACCAGATGGAGGACCACCATTATTGGGACGTGAATGGATCCGAAAAATACAATTGGATTGGCATTCCATTCAGGCGCTAACTGTGACTGATAAAAAGGATGATGACGTCACACCTGGTCGACTGTCAAAAATTCTAACTGACGCGAAAGAGGTGTTCCAACAAGGACTTGGGACTCTAAAAGGAATAACGGCAATGATAAAAATCGAAGATAACGCAAACCCCAAATTTTTTAAGGCCAGACCGGTACCTTACGCGATCCGCCCAGCCATTGAAGCAGAGCTGGAGAGTCTGGAGCATTCGGGTGTGCTGTCCAAGATGGACTGGAGCGAGTGGGCCACACCCATCGTTCCTGTAATGAAGAAATCATTGAGCAGCATGCCTGGGGAACCGAAGAAGGTTCGCATCTGTGGGGACTTCAAGGTAACTGTGAACCCAGTCCTGCACACAGTACAATATCCACTTCCACGGATAGAAGATATTTTCACCTCACTATCTGGAGGGAAATGCTTTACAAATATTGATCTGGCCCAAGCGTATCTACAAATGGAGGTGGAAGAAGCGTCTAGGAAATACCTCACGATAAACACTCACAAAGGCCTTTACCAGTTGTGGTGATTATTCCTTGATTAGTAAAAGTATTATGATTCGTTGGTTGTTAACTGCCATGGGATATGTGTTGTAATCTCATTGGTAGTTGATGATCACATGATGTGTTGTGGCTACCTTAAATTCAGTCCTTTTCTAGTCTTGGTTGGGACTGGATGTAGGAAGATATGTTGTGATTTTAAAGTTAATAAAGCCTAACTTTGGAAGGCAAATCTATTCTTTATTTCACCAGTACAATCGACTGGTATTCGGGGTAGCATCAGCCCCGGCTATTTGGCAGAGGGCGATGGAACAAGTCCTGCAAGGGATCCCGGGGATCCAGTGTTATTTGGACGACATCCTGGTTACAGGCGAAAATGACAGTGAACACCTTGCCAACCTGAAGCAGGTGCTCACGAGATTACAGGAATATGGGCTACGAGCCAAACGCCCCAAATGCGAGTTCTACAGGAGACAAACCTCATATTGTGGCCACATGATTGATGAGGAAGTGTTGCATAAGTCGCCGGACAAGATTGAGGCTGTAGTCAAGGCTCCAGCACCGGAAAATGTGTCGCAACTGAGGTCGTTCCTCGGGTTGGTGAACTACTACCATAAGTTCTTGCCGAATTTATCTACAATTCTGCACCCACTGAATGCCCTACTGCAAACTGGAGTAACATGGAAATGGAATGATGAGTGTAAGCATGCCTTTCAGAAATGTAAATGCCTAATCACTTCAAAAGAAGTATTGGCCCACTACAATCCAACACTACCGATTCAGTTAGCATGTGATGCGTCTCCTTACGGCATCAGAGTGGTGCTGTCACACAAATTTCCTGACGGTTCAGAGAGGCCAATAGCCTTTGCGTCGTGCTCGTTAACCTCAGCTGAGCGTAACTACGCCCAGATTGACAGGGAGGCCCTCAGCCTGGTGTGTGGGGTGAAGAAGTTCAATCACTATCTGCACGGGCAGAAATTCACCCTACTGACTGATCATCAGCCCCTGGTTTCCATTTTTAACCCAAAGAAGGGCGTTCCGGTGATGACGGCGCAACGGCTGCAAAGAGGTCACTTTTTCTAGGGGCACATCAGTACGACATAGAGTACAAGGGTACAAAACAGCATGGAAACGCTGATGGGCTGTCGCGCCTACCGTTGCCTACGGTAGAGGAAGCACCTGCAGTGGACATTGTTGAGATATTCCATGCGACCATAGTCGAATGTCTACCTGTTACAAACTCAAGTATAGAGAAGGAAACCCGAAATGACCCGACACTCTCTCGGGTCTATGATTTGACGGTGAAGGGATGGCCAGCACATGCCGACTCACTGTTGCCAGCATTCTCGCCAAGGAGAGAACAGCTGTCAGTGTGCCGGGGGACCTTGATGTGTGGATCCCGAGTGGTAATTCCACCCAGGTTGAGAGATAGATTACTCAATGAGCTTCATGAGGGTCATATGGGAGGGGTAAAAATGAAGAGCCTAGCCAGGGCGTTTGTGTGGTGGCCGGGAATCGATAAAGAAATCGAGGATATGACCAAGAGATGCACAGGATGCCAGAAGGTCCAAAACGCTCCACCACAGGCCCTGCTACATCCATGGAAGTGGCCCTCATCTCCATGGCAATGGGTACACATTGATTTTGCTGGTCCATTTATGGACTCAATGTTCCTAATCGCTGTGGACGCCCATTCGAAATGGCCAGAGGTCATCAAAATGTCCTCCACCACCACGTAGAAAACTATTGCAGTCCTACGGACCATCTTCGCCAGGAATGGCTTACCAGAACAGATTTGCTCCGACAATGGGCCACAGTTTGTGTCAGAAGATTTCCGGAGGTTTCTGAGGAATAATGGGGTGAAGCATTACACATCTGCCCCATATCATCCAGCCACAAATGGATTGGCTGAGAGGTTTGTTCAGACCTTTAAAAAGGCCATAAAGGCAATGCATAATGACGACATACCACTACAACACAAGGTGGATAATTTCTTGTTAGCTTACCGGAATGCGACACATGCAGTCACCAACCAAGCTCCAGCCATAATGTTCTTCAACCGAAGGCTAAGATGTCGCCTGGATTTGCTCAAACCAAACATAAGACAAGATGTTGAGGATAAGCAATTCCAGCACATAAATGAGAAGCCAACCAAGAGCTTCAAGATAGGGCAACCAGTCTTGGCCCGCGACTACCGAACAGAAAAATGGCAGCCAGGAACGATGTGCACACAGCAGGGACCACTAATGTACACAGTGGACGTTGGAGAGAGCATCGTGAGGCGCCATGCTGACCAGATTCTAGAGCCACAGGAACAAGCCAAACCCATACCACGAGCAGGTGCATCTGGTAATCAACCCGAAGTACAGATTGCATCTACCTCAGAAGCAGTGGTATTGGAAGCTGACGAACCAACCAATGACAATGAGCCAGAATCAACTCCGCCACAAGAACAGGATACTCGAGGAAGGCGCTATCCAGTCAGGATCAGGAAGCCTCCTCAAAGACTGAACTTATAAATGATTATTTCAGTTGATGTATATAGTACAGAGAAAATTTTAATTGTAATTAGTTATTATTTAGTTGTTAAATGAATGTTATGTACTGTTTATCTAAAAGGGGAGGAATTGTTGTGTATGTACCTTTAAGAGAAGAACTGATTCTATACTGCAGTACCGGCAGTGACCACCCCTGTATATAAAGCCATAGCAGGCTTCTGTATTTCAGTCTTGAGGTCCCCTCTGTTCAGTAAATACCTGTTTTATTGTTCTCCTGCAGTCCGAGTATTATTGATACCCGGACACTACAAAGACCTGGTCAAGGGCGTCCTTCAAGGGCATCTGTAGTGTCAGGATGTGACGTTCAGCAGCCTTCCACCAACCTTGCTGCAGCCGCTGCGGCCCCATGATGGAGGAGCAGTCGGGTGGGAAGGGGGCAAGTGGCCAAGGGAAGGAGACCACCCTCGAAGGGCAAAAGGTAGGAGGTCTGACAAAATGTTGGGAATGTTTTTATTAAAGGCTGAGGTTTGTGTAATGACTTTTGTTTAGTGTTTTGGCCATTATCTCCAGGTTGTGAGAACCAGTTATGTTAATTAATGATTTGATGTGTTTGTTTCTATTAGTTTGTACTGACTAAATGAAACACACAGAGTTTCTAAAATATTAAAGTTGTTATATTCAAAATGTACATGTTTGGCCATTGGAATCATTGCTGCCTCTTCTTCCTCCTCTTCCTCCTCCTCCTCCTCCGCTGGTGCACCAAGGCCTGGTGGCATTGGCTGGGTCCTGAGGATTGCCAGGTTATGAAGAATGCAGCAAACAACTATGAAGAGGGAGACTCGCTCAGGCGAGTACTGCAGGGCTCCTCCTGAGTGGTCCAGACAGCGGAATCATTGCTTGAGGATGCCGATCATCTGCTCAATGATGTTCCTGGTGGCGAAATGGCTCTCATTGTACCACAGCTCAGTAGGGGTGTTCATTTGGGGGCTGACAAATTATATTGTTCACAAAATAAAACAAGGAAAGGAACTGTTTTAATTACAGTCAGTAACCAGACAGTATTTGTAGGAAAGCAAATCTTCTGGCCCCATACCATAGAGATTAGTAGGGATTTCTGTTTAAAATGCCTGGGCTCTGCACCATGTTTACTATCATGCTGGGCCATATATATATATACTAGCTGGAGTGCCCGGTGGTGCCGAGGGTTTTTTGAGGGTATGTTGTTATGAAAAAAGTACAAATAATTTTTATCTATATATAAATGAGTTTGTCTGTCTGTCTGTGTGGGAGACTGGGGGGAAGAGAGAGAGAGAGACGGGGGAGCGAGAGAGAGAGAGACTGGGGCGGGGGAGAGAGAGAGAGAGAGACTGGGGAGCGAGAGAGAGAGAGACTGGGGCGGGGGAGAGAGAGAGAGAGAGACTGGGGGGAAGAGAGAGAGAGACGGGGGAGAGAGAGAGAGACTGGGGGAAGAGAGAGAGAGAGACGGGGGAGCGAGAGAGAGGGAGACTGGGGGAAGAGAGAGAGAGAGAGATTGGGGGGAGAAGAGAGTGACAGGGGAAGAGAGAGAGAGAGAGAGTCTGGGGGGAGAAGAGAGAGACGGGGGGAGAGAGAGAGAGAGGGAAAGAGAGAGAGAAAGAGGGAAGGAGAGAGAGAGGAAAGGGGTGGGGGAAGGGGTGTTGGGGGGAAAGGTGGTGTGTGGGGGGGAAGGGGGGGTGTGGGGGTAAGGGGGAGTGTGGGGGAAAGGAGGGATGTGGGGGGGAAGGGGGGGGTGGGGGAAAGGGGGAGTGTGGGGGGATGTGGGGGGGTGGGGGGGAAAGGAGAGGGGAACGGGGGGTTGGGGGCGAATGGGGGATTGGGGGAAAAGAGGGGGTGGGGGGGAAAGGTGGGTGTGGGGCCTTGGTTACCGGAAGCCCTGCTCGCTTTCGGTCGGGCTATCGGGACGCGCGGTTTACGCCGCGGTGAAGGCTGTGCGCGGCGGCTCCCGCTCCGGACCGTCGCAACGGCTTGCCTGCGGCCTAGCCGAGGGGGGGATAGCCCAAGTCCCCAGCGCGTGGCCGCAAATGGAGCCGAGCCCCGGGACCGGGCCGAGGGGGGGGAAAGCCCGAGTCCCCGGCGCGCGGTCACAAACGGAGCCGAGCCCCGGGACCGGGCCGAGGGGGGGAAAGCCCACGATTCAAAAAAGGTGGTAGAGAAAAAGCGGGGAATTACAGACCGGTAAGCCTGACATAAGTACTGCGGAAAATGCTAGAATCTATTATAAAAGATGTAATAGCAGAGCACTTGGTAAGCAGTGACAGGATCAGACAAAGTCAACATGGATTTACAAAATGTAAATCATGCTTGACTAATCGACTGGAATTTTGAGGATGTAACTGGCAAAATAGATAAGGGAGAAGCAGTGGATGTGGTGTATTTGGACTTTCAGAAGGCTTTCGATAAGGTCTCACATAAGAGATTAGCGTGCAAAATTAAGGCACATGGGATTGGGGCAAGGTACTGACTTGGATAGAGAACTGGTTGGCAGACAGGAAGCAAAGAGTTGGAATAAACGGGTCTTTTTCCAAGTAGCAGGCAGTGACTAGTTGGATACCGTAGGGATCGGTCCTTGGACCCCAGCTATTCACAATATATATTAATGATCTGGACGAGGGAACTAGATGTAATATCTCCAAGTTTGCAGGCGACACAAAGCTGGGTGGGCTTGTGTGCTGTGAGGAGGATGCCGAGAAACTCCAGTCTGATTTGGACAGGTTGGGTGATTGGGCAGATGCAGTATAATGTGGATAAAGGCGAGGTTATTGGTGGCAAAAACAGGAAGGCAGATTATTATCTGAACGGCAATAGATTGGGAGAAGGGGAAGTGCAACGAGACCTGGGTGTCCTTGTGCACCAGTCGCTGAAGGTAAGCATGCAGGTGCAGCAGGCGGTTAAGAAGGCAAATGGTATGTTGGCCTTCGTAGCGAGAGGGTTCGAGTACAGGAACAAGGATGTCTTGCTGCAGTTGTATAGGGCCTTGGTGAGACCACACCTTGAGTATTGTGTGCAGTTTTGGTCGCCTTCTCTGAGGAAGGATGTTCTGGCCATGGAGGGAGTGCAGCGAAGATTTCCCAGACTGATACCTGGGATGGCAGGAATGACGTATGAGGAGAGATTGGGTCGATTAGGCTTATACTCGCTGGAGTTTAGAAGAATGAGAGGGGATCTCATTGAAACTTATAAAATTCTAACAGGACGAGACAGACTAGAGGCAGGAAGGATGTTCCCGATGGCCGGGGAGTCCAGAACCAGGGGTCACAGTCTAAGGATAAGAGGTAAGCCATTTAGGACTGAGATGAGGAGGAATTTCTTCACCCAGAGAGTGGTGAACCTGTGGAATTCTCTACCACAGAAGGCAGTTGAGGCCAATTCATTAAATATATTCAAGAAGGAGTTAGATATATTTCTTAAGGCTAAAGGGATCAAGGGATACGGGGAGAAGGCAGGGACAGGGTACTGAATTTGGATGATCAGCCATGATCTCATTGAATGGTGGAGCAGGCTCGAGGGGCCGAATGGCCTCCACTTACTCCTATCTTCTATGTTTCTATGTTTCTATGAAGGAGGGGGTGTCTTATGAAGAAAGGTTGAGCAGGTTGGGCCTATACTCATTGGAGTTTAGAAGATTGAGAGGGGATCTTATTGAAACATAGGATTCTGAAGGGGCTTGACAGAGTAGATGCAGAGAGGATGTTTCCCCTCGTGGGGGAATCTAGAACTCGAGGGCATAATTTCAGAATAAGGGGGCACCCTTTTAAACCGGAAATGAGGAGGAATTTCTTCTCAGAGGGCCGTGAATCTTTGGAATTCTCTTCCCCAGAGAGCTGTGGAGGCTGGGTCATTGAATATATTTAAGGTGGAGATCGACAGATTTTTGAACGATAAGGGAGTCGAGCGTTATGGGGAGTCGGCAGGGAAGTGGAGTTGAGGCCAAGATCAGATCAGTTATGATCTTATTGAACAGCGGAGCAGGCTCGAGGGGCCAAATGACCTACTCCAGCTCCTACATCTTATGTTCCTATGTTCTGATGAGACCACCTATCCACTGTATTCCCTTGGTGCGTTTCTAATAACCCTGAATCCCATTTGTTGATAAGAACCTGTCTAGTTCCTTCTTGAAACCCATTCAGGTTTCTTGTTCCATTATCCCGTGCTTTTAAAATCATCTAGCTGTTTGATTTAGGTGCCTGCATGGCCCAGTGGTAGCACGTACTCTAAGCTGACACTTCAGTGCCATACTGAGGGAGTGCGGCACTCTCGGAGGTGCCGTCTTTCGGATGAGACGATAAAACGAGGCTCCATCTATCCTCTCAGGTGGACTTAAAAGATCCCATGGCCAGTATTTTGAAGAAGGGTAGGGGAGTTCTCCTGGGCCAACATTTATCCCTCAACCAACATCACTAAAAAAAACAGATTATCTGGTCATTATTTCATCGCTATTTGTGGGAGCTTGCTGTGCGCAAATTGGCTGCTGCGTTTCCTACATTGCAGCAGCGATTACACTTTAAGGAAGTGCTTCATTGGCTGAAAAGTGATTTGGGATGTCCTGATGTTGTGAAAGGTCTATCAATGCAAGTTCTTGATGCACTACTGAGAAATTGGAGCGTGTAAATCAGAATTGCCTTGTGCTATTGTTTACCTGGTATCAACATTGGAAAGTTGGTATTTGCTAAATTCAGCAGCAACCTTTCAGTCGGTCCTTTATCCTTCAACATTGTCCTTGTAATGACCAGACCCTAAACTATTCACCCATTTTTGATGGCAGCACATGGATTGGATCTCACGGTGCAATATCCTCACTGTTTAAAAAAAAATCAATTTGTTTGTGTTTCTAGATGACACGTGTGGTGAGCATGTTTGTCTATCAAGCTCCAATAGCTTAAATTTGCAAATAGAAGACAATGGGGTAATAAAACCAAGTAATTTAATGTCGGGAGCCGGATAAGAAACAAAGAGAATAAATATCAGGATTATCATCCAGGGTCATTTCTCACCTTGAAGAAGGAGCTGGCTTGACATCTGTTGTGAGAGCGGATTGAAGGTTATCTTCAGCAGCTGTCCAGTGAAGGAGCAGTGTTACTTGTGTCCATTGCTTCTTTCTTAATATTACGGCGGCAGGCAGCGAGAGGCGGGACCTGTGGGAGCTCGGCGGCGGCGAGGTAATAAAAGCGGCAGCGGGGCCAGGAGAGGCCTCAGAGCAGCGGCGGCAGGCAGCGAGAGGCGGGACCTGTGGGAGCTCGGCGGCGGCGAGGTAATAAAAGCGGCAGCGGGGCCAGGAGAGGCCTCAGAGCAGCGGCGGCAGGCAGCGAGAGGCGGGACCTGTGGGAGCTCGGCGGCGGCGAGGTAATAAAAGCGGCAGCGGGGCCAGGAGAGGCCTCAGAGCAGCGGCGGCAGGCAGCGAGAGGCGGGACCTGTGGGAGCTCGGCGGCGGCGAGGTAATAAAAGCGGCAGCGGGGCCAGGAGAGGCCTCAGAGCAGCAGCGGCAGGCAGCGAGAGGCGGGACCTGTGGGAGCTCGGCGGCGGCGAGGTAATAAAAGCGGCAGCGGGGCCAGGAGAGGCCTCAGAGCAGCGGCGGCAGGCAGCGAGAGGCGGGACCTGTGGGAGCTCGGCGGCGGCGAGGTAATAAAAGCGGCAGCGGGGCCAGGAGAGGCCTCAGAGCAGCGGCGGCAGGCAGCGAGAGGCGCGACCTGTGGGAGCTCGGCGGCGGCGAGGTAATAAAAGCGGCAGCGGGGCCAGGAGAGGCCTCAGAGCAGCGGCGGCAGGCAGCGAGAGGCGCGACCTGTGGGAGCTCGGCGGCGGCGAGGTAATAAAAGCGGCAGCGGGGCCAGGAGAGGCCTCAGAGCAGCGGCGGCAGGCAGCGAGAGGCGGGACCAAACTCCAGTCTGCGAACTCGGAAGTTGCAGAGAGGTAAAAAGTAATTGGGGTGTGACGTCACCAGGGAGCAGGTAAGTGATTGGTTGGTGAGTATTTCTCCCTTTTCATTACAAGCTTGAATTCTGTGGTGTTAAATTTCTAGGGGCTTCTGTTGTAGTGAGGACAGTTGGTAAATAAAGCGCCCTAGAGTATACCTGTAACTGGGGTATTGAATAAATTTTTTAAAAGTAATTAAAGGGGTAAGTCATGGCAGGAGAGTTCAGACCCGTGCTCTGCTCCTCCTGCTCTATGTGGGAAATCAGGGACGCTGCCAGTGTCCCTGAAGACCATGTGTGCGGGAAATGCATCCAGCTGCAGCTACTTGTAGTGGTACATTGTGGTGCTCGAGCTGCGGGTGGATGAATTTTGGAGCATGCGCGATGCTGAAAGGCTCGTGGATAACACGTTTAGCGAGTTGTGCACGCCTCAGAGTAGGGTAGCACAGGGGGTGACCATCAGGCGGAGCAACAAAGGCAGGCAGGCAGTGCATGGAACCCCTGCGGACATCCCCCTTTCAAACAAGTATACCGCTTTGGATACTGTTGAGGGGGATGACTTACCAGGGGAAGGCAGCAGCAGCCAACTTCCTGGCACTGGGGGTGCTCCTGCTGCCCAGGAAGGGGGGGAAAAGAGTGGGAGAGCAGTAGTGGTAGTGGATTCTATAGTAAGGGGAACAGATAGGCGTTTCTGTGGCCGTAGACGTGAATCCAGGATGGTTTGTTGCCTCCCTGGTGCCAGGGTCAAGGATGTCACAGAGCGGCTGCAGGGCATTCTGGAGGGGGAGGGTGAACAGCCAGTGGTCGTGGTCCACATTGGTACCAACGACATAGGTAAAAAGAGGGATGAGGTCCTGCAGCAAGAATTTAGGGAGCTAGGTGAAGGATTAAGGAGCAGGACCTCAAAGGTTGTAATCTCTGGATTACTCCCGGTGCCACGTGCTAGTAATTATAGGAATAGGAAGATAGAACAGATGAATGCGTGGCTAAAGGGATGGTGCAGGGGGGAGGGCTTTAGTTTCCTGGATCACTGGGTCTGCTTCTGGGAAAGGTGGGACTTGTACAAGTCGGACGGTTTACACCTGAACCAGAGGGGAACCAATATCCTTGCGGGGAGGTTTGCTAGCACTGTTGGGGAGGGTTTAAACTAACTTGGCAGGGGGTTGGGGTACAGAGTGGAGCTATAGCAGGGGGTGATTTATGGCCAAATACAGAGGGAAAAACAAGTCAGCTGGGAAGGCAGGGCAAATATGTGAAGGCAAAAGAGAATACGCCAGGGCTGGAAGGCATTTATTTTAATGCAAGGAGTCTTGCAAATAAGGTGGATGAACTGAAGTTGTTGTTGAACACATGGGAGTACGATATTGTTGCTATCACGGAGACATGGTTGAGGGAGGGTCAGGACTGGCAGCTCAATATTCCGGGGTATAGAATCTTCAGGCGAGACAGAGGGGGGTGTAAAAGGGGAGGGGGTGTTGCAATATTAATTAAGGAGTCAATTACTGCTGTAAGGAGGGATGATATATCAGCGGGATCCTCTAATGTGGCCATATGGGTAGAACTTAAAAACAAAAAGGGGGCAAGCACTTTGCTGGGAGTGTACTATAGGCCCCCAAACAGTCAGGGGGAGATAGAGGAACAGATATGTAGGCAAATCTCAGAGAAGTGCGAAAATAATAGTGTAATAATAGTGGGGGATTTCAACTTCCCCAATATAAATTGGGACAGTCAGAGTGTGAAAGGCTTAGAGGGTGCAGAATTCTTAAAGTGCATCCAGGAGAGCTTTTTGAGCCAACATGTAGAAAGTCCTACAAGAGAGGGGGCGGTACTGGACCTAATTCTGGGGAATGTAGCCGGGCAAGTGGTGGAAGTATCAGTAGGAGAGCATTTTGGCGACAGTGACCATAATTCGGTGAGATTTAAGGTGGTCATGGAAAAAGACAAAGACGGCCCGGAAATAAGGGTTCTAAATTGGGGGAAGGCCGATTTTAATATGATAAGGCAGGATCTGGCCAAAGTGGACTGGGAGCAGCTGCTTATAGGAAAATCCACATCAAAACAGTGGGAGACTTTCAGAAGGGAAATAGAGAGAGTACAACGCCAACATGTTCCTGTAAAGGTCACGGGTGGGACCAACAAGCAAAGGGAACCTTGGTTGACAAGGGATATACAAAAGTGCATTAGAAATAAAAGGGAGGCTTTTGGCAGTTACAAAAGACTAAAGACAGAAGAAGCCCTAGAGGAGTATAAAAAGTGCAGGGGCATATTTAAAAAGAAATTAGGAGGGCGAGGAGGGGCCATGAAATAACACTGGCGAGCAAAATAAAGGAAAATCCTAAGATGTTTTATAAGTATATTAAGGGCAAGAGGATAACCAGGGAAAGGGTAGGGCCCATTAGGGACCAAAGTGGCAATCTGTGTGTAGAGCCAGAGGATGTAGGCGGGGTTTTAAATGAATTTTTTGCATCTGTGTTCACTATGGAGAAAGACGATGCAGACATAGAAATCGGGCAAGGGGACTGTGACATACTTGAACATATTAGCATCGAGAGGGAGGAGGTGCTAGCGGTTTTAGCAGGCCAAAAAGTGGATAAATCCCCAGGCCCGGACGAGATGTATCCCAGGTTGCTGTGGGAGGCAAGGGAGGAGATTGCAGGGGCTCTGACACTAATTTTCAGAACCTCTCTGGCCACAGGGGATGTACCAGAGGACTGGAGAACAGCTAACGTAGTACCATTATTCAAGAAGGGTAGCAGGGATAAACCAGGGAATTACAGGCCAGTGAGTCTAACATCTGTGGTGGGGAAATTATTGGAAAAAATTCTGAGGGACAAAATTAATATCCACTTGGAGAGGCAAGGATTAATCGGGGATAGTCAGCATGGCTTTGTCAAGGGTAAATCATGTCTGACAAATCTGATCGAATTTTTCGAAGGGGTGACTAGTGGGGTGGATGAGGGAAATGCTGTGGATGTGGTTTACTTGGACTTCAGTAAAGCTTTTGACAAGGTCCCGCATAGGAGACTGGTCAAGAAGGTAAGAGCCCATGGGATCCAGGGTGCCTTGGCGCGTTGGATCCTAAATTGGTTGAGTGGCAGGAGGCAGAGGGTGATGGTCGAAGGTTGCTTTTGTGACTGGAAGCCTGTGTCCAGTAGGGTACCTCAGGGATCGGTACTGGGTCCCTTATTGTTTGTGATCTACATAAATGATTTGGATGAGAATGTTAAAGGTATGATCAGTAAGTTCGCAAATGACACGAAAATTGGTGGGGTGGTAAATTGCGAGGAGGAAAGCCTCCGGCTACAGGACGATATAAACGGGTTGGTCAGGTGGGCGGAAAAGTGGCAAATGGAATTTAACCCTGAAAAGTGCGAGGTGATGCATTTTGGACGGACAAATAAGGCAAGGGAATACACAATGAGTGGTAGGACCCTAGGAAGTACAGAGGGTCAGAGGGACCTTGGTGTACATGTACATAGATCCCTGAAGGCAGCGGAGCAGGTAGATAAGGTGGTTAAAAAGGCATATGGGATACTTGCCTTCATTAGCCGGGGCATAGAATATAAGAGCAGGGACGTTATGATGGAGCTGTACAAAACGCTGGTGAGGCCACAGCTGGAGTACTGTGTGCAGTTCTGGTCGCCTCACTATAGGAAGGATGTGATTGCTTTGGAGAGGGTGCAGAGAAGATTCACCAGGATGTTACCTGGGATGGAGCGCCTCAGCTATGAAGAGAGGCTGGACAGGCTGGAGTTGTTTTCCTTGGAGCACAGAAGGCTGAGGGGGGACCTGATAGAGGTGTACAAAATAATGAGGGGCATAGATAGGGTGGATAAAGAGGAACTTTTCCCCTTAGTTGGGGGGTCAATAACAAGGGGGCATAGATTCAGGGTAAGGGGCAGGAGATTTAGAGGGGATTTGAGGAGGAACTTTTTCACCCAGAGGGTGGTTGGAATGTGGAACTCAATGCCTGAAAGGCTGGTGGAGGCAGGAACCCTCATAACATTCAAGAAGCATTTGGATGAGCACTTGAAATGCCATCGCATACAAGGCTATGGACCAAATGCTGGAAAATGGGATTAGACTGGACAGGGATGGATGGGCTGCGCAGACACGATGGGTCGAAGGGCCTCTTTCTGTGCTGTAAAACTCTATGACTCTATGACTCTATGACTATTTGGCATCTCATTCTACTCTCTAAAGTGCCTCGGGGCACTAACCATGTGAACAGTGTGTTATAAACCCAGGTTATCTGGGGAGAATCCTGGCGCTAAACCGGGGAGGCAGTTCCCAAAATAGTCATTCTCAATGTCAATTGAAAATGAAAGTTCTTTAAACTTCCGGGGAGCGAAGGGTTAACACTGTGCTGATTGGTTGTGAGTTCTAACACCTGTGATTGAAAGAAGATCCAGTTGTTTCTTCGCAAGCCGTGTGGTAATGAGTTTGGGAGTTAAGTACTTCCAAAGTAAAGCCTATTATATCACAAGTTAATTACTGTGCCATTAATGTGCGGCCATTCTGTTTGTTAAAGTGTTATTTAGACCCACTTGTGCCTCAGTGGTCAGTGATTATTCAACAGGTTTCACATTCTGCACGTGTGTGTCTTGGTGCCACCCACAATTATCAACACGTGCTATTATTTTATTTTGTCATCATGGTGTA
Organism: Somniosus microcephalus; assembly: GCF_052327205.1. Classification (NCBI taxonomy): domain Eukaryota; kingdom Metazoa; phylum Chordata; class Chondrichthyes; order Squaliformes; family Somniosidae; genus Somniosus; species Somniosus microcephalus. The sequence goes on along the minus strand of NC_141009.1, from coordinate 65,709,131 downwards.
GAAATCGCATGAGTCACACAACACGGGTCGCCATCTCTGATTGGACATATTCCTGGTGCTTTCATCATGTGACCTGCTGGATCCAACCGCCTTTTTCCCCCGTTTCCAATATTTTTATAAATGAATGAAAGTCGTCAAAGAAAATGGGAAAAAAATCATTTGCTTTAATGCCCTGTTGACTTTTATCCCAGGTTTGCTCACAGCTGCAATTGGGAATGGTAGCACAGTGGTTATATTACCAGTGCTAGCAATCCAGGGACAGACTTAGATTAAACAATCTGTGAGACATGAGTTCAAATCCCACCACATGGCAGCTGGGGAATTTAAATTCAGTCACTTAAATAAATCTGGAATAAAAAGCTACCATCAGTAATGATGACATGAAACTATTGGATTGCACTAAAATCCCACCTTGTTCACTAATGTCCTTTAGGGAAGGAAATCTGCTGTCCTTACCCGGTCTGGCCTATATGTGACTCCAGACCCACAGCAATGGGGTTGACTCTTTAACTGCCCTCTGAAATGGCCGAGCAAGTCGCTCAGTTGTCCTGTGGGAGCACCTTCACCTCACGGACTGCAGCGGTTCAAGGCGGCGGCTCACCACCACCTTCGCAAGGGCAATTAGGGATGGGCAATAAATGCTGGCCTTGCCAGCGAAGCCCACATCCCATGAATGAATAAAAAAAATCCAGGAGATTAAATTCCTGGAGACTCCGGGACATCCTGCAGAGTTGGAAACCCAACACACGACTCTGCCTCTCAGTACATGCCAAGTGTTGTCTTGTTTCCCCCACTCAATTCTTCACCCACAGCCCCTCCCCACTAGTATTTGTTTTTGTACCAATTCACTACTTTGTTGTTAATTGTGTTTGGAGGAGTTCCTTGATGTGGCCTGAGACTTTGAAAGTGCCACTGCTGTTTTAGTGACTGAATAAGCCCAATCCAGGTTTTACTGACTGGGGGATTTGGCAATTTAGTTACTGGAACTTTGGGGATCACATGACAGAATTCCACCAACTTATAATTCCATCCACTAACTTTCAGAAGGGAATTGGGTAAATGCTTGAAAAGGAAAAATTTGCTGGGCTACGGGGAAAGAGCGGGAGAGTGGGGCTAATTGGATAGTGCATTCAAAGAGCTGGCAGAGGCACGATGGGCTGAATGGCCTCCTTCTGTGCTGTATGATCTTGACCAGTCCCTGAGAGGACATTAGTAGTTACAGCGAGAGTTAGTGGTTAGTTTATATTGTCATCTGTTAGGGGTTGGAGAGCAATTGGCAGAGATTTTTCCTGAATTGGCCATGTTTCATTGTCTGTTTCCAGAGATAGCATAACTGGTAGGTGGGACGGCAGCATGTGAGGTCATACTGTCTACTGGAAGGGGTGAGCTTAATGGGCCTGATAGTCTTCATCTACTTTTGTATGTCTTTTTGTATGTGCAGACTGGGGAATCAATCTGGGTCCAGCCTAGTGTGTGGCTCAAAGAGTTCACCCAGTCAGTAACTGAGCCCAGGGACAATCAGAACTCATCTCTTCCCCTTTCTGTTCCCTTCAATGATCCATGCACAAATCAGGAGACACACAACAGTAAGTTTGTTCATTTTCAATCCACGTTTATTTTCAGATGTTAAACTTCTCACATTTCAGTTATTGAAACATGACTTGTAATATACGAAATATCACGCACAGGAAATGACTCTCTGGTCCATCCAGCCTTGTCCATCGCAATATATAGACCCCCCACCATGTGATCTCCTGGGAGAGGCGAAAAACCAGACATAAAAACCCAGGCCAATTTGGGAAAAAAATCTGGGAAATTCCTCTCCGATCCCCTTAGGCAATCGAAACTAGTCCAGGAGATCATTATGGCCCAAATATTCTAAGACAATTACTTTCTCACTTCAACTCTGCTAACATCAATTGAACACAGTCCCCAGGAGCCTGGTCTTCAGCAATCTCCAGTCTAGTTCTGTCGCAGCAGTCACAAACCCAATATTCAGCGATGACGAGAAACTGGTTGGCAGGTTGTCCAGAGTTGCCACTTCTGTCGTTCCAGGTGAAACGAAAACTGTCCCCAATCTTTTCTTTAAAGTGTTAACTGTGACACCGTTTAATTTGCTGGGAACATCCGTTCCTAAACATTGACAGGCCGAATTGGGGGTGGAATGTGGATCTAATTACCGGGATGCATCGGCACAATCTGCCTGGGGAAAATCTCTTAAGGCGTGACCTTCCCTGTTAAGACATTTTGTTAAGACGTCCTAACTTTGAAGGACAAACCCACTTGTTTTTCCCCTCCCTCCCCGACTCCCTAGCACACCCTAGAACCCAGTTTGTTGACACCCAAAGACAACCCAGAACGAGGAAAAGACATACCAACACTCCCCACTAGACCCAAGAGACAACCAGGTGGGTGGCAAATGCCGCGTCACTTGAAGAATGAAGAGGAGCTTACAAGGGAGCAGCTGACACGGGAACAGCTGACAAGGGAGCTGTGATCTTCATTCAGGCATTCTGCACACACTGCTGGTGACTAACCAAGTAGTACTGAGGACGAGGAAGGTGGAGGTACTTGTATGGGAACAGAGGCATAAATGACCAGGACAGACACAATAAAGTGAGCATTACCCATGAGTGCCGCACTGCTGGTATACCCTAATCTGACGGGCATTCCATCTCAACTGCCAGGCCATCAATCAGAAGCTGGCAGGATCCAAATCCAGATCCTGACAGTTCAGCTTACTGTTTGGATCTGGCGCCAGCACCCGTGAATAACACCCACTTTGATCTATTTGTCCTGGGAGCCGGAGAATCTGTTCACTTGCAGGTACAGTCCGCCCGTCTCACCCTGAGTACCAGTTGGACAGTGTCCAGCAGTGTGTGGAGGATGTCAGAATGAAAAATTCCCTAAAAAGGGTAGGGTCCTCTATACTCTAAAAATGACTTGGATTTCTCCCGTGGGTTCCTGAAATCAAAGTGTGTATTCAACACCCGGGTGTCCCTGAAGCACGGTTTGTGAGGTAACTAAAGGGTTAACCAGAACCACCACCTGCTGCAATTTCCTGGAGCATCCTGGAGATCAGGCAACCCTGAGCAACAGAATCCAGAAACAAAAGCACGAAAGACTGCCGGGCCTCCGCCCCGACAGCCTGAGGTCCTCTAGCAGATAGGTGATTATCCGGTGATGCGAGCAAGTCGATCGACCTGGTAAACCCCCCAAGTCCTGAAGATGTTCTGGACTACCTCAGTGTGGATCATCCACTAGTTAGGGTGGACTACAGAGCAGCTGAGTGTGCCGACTGTTGTGTTGTCCTCCCCGGGCCAAATGTGGCAGCAAGAGTGTCACCCCGTCGTTCAAGCTCCAATGGGAAGCAATGCGTCATCTTGACAGAGGGACCCAGGAAGGAGAGTCCCCACCCTGTTTGTTGTCATATTGTCTGTCTGCAGACACACTGACTTACCCTGCACCGGGTCTGAAAGTGGAGATGTCCTATTATACCGTTCACACCCCGAGCCTGTTGAAATGCCAAGTGAAATCACTGGCCAAGAAGACCATTCATCCTGTGGATACATTACTGGCAGAGCGATGGCCATCCAGAAAGCTCAACTGGAGAAATATCCCCAACAGTTGAGCCTTCTGGATGACGATCACTCGCTCTCACTCGCCCTGCATTCCAGGTCCTAATCTGGAATGACGGACTAGCAAGATACAAAGGACATCGTGCTCCGGATAAAGCCTTGAATAGGCTGGTGGAGGTGAATGGATTGGTGGTGGTGAGTGGAAGGGGCCTATAGATGGGGTGGGCTAAGCTACAAAGTGAGCAGTGCCCCCTCCCAACCTTGTGTGTCAATTCGGGAATGCCTGAAGGTTCTGCTACAGCAGATCCTCCACTTGCTCGCCAAAGAAGCCCTCGGCACCAATGGGCATCTGCAGAACCTGAAGGATCCCCAAGGTGTGAGGACAAACTAAGTGGCGATGCAAGATCCACTGGACGATAGATCCTGCTCCTACATTGAGAGCACCCACACAGTCTGCTGCTGCAGCAGATGCTCTCTGAAGGTGGTCCTCTCTGGCAGGGATTGCTCCCTCAACTCACCTGCTGGTCAGTGAAGCCAGCCCCAGTGGATTTGATGGCAGGGAATTCGGGATATGCGCCAAACCCTGCAGGAAGGTGCGCCAGACCCACATGTCCCACCATTTGGATTCTGGTGGGTGGAACAGGACTAGTTTCCTGGGCAGTTCCCTTCCTTCTGAGGCTTTCACGACTGAAGTTCACCAGCTGTACCAGCGAACCTTAAGTTGTGAGGCAGAGTGGCGGGGCTGTCTACCTTGGCCATAACTGGGGCGTGCCTATCAAGTCCGCCCAAACCGCCTTGGAAATTGGGAGGGGGAATACAACAAAGGTCGATGCCTGAGGCCTTTGCAATAACCCAGGTAAAGACTCAACCCACACAAGTGATGGGACTTCCGGAACTCACAGTTTCAGACTTGAAGTCACCCTTGTTTTGAATACATGCAAAAACCTCAACGCACGGAAGCTGTGGTTCCCAGTTTGGTTTCTGGAGCGCACGCACCCTCCCTGGGAGTGCCTCTCGAGTGTCGTAGGGAGCGGCTGAAGGTGGGTCCACAGCAGTGGGTGGGAGCCACAGATCTATAAATAGAGATCTGCAGCTGCACTCACCAAAGTGGACATCACCCGCAGCATAGGTTTCAGTTCCTTCAACTACGTTGGAGGCGTTGGTTCCTTTGTTATCATGCCTTTCAGTCTCTTTTATCTCCTTCTCAGAAGCATCTGGTTCTTCCCAGACCATGTCCAAGCCTGAGCTAAATGGTTCAGACAATTCATCCAGATTCTGTCTTATGTGTCTTTCTGGGAGGTCGTACCATAGATCCCATTCTTCATCTTCCGACTCATCCGGTTCCTCATGATCCACACACTGTGTCATGGGTTTTCTGTCTTCTGGAACAAAGTTTTCCTGGTTTCTCGTTTTTTTTCTTCTTCTTCTCTGCAGGGTTCTCCTACTAGGTGTTGGCTCATTATCCGCTGGTGGATCCAGACGCACTTGCTGTCCCAATGGCAGGATATGATTCCGGTGCAGTATTTTTATGGGTCCATTCCCACCTGCAGGTTTTAGCCGAAACACAGGTAGTTGTGACATTTGACTTTCAACAATGTAAGGTGTAGAAGCCCAGCGGTCTGCTAACTTATGTTCCCCTTGAAGTCCTAGGTTCCGTATGAGAACTCGGTCACCAGGCATGAGTTGGGAAAAACGGATCTTCTGGTCATACCTCTGCTTATTTCCTTTATTCTGTTTGGCAGAAACAGACTCAGCAAGTTCATAAGCAGCTTGCAATTCCTTTCTCATGTCAGATACATACTTGAGGTAAGTTCTCTGTGATGTGCCATCACTGGATACACCGAAACACAAATCCACCGGCATCCTCGCTTCACGTCCAAACATGAGGTAGTATGGTGAAAAACCAGTAGCGTCATTTCGGATACAATTATAAGAATGAACAAGATGTCCAATGTGCTGACTCCACTTGTTCTTTCGCTTTGAATCCAGCGTTCCAAGCATGTCTAACAAAGTACAGTTAAACCGCTCAGGTTGAGGATCTCCCTGAGGATGGTATGGAGTTGTTCTTGACTTCTCAATCCCGAGCATGGACAACAACTCATGTATAAGTCTACTTTCAAAGTCTCTACCTTGATCACTGTGTATTCGCTTTGGCAGTCCATAGTGGATGAGGTATTTCTCCCACAACACTTTGGCAACGATGGATGCTTTCTGATCCTTTATGGGAAAAGCTTGGGCATAGCGAGTATAATCACAGAAAAAATCACAGAAACCCCACAGTGCAGATAGAGGCCATTTCGGCCCATCGAGCCTGCACCGACACATATCCCACCCGATCCCCACAACCCCTACACCAACACATATCCCACCCTATCCCCGTAACCTCACGTAACCTCACATAATGATCTGTAATGACCAAGACATTTGCGGTATTGCTGGAATCGGGTTCGATGGACAGAAAATCCATACAGACAAGGTCTAGAGGTCCATCACTTTGCATGTGAAACAGAGGAGCAACTCTTTTAGGTAAAGTCTTTCTCTGGACACAACGTGCACAGGACTTGCAGAACTCCTCAACCGCAGAATTCATACGCGGCCAATAGAATCTGTCCTTGACCAACCCATAGGTCTTATCTACTCCCAGATGACCTGCGTCATCATGCAAAGACTTCATCACTATTTCCCTGTACTTTTCAGGCAGGACCAACTGTGAATGACATGGTTTAGTGGGTGGGTGAGTGATTCTACACAACACTCCCTCTTTAATTTCCAAGTGGTCCCATTCTCTTAGGAGCAGACGACAGTCAGGATGTTTTGATTTGTCGATCTGTGTAATATCACCCAGACGGAGAGCTGAAAACACCTCATGAATACAGGGATCCTCCTGTTGTGCTTTGGATATTTTAGATGAACACAACATGGGTAAGTTTTGTACATCCAAACTGGAAATGTTGCAAAATGCCTGGGGAACAGCATGCATTGACGCTCCCAAGTGGTCAATCTCTCGGGCATGAAATGAATTCTTTGGTCCAGATACCATGGACATCTGACACATTACTTTCACATCTGCTGAAGCAACATCTTTCCACTCTGGTTTCTGGTAGTGTGGGCGATGAGACAGAGCATCTGCGTCAATGTTCTGGTTCCCAGGTCTGTACCTGAGACTAAAGTCATAAGCAGATAATGCAGCAAGCCAGCGGTGGCCGGTGGCATCAAGTTTTGCCGAAGTCAACACATAGGTTAATGGATTATTGTCTGTCCTCACTTCAAACTTCGCTCCATACAGATAATCCTGCAGCTTATCCACCACCCCCCACTTCAACGCCAAGAATTCTAGCTTATGAGCTGGGAAGTTACGCTCTGATGGCGTAAGACTGCGACTGATGAACGCTACGGGTCTCAGCCCTGCTCCTTGGTCCTGATACAACACACCACCCAACCCTTCTTGACTGGCATCCACGTGTAGCACATATGGCAGCTGTGGGTTTGCAAAAGCCAACACGGGGGCTTGAGTAAGACTTTGCTTTAAGGTGTGGAAGGCCTCTTCGCATTTCTCATCCCATCTAACACCAAAAGGCTCAGAGGGTTTGAAATAGTCCTTGTTCTCTTTACCTTTAGCCTTTTTCTTCCTCTCGGCTGGTGGGAGGTAACCAGCCAGCAGCTGATTCAGAGGATGGGCCACTTTGGAGTAATCCTGCACAAAGCGCCTGTAATATCCGCAGAACCCAAGAAATTACCGCAAGGCAGTCACTGTGTTCGGTTTGGGCCATGTGGTAACAGCTTCGATCTTGGATGGATCTGTGGCTACTCCATCCTGTGATACAATATGCCCCACATAGGACACGGATGTTTGGCAAAACTGACACTTGTCCAATGATAGCTTGAGACCTTCATCCTCCAGGCGACCAAGCACGTTCAGCAACCGAGCTTCGTGTTCTTCAAGGGTTGCCCCAAACACAATGATATCGTCCAAGTACACCAATACTTCGAGCAAGTTCATGTCCCCAACTGTTTGTTCCATTATTCTTTGAAAAGTTGCTGGAGCGCCTGAAACTCCCTGTGGCATCCTTTCAAATTGGTAGAACCCAACTGGACATATAAAGGCTGTCTTTTCTTTGTCCGATTCACTCATCGGTATTTGGTAGTATCCACTTCTGAGATCCAACACACTGAACCACTTGCTTCCATTAAGACAAGCCAGTGCATCCTCAATTCTTGGAACGGTGTATTGGTCAGGAATAGTACGTCTGCTAAGCGTCCTAAAGTCCACACACATCCGAACCTTTCCGTTCTTTTTCCTCACCACCACTATAGGAGATGCATAAGGACTCCTGGACTCGGTAATGATCTCAGCTTCTTTTAACTGCGACAGGTGCTGTCTCACTGCTTCGATGTCAGCTGGTGCCAGCCGTCGCGACCTCTCCCGAAAGGGTTTCTCCTCGGTAATTCTGGTAGAATGGCGAGTACTCTTACTACAACCAACATCAAACTCATGAGTAGAGAAAACTCCTCTCTGCTCCATCATCTTCCTGACTAATCGGTCCTTCCATTCTTTAGGAACGAATGAATCTCCAAAGTTGAAGGAGGAGGGTGTCAGATCTCCGGTTGAGTTAACTTTGGACTCTTCCTTCACATGCGACGACAGTACATTTACAGGAAACAGATGCGCAATCGGCATTCCTTTCCTCAATGTGATTCCTTTGCCTGACATATTCCTCACGGTCACTGTAACTCTCCTTGACATCACAGCTGTCGAGGTCTGCAACTCTGGTCTCACCAGAAGCTCATTTGGAAACCGTGACTCTTCTGCAGGATCATCAGGTGACTCTATCAGAATGGCTTCAGTACCTGGCGTTCCAGGGAATTTTGGTATCCCAGGGATTCTAGCCACTCCTCCAGGACGCAGGGTGATAGGTTTGGCTCGAACTTACCACAAAATTCCTCTTTTGCTATCATCTACGTCGGAAGAAAGTTCAGGCAGTTTCTCTAAAGCCTTTTTGAAAACAGGGTGAATGTGTCTGGTGCTCAAGAAGTTTTCACCTCCCTGCTCTTTGCAGCTTGTCAGGAGTCGTCTCACTACGGGTGTATTACTGCCAACCAGCATGGAAACCTCACCTTTCACCATGGGGTCAGGGCAAACCAACACAAGTGCATCAATGGTCTCAGTGGTCCCTACATCAGCTTCCAAGAACTCCAACCTCAGCGAAAAATAGCCATCATATGGGTAATCAGCAGGACTAAGGCCCCAGATCTGCAGAAGACTGATTGGTGTTAACGGCAAATGCGTCAGGTATCGGTCATAGAAAGATCTGTACAGTATGGTAACCTGAGAACCCGTGTCGAGGATAGCTTTAGTATAAATGCCTTCAATCTGTATTGATACAGCAGAACTCGGCCCTACTAAACCTTCAGGTATGATGTCTTTCATATCCCCTCGTCTATTATTGCACTCGTGTCTTAACTACAGGGACAGCAGGCCGTTCCGTTACTGTGCCCGTTTGTAGTTTCCCGACTTCTTGGTAAGTTTTATGAGACGGTCATTTACTTTTTTTAGATTTTCCTCACCTCTACATTCTCGCTTGAAATGTCCATCCTTTCCACAGTTATAACAAAAGACTCCAGGTCTATCTCCTTCATGGGGATATCCTTTAGAGGAATCATTCATTTTGCTGTTAGACTTCGCAGGGTGTTCAACCTTTTTCACCCGTGCGTCATCCCTTTCTGTGTTGGGCTTAGACCGAAAATATGCCATCTCGGCTCTCATGACATTTATTTCCTTCTTCAGCTGTTCCATCTCAGGGTTGACATCACCCTTAGGAGTAGGAACTGTAACAGGAGTCACAAGCTTGGACATCACAGCACTCTTTGCTACATTCCGGGCCTGAAGCATATCCTCCTCCTCTCTGACTTCCCTTAGCAGCTCAGTGAAGGTAGGTGGATCGCGCAACTTATGGGTCATGCGTATGCAAAGAGCAGTCACGTCTTCGAGCAATGCACCTCGCACAACCTGTTCAATGCGGAATCGATTAATTTCAGGCAACTCAATCCTTCTTTTCCGTAACATACAATGCAGCAGTTTGTCTATTCTCAGCAGATAACTGGACAGCTTCTCTCCCTCACACTGGAATGTGCTTCTGAATCTGACCATCAAATCTGAAATGGTTTCAGTAGTTCCAAAGGCAATTTCTAGAGCCTGCATGTAGTCAAAGGAAGTAGCAGAGGTGTTCTGCGCCTTTAAGAATCTTACAATGTCAGCAGCAGGACCCTTAAGGCTTTCTACTATTCTCTGCCTCTTCACATTGTCACTGCACTGCCATTCCTCTAGCAGAGGCAGGGTCTGCTCAGCCCAAGCGTCATACTCCTCTTCCCCACTGGGAGTTGGTCTCACTCCTGAGAACATACGGAGCTTACGGTATCCCTGAGCCTCGAAGGGCAGATTGGTGCATTTATCCACCAGAGAACTAATGGCATTGACCAACTGAGTGTTCATATCCGGGGCCGAAGGACCTATCAGACCTTTGACATCAGCAACAGTCTTTCCTTCTTGTCTCAAGAATGACAACAACTTGGTCTGAAACCCTTCTTCTTCCTTAGTAGTAATAGGGACAAACTGAACTGGCCAGGGACTAGCCTCTTCAGAAAGCCCAACTGCCTCAGGTAAACCATGACCTCTCAGGTTCTCTGATGTCTGGATCAACACAAACTGCTTCTTGGTAGCTGTATCCAAGCAGCGCTCAACTATCCTAACCTTTCCAAAGGCTTTGACACAATTCAGAGCCCTTAGCAAGACATCATCAGGGTCATCGTTAGCAACACCATTCAGCACAATGGCATGGGTAGTAGCTATCTGCTTCCATTTGCACCAAGCTTCAACCTCAATAACATCCATCTTTTATGCTCAAACAGCCCAGTAGAAACCACAAACCACTCTCTTAGCAACGAGCATTCAATACTGTTAGTATACTGACATAAATAGACCACAATCCCGGACGAGCCCCCAAAATGTAACCCCTTCACGGTTCTCTAGATATATGTGAGATGCGGTCTCTGTTGTAGACAGTATTCTATAGTCCAGTAAGGAGATCACTACTACAATGGCTTAATTCTAATTATCTTACTTTATAGTTTTAACGTCAGACAGTATAAGAAGATTACGGGTCAATGACCTAAATTAGACATTTGCATACATTAGAATGAATCTAGACACAATAAACATACATTCTCCATTTATATGGATTCAAAGGAGAATCTGTCCCTGTGTCCAAATTCGAGTGCACTCTTTCGTTGGCGCGCTTAAGTTGGAGCTCATGGTATGTATAATGTCTGCAAGACTTACGACTCCGAACCCCTTCGTTGAATTCTCTTCACGATCACTGAATCCCACTTTGAGTTCTGGATGCAGAGCTACTAATACGAAGGGCGGCGGCCGAGTTTGGAAGCCCGGGACGGGATGCGGCAGCCATTTGCCTCCTGGGCCCTCTTTTCAGAGCTCCTGCCCTCCTTTCTTCCAGTCGCTCCTTTTTCCCACTCGAAAACCCCGACTCCACCCCTTCCTCCTGGGGTTTCTGCCTGGAGACTGCGCAGCCTCACTGTCTGCAACAGTTGATACTGGTGCAGAATTATGGAAAGTCTGCCCTTAGTCACATTGTGTCCTTAAAAGTTCTTGCCGTACCTTCACATGGGCAACTTTAACCCAGGGATTTATAACAATGATAATACAGTGTCTAAGTTAAAGATTGATAACCATACTTAGCGTACATAACATTTCCAGTGGGTATTACAGATGCATTGCTGGTCATATTCCAAAATTCGATAGACTCTGGAACAGTACCCATGGATTGGCGGGTAGCTAATGTTACCCCACTGTTCAAAAAAGGTGGTAGAGACAAAACGGGGAATTACAGACCGGTAAGCCTGACATCGGTAGTGGGGAAAATGCTAGAGTCCATTATAAAAGATGTAATAGCAGAGCACTTGAAAAACAGTGACCGGATCGGACAAAGTCAACATGGATTTACAAAAGGTAAATCGTGCTTGACTAATCTACTGGAATTTTTTGAGGACGTAACTGGTAAAATAGATAAGGGACAACCAGTGGATGTGGTGTATTTGGACTTTCAAAAGGCTTTTGATAAGGTCCCGCATAAGAGGTTAGTGTGTAAAGTTAAGGCACATGGGATTGGGGGCAAGGTATTGACTTGGATAGAGAACTGGTTGGCAGACAGAAAGCAAAGAGTTGGAATAAACGGCTCTTTTTCCGAGTGGCAGGCAGTGACTAGTGGGGTACTGCAGGGATCGGTCCTTGGACCCCAGCTATTCACAATATATGTTCATGATCTGGACGAGGGAACTAGATGTAATATCTCCAAGTTTGCAGACGACACAAAGCTGGGTGGGCGTGTGTGCTGTGAGGAGGATGCCGAGAAACTCCAGTATGATTTGGACAGATTGGGTGATTGGGCAGAAGCATGGCAGATGCACTATAACGTGGATAAATGCGAGGTTATCCACTTTGGTGTCAAAAACAAGAAGGCAGATTATTATCTGAATGGCAATAGATTGGGAGAAGGGGAAGTGCAACGAGACCTGGGCGTCCTTGTGCACCAGTTGCTGAAGGTAAGCATGCAGGTGCAGCAGGCGGTTAAGAAGGCAAATGGTATGTTGGTCTTCGTAGCGAGAGGGTTTGAGTAGAGGAACAAGGATGTCTTGCTGCAGTTGTACAGGGCCTTGGTGAGACCACATCTTGAGTAATGTGTGCAGTTTTGGTCGCCTTATCTGAGGAAGGATGTTCTTGCCATGGAAGGAGTGCAGTGAAGATTCACCAGGCTGATACCTGGGATGGCAGGAATGACGTATGAGGAGAGTTTGGGTTGATTGGGCTTGTACTCGCTGGAGTTTAGAAGAATGAGAGGGGATCTCATTGAAACTTATAAAATTCTAACAGGACTAGACAGACTAGATGCAGAAAGGATGTTCCCGATGGTAGGGGAGTCCAGAACCAAGGGTCACAGTCTAAGGATATGGGGTAAACCATTTAGGACATCGAGGAATAAACATCCACAGTGCTATTCTACATTAACAGTTGCGTCGAGGTCGTCACGACCCATAAAAATATCAGGACATACCCAACCAGAAACCCTGGATGAACGGAGAGGTCCGCTCACTGTTGAAAGCACGCGACGCAGCATTTAAATCTGGCGACGCGGTGGCTTACAGTGCAGCTAGGACCAACCTAAAAAAGGGTATCAGGACTGCCAAAAGGAAACAGACACTGCGGATAGAGGATCATTTCCACAACAACTCGGACCCCCGGCGCATGTGGCAAGGCATCCAGTCCATCACTGACTACAAGAGCAAAAACACCAGCCCCCCGGTTAGCGATGCCTCCCTTCCAGAGGAGCTTAACAACTTCTACGCTCGCTTCGACAGGGACAACAGGGAGCCGGCTACCAAAGCCTTGCCACCCCCGGAAGACCAGGTGCTCACTCTGTCGACCTCCGACGTAAGGGGTGTTCTACGCGGAGTGAACACATGAAAGGCTGCTGGACCGGATAGCATTCCTGGACGGGTACTCAAGGAATGTGCTGATCAGCTGGCTGATGTCTTCACCGCCATCTTCAATCTGTCATTGGCCCAGGCAGTAGTCCCTACATGCTTCAAGACCGCTACCATTATTCCTGTGCCAAAGCAAACGGCTGTGATGTGCCTGAACGACTATCGACCTGTCGCACTCACACCCATCATAATGAAGTGTTTCGAGAGACTGGTCCTGGCTCACATCAAAGCCAGTGTTCCTGCCTCTCTTGACCAACACCAGTTTGCCTATCGTGCAAACAGATCAACGGAGGATGCAATCACAACTGCTCTACACTCTGCACTGAATCACTTAGATGGTAAAGAGACCTACATCAGAATGCTGTTCATAGACTACAGCTCAGCATTCAACACTATCGTCCCCAACAAGCTGGCCACCAAACTCCACACTCTTGGCCTGAATACTTCCCTCTGCAACTGGACCCTGGACTTCCTAACAAACAGACCCCAGTCTGTCAAATTAGGTAACCACACCTCCCCCCACTGACCCTGAACACGGGGGCCCCACAAGGATGTGAGCTGAGCCCCCTCCTCTACTCCCTCTTCACCCACGACTGTGTGGCTGTTCATGGTTCCAACACCATCATCAAGTTTGCGGATGATACCACGGTAGTAGGCCATATCACCAACAATGATGAGTCAGCATACAGGGAGGAGGTCCAGCATCTCGTGAAGTGGTGCGCCGATAACAACCTGGCCCTTAACATCAAGAAAACTAAAGAAATCATTGTGGACTTCAGGAAGTCTAAAGGCGGAAGTCACACCCCCATCCACATCGATGGGGCTGTGGTGGAAAGGGTGGACAGCTTTAAGTTCCTCGGAGTCCACATCACGGAAGACCTCTCCTGGTCCCTCAATACCTCCTCTCTGGTGAAGAAGGCCCAGCAGCGCCTATATTTCCTAAGGAGGCTGAAGGGATGTAACCTGTCACCCCTGATCCTCTCTAACTTTTACCGCTGCACAATAGAGAGCATCCTGATGAACTGTATCACAGTATGGTATGGCAGCTGTAGCTACTATGACCGGAAAGCCCTGCAGCGGGTAGTCAAAACTGCCCAACGCATTACCGGCACCCGGCTACCGACCATAGAGCACATATACCAGAAACGCTGTTTACGGAGGTCACGGACCATCATCAAAGACCCTACCCACCCCAGCCACAGTCTGTTCGCCCTCCTGCCATCTGGGAGACGCTACAGATGCATTCGCACCCGAACGACCAGATTTAGGAACAGCTTCTTTCCCAGGGCTGTCATCCTACTGAACTCCACAAATAAACTCTAAAGCCTGCACATCTGCCAATGCACTTTATTATGGTTATGTTTATGTTAATGTATTACAAGCCAAATGAATGTTGAATGTTTAAATGTCTTAATCTAAATGTACGCTCTCGGGAGCCGCAAGCCTACATTTCGTTGTACTGCACTTGTGCACTAACAATGACAATAAAGTTGATTATGATTATTATGAGGAGGAATTTCTTCACCCAGAGAGTGGTGAACCTGTGGAATTCTCTAGCACAGAAGGCAGCAGAGGCCAATTTATTATATATATTCAAGAAGGAGTTGGATATATTTCTTAAGGCTAAAGGGATCAAGGGATATGGGGAGAAAGCAGGGGCAGGGTACTGAATTTAGATGATCAGCCATGATCTCATTGAATGGCGGAGCAGGCTCGAGGGGCCGAATGGCCTACTGCTGCTCCTATCTTCCAAGTTTCTATGTTTCTATTGCCAACATATATCACTTTACTAATATCCATTAATAAATGCTAAAGTATTGTTTTATTAGTTGTTCAGACCATGTCTGCACTCTGCAGAACTAATACAATTCCGTGACGTGTAGACCACGCTTGGTATTCTGGTTCCCACATCAGTAGAACTTTGGAATGAAAATGACACAATGGCAGAAGCTGGGATGGTATTAATGCCGTGTTGGGAGTTACCACCACCATAATCTCTAGCCACTCCCTGCCAGCTCCCGACCGGGTGAGCTCACAAGGCAAAGTCTACTAACAGACTGAGATGATGTTTCATCGAGGAAAGGCTGGCTAAAGAAATAAAAACTACACAAACCAGAAGGTCTCACAATGAGGTACAAAGTCAGATTTACAGACCGGCATTTTAATATTACAGATAGATTTAAATTTGGCCTAGAAATTCAGTAGGCTTAGCGCCCCATTTGGGGCGCTGGAGGGCCTAGCGCCGGAGTTATGGCCAGCTGGCAAATTCAGTGGGGCCCTTCCGTCGGCGTTACACCGGTTGCGCTGCGCCGGCACCGATGACGTCATCGGTGTGCGCAGCGTCCCGGTTGCCGTGGTGACGGGCCCCAGCGCCGAAATTGATGTTGCGGCCGCCTCGCCCGTGGCAGCCGCAACTAAGACTTTGGCAACCGAGTCTTGCAGGAGTTAGCGCCGGCGCATTAAGGTCGCGCGGCGGCCGGCCGCTTTCCCGCCGGCCGCCTGCCCGCACCTCCCTCCCCGGACTCCTCCACCCCCCCCTGCGGAACAGATGCGTCTGGCCTGCAAGCCCGGCACTTGTCCGAGGTGCCGGGCTCATTTTTTACAACATTTGAACGGCCAGCGGGCGGGTGCAGGCAGCTCCTCCTTAACTGAAGGAGGAGGCCTGCACTTCCCCAGCCTGCCGCACCGCATCGGGTGCCGCAGCCCCGGAATTGCGCCGCAATGCGGCAGTCAGCGCCCATTTCGAGGCGCTGACACCCTCTAGTAGCGCCGGCAGCCGTTTGGGCGCGGCGCTGCTGAATTTTTGGCGCGCGCAGGGGGACTTAGCGCCGGCGCTAAATTTCCGGCGCTAAAGCCCTGGCACGGCGCCAACTGAATTTCTAGGCCAAAGTACTTTCGGTACTGTGGCTAGAAAAACAATCCAAAATAAAATAAAATATCAGTGGACAAGGTCTTTGAGGATGCATAAATAATCTGAATGTTATACCTTTAATTTCTTTGGTTTCAATTTGCTTCTTTGCTAAATATGTCAAATGCCCAAGAAGGAAAGTGAGAAACCAGTAAAACTGGCATGTCTGAATCCAGGAGGCATCATCCCAGAGGGAAACACCCTCAGCTAATTTATATATCAGCGTAGCCCTGACGGTATGTCATGGTACAGTGTCAAAAGGGAATTGTTTTAAATCATTAGCAAACTGAATTGAACTTGTACTCAAAGCACTGCAAGGCGTTAACAATAAAAGCATTCTTGCTTGTCACAGGGTGAGGCATCACGGCACAGACTCAAGTTAACACTCCCGAGGTCACAGATAAATAGAGTGACGACCCTGACTGCGACACAAGTATACAACCTTCTCAAATAAAAGCAGGAAATGGTGAGAGTGCAGAGCAGGTTGATTGGCATCTTTAAGAGACAGACTAGTTAATGCTGGGTGTAACCCTTATTGCATCTTGACCGAACAGTAATGAATAGAGGAGACGGAATGAACCTTTTACTATTCCCCAGCACCCCCTTCAGGTAACACCCGGGAACTGGGACAAACTTCATTGAAGCAAAACTCAAAACACAACACTCCTTTCCCCCAGATAAAACCCCTTAGTCCTCCAGGCGTCTGGGACGGAATCTAACCCTACTTGAGCGCCGCTGGACAGGCATAGTCGGGGTGGCACTGCTAGCCGCAGGAAAACCTTCCTCCGTGGCTGATGACTCCGTGACACCTTCTGTCGATGTGGCTTCCGTCGTTGTTGCAGGAAGCAGGCCGTCACTGCCTGGCAGAGGTGGCGGAGACAATGGCTTAGCCTGTGACGTCTCTATTACTCTCACCGGAGTATGACTCCGTAGCTGGTCTACGTGGCGTCTGTGTAGCTGGCCATCAGGTGTACGGACGCTGTACGACAGGGGACCCGTGGCCTGCTCCACCACGGCAGGCATCCATTTGTCTCCTCCTGCATAGCAACGGGCAAACACAGTCTCTGACGGCTCGAACTGCCTGGCAGTGCCCTGGTGCTTCTTAGCCAGCTCCTCTTGCTTTGTGTGCATCTCAACCCTGTAGTCTGGGTGTAGCCGGTCCAGTGCAGTCGCCAGCCGGCGACCCATCAGCATAGAGTCATAGAGTCATAGAGTTTTACAGCACAGAAAGAGGCCCTTCGGCCCATCGTGTCTGCGCCGCCCATCCATCCCTGTCCAGTCTAATCCCATTTTCCAGCATTTGGTCCATAGCCTTGTATGCGATGGCATTTCAAGTGCTCATCCAAATGCTTCTTGAATGTTGTGAGGGTTCCTGCCTCCACCACCCTATCAGGCATTGAGTTCCACATTCCAACCACCCTCTGGGTGAAAAAGTTCCTCCTCAAATCCCCTCTAAATCTCCTGCCCCTTACCCTGAAACTATGCCCCCTTGTTATTGACCCCCCTACTAAGGGGAAAAGTTCCTCTTTATCCACCCTATCTATGCCCCTCATTATTTTGTACACCTCAATCAGGTCCCCCCTCAGCCTTCTCTGCTCCAAGGAAAACAACTCCAGCCTGTCCAGCCTCTCTTCATAGCTGAGGCGCTCCATCCCAGGTAACATCCTGGTGAATCTTCTCTGCACCCTCTCCAAAGCAATCACATCCTTCCTATAGTGAGGCGACCAGAACTGCACACAGTACTCCAGCTGTGGCCTCACCAGCGTTTTGTACAGCTCCATCATAACCTCCCTGCTCTTATATTCTATGCCCCGGCTAATGAAGGCAAGTGTCCCATATGCCTTTTTAACCACCTTATCTACCTGCTCCGCTGCCTTCAGGGATCTATGTACATGTACACCAAGGTCCCTCTGACCCTCTGTACTTCCTAGGGTCCTACCACTCATTGTGTATTCCCTTGCCTTATTTGTCCGTCCAAAATGCATCACCTCGCACTTTTCAGGGTTAAATTCCATTTGCCACTTTTCCGCCCATCTGACCAACCCGTTTATATCGTCCTGTAGCCGGAGGCTTTCCTCCTCGCAATTTACCACCCCACCAATTTTCGTGTCATCTGCGAACTTACTGATCATACCTTTTACATTCTCATCCAAATCATTTATGTAGATCACAAACAATAAGGGACCCAGTACCAATCCCTGAGGTACCCCACTGGACACAGGCTTCCAGTCACAAAAGCAACCTTCGACCATCACCCTCTGCCTCCTGCTACTCAGCCAGTTTAGGATCCAACGCGCCAAGGCACCCTGGATCCCATGGGCTCTTACCTTCTTGACCAGTCTCCTATGCGGGACCTATCGAAAGCTTTACTGAAGTCCAAGTAAACCACATCCACAGCATTTCCCTCATCCACCCCACTAGTCAGCCCTTCGAAAATTGTCAGACATGATTTACCCTTGACAAAGCCATGCTGACTATCCCCGATTAATCCTTGCCTCTCCAAGTGGATATTAATTTTGTCCCTCAGAATATTTTCCAATAATTTCCCCACCACAGATGTTAGACTCACTGGCCTGTAATTCCCTGGTTTATCCCTGCTACCCTTCTTGAATAATGGTACTACGTTAGCTGTTCTCCAGTCCTCTGGTACATCCCCTGTGGCCAGAGAGGTTCTGAAAATTAGTGTCAGAGCCCCTGCAATCTCCTCCCTTGCCTCCCACAGCAACCTGGGATACATCTCGTCCGGGCCTGGGGATTTATCCACTTTTTGGCCTGCTAAAACCGCTAGCACCTCCTCCCTCTCGATGCTAATATGTTCAAGTATGTCACAGTCCCCTTGCCCGATTTCTATGTCTGCATCGTCTTTCTCCATAGTGAACACAGATGCAAAAAATTCATTTAAAACCCCACCTACATCCTCTGGCTCTACACACAGATTGCCACTTTGGTCCCTAATGGGCCCTACACTTTCCCTGGTTATCCTCTTGCCCTTAATATACTTATAAAACATCTTAGGATTTTCCTTTATTTTGCTCGCCAGTGTTATTTCATGGCCCCTCCTCGCCCTCCTAATTTCTTTTTTAAGTATGCCCCTGCACTTTTTATACTCCTCTAGGGCTTCTTCTGTCTTTAGTCTTTTGTAACTGCCAAAAGCCTCCCTTTTATTTCTAATGCACTTTTGTATATCCCTTGTCAACCAAGGTTCCCTTTGCTTGTTGGTCCCACCCTTGACCTTTACAGGAACATGTTGGCATTGTACTCTCTCTATTTCCCTTCTGAAAGTCTCCCACTGTTTTGATGTGGATTTTCCTATAAGCAGCTGCTCCCAGTCCACTTTGGCCAGATCCTGCCTTATCATATTAAAATCGGCCTTCCCCCAATTTAGAACCCTTATTTCCGGGCCGTCTTTGTCTTTTTCCATGACCACCTTAAATCTCACCGAATTATGGTCACTGTCGCCAAAATGCTCTCCTACTGATACTTCCACCACTTGCCCGGCTACATTCCCCAGAATTAGGTCCAGTACCGCCCCCTCTCTTGTAGGACTTTCTACATGTTGGCTCAAAAAGCTCTCCTGGATGCACTTTAAGAATTCTGCACCCTCTAAGCCTTTCACACTCTGACTGTCCCAATTTATATTGGGGAAGTTGAAATCCCCCACTATTATTACCCTATTATTTTCGCACTTCTCTGAGATTTGCCTACATATCTGTTCCTCTATCTCCCCCTGACTGTTTGGGGGCCTATAGTACACTCCCAGCAAAGTGCTTGCCCCCTTTTTGTTTTTAAGTTCTACCCATATGGCCTCATTAGAGGATCCCGCTAATATATCATCCCTCCTTACAGCAGTAATTGACTCCTTAATTAATATTGCAACACCCCCTCCCCTTTTACACCCCCCTCTGTCTCGCCTGAAGATTCTATACCCCGGAATATTGAGCTGCCAGTCCTGACCCTCCCTCAACCATGTCTCCGTGATCGCAACAATATCGTACTCCCATGTGTTCAACAACAACTTCAGTTCATCCACCTTATTTGCAATACTCCTTGCATTAAAATAAATGCCTTCCAGCCGTGCCATATTCTCTTTTGCCTTCACATATTTGCCCTGCCTTCCCAGCTGACTTGTTTTTCCCTCTGTATTTGGCCATAAATCACCCCCTGCTATAGCTCCACTCTGTACCCCAACCCACTGCCAAGTTAGTTTAAACCCTCCCCAACAGTGCTAGCAAACCTCCCCGCAAGGATATTGGTTCCCCTCTGGTTCATGCTGTGATAACAGGAACCTGGCTAATCTGGTTTGCCAGTCCCCCACCGATATCCTCACCAGTGCCTCTTTTGTGGTTTGCACCATCCTCTCTGCCTGCCCGTTAGAGGAGGGATGATAGGGCGCTGTGGTTACATGGCGGATCCAGTTTCTGCCAGCTAAAGCCTTGAACTCCGCTGACGTGAAGGCTGCTCCATTGTCCGAAACCAGCACGTCGGGGACCCCAGGTGTGGCAAACAGCAAACGCAACGCGTTGATCACTGCACTGGATGTCATGGAGCTCATGATAGCCACCTCCAGCCATTTCGAATGAGAATCCACCACTATCAAAAAGACCTTCCCCTGAAATGGCCCTGCAAAGTCAATGTGGAGTCTTGACCATTTACGAGTGGTCCACTCCCAGGGGTGAAGGGGAGCCTTGGATGGGCTTGGCGAGTCAGCTGACATGTCTCACAGCTCTTTACCACCTCCTCCATGTCTCGGTCCAACCCCGGCCACCAGACATAGATTCTCGCCAACGCCTTCATGTGCACAATCCCAGGGTGTGAGTCATGCAGCATTTTCAGCACCTCCTCTCTTGCGGTGGCAGGAACCACCACACGGCTTCCCCAGAGCACGCAGTTCTTGTGTGCAGACAGTTCATGGTGCCTCTGAACGAAGGGCTTGAAATGCTCCTCCTGGACCTTGGAGGGCCAGCCATGCAGCAGCCAGCGTAGCACCCGTGATAAGACTGGATCTTTCTGTGTGAGGCTGCCAATCCGCTGGGCATGGAGTGGGGCGTCCGGAACCTCCTCCAGTAGCAGCACCTCCAGGGGTGGTGGCGTCTCAGCCATCGGCCGGTTCAAAGGCAAGCGACTCAGAGCATCAGCATTAGCCAGCATCTTCTGAGGCCTGTAGCAAAGTTCATAACTGTAGGCCCCCAACATCAGACTCCACCGAAGCATACGCGGTGATATAATAATAATAATAATAATAATCAACTTTATTGTCATTGTTACTGCACAAGTGCAGTACAATGAAATGTAAGCTTGCGGCTCCCAAGAGTGTACATTTTGGTTAAGACATTTAACATACATTTGGCTTGTAACATAAACATAAACATAATAAAGTGCATTGACAGATGTGCAGGCTTTAGAGTTTATTTGTGGAGTTCAGTAGGATGACAGCCCTGGGAAAGAAGCTGTTCCTAAATCTGGTCGTGCGGGTGCGAATGCATCTGTAGCGTCTCCCAGATGGCAGGGGGGCGAACAAACTGTGGCTGGAGTGGGTAGGGTCTTTGATGATGGTCAATGACCTCCGTAGACAGCGTTTCTGGTAGATGTTCTCTATGGTCGGTAGCCGGGTGCCAGTAATGCGTTGGGCAGTTTTGACTACCCACTGCAGGGCTTTCCGGTCATAGGAGGGAAAGATGCTATACCACACTGTGATACAGTTCATCAGGATGCTCTCTATTGTGCAGCGGTAAAAGTTAGAGAGGATCCGGGGTGAAAGGTTGCACCCCTTCAGCCTCCTTAGGAAATATAGGCGCTGCTGGGCCTTCTTCACCAAAGAGGAGGTATTGAGGGACCAGGAGAGGTCTTCCGTGATGTGGACTCCGAGGAACTTAAAGCTGCCCACCCTTTCCACCACAGCCCCTTGGATGTGATGATCTGGGGCATGGGCTTGGAGTGATGCAGGAGCCCCAAGAGTGGCTTGTGGTCTGTGTAGATGATGAACTGTCTCCCTAACAGGTACTGGCTGAACTTCTTTACCCCAAATATGATGGCTAGGGCCTCCTTGTCAATCTGGGCGTAATTACGTTCTGTTGTTGAGAGTATTCTTGAGGCAAAACTGATAGGCGCGTCCCGGCAATCTGGCTCTATGTGACCCAACAGAGTCACATAGACCCAACAGAGCTCCCAGCCCGTATGGTGAGGCATCACACACCAACACCAATGGCTTGTTTTCATCATAGTATGCCAGAACCTTATCTGCTTGTAGCAGTTCCTTTGCCTGTCTGTAGGCTGTTTCGTGAGCTGAGGTCCAGTTCCACTGATAGCGGATGCACTAAGGATGATTTTTCAGAATTCATTAGACTCGGGAACAGTGCCGATGGATTGGAGGGTAGCTAACGTTACCCCACTATTCAAAAAGGGGGGTAGGGAAAAAGCAGGTAATTACAGACCTGTAAGCCTTACATCAGTTGTGGGCAAAATGCTGGAGTCCATCATTAAGGATGAAATAGCGGAGCACTTAGCAAATGGGGACAGGATAGGACAGAGTCAACATGGATTTACAAAGGGTAAATCGTGCTTGACTAATCTATTGGAATTTTTTGAGGGAGTAACTGGTAGAATAGATGGGGGAGAGCCAGTAGATGTGGTGTACCTGGACTTCCAAAAGGCCTTCGATAAGGTCCCACATAAAAGATTAGCATGGAAAATTGAGGCTCATGGGATAAAGGGGAAAGTTTTGGCGTGGATAGGGAACTGGCTGTCAGATAGAAAACAGAGAGTTGGAATAAACGGCTCATTTTCTGAATGGCAGGCAGTAACAAGTGGGGTACCACAGGGATCTGTCCTGGGCCCCCAGCTGTTCACAATTTACATTAATGACCTGGATCAGGGAGTCGGATGCAGCATTTCCAAATTTGCAGACGACACTAAACTAGGAGGGGGGGTGGGCTCAGAGGAAGAGACCAGGAAGCTCCAGAGCGATTTGGACAGACTGGGCGATTGGGCGGATAAATGGCAGATGCACTATAATGTGGACAAGTGCGAAGTTATCCACCTTGGGTGCAGGAACGGGAGGGCAAATTATTATTTAAATGGCAATAGATTGGGAGAGGGGGAAGTACAGAGAGACCTGGGTGTTCTTGTACACCAGTCACTGAAGGCGAGCATGCAGGTGCAACAGGCGGTCAAGAAGGCAAACGGTATGCTGGCCTTCATAGCAAAAGGGTTAGAATACAGGAACAGGGATACCTTGCTGCAGCTGTACAGGGCACTGGTGAGACCACACCTCGAGTACTGTGTACAGTTTTGGTCGCCTCATCTGAGGAAGGATGTTCTTGCCATGGAGGGGGTGCAGCGGCGATTCACCAGGCTGATACCAGGAATGGCGGGAATGACCTATGAGGAGAGACTATGTAGTTTAGGGATGTACACACTGGAGTTTAGAAGATTGAGAGGGGACCTCATAGAAGTGTATAAAATTCTGACAGGTTCTAGACAGACTGGATGCAGAAGGAATGTTTCCCTTGGCGGGTGAGAACAGAACTAGAGGACATAATTTAAGGATAAGGGCTAAACCATTTAGGACAGAGATGAGGGGGAATTTCTTCACTCAGAGAGTGGTGAACCTGTGGAACTCATTGCCACAGAGGGCAGTGTATGCCAGCTCATTAAATATATTTAAGAGGGAATTAGATATATTTCTACGGGCAAAAGGGGTTAAGGGTTACGGAGAGAAGGCGGGGACGGGATACTGAATTAAAGGATCAGCCATGATCTCATTAAATGGCGGAGCAGGCACGAAGGGCCGAATGGCCTACTCCTGCTCCTATCTTCTATGTATCTATGTATCTATGTTGCTTGGTCTAACAGCCTGTGCAGTGGCTCTAAGATTGTGGCTTTGCCCTTGAGAAAACAACTGTAGAAGTTTAACAGTCCGAGGAATGCCTGCAGTTCGGTCTTGTTCTTGGGGGTGGGAGCGCTTCTGATAGCCTCCACCTTCTCCGTAGTCGGATGCACACCGTCTTTGTCCACTCGGAATCCCAAGAACTCCACCCCATTGGCAGCGAACACACATTTCTCCTTCTGAAGGCGTAGTCCTACCTCAGCCAGCCAGCGTAGTACTTCCTGCAGCCGCTCATCATGGGCTTCCTGTGTCTTGCCTGTAATCAGTATGTCATCCAAGTAAGACTGAACTCCAGGAACACCAGCCAACAGGGTATCCATGAACCTCTGAAAGATTGCCACAGCCGTAGACACCCCAAACTGCAGCCTTGTGGCTCGGAAAGTCCTCTGTGGGTGTTGATTGTCAACAGCTCGGCTGACTCTTCATCCAGGACCAATTGCTGGTATGCTTGCTTGAGATCCAGCTTGGTGAACAGAGTGCCTCCAGCCAGTGTTGAAAACAGCTCTGTAACTGTTGGTAAGGAATACACATCTGGTAACACAGCAGTATTAACCGTACATCTGTAATCTCCACAGATTCGCAGGCCCCCATCCTTCTTTGCAATGGGCACGATAGGGGTGGCCCAACGGGAGTTCTTCACTGGCAAGAGAACCCCTTGGTTCACCAGCTTATCCAGTGCCTCATCCACCTTCTTGCACAATGCAAAAGGAACTGGTCGCGCCTTGAAGAACTTAGGCGCTACCCCTGGGTCAACTTCGATTGAGACTGGCGGTCCCTGACAGGCCCCGAACTCACCAAAAACCTCTTCATAGTTCTCCAACATAGGCATTATGGGCTGTCGCTGTACTGTGTGTACTCCTGTCACTTCAATACCGAGGGGCTCAAACCAATCTCTGCCCAGCAGGCTTGTGCTGATACTTAACTTCCACATGAATCATACCCAGCACTTGGAGTTGAGCTTGGGACCACTGCCGTAGCACGCCACTGACCTGAGCCATCGCCGGGGGTTCACTTGGCCACAGCCTATTGTAAGTCTCTTCACTTATCAACGAACACGCTGAGCCTGAATCCACCTCCATGCAGAGTGGTGCCCCACTCATGATCACATTTGCCGTGTATCCCCTGTGGGGTAGCTGCTCAGCTTCCGTGGTGTACACTGTGTGGTAAACCACTGTTATAGTTATCACTGTATATTGTTCTCACTGTTCTCACTGTTACATCACTACACGAGGTCGCCTCTTGTCGCACTGTTATACCTGGGCTGACCACCTCCGACTCCGCCCATTACCTGCCCAGGTATAAAGGTAGCTGACTGGCTAGTATTACTCCCTGTTGGATCGGATCACCCACGAGGGTGGGCTCTGTTATTTAGTCAATAAAAACCTTCAGTTACGTTCTTAACTCGCCGCCTTTTATTGGACTAATTGATAGGCATATCAATTTTATTGACTAAATTTTAAGATGTCTAATCCGCCAGACGCCCAGCAGCCTTTAGACGCCGAGCTACAACAGCCACATCAGCCGGCTTGGCTGCGAGCCCTCAGACCACCGTACCTGGATCTAAACCCTCAGGCAGCAAACTCAGCCCTCGACTTCGAACACTGGCTGGGCTGCTTCGAAGCCTACCTGGAAGAGTCCGGCGTGCCTCAGAGATCCAAGCTGAGAGCTCTGAACGCCCAACTGAGCCCTAAAGTATTCG
Organism: Somniosus microcephalus; assembly: GCF_052327205.1. NCBI lineage: Eukaryota > Metazoa > Chordata > Chondrichthyes > Squaliformes > Somniosidae > Somniosus > Somniosus microcephalus. Next base: position 65,683,506 of record NC_141009.1, on the reverse strand, counting down.
CGCTCATCCGGGACCTTAAAACATACGAGGACGCCATCAACCGGCTGAAAAGACAGTACCAAACCCCGGTAAATTCAATGTATACTAGGCACCTCCTAAGGTCCCGCCCGCAACTGCCAGGGGAGCCGGTGGAGGAATTTTTACGGGTGCTACAAGCACTCGGCAGAGACTGTAACTTTAAAGCAGTAACGGCGGCAGAAAATACGGAAGACAACGTCCGCGATGCCTTCGTGAAAGGCCTGCGGTCCGACTACTCACGGCAGCGATTACTGGAAGCAAAGGACCTCGACCTGGAAAAAGCTGCAGCCCTCGCTCTCTCCCTGGAGGTGGCCCATCGGGACCAGGAAGCGTTTTCCAGGTACTGCCCGCGACCCTGGGACTCGGGCCCGACCACTACCGCAATACCCTTCACTGCGCCGCCCCCGGGACCTACCTCAGCGTCGGCGTCCCGGGCCCAATCGGGACCGCCACCCCCGGTACCGGCTGCGACCTCTGACCCCCGCGATCGGGCCGCCGGCTGCTTCTTCTGCGGCCAAGAGAAACACCCGAGGTCGCGCTGCCCCGCCAGGAACTCCACCTGCTCAACCTGCAGGAAGAAAGGCCACCTTGCTAAGGCCTGCAGAAGTGGATCCTCAGAAGCCAGCAGTGCCTCATGCGAGCTGTGGGGGCGGCCATCTTCCTTCAAGGCAACAGAGGCCTGCATCCAATCACGTGAGTCATGGGGGCGGCCATCTTTGATCAAGGCAACCGACCCCAACAGTGCCTCATGTGAGTTATGGGGGCAGCCATCTCCTCCGCCATTTTGTCCAACCTCGTGGGAGACGCCATTTTACCCACCACGCTCGACTGCCACCGTGCCTCCGGACCCGACGACCGCCTCACCCGCAGACGACTCGCTCAACTACACACTAGCCTCCGTCACCCTGGATCAAGCCTGCCCGCATCACCTGTCTAAGTCGATGATGGACATCAAAGTGAACGGCCACGCCACGACCTGCCTGTTCGACAGCGGAAGCACGGAAAGCTTCATCCACCCAGACACGGTGAGCCACTGCTCCCTCCCTGTCCTGCCAACGTGCAACCGAATCTCGATGGCATCGAGGTCCCACGCCACGGACATCAGCGGCTACTGTGTTGTGACCCTGTCGGTTAAGGGTACGGAGTATAAAAACTTTAAATTCCTCGTCCTCCCCCAGCTCTGCGCCGCCGTCCTACTAGGGCTGGACTTCCAATCCCACCTCCAAAGTGTCACCCTAGCATACGGTGGACCCCTCCCCCCACTCACAGTCGACAACCAGCGGATGCAAAACCGCCCACCGCGTAACACCTGCAGCCTATCCACCCTCAAGGTACCGCCACCTCCCCTGTTCGCTAACCTCACCCCCGACTGCAAACCTGTCGCTACTAAGAGCAGGCGGTACAGCGCTGGGGCAGAGCCTTCATTAGCTCTGAGGTGCAGCGACTCCTGAAAGAGGGCATTATTGAGGGGAGCAGCAGCCCCTGGCGTGCCCAGGTGGTGGTAGTCAAGACCGGCGACAAAAATCGCATGGTTATCGACTACAGCCAGACCATAAACAGATACACCCAGCTGGACGCATACCCCCTCCCCCGCATATCTGACATGGTCAATGAGATTGCACAATACCGCGTATTCTCGACCATCGACCTTAAGTCGGCCTACCACCAACTCCCCATCAGCCCGGAGGACCGCCAGTACACCGCCTTCGAGGCGAATGGCTGCCTCTACCAATTCCTTAGGGTCCCCTTTGGTGTCACCAACGGGGTCTCGGTTTTCCAACGGGAGATGGACCGGATGGTTGACCAGAACGGACTACAGGCCACCTTCTCCTATCTAGATAACGTCACCATCTGCGGCCGCGACCGGCAGGACCATGACGTGAATCTGGAGAAATTCCTCCGTACGGCCCAACGGCTGAACCTCACCTACAATAAGGAGAAATGCGTGTTTAACACCGCGCGCCTTGCCATCCTTGGCTGTGTAGTAGAGAACGGAGTCATCGGCCCCGACCCCGAAAGAATGCGCCCCCTCATGGAGCTACCCCTCCCCCACTGTCCAAAAGCACTTAGGAGAACCCTGGGGCTTTTCGCCTACTATGCCCAATGGGTACCCAATTATGCGGACAAAGCCAGACCACTCCTGAAAGCCACATCCTTCCCCCTCACGGAAGAGGCGTGCGCGGCCTTCTCCCTCATTAAGGGAGACATAGCCAAGGCCACAATGCACGCAGTGGATGAGTCAATCCCCTTCCAAGTGGAGAGCGATGCATCCGACTTCGCCCTAGCCGCTACCCTTAACCAGGAGGGTAGGCCGGTAGCCTTCTTCTCAAGGACCCTACAGGGCCCCGAGACCCGACACTCGTCAGTCGAGAAGGAAGCCCAGGCAATTGTGGAGGCAGTACGGCGCTGGAGGCACTACTTGGCAGGCAAACGATTTACCCTCCTCACCGACCAACGCTCGGTTGCCTTCATGTTTAATAACAAGCTGAGGGGCAAGATCAAGAACGACAAAATCTTGAGGTGGAGAATCGAGCTTTCCACCTACGATTATGAGATCTTGTACCGGCCCGGTAAACTGAACGACCCCCCTGATGCTCTTTCACGAATTACATGCGCCAGCGCGCAAAGTGATAGACTTCAGACCCTCCACAATGACCTCTGCCACCCCGGGGTCACCAGACTTTACCACTTCATTAAGGCCCGCAACCTGCCATACTCCATCGAGGAGGTCAGGACCATGACCAGGAACTGCCAGATCTGCGCTGAGTGCAAACCGCACTTCTATAGGCCGGACAGAGCAAGCCTGATCAAGGCCACCCGCCCCTTCGAGCGCCTGAGCATCGACTTCAAGGGCCCCCTACCGTCATCTGACCGTAATGTGTACTTCCTCAACATCGTTGATGAGTACTCCCGTTTCCCCTTTGCCTTCCCCTGCCCAGACATGACCAGTAACACGGTCATTAAATGCCTGAACAAACTCTTCGCCTTGTTCGGGTTCCCGAACTATATACATAGTGACCGGGGCGCCTCCATCATGAGCGAGGAACTCCGTCAGTTCCTACTGGAGAGGGGTATTGCAGCAAGCAGGACCACCAGCTATAACCCCCGAGGGAACGGCCAGGTGGAAAGAGAGAACGCGACGGTATGGAAGGCCACCCTCTTAGCCTTAAAGTCTAAGGGCCTCCCAACCTCCCGCTGGCAAGAAGTCCTCCCGATTGCGCTGCACTCCATCCGGTCACTACTTTGCACTGCCATTAACACCACCCCCCATGATCGAATGTTTGTCTTCCCCAGGAAGTCGACTACGGGAACCACCCTACCAACCTGGCTGACCTCTCCGGGGCCCGTCTTGCTGCGAAAGCACGTGAGGGCCCATAAAACGGACCCCCTGGTCGAGAAGGTGAACCTCCTGCACGCCAACCCATAGTACGCCTATGTGGCTTACCCAGACGGGCGGGAGGACACTGTCTCCTTACGAGACCTCGCACCCTCACCCCCCCTCCCAACCCCCCGAGTCCAGCCCAGGTAGACGGCATGCCGGAACCCCACGAGCCTTCGCCGACGACACAGACACCAGCTTTAACACCGGATAATGCAACACCGCCGCTGCGACGATCGGAGAGGCTAACGAGGCCTCCGGACAGACTGACATACCAGAGCTGGTAATACACTTCACCCCGCCGGACTCTAATCTAAACAAGGGGTGAATGTGGTAGACCACTTTTATAGTTATCACTGTATATTGTTCTCACTGTTCGCACTGTTACATCACCACACGAGGTCGCCTCTTGTCGCACTGTTATACCTGGGCTGACCACCTCCGACTCCGCCCATGGCTCCACCTACCTGCCCAGGTATAAAGGTAGCTGACTGGCTAGTATTCCTCCCTGTTGGATCGGATCACCCACGAGGGTGGGCTCTGTTATTTAGTCAATAAAAACCTTCAGTTACGTTCTTAACTCGTCGCCTTTTATTGGACTAATTGATAGGCATATCAGTACAATCCTGAAGGGGGTGCAGGAACAGAGAGACCTGGGGGTATGTGTGCACAAATCGTTGAAGGTGGAAGGACAGGTTGAGAAAGCAGTTAAAAAGGCTTACGGGATTCTGGGCTTCATAAATAGAGGTATAGAGTACAAAAGTGTGGAAATTGTAGTTGACTTTAAATTGGCAATTGCCGGTAATGAGAAGAGTCAGCTCCACAAGTGTCCCTCTTAAGGAGGCAGCACTAATAGAATTTAGACACCGAGTCTCATTAACTCGAGAAACCTATAATTCTAAATGATAATCGTGTTGTTTGTGTCAATGAGAGACTCGGTACCTTGCGGTGCAGCGAGGCAGCTTCCATCCCGTGGACATTGGGGAACATTGATTCAGCACCACACCTAACCCCTCTCAGAGACCCCATCTCCTGGAATCAGAGTGATACAGCACCAAAGGATGCTGTTCGGCCCATCGTGTTTGTGTCGGCCTTTGAAAGAGCTATCCAATAAATCCCAGTCCCTGCTCTTTCCCCATGGCCCTGCTAATTGCTCCTGTTCAAGCACATATCCAATTACCTTGGGAGTGGTATTTCTGAATCTGCTTCCGTCATCCTTTCAGGCAGCGCATTCCAGACCACAACAACTCGCTGTGTAAACAAATTCTCCTCATCTCCCCCCTGGTCTTTGGCAATTGTTTGAAATCAGCGTCCTCTTGTTGCTGACCCTACTGCCAGTGGGAACAGTCTCTTCATATAATCTCTATGAAAACCCCTCATAATTTTGAACATCTCTATTAAATCTTCCATTAACCTTCTCTGCTCTAAGGAGAAAAACCCTCAGTTTCTGCAGTCTCTCCACATAACGGAAGACTTTCATCCCTGGAACCATTCCAGTAAATCTCCTCTGCACCCTCTCGAAGGCTTGGACATCCTCCCTAAAGTGCGGTGCCCATTACTGGATGCAATACTACAGCTAAGGCCTAACCAGTGATTTTTGAAGCTTTACCATTACTTCCTTTACTTTGTCCCTTTATTTATAAAGCAAAGGATTTTTAAGAGCCATATGAACTTCAAAGATTCGTGATACGTACACCCCCAGATCTCTCTGTTCCTGCATTCGTTTAAAACGGTACCATTTAGTCCATATTGCCTCTGCTCATTTTTCCTCCTAAAATGAAACACTTCACACTTCTCTGCATTAAATGTCATCGGCCATGTGTGTGCCCATTTCACCAATCTCTCTCTGTCCTCCTGAAATCTGTTACTATCCTCCTCACTGTTTACTACATTTCTGAGTTTGGTGTCATCTGCAAACTCTGAAATGATGCCTCCTTTACCCAAGTCCAGGTCAGTAATAGATCTCTAGAAGAGCAGTGGTCCCAATACCGCCCCCTGGGGGACACCACTGTAAACCTCCCTCCAGTCTGAGAAATATCCCTTCACCACTACTCCAATTTTTTCCAATTTTTCCAATTTAAATGCTTTATTGGCATGAAAGTTTACAGAGAACCATATTGCCAAAGCTAACATCGTAAAAAGTTACAGTTTTCTAAATATTCTTTTGACATTTGTTGGTTACATACAATATTACTTATAAACAATATTAATTTTATACAGTCTTTGTATTACATTTGGTACTTTCAATATTAGTTTTAAACATTCTTAACTTTAAACAGTTCTCAGGTTGTGACATGTTGTTACATATTTCGCCCCCAGGTATGGTCTGTCTCCTTCTCCCAGGACTAATCTTAGTTTTGACACGTCATCCAATTCCTTGAATTCTGGGGTTGTTTGGCTTAACGTGTTGAGTAATATGTTTCTTGGTGTGGTGAATTTTTCGCATTTTAGGAGGAAATGCATTTCTGTTTCAACCTCGCCTGACAGACATTGATCGCAAATTCTATTCTCTCTAGGCTGCCAGGTTTTTTTGTATCTGCCTTTTTCAATTTCTAGTTGGTGGTCGCTTAGTCTGTACCTGGTGAGGGTCTGTCTCTGTTTTGTGTCTCTGATGGTCGAGAGGTAGTCTGCCAGTTTATATTCTCTTTTTAGGGCCCGGTAACATTCTAATCTGCTTTGGCTTTCGGTTACTTTGTTCCAATGTTCCAGGTAGGTTTCTTTGCATTTTTTAATGATTTGGTTTACTCGGATTGGTGTTTGGACGGCTGTGTTGGTCTGAGGCTGGTCAGGGTCCGGCTGAGTACTTAGTTTCAGTAGTAGCTGACTCAGGTGACTCTTTTCTGGGTTTAGCTCTTGGGTCTGAAAGGCTTTGAAATGAAGGGTGTCTGGGGAGCTAGATTTGAGGTGATTTATGAAGTTTAGTGCTTGTTTTTGGATGTTTATTATCAGTGGGTATCTGCCTAGTTCGGCTCTGCATGCATTTGTTGGCGTTTTCCTTTGGATGCGAAGGATGCTTCGGCAGAATTCTGCATGTAGGGCTTCTATTGTGTGTTTTTCCCATTTAGTGTAGCTTTGGTGATTTAGTGGACCCCATACTTCGCTACCGTACAGTGCAATGGGCAGGATTATGCTGTCAAATATTTTGAGCCAGATTTTGATTGGGATTTGGATGTTGTAGAATTTTCTTTTTATTGCATATAGGGCTCTTCGGGCTTTTTCTTTTAGTGCATTCACTGCTATGTTGAAGCTCCCTGACGCTGTAATAGTTAGACCCAGGTAGGTGTAGCTCATAGTGTGTTCTATAGTGGTATCACTGAGAGTGAATTGGTATTTGTTTTCCTGACATCTGGGTCTTTTTTGAAAAATCATGATGTTTGTTTTCTTTAGATTTACTGTTAGAGCCCAATTTTGGCAGTATTTGTCGAGTAGGTCTAGTTGTTGCTGTAATCCCTGTTCAGTGGGAGACAGCAGAACCAGGTCGTCCGCATAGAACAGGGATTTCACTTCTCCATCCAGGAGACGGAGACCTGGTGACTCGCTTTGATCCAGCATGTCTGCTAATTCATTTATGTATATGTTGAACAGGGTCGGGCTCAAATTGCAGCCCTGCCGGACGCCTCTTCTCTGGGTGAAGAAGTCGGTGCGTTTGTCTCCAATTTTGACCCCGCATTTATTTTTAAGATACATTGATTTAATAAGGTCGTAGACCTTTCCCCCTATTCCACATTGAAGAAGTTTATAATAGAGCCCTTCGTGCCATATAGAGTCAAAGGCTTTCTTGAAGTCGATGAAACAGGCGAATATTTTCCCATTTTTCGTTTGGTGTATATGTTTTCCAATGAGGGTGTGAAGGGTATAGATATGGTCGGTGGTGCGGTGTTTTGGAAGAAAGCCTATCTGGTTTTTTCTGAGGATATTATGTTCGTTAAGAAATTCAAGTAATCTACTATTTAGTATACTGCAGAATAACTTCCCTAGACAGCTGTTGACACAGATGCCGCGGTACTTATTTGGGTCTGATTTGATTCCACTTTTGTATATGGGAGAGATTAGTCCTTGGCACCAGATATCGGGAAAACAGCCTGAACGCAATATAGTGTTGAATAGCTTGAGTATCGCACCCTGCATCTCTATATTGCTGAACTTGAGCATTTCATTTTTGATGTTGTCTGGGCCACATGCTTTCTTTAGGTGGAGAGATTTTGTTTTGGTGGCCAGTTCTTTCCACGTGATTGGGGAGTCTAGAGGGTTTTGGTTGTCTTTAATTGTTGCTTCTAATGTGTGGAGTTTTTCTGTGACATGATGTTGACTTGGGTTTGTTTCGTTTATTGGGATGTCTTTGTAGAGGTTTTCAAAATGTGTTCTCCAGATGTCGCCATCTTGGATTGGTAGTGCTTGCGTTTGTGTTGTACTTAGGTCATTCCATATTCCCCAGAATTGTTTTGGGTTAGTGGAGTTTTCAATTTCTTCGAGTATTTTGTGGGTATAGTTTTGTGTTTTGTTCCTAATGGTGTGTTTATATCTTTTGAGGGTTTCATTGTATCTAATACGTAGGTCCGGATTGTTTGGTTGGCGATGCTTTTGGTTTGATATTTTTCTCAGGTCTTTTCTGACATTTTTGCATTCTTGGTCAAACCATTTCTTATTTTTATTTTGTCTTTTGTAACGTTTCCTCTTCTGTTTCACAAGGTCGGCTTTTACAGCTGCCTCATGGAAGATCATATTTATATCCTCTATGGCCATGTTTACACCATCTCTGGTGATCTCATATAGATTTTCTTTAAATATTGCTATTTTACTTGTGAGATCAGGTGAATTTAGTGCTGTGATGAATTTTTCTCCACTGTCTGGGGCCCATCTGTATGTCTGGTTTATTTTATGGAGCTTACTGGGTTCCTTTTTTGTGTCTGTGGTTTGGGCAGAAAGTTTAAGATACACATTTATTTGGTTATGGCCTGAGAGGGGGGATTGCTGCCTGACAGTGAATGAGTTGATATCGCAGGGGTCCAGGTCAGTGATTGTATAGTCCACCACACTGGACCCAAGAGTTGAGGAATATGTGAGTCTCCCTAAGGAGTCCCCTCTGAATCTACCGTTAACTATGTACAGGCCCAAGGCTCGGCAGAGTTGCAATACCTCCCTACTGCTTTTATTTATTTCCCGATCAAGGTTGTTCCGATTTGCGATGGCTGGTGTGATATCTAAGGGGGTCTGGCCAAACACATGGTTGTTTCCCTGTGGGTCTATGGAGTCAGGTTCACAGCCGGTCCTTGCATTTAGGTCCCCACATATTATCACCTTTCCTTGGGCCTGGAAATGGCTGATTTCGGTGTGGAGAGTATCAAATAGCTCCTCTTCGAAATATGGAGATTCTATTGGGGGTATGTATATCGCACATAAGTAAACATCTTTTTTTGCTATTCCTATATTTTTATCTAGTTTTAGCCATACGTGTGATTTTCCCTGTTTTACCGGTGAGATATGTTTGTCCAGTTCTCCTTTATACCACACCAATATTCCCCCGGAGGTTCTGCCTTTGCGTGTCTTAGTGTTCTTTACTGAGGGCACAGTGATTTTGTGGTACATTGGTGGGCAGTGGGTCGGCACGTCCTTTTGGTACCATGTTTCTGTTAACACAATTATATCAATGTCTTTTATGGCTTTTAGGAATTCAGGGTCTGTACTCTTCATCCCAAAAGTTGAGGAGCGGAGACCCTGGATATTCCAGCAGCTTATGTGGAAAGAGCGCATTTATATAGTTTAAAAACAAAATAGAATAAAATAAAATAAAATAAAATGGACCTATTTTGTGGGATGAGTGTGGAAACACTATTTTCTATAATGCTTAATTACGGTTTAGTATGAGGCATGCACATATATCTATCTAATACTATTATTGGTAATGATAAAATAACAATAATGATAATGATAACTTAGCAGTATTGATAATTTAGTGCATTCCTCTTCGGCTTTCTATCAGGATGTTCATCATCTTCATGATATTTTCCAGTTCTTGGTCAAAAGTCTGTGGTCTAGAGGGGGGTCTGGGGTCCGTAACAAAACTACGGTTCTGTTGTTGGTTTTGTATGGGGGGGTGGGCATTGGTGGTCCTGTTTGGGTTACGGCTCCCAATGGTAGGGGGGGTGGGATGGTTGCGGTTTTTGGCAGTGTTTATGAGGTTTTTTGCGAAGACCCACATCCGCTGTTTGAGTAGATGTATTTTGTCATAGAGGTCCCTTGTGTTGATGTTTGGATGATGGGCCAGGTAGACGTTGGGGAATACAGAACATCTCTCGTCTATCTCCCTGTTGGTGTTGTGGATTATATGGGCTGCGGTGTCCTTTCTGGGCAGTAGTGTGGAGATCACGATCCGTGTCACGGGGAATTCCTTGCTGGCCTCTCCTGCCATCTTGCTCATTGCCATAGCAGTATCTTGCCGTAGGGTGTATAGGTCGTTCGTGCCTGTGTGGATCACAATCCATTTGGGGCTTCCAAGGGATTCTTTGTTCAGGATCTTTATTGCTTGGTCTGTGTTGGTGCACCATTTTTTCAGGACTTGATGGCCTGGGGACAGTCTCTGGGGGTCTAGGAACTTTCCGTTGGAGTCGGTCAGCACAACTGCCTGATAGGCTGGTTTTTCAGACTGGGTAACAGTAACAGTAGTCTGGGTAGGACTCGGCTGATGTCTGGTTGTTGGCTGGGATTCTGGGGTATGTAGTGTGGCAGGAGTAGGGTTTGGGGCTTTCGGTGTGTCCCCGTTTAGGGGTGTGTCTGATGTTTTTAGTGTTCCTGTGCGTGAGGACTGGGTAGCCATAGTCTTGGCATGACTCGGCTGAGGGCTGGTTGTTGGTTGGGTTTCTGGGGTATGCTGTGTGGTAGGAGCGGGGTTTGGGGCTTTTGATGTGTCCTCTTTTGGGGGTGTATCTGTCGGTTTTGGTGTTCCTGTGCGTGAGGACTGGGTAGCCGTAGTCTGGGCATGACTCGACTGGCGGCTGGTTGTTGGTTGGGTTTCTGAGGTATGCTGTGTGGCAGGGGCGGGGTTTGTGGCTTTCGATGTGTTCTTGTGTGGGGTGGTCTCCGTCGGGTTCTGTGTCCTTGTGTGTGTTGCTTTTGTGTCATCAAGTTTTTGGACCTTAAGAGTTTTGAGTTGCTTACTGAGCCTTTCCAAGGCCTCCATCGTTTGGTTCAGCCGAGTACGGAGTTCTGTGATCTCATTTCTCATCTTGTGGATGGTGGACTCGTTTTCCGTTTTCATCTGCTTGAGTTCCTCCTTCCAATTCTTGGCATGTGTTTCTCTGTATTCGGTGAACTCGAGTTCTAGTGCGGACAGATTCTCCTTCAGCATTGTGTTTGCGTTGAGAGGTGTGGGGGGGGGGGGGAGATGGGCAGGGAGGTGATTGCCTCTGCTTGTCTCTCTTCTTCTTCTTCCGCTTGTCTCTCCTCATCCTCTGGTCGAATCTCTATTGTCTCCTGTTCATTTGTCTTCTTTGTGGCTGCCTTAGTTTTCAACTGGGGGTAATCATTTTCGAAGGAGTTCAGATTTTCTACATTCCCCTGTATCATGATCTTTCCTGTGGTGTAGTAGCTTATGGTTAACAGGGGGTCATCTTTATCTAGGTTTTTATCTTTACCTATTTTCAGTCTGCCTCCGTTGCCATTACCTTCACTGGCGACGTATGTGTAGTGTTTTTGTAAGGTCTCCTTCCATGAGGTAATGGAATCGGTGTAGAATAGGAGGTTGTTCTTCATCCTAATCCCTTTGTGTGAGGTGTAGTCAACGTAGAGGGTCTCTGGGTTATTTTTGAGTGTTTTGTCCTTGTGTTTTTCCTTTGTACTCTTTTTTTTGCATTGCTCAGGATATGTCATTTCCCAGCTCATTTTAGTCGTTTGTTTTTTTCTTAGATATATACCCTTTTTTTTTTTTTCTCTTTTTTCCGTGTTCCACTTTATCCCACTTTTAGGTCCAAAATTGAAAGTTTTTCAGGGGTTCATCTTTGATATAGTTGCTCTTAGAAGTTTCTGTTTCTCTTTCTCTCGCAGGCTCTTGGTTCGTGTAGTTTGTCTTTTCTCTCGGGTTTCTATTCCTTTTTCTCTAACTCTCTCACTCGCTCTCAGTGTCTCGGGCTCACTCTCTCTCCTTGTCCTGGGCTTGATTCTCTCTTCACGCTCCTCACGTCGGTCTCAGGCCCCCGGGTGTTTTTGATCTCTCGGTCTCTGGGACTCAGTTCCCTGCTCGCGGTCTCTGGGACTCAATTCCCTGCTCACGGTCTCTGGGACTCAGTTCCCTGCTCGCGGTCTCTGGGACTCAGTTCCCTGCTCGCGGTCTCTGGGACTCAGTTCCCTGCTCGCGGTCTCTGGGACTCAGTTCCCTGCTCGCGGTCTCTGGGCCTCGGTTCCCGTGGTTCCCTGCTCGCGGTCTCTGGGACTCAATTCCCTGCTCGCAGTCTCTGGGACTCAATTCCCTGCTCGCGGTCTCTGGGACTCAGTTCCCTTCTCGCGGTCTCTGGGAATCAGTTCCCTGCTCGCGGTCTCTGGGAATCAGTTCCCTGCTCGCGGTCTCTGGGACTCAGTTCCCTGCTCGCGGTCTCTGGGACTCAGTTCCCTGCTCGCGGTCTCTGGGCCTCGGTTCCCGTGGTTCCCTGCTCGCGGTCTCTGGGACTCAGTTCCCTGCTCGCAGTCTCTGGGACTCAGTTCCCTGCTCGCGGTCTCTGGGCCTCGGTTCCCGTGGTTCCCTGCTCGCGGTCTCTGGGACTCAATTCCCTGCTCGCGGTCTCTGGGACTCAGTTCCCTGCTCGCGGTCTCTGGGCCTCGGTTCCCGTGGTTCCCTGCTCGCGGTCTCTGGGACTCAGTTCCCTGCTCGCAGTCTCTGGGACTCAGTTCACTGCTCGCGGTCTCTGGGCCTCGGTTCCCGTGGTTCCCTGCTCGCGGTCTCTGGGACTCAATTCCCTGCTCGCGGTCTCTGGGACTCAGTTCCCTGCTCGTGGTCTCTGGGACTGAGTTCCCTGCTCGCGGTCTCTGGGACTCAGTTCTGTCCTGGTTCGGGCCGCTCCTCCCGTTCTCCGACCTCGCAGTCTCGGGTTCGCCCTCCCCAGGCCTCTTACTCGTTTTCCTGGTTCGGGTCGCTCCTCCCGTTCTCTGACCTCGCGGTCTCTGGGCCTTGCGGTCTCGGGTTCACCCTCCCCAGGCCTCTTGCTTGCTGTCCTGGTTCTAGCCGCTCCTCCCGGTCTCCGATCCCGCGGTCTCTGGGCCCCGCGTCTCGGGTTCGCCCTCCCCAGGCCTCTTACTTGTTGTCCTGGTTCGGGCCGCTCCTCCCGGTATTGGTCTGGGAGCCGCGGTCTCTGGGCCTCGGTCTCGGTCAGGCTCCGTGCTGTGGCTTGCTGCTCGGGCTCTGCTTTGGTGCCTCGATGTTCCATTTTTTCCCCCGGTTTATTTTACTCTATCTCGCTGTCTTTTCTTTGGCGCTCTTTTTGGTGGTCTTTTCCTTAGATGCTTTGGTATTTAAACTAAACTTAAACTAAACTAAACTAAACTTAAATTTAAACTCAACTAAACTGAGCTAAGTTTGACTAACGTTAAATTTAACTTTTAGAACTTGAAGTGTAGCTTTTTCTACACTTAAATGACAAAAAACCCAAAAGAATTCAGCAGCCCTTTGTCTTGCACACTCTCTGTCTGTCGCTCCCTCTTCCGCCTCCCTTCCTCCCCTCTCATCTCTGCTTTCTGTCTCATAGCCAATTTAGTTTCCAAGCTGCCACTGCCCCTTTAATCCTGCTGTCTCCTTATAACCCCAGTGTAGTGGAAGGATATCTTTTCAAACTCCCCCAGAGATCCCATCTCCTGGAATGGTCTCGGTGTGATCCCTGTAGTGGACAGATCCCTGTCCAAACTCCTCCTGTTAAAGGCTCTGAGAATCAGAGGGTGCATCACTAGTCCAAATGGAAATGACAATGTCAGCAACACCTGCCATGGTGCAAGCCCTGGCCCGTGGCTGAATGGAATTCCAGCCGTGGCCAGAATCTGGTTGATGCAATGTTCATTCTGAAATGTAGGACTGAAACTTGTAGACCTCGGAAAATGTAACAGAGCACGGCGGGGCCCCTGGGTTTACTGCCACCTCCCAATCACCTATTATACGGTTTACAGTCATTTGTGTCCGTAGATTGTGAGTGATGTCCACTGTACAAGAGACATGGTTCGGAGAAACTTACAGAACACAACATCCACTTTACAACAACAACTTGCATTTATATAGCGCCTTAACGCAGCAACACGTCCCAAGGCCCTTCCCAAAGTTATCACACAGCAGGCCTTTGACCGTGTGTGGCGAGAAGGTCTCTGGCATGCCTTGTGGATGTTCGGTGTTCCTGAGAAACTTGTCAGACTGCGAGAGAACATCTCCCAGAAGTCCCTGTGTGCGCTGGAGTGGACAGGGAACTAGCGGAATGGTTTGGATCAACAGTTGGGGTGAGATAAGGGTACACATTGTCACCTGGTAGATTTAGGGGGAGAAATTCGATGTCGCCCCGTTTGGGGCTCAATTATCGGCCGGGCCCAATGTTTAGCGCCTGGCGCTAATTATCGCCTCCGACTGGAAACTTGGTGTTTATCACCCCTGGAGGTGATTGGAGCGCTAAATCAGGCGCTACACACCTGTCTTAAGGTGCAAAGGCCGAGGAGCGAGGCGCTAACTCAGAGCGCGGGTGAAGCGCAGGTGATGTCAGCTAGCAATGGAACACAGACGCACTGGCACCGTGACTACAGAAGAGTCTGGAGGGAGGAGCCTCATCACGTCTACTCCAGGAGCATGGTGCCCAGGACCCACATCCAATGTCGCAAAAAGTTCAACGACCTCACTCGGGTGGTCAGGGTGAGTGGCTGTTGTTCAATACCTCTCCATCCCTCCATCTCAACCTCACTCTATGGCCACAGGGTCTGAAAAACCCAATGCCCAACACTTATCCAACATGAAGATTCACCAGACTGATACCTGGGATGGCAGGAATGACGTATGAAGAGCGATTGGGCTTATACTCGCTGGAGTTTAGAAGAATGAGAGGGGATCTCATTGAAACTTATAAAATTCTAACAGGTCTAGGCAGACGAGCTGCAGGAAGGATGTTCTCGATGGCCCGGGAGTCCAGAACCAGGTGTCACAGTCTAAGATAAGGGGTGAGCCATTTAAGACTGAGATGAGGAGGAATTTCTTCACCCAGAGAGTGGTGAACCTGTGGAATTCTCTACCACACAAGGCAGTTGAGGCCAATTCATTAAATATAATCAAGAAGGAGTTAGATATATTTCTTAAGGCTAAAGGGATCAAGGGATATGGGGAGAAAGCAGGGACAGGGTACTGAATTTGGATGAACAGCCATGATCGCATTGAATGGTGGAACAGGCTCGAGGGGCCGAATGGCCTACTCCTGCTCCTATCTTCTATGTTTCTGTCTCTGACCTTCCCTTTTGTTCTTTCCTTCCCTCATCCCTTTCCCTGCCCCGACACTTGCTTAAGCATCTCTTACATCTCTAACTTATTCCAGTTCTGACGATGGGTCACAGTCCCTGGAATGTTAACTCTGTTTCTCTCTCTACAGATCAAAAAAGTTCAACAACCTCACTCGGGTGTTCAGGGTGAGTGGCTGTTGTTCAATACCTCTCCATCCCTCCATCTCAACCTCACTCTATGGCCAGAGGGTCTTAAAACCCCAATGTCCAACACTCAACCAAGACCTATGGCCATTTCATAAAACACACACGCACATTCCACACCTTGCACACATTGAGGGCTATTCAACTATGGGAAGCACAACAGGCAAGACCATGGCTGCACATTTACTCAGACACCGTAATTTTTCTTGCAGGCCAAGCTATGTCCTAACAGGCCACAGCAGCATCAGACAGGTGGAGGGCCAACTAAGCTGGAACCACTCAGCGATCTTGAGGTGTGCGTCCACGGGATTGTGGCAATCCAGGTGATCAGTCCCATCACCCATGGAGAGGTTGACCCCGTTCGGGACAGCAATGGTAAGGTCATCAGCTTTCTCTCCTCTCTCATTCCACTTGTCCCTCAACACCAGCCTTTGACACTTTCAATCCAACTTAGTAAATCGCTGCACTCCTTCCTCCCTTACTGCCCCCCTAACCTGACGCTAAAGCCACTCTTGTACCTCTCTGTTTTCAGATGGTGATTCACCAGCTGAGGAGACGGGCCCTCAAGCTGCTAGTGGGAGTGAAGCCATAGGCGAGGAAGAAGAGGAAGCCGGAGCCTCAGCGCCACCCTCTCCCAAGGAAGCCCATGTCCACACTGGGACCACATCTTCCCTGGAGGGGAGCAGGGGTGAAGTGTCTGATGAAGGTGAAGCTCTGGGACCCAGCAGGCTGCAACAATGCAATGGGGGTAGGGAAGCTCCGTGTCCTTCTCCCCAGAGGGAGTGTAGGCCAGCGAGTCCTGCTGCACTGGACGCAGAGGAGGAGCGGCTCATCATTGAAATGAACCCCCAGGCGGTGGACAGGCACACTCAGCTCATGGGTGCAGTGGGAAGGGTGACCCAAAGCATTGATGCACTAGCGAGGAGTGTGGAGCACTCTGCTACAGCACAGGCAGACACAAGTTCTGCTTAGTGCTGTAATTCAGTCACTGGCTGCCGTGATCCAATCTCGGACTGCTCTCCTGCAGTCTCAGATTGAGGCCACGCAAGCACTGACTGCTGCCATCATCGCTGGTTCGGACACATTGACACGGGGCTCTCACGGTACCGCAGCAGGCCAGCATTCTGTGCTCCAGCAGATTGCTCCGGATGCTGAAGTGCTGCCCCATGGGAGTGCCAGTGTGTTGGTCAAGCAGGGAGGTGCTGTCCTCGCTCAGGATGACAGCATTCCTGCTCCCACCACTGGCACTTCCCCATTGCACTTGCCACCAGCTGTAGCCCAGACTGCTGCTGCCTATGCAGAGTTGGTGCAGTCTGCAGCCGAGCCCCCCAGGCCCAGAGCTGGTCGAGGCCGTCCTTCAAGGGCATCTGAAGTCTCAGGGTCTGACAAGCAGCAGCCTTCCACCAGCGTGCTGCAGCCACTGGGGCCCCATTCTGGAGGAGCAGTAGGGTGGGAAGGGGGCAAGTGGCCAAGGGAAGGAGATCACCCTCGAAGGGCAAACAGTAGGAGGCCTGACAAATTGTTAGTAATGTTTTTATTAAAGGCCGAGGTTCATGTAATTACTTTTGTTTAGTGTTTTGGCCATTACCTCCAGGTTGTGAGAACCAGTTATGTTAATTAATGATGTGTTGTGTTTGTTTCTATTAGTTTGTCATGAATAAATGACACAGTTTGTAAAACAAAAAGTTGTTGTATTCAAAATGTACATGTTTGGCCTTTGGAATCATTGCTGCCTTGGGCAGCTATAGGGATTGCGGGTTGCTTTTGATCATGTTGTTCTCTATGCCAGAAACCATTTCCTGAGTAGGGGCCTAGCGGCGTCTTGTTATCAGCCGTTGATGGACGGCCCTTGCAGTTTCAACATTGTTGCTGATCATCCTCCTCTTCCGGTGGTGCACCAATCCCTGGTGGCATTGGCTGGGTCCTGAGGATTGCCAGGTTATGAAGAATGCAGCAAACAACTATGAAGAGGGAGACTCACTCAGGCGAGTACTGCAGGGCTCCTCCCGAGTTGTCCAGACAGCAGAACCGTTGCTTGAGGACGCCGATCGTCTGCTCAATGATGTTCCTGGTGGCGAGATGGCTCTCATTGTACCACAGCTCAATACGGGTGTTGGGGTAATGGAGCGATGTCATGAGGCAGGTGCAGAGTGGATAATCCTGGTCTCCGCAGAGCCAACCACCTTGCTGTTGCACTGCCTGGAAAAGCTCTGGCACACCACTCTGGTGCAGGATAGAAGCATCGTGGCTGCCAGGATAGCAGTCATTGACAGCAAGTATCAGCTGTCTGTAGTCACACACACCAACTGGACATTAAGCAGTAGAACCCATTGCGGTTTCAGAAAACCTCTGCATTCTTCTGCGGTGCCCGCAGTGCCACATGCGTGCAGTCAATGGCGCCCTGCACCGCCCACTATCCTTGCAAAGCACGTTCATGGTGTGGCACCCCACTAGTTAGTTTGCCAATTGGCAAATGACCCATTTATCCTGACCCTTTTCTGTTAGCCAATCCTCTATCCATACTAAAGTATTACCCTCAACACTGAGCTCTTATCTTGTGCAGTAACCTTTTATGTGGCACCTTATTGAATGACTTTTGGAAATCCAAATACACTACATCTACTGGATCCCCTTGATCCAGCCTGCTCGTTACATACTCAAAGAATTCTTATACATTTGTCAAACACGATTTTCCTTTCTTAAAACAGAACATAATAGTAGCAGGAGCAGGCCATTTGGCCCATCGAGCCTGCTCTGCCATTCAATAAGATCATGGCTGATCTTCTACCTCATCTCCACTTTCCAGCACTATCCCCATATCCCTTCGTCAAAAATCCAGCTATCTCGTTTTGAATACACTCACCGACTGAGCCTCAACAGGCCACTGTGGTGGAGAATGCCAAAGATTCACCGCCCTCTGAGTGAAGACATTTCTCCTCCTCTGTCCTAAATAGCCAACCCCTTATTCTGAGACTGTGACCACTGGTTCTAGACTCCCCAGCCAGGGGAAACCTCCTGCCTGCATCTAGCCTGTCAATCTAAGAATTTCATATGTTTCAATGAGATCACCTCATTCTTCTAAACTCTAGGGAATATAGTCCCAGTCTACTCAATCTCCTCATATGACCAACCCCCAGCCCAGGAACCAGTCCGGTGAACCTTCGTTGCACTCCCTCTATAGCAAGTATATCCTTCCTTAGGAAAGGAGACCAAAACTGTCCACAATACTCTAGCTGTGGTCTCACCAGGGCCCTATATAATTGCAGTAAGCCATCTTTACTCTTCTATTCAAATCCTTTTGTAATAAAGGCCAACATACCATTTGCTTTCCTAATTGCTTGCTGTTCCTGCATGTTAACTTTCAGTGATTTGTTTAAAAGGACACCCAGGTCCCTCTGAACACCAACATTTCCCCAATCTCTCACCATTTAAAAAATGCTCTGCTTTTCTATTTTTCCCCAACCAAAGTGGTTAACTTCACATTTCTCTACATTATATTCCATTTGCCATGATCTCACCCACTCACTTAACCTGTCTATATCCCCTCAACTTCAATTCCCACCGAGCTTTAGATCTGCAAACTTGGATATATTGCAAACTTGGTCGCCTCATCCAAATCATTGATGTAGATTGTGAATGGCTGAGGCCCAAGCACTGATCCCTGCGGTACCCCACTAGTTATAGCCTGCCAGCCCAAGAATGACACATTTAGTCCTACTGTTTTGTGTTAACCAATCCTCAATCCATGCTAGTATACTACCCCCAATCCCAAGGACCCTAATTATGTTTAATAACCTTGTGTGGCACTTTATCAAATGTCTGCTGAAAAACCAAATGCACCACATCCACAGATTCCCCCTTAACTGTGCTGCTAGTTACAAACTCACAAATCTCCAACAGATTTGTCAAACACGATTTCCCTTTCGCTAATCTGTTGACTCTGCACAATCCTGTTATTTTCTAAGGGGCATGTTGAGTTCAATGAAGAGGGACCAAGGACCAAGGCAGCTGAATTACATTCTAACTTTGTATTTGACACTAACAGGATTCTTGCTCGACCATATTTACTGACCCATGGAGCTGCTCTCCACTCCTTCCATGTATTGAAGATGCAATGCGTCACCTTTCCCTACATTGAACCCAATGTGCCACTGACCCATGATCCTGGACAATCCATGGCCCAGAACACACTACCCACAGTCCCAGTTTGGGGGGCTTGGATTGCAATTTTTCAATCTGCATCATTGCCGTGGGTCTTGCAGAAGCCCCACAGTCCCCACTATGGATCTACCAGCACCTGTCAGTGGGTGAAACATGGGCCCTGCCCCATTACCACTAACCATGGGCCACAGTGGCTTTGGTTCCGTAACCATCATCTTTCCCATAATTCAGGTCACATCTTGAAACTAGATCAATGAAAAGCAGAGCATTTCTTTCATCAATACTCCTGTCAGAGTTCTGTGCAGCAGCTCAAGCACCACCTGGCTTTGGGAAATCTCTGCTGACTGATCATTGTTAACTCTGGATTCTCCAAAGTCAAAGAATTCTCCAAAGTCAAACTCAAAGTATCCTGTATTGTCTAAACTAGTTTCTCAGCAACTGAAACTAGACTAGCCAATTGATAATGACCTACCTTATCCTATTTATTCCCTCAATCCCAGACTTCCTGTAGAGGTTGTCCCCACAATAAAAGTTCCTTCAGACACCAGTGATTCTGAGGAAAGCCTCTTGTGCAGGAGTTCCACTCCGCACTGTGGCCATCACACCCCACATTGAGTGGGGTGACTGGATTAGCGCTTCCTACAGTTCCAGATCAGTAAGGATAAGATAGGCCACGACGTCTCCACCCTCAATTGATGTGCTAATACTCCCCCTACTGCTTTATTGAATTGACTGGAGTTTTGATCGATACTGGAACTGGATTCCAAACCGATGCTGGAAGGTTGTTCACAGCAGCTGTTGAACACCAGGAGTGAGCTTGCCACTACTGGTCTAGCGAGGCCCAAAACAACCCAACTAGTGGTTTAATAAAAGCAGGAAATGCTGGAAATACTCAGGTCAGGCAGCCTCTGTGGAGAGAAACAGAGTTAATGTTTCAAGTCGATGACCCTTCATGGGAATGGGTAAAAGTTAGTGATGTAACAAAGTTTAAGCAAGTACAGGGGCAGGGAAAGGTGTGTGATAGATCAAGACAGCCAGGCTGGTGCAATGGGCAGACAGATGAAATTTAACAAACGTGCAAAGTGAAACATTTAGTGGGAAGAACGAGGACAGGCAATATAAACTAAAGGGTACAATCCTAAAGTGAACAGAGAGACCTGGGAGTACGTGTGCACAAATTAAAAAAGCATATGGGATACTGGGCTTTACAAGCAGTGGCATGGAGTACAAAATCAAGGAAGTTATGATGAACCTTTATAAAACATCGGTTGGCCTCAACTGGAGTATTGTGTCAATTCTGGGCACCGCTCTTTAGGAATGATGTGACGGCCCTAGGAGAGGGTGCATGGAAGAATGATTCCAGGGATGAGGGGTGTCAGTTACATGGATGACTAGATAAGCTGGGGTTCTTAGTGCAGAGAAGTTTCAGAGAGCAGATTTGAGAGGTTTTCAAAAGCATGAGGTGTCTAGGCAGTAGATAGAGGGGAACTGCGGTCATTGGCAGAACGGGCCAGAACCAGAGGACACAGATTGAAGGTTAGTTGTAAAAGAACCAAAAGGGGACATGAAGAAAAACCATTTTGTTTTTTTACTCGGAGTGGTTAATAACTGGAATGCACTGCCCGAAAGGTTGGTGGAGGCGGATTAAATCGTGGCTTTCAAAAGGGAACTGGATAAGCAACAAATAAAAAAAATTGCAGGGCTACAGGGAAAGGGCCGAGGAGTGGGACTAGCTGAAGTGCTCTTGCAAACAGCAGGCACGGGCTCAAGGGTGACAGCACAGGAGGCCATTCTCTGATTCTCTGAATACAAGACCAGGGTTCATGTATAACAGGAGTTTATTGTCCAACAGACACAGCTACATTTCCATGGAGCTGCACTCGGAGCCCACCCTGCGGCGATGGTCCATTTTCCACATGGCAACAGTCCCGACCAACAGGGCCACGGAGAGCAGAGCTACCCCAACCGCTGCTCCAGGAAGAACACGGGAGGGGGAATCAGCAGCAGCATCTGTGGGGAGAAGGGAGGGTTAGATAGGCACCAGTTACTCCATCACTAGACAGTAGCAGGGGCCTCCTTTACCTTTCTCTTCCTGGTGGATCCCAGCACCCACTCTCTCATCTTCCAGGAAATTGATGGCTCCATCAGAGGTCACCAAGGACCCAGCCCGGTCATCGGCACTTCTTCGCCTCTCTGGGGGAGACAAGAGACAAGAGTTCAAGGTAGGCAATTCAATGTGCAGCTGTCTGAAGCCCTGAATCAGGTGTACAATCCGATGGCCCAATGCAAAAACCCTCGGGCAGTGAGTACCGGAGAGATTGGACTGCTGTTAAACACTGTTCCCTCACTGTCAGACTAAGATTCACTCCTGATTCTCAGAAGGACCCGCATCAACCCAGCAAAGTTTGCAGTCGTTGACGGGTCCAATGGCCAGGCTGGTCTCCTGGGGAAAGAGACCCGTTTTAAGCACTAGTTTGACGAGCGGTTACACTGGACATACACACATTGCCCAGGTCTCCCCGCCCCCAGATATCGGTTCAGTTCCACCCTGGAACTCCTGGTGACAGCAGGATGCTGATCAATGTTCAAGGCCAGAGGTGGATTCCATTCAGAACCAGTGCAAGATGTGCTCAGAGCCCCGGTGCCAGATTGCTATTCTGCTGTAGACGAACTGGGATAGAGTTGAGCGGGCAGATTGAGGACACTGCTCCTGTGCCCAGTGTTGGGCCCTTGCTGAGTGAGCCCAGTCTCCAGATGCCCCACACCCACCCCTCCCCATCAAGGTTCAGTTTCTAGTCAGATCCCAGCTACTTACTGGGGCTGCAGGGAGCCGTGCAGTTCTCTCGGGTGGAAGGGAAGCAAACCTCAGCACTGCAGTGGAAGTGAACCTGGAAAGACAGTGCGGTCTGGTCAGTGCCACAGCTCCCAGTCAAGAGATTCATGCTTCTACAGTCAAAGGGTCAACAGGGGCCTCCTCACTGTGAGCAAGACCCAGGGAACAAGTTCAACCAAGAGAGCCAGAGAGAAAGACTGAAGGAAACTCACCTCCCCGCTCAGAGCCCGGCCCGAAACTCGGTCCCAGAAAGCGAAAGTGCTGACTACAAACCGATTCTGGTGAGTTGGGAATGGCGAATGGGAAGCGGCGTCTGCCGGGAGGAGGCGGGTTTTGTAATTGTCTCCAGTAAAGGTGCACCTGGAACAGAGAAAGAGCGGGTTATATGGAGAGGGCACCTGGAACTCTCAACTGCAGAGTTACAGCGGCACATCAAAGCAAAGTCCCGAGATTAGACTAGATAAAGAAACCAGTCCATTCAAGTCACCAATCGTCAACCTGGAGCTCAGATTGGTTTGATTATTGGCCGTTCTTTCACCCAGTCCATGTCGCCCCCCTCCCCAATCACCAGCCTGCCCCAAGGTCCCTCACTCGCTGCCTTACCTGCCCACCAGGAGGTCCCATCGGAGCCCCGAATGCGGCTCGGGGGTGGGGGTCGCCCAGCAGTCATTGAGCACCAGCACAAGGGACGGATCGTTCCGGTTCAGGACTCGAACCTCCACAAACACGGGGTCCCGGAGCACACTCAGGATCGGGTAGTCACTGGCCACGTACCAGCTCCGGTAGCCACCATCTGCAAAGAGAAAGATGAAGGACGGCCACTATTTGGAGAGAGAGCCTGAAGTTGGACACTAACCATCAGCAGCACTCGCTACCTCTCGCTATTCTCAGCTCGAGAACCAGGATCCCGGCCTCAGTGGCAGAGAAAGGCTGTAAACTCGGGGCTTCACCTGCAGTTCAGACTCCTGGCTCCCCTTGTAACTGCACTGGACATGTAGCCTGCAAGAGAACGGACACGGCTTGAGAATTCAGCTCCTCACCTTCTCTACCCGCTTCATGTGCTCCCAGTCTCACCTGAAGGGGCTGTCCCGGGTCACCGATCCCAAATCTCCATCCAAGATCTCAAACTGACCCAACACATCCGTTTCATAGACGGCGTTCACCCCGTCCAGCTACAAGAGACAGAAGACCATCATTACAGAGGACCAGGAGTAGACCGATTGCAGGGAAATTGAGCAAGTCTGCCATTGCCTTATCACATGTAGTGTCTTTCAGGGCCCCCATTGCCCTTTAAACCCCCTCTTTCCCACCCGACTGACAGCCATTGATGGGGCTCCCAGCCCACAATACCTACCCGCTGAGTAGTGCCACACTCAGTGACTGCGAACTGAAAGAGCACAGTGTCTGCAGAGGCCACGGTCGGACTGCACTCCGCTCCGTGTCCATCCTTCAGATGGACCGTTGTCAGGTCTACAGGAGGCAGCGTCAAATCCTTGGAGATGGCGATCAGGACCCGCCCATCCTTGGTGCACACTGCAAGAGAGTCAATGAAAGGCGGTTAGTTGCTGCACGGGGAATGGCAAGGGAACCATTACCGGGAGGGGGAGAAACTCCGCCCAGCTCAGCACCAGCTTCTAGTTTCTTTCTCTCCCCGTCCACTCCCCAATTCTCCATCTACTGGAGACGGTTCACCAACTCCATCCCTACTGGGACGATAGCAAAATACTGCAGATGTTGGAAATCCGAAATAACAACAGAAAATGCTGGAAAAACTCAGCAAGTCAGGCAACATCCGTGGAGAGAAATTTGAGTTGACGTTTCGAGTTGAACCCTTTTTCAAAACTGGAAAGAAAAGAATCTAGATCGAAGGCAGGGCTGCGATCAGACAAAAGAATAAAAGAAACAAAAGAAGTAAAAGAGATTAGAAGCTGGACGAGATGGTAATGGGCTAGGATTAGGTGTAAAGTGTACTGGCAGGGCAAGAGATAGCTACCAGGTGTGGGAGAGAAACAAAAGGAAAGCGGGGGGGGGGGAGGAAAAGAGTGGAACAAATGCAAGAGAAAATGAAATGGGGGCCGAGCTTATGATCTGAAATTGTTGAACTCGATATTGAGTCCGGAAGGCTGCAGACTGCCTAATCGGAAGGTGAGGTGCTGTTCCTCGAGTTTACGTTGAGTTTCCGTGGAACAATACAAGAGGCCAAGGACGGTGAGGTCCGATAGGGAATGGAGCGGTGAATTAAAATGACAGGCGACCGGAAGCTCGGGGTCACCCTTACGGACTGAACGGAGGTGTTCCGCAAAGCGGTCACCCAATCTGCGTTTGGTCTCCCCAATGTAGAGGAGACCGCATCGTGAGCAGCGAATACAGTATACTAGATTGCGAGAAGTACAAGTAAATCGCTGTTTAACCTGGAAGGGGTGTTTGGGGCCCTGGACAGTGGGAAGGGGGGAGGTATAGGGGCAGGTGTAACATCTCCTCCGCTTGCACGGGAAGGTGCCAGGCGAAGGGGAAGGGCTGTTAGGGGTGATAGAGGAGTGGACTAGGGTGTCTCGGAGGGAGCGGTCCCTGCGGAATGCTGAAAGGGGAGGGGAGGGGAAGATACGTTTGGTGGTGGGATCACTTTGGAGGTAGCAGAAATGCCGGAGGATGATCCGTTGAATGTGGAGGCTGGTGGGGTGAAAGGTGAGGACAAGGGGAACCCTATCGTGGTTCCGGGAGGGAGGGGCAGGGGTGAGGGCAGAAGTGCGGGAGATGGAACTGACACGGTCGAGGGCAGTGTCAACCACAGTGGAGGGGAATCCTCGGTTGTGGAAAAAGGAAGACATGTCTGAAGCACTGGTGTGGAAGGTGGCATCGTCGGAGCAGATACGGCGGAGGCGGAGAAACTGGGAGAATGGAATAGAGTCCTTACAGGAAGCGGGGTGGGAGGAAGTGTAGTCCAGGTAGCTGTGGGAGTCAGTGGGCTTGTAGTAGATATTGGTCGATAACCTATCCCCGGAGATGGAGACGGAGAAGTCGAGGAAGGGAAGGGAAGAGTCCGAGATGGACCATGTGAAGGTGAGGGAAGGGTGGAAATTGGAGGCAAAGTGAATGAAATTGTCAAGTTCGGGGCGAGAGCAGGAAACGGCACCGATACAGTCAAAAGAGGTGAGGGAGGGGACCAGAGTAGGACTGGAACAAAGATTGTTCCACATAGCCCACGAAAAGGCAGGCATAGCTAGGACCCATGCGGGTACCCATGGCAACACCTTTGATTTGGAGGAAATGAGTGGAGTTAAAGGAGAAGTTATTCAATGTGAGAACAAGTTCAGCCAGGCGGAGGAGGGTCGTGGTGGATGGGGACTGGTCGGGCCTCTGTTCAAGGAAGAAGCGGAGCGCCCTCAGGCCATCCGGGTGGGGGATGGAGGTGTAGAGGGATTGTACGTCCATGGTGAAAAGGAAGCGGTTGGGGCCAGGAAACTGGAAACTGTTAAAGTGGCGGAGGGCGTCCGAAGAGTCGCGGATGTAGGTGGGAAGAGACTGGACAAGGGGAGAAAAGATAGAGTCAAGATAGGAAGAGATAAGTTCCGTGGGGCAAGAACAGGCTGAAACGATGGATCTACCAGGGCAGTCCTGTTTGTGGATCTTGGGAAGGAGGTAGAAGCGGGCTGTGCGGGGTTGGGGAACTATGAGGTTGGTGGCAGCGGGGGGAAGATCTCCAGAGGAGATGAGGTCAGTGACAGTCTTGGAAATGGTGGTTTGATGTTCGGTAGTGGGGTCATGGTCCAGGTGGAGGTAGGAGGAGGTGTCGGAGAGTTGGCGTTCAGCTTCCGCTAGGTAGAGGTCAGTACGCCAAACAACAGCACCACCCTTGTCAGCGGGTTTAATGACAATGTCAGGGTTGGATCTAAGAGAATGGAGTGCTGCAAGTTACTGGACTGGTTACACAAGACCTGCATCAAATCCACACCCTGTCCGGTCAGTGCCAGCCAGGGACTGATCTTTACTCTGCCCTCCTATCCTGGGGCGCAATTCAACCATCAGAAGTCCCAAGTCGCATAGAGAAGGAAGGAGAGATCTTGGGTCAGGATCTCAATGATCAGACTTTCAAACTGTAGAACTAAACACAGCTGATGTTTCAGGACAGGAGGAGAGAGGATACTGTCCAGGGAATCCCCAGTGCAGTTGGATTGCGGCTGGTCCTGGGAAGCCCTGGCCCAGAATATAGGCGAGCCGAGAATACACCCACCTGGCAGATTGTGGAGTGAATAGAAACACGGCAGCACATCCCGGCTCCCGGCATCAAAGCAGCAGCCTTTCCGCACACACTCACTGCCTTCAATTCCCCCAAAGCCGCAGTCTTGGCGGAATTCGGGATCCAGCCAACATTGATCGGCGGGGAGAAGGAGAGAGGGCGGCTGAGATGAACAGATTGTAAGAAAGAACAAGCCCAGAACCCGCAGCCCCTCCATTCTAACAAGCGAGGCTCCCAGGTAAGTGAGGCTGTAGAGCCGACTCCCCCTTTTTATCCCCTTGTTTAACCCGCAGTAAATGAATGGTCTGATTGGCCCACGGGCTCCCAATGTGAACCCGCATTCCCACGGGGCACACGGAGAGATTGGGGCCTTGTTTAAACTTATTTTTTTCTTTTTTTGTGAGGAACATATTTATTTAAATATGGCAGTACTTGTCACAACTCATCAATTACATAATAAACCCATTACATTCATTAACCACAATAAAACAAAGCCTTAAAAACAGCTTTAGGACTAACAGTCCAAATGCAGTGGTAAATTTTACAGACAAATCAACAATATTAACAGTACAGGTACCCATAGTGAAAAACAATTTTACACCAGTCCTATTGGCAATCTAGTAACTCTTCATTTTTGCTTGGTATTACCTGCTGTCCTTTTTTTAAATTTTAATATTCATGTACAACATTACTTATACAACTCATCAATTACATAGTAAATCCATTACATTCATTGACCACAATAAAAAGGATAAAGCCTCAAAAACAGCTTAATGGTCAACAATATAAATACAATAATTCATTTTTACAGGTAAATCAATAATGTTTACAGTACAAGCTGCCACTGTTTAATAAACCAAGAAAAGAAAGAACCCGTATTCGCCAGTCCTACTGACATCGCTCAATCATTCAGTCATTCATTCCTCTGTTCGTTCGCTCAAGTGTAAATTCCATTGTGAATGTCTGCGTGCGTGCATGTCATTTGTCTCCCTGCGTGCATGCGTGCGTTCGTTCATCCGTCCAGACAGGCCTCACGCTCACCCAATAGGATGCCGACCTTCATCCTGGGGAGCGAATTTGAAGGGGCTGCTCCTCGATTTTTGGCTGCACTTCAGTCCCACGCTCCTGATATTCGGTCACCCGGTGCGGAAGGGAGCGGGCAGGTCGGGGGACCTCCTCGTGGGACTGCTCCTGGGCCTGGCCAAAGTGGCCATTTACTGGTCCAGGCAGCGGGCGGTCCAGGGGGTTGTTCCGCCCGACTGCCTGCTTCTCTTCCGCGGCCACATTCACCCCTGGCTGGCCCTGGAGATGGAGCACGCGGTGTCTGCCAGCACGCTCGAGGCATTCTGCGACCGGTGGGCACCGCAGGGACTGGAGTGCTGCATCACCATAAGGAACAGTACTTTAATTTAATTTGTTCAATTTCCTTTTAACCTTTTTTAAATTTACAGCACATGGTCATAGAACCATCGAATCATAGAATGTTTACAGCGGGGAAGGAGGCCATTCGGCCCGTCGAGCCCGTGCCGGCTCTCTGCAAGAGCACTTCAGCCAGTCCCACTCCCCCGCCCTTTCCCCGTACACTGCACATTTCTTCCCTTCAGATACTTATCCAACTCCCTTTTGAAAGCTGTGATTGAATCTGCCTCCACCGCCCTTTCAGGGAGAACATTCCAAATCCTAACCACTCGCTGCGTAAAAAAGTCTTTCTTACGTGGCCTTTGGTTCTTTTGCCAATCACCTTAAATCTGTGCCCTCCGGTTCTCCACCCTTCTGCCAATGGGAACAGTTTCTCTCTATCTACTCTGTCCACACCCCTCATGGATTTGAACACCTCTATCAAATCTCCTCTCAATTCTCTCTGCTCCAAGGAGAACAACACCAGCTTCTTCAGTCTTTCAACGTAACTGCACTCCAGACTGGGGAATGAGGTTGGTCAGGTGGAGCAAGTTTCAATAGGTGAACATTTAGGGAACAGTGATCATAGTATCATAATGTTTTGGTTAGCTATGAAAAAGGACAGAGAGCAATCTAGAGTAAAAATGTTTAACAGGGGGAAATGCAACTTCAGTGGGATGAGAACGGATCTGGCCCGGGTAAACTGGAATCAAAGATTGGCAGGAAAAACTGTAATGAACAATAGGCTGCCTTTAAAGAGGAAATAGTTCAGGTGCAGTTGAGGTACTTTCCAACGAGGGGGGAAGGCAGGACAACTAAAGTCAGGGCTCGCTGGATGATGAAAGAGATAGAGAATATGATGAAGCAGAAAAAGAGCGAGTATGACAGATGTCAAGTTGCAAATGCATCTGAAAATCAGGCTATATATAGAAAGTTCAGAGGAGAAGTGAAAAATCAAATGAGGGGCAAAGAGAGGGTATGAGAATAGAATTGCAGCCAACATGAAAGGTAATCCAAAAGTCTTCTATGGCCATATAAATAGTAAAAGGTAGTAAGAGGAGGGATGGGGCTGATTAAGGACCAAAAAGGAGACCTATTCATGGAGGCAGAGGTTATGGCTGAGGTACTAAATGAATACTTTGCATCTGTCTTCACCAAGGAAGATGATGCTGCCATAGGCATTGTGATAAAAATAATAACTTCCGGGAAGTTATGTCATCACTTCCTGTGAACTGTGAACTGTGAACTATGAACTGTGTACATACCTCACTTCCTGTCATGTCACTTCCTGTTGGACTGGTATAAATACTAGTCTGTTCAGTATTGTAAGAGGCTTCTACCAGAGGCATGGTAAAGACCTCTCTCTGTATATAGTGTGTTTATAAGTTACTTAAAGCTTAATTTAAAGTTACTTGATGGTAAGTCTCCTTTTCTTACATCAATTTAAGTAACTTAGTATTTACACTGACAAATACTCGACCTTCAGACAAACTCGGAAGTTAAGGATCCAGGGAACCACCCATCATGGAGAAAATCCTTAGACCTATTCGTCTGGACTTGGACCCGAATACACCAGCAGCTGGCAGGGTATGGAAGCATTGGTATCGTACTTTTGAGAATTTTCTGGATGAATGTAAAGCAGATGCTCCTGCTAAATTGAAGATACTTTTCAATTATGTGACCCCAAAAGTATTCGAATATGTTGATGAATGGGATAATTACGAAGAGGTGATTCGGGCACTTAAGAAACTGTATGCGAAGTCCCCAAATGAGGTCTACGCTAGACATCTACTGGCCACAACCCGACAAGGGCCAGGGGAATCAATTGACGAATTCCTGCAAGAACTTCGCAGGCTCAGCGTAGATTGTAACTTTCAGGCAGCCTCAGCTGAGCTGTACCGCCAAGAAATGATTCGTGATGCTTTCATCTGTGGGATTGCCTCTCCATTTATACGCCAGCGTCTACTAGAAAGTAAAACACTTGAGCTACAAAAAGCTTTTGACCTAGCTTGTTCTCTGGATTTGGCAAAGAGAAATGCAGACCTCTATCAGCTGCCCAGATCTCGATCTGCTGCTGTAGCTGCAACCAGACAATTCAAGCGGTCTCAGGTGAACCCTATCATGGGGGAATCTAATTCTGATAATTCCGATGAAGAAGACGAGGATGATCCCACTTTAGCAGCCTCTTGGCAATCTAGGAAGGAATGCTTCTTTTGTGGAGATGCTTTTCACCCTAGGAAAACCTGCCCTGCTCGCAATGCAATCTGCAGTTATTGCGGGAAAAAAGGACACTTTGCTAAAGTTTGCCTATCAAGGGCCTCTACGAGGGCCAATCCAGCTAAGGCCTACCGAACTGCCCCAATTAGGGCCTATCAAGATGCTCCAGCTAGGACCTATCAAGCTTCCTCTCGAGCTCTCTCCCGAAGAAGCACACCGAGAGTTTTAGCCTCTCTCTGTGCAACGACACCAATTACAGCTGCTTGCCCACAGAACCTGTCTCATGCAGCCACAAAGATTTCAATTAAAGGGCATACCTTAGATGCCTTAATTGACTCAGGAAGTACTGATAGTTTCATTAAGGAACAGATTGTTGCGAAATTGAAACTACATGTCTTCCCATCGGACCAGGCAATTGCGATGGCCCAGTCATCACTTAATACCAGAATCTCCGGCTTTTGTGTTGTTGATATGACACTTCATGGTCGTATGTATCCCTCCACCCGACTTTCGGTGCTCAAGGACTTATGTAGTGATCTCCTCTTAGGGCTGGACTTCCAAAAACAGCATAAGAAACTCACCATTGAGTTTGGTGGATCCAAACCCGGACTTACTATTTCTAATATACCGTCTAAATTACCATTTTGTGCATTATCAGCAGCTTCACTTGATGAACCCTCATTATTTGCCAGTATTCCACCTCAATGCAAACCAATAATAACGAAATCGCGGCGCTTTAATCAGGAAGACCAATCTTTTATTGCGGCTGAAATCTCTCGACTTCTAGCAGAGGATATCATCGAACCATGTTCGTCGCCCTGGCGGGCTCAAGTCGTCATTGTCAAGAACCCTCTAAAACCTCACAAACGGCGACTATGCATCGATTATTCGCAAACCATCAATCAATAAACCGACTTGGACGCCTACCCATTGCCACGCATTGATGATATGGTTAATAAACTGGCCGAATACAAAGTGTTCTCAACTTACGATTTAAAAAGTGCCTATCATCAGTTACCCTTGAAGGTCTCAGATAAGCAGTACACGGCCTTTGAGGCTAATGGACGGCTGTACCAATTTCGTCGCCTCCCATTCGGGGTTACTAATGGAGTGGCTGTCTTCCAACGGGCAATGGAAGGCCTGGTTAAGCAGGAAAACCTAAGGGACACCTTTCCCTATCTTGATAACATTACCATTGCAGGTCACGATCAACAGGAACACGACGCCAACCTCCAAAAATTTCGGGATGCCCTCCATCGCCGTAATTTGACCCTGAATGAATCCAAATCTGTTGAGTCGCAACCGACCATCAACATCCTTGGCTACTGCGTAGGCAATGGTATCATTAAACCAGACCCAGAAAGACTTCGCCCGCTCCAAGAGCTCCCGTCACCTAAGAATCCGACTTCTTTACGTCGGGCTCTCGGTCTGTTTGCATATTACGCTAAATGGATTCCTCATTTTTCGGACAAAATCCGACCCTTGCTGCATGCTAGATCATTTCCACTGGGAAAAGCGGCTGTTGCAGCCTTTAACCTTCTCAAAAAACAGTTGGAGAAAGCGGCTCTTCACTCCATTGATGAGAATCTCCCTTTCACGGTTGAATGTGATGCCTCGGAGGTGGCGATCTCGGCTACTCTGAATCAGGAAGGTCGTCCTGTAGCATTTATGTCCAGGACCTTACAAGGTGCAGAGCTACATTATCCTCCGGTTGAGAAAGAAGCCACAGCCATCATAGAGGCAGTACGGAAGTGGAACCATTTTCTAGCTCACCAGCACTTTACATTGATCACGGACCAACGATCATGAGCTCGATAATCGAAAACGAACCAAAATTAAGAATAATAAAATACAACTTTGGAGGATGGAACTGGCCTCTTTTGGTTATACCATTCTCTATCGGCCTGGCAAGGAGAATGTGGCCCCGGACACCCTCACACGGGCATTCTGCTCCACTATGTCATCCTCTACTCTCATGGATGTCCACAATGGATTGTGTCATCCTGGCGTTACGCGCATGCTACATTTCGTACGATCACGGAATCTCCCTTTTTCCACTGGAGATGTAAAGAAAATATGCTCAGAATGCCGGCTTTGTGCGGAATTAAAACCTCAGTTCTTCCGCCCCTCAGATGGTATACTCATACATGCAACCCAACCGATGCAACGACTTGGCATCGATTTTAAGGGCCCAGTGCCCTCTTCAACTCGGAACACATATTTGCTCACCATGATCGACGAATATTCACGTTTTCCGTTTGCCTTCCCCTGCTCCAATATGCTGGCGTCCACAGTAATCTGCTGCCTTGAGCAGGTATTTTCTCTCTGTGGCATGCCGGCTTATATTCACTCAGATCGGGGTCCATCCTTTATGTCAAGAGAACTCAAGGACTACCTCTCAGAACGGGGAATTGCTACAAGCAAAACAACACCATACCATCCCATCGGAAACGGGCAGGTAGAGAGGTATAACGGTATCATCTGGAATTCCGTACGTCTCGCTTTAAGATCTCGGGGCCTACCAGACCAGCAATGGGAAACAGTGCTTCCGGATGCATTGCACTCTATACGGTCCCTGCTTTCTACAGCCACAAATACTACACCTCATGAGCGGTTCTTTGGATTCCAGCATCGCTCATCTCATGGGACATCACTCCCGTCATGGCTACCTACTCCTGGACCTGTATTACTCCGAAGATACGTTCGGACGTCTAAAAATGACACCCTTGTAGACGAGGTCGAACTAACCGATGCCAACACCACCTATGCAAACATACGATATTCCGACGGCCGAGAATCTACCGTATCATTACGGGATCTGGCTCCCTGCCCACCAGGACCTAGTGGGACATCGGGTGATGGCATTTCACCAGGAAACTCTTGGGACCTATCGGGTACCCCTCTCCAGGATCCTGATCGGACACCAACTAGCTTGGTGCCGGTAGAACCTCGTGCTCAAGGTTGCGACCCTCCCAGTACCGCGCATGAAAGTACTGATCTACCACAGACCAGCTCTGCACCTCCCTCTGAACAGAGGCAGTTCGACTTTGAACCTATTGGGGCTCGTACTCGAAGCCATGATCTCCCCGACCCTTCACAGGGCAATCCAGACTCTGACCAATGGCCAACCGCATGTAAGCGGACCAGCGACCCTCTACGACGGGAATCCAAACGGGTGCGACTCTTCCTTGTTCGGCGGCTGCGGACCAAAAGGTAGACCACAGCCTCCGAATTCTGCAGGAGGGAAGAATGTGATAAAAATAATAACTTCCGGGAAGTTATGTCATCACTTACTGTGAACTGTGAACTGTGAACTGTGAACTATGAACTGTGTACATACCTCACTTCCTGTCATGTCACTTCCTGTTGGACTGGTATAAATACTAGTCTGTTCAGTATTGTAAGAGGCTTCTACCAGAGGCATGGTAAAGACCTCTCTCTGTATATAGTGTGTTTATAAGTTACTTAAAGCTTAATTTAAAGTTACTTGATGGTAAGTCTCCTTTTCTTACATCAGGCATAGTAAAGGAGGAGGTAGTGGAGATAGTTGATAGGATAAAAATTCATAAAAAAGAGGTATTAGAAAGGCTGGCTGTATTTAAAGTAGATAAATCACCAGGAGTGGATGGGATGCATTCTAGGATGCTGCGGGAATTTAGGGAGGAAATCGCGGTGGTACTGGCCATAATCTTCCAATCCTCCTTCGATACGGGGGTGGTGCCAGAGGACTGGAGAACTGCAAATTTTATTCTCTTGTTCAAAAAAGTGTGTAAAGATAAACCCAGCAACTGCAGGCCATTCAGTTTGACCTCGGTTGTGGGGAAGCTTTGAGAAACAGTAATCAGGGACAAAATTAACAGTCACTTGGACAAGTGTGGTTTAATTAAGGAAAGCCAGCACGGATTTGTTAAAGGCAAATCGTGTTTAACTAACTTCACGAGTTCTTTGATGAGGCAACAGGGAGGATTGATGAGGGTAATACAGTTGACATAGTGAACATGGATTTCAAAAAGGCGTTCGACAAAGTGCCACATAATAGGCTTGCCAGCAAAGTTGAAGCCCATGGTATAAAAGGGACAGTGGACATGGATACAGAATTGGCTGAGTGACAGGAAACAGAGAGTAGTGGTGAACGGTTATTTTTTGGACTGGAGGAAGGTATACAGTGGTGATCCTAAGGGGTCAGTTCTAGGACCACTGCTTTTCTTGATACATATTAATGACTTGGACATGGGTGTACAGAGCACAATTTCAAAATATGCAGATGAGACTAAACTTGGAAGTATAGCAAACAGTGAGGAGGAGAGTGATAGAAGTCAGGAAGACATAGACAGGCAGGTGAAATGGGCGGACACGTGGCAGATGAAATTTAACGCAGAAGAGTGTGAAGTGATACATTTTGTTAGAAAGAATGAGGAGAGGACATATAAACTAACTGGTACAATCCTGAAGGGGGTGCAGGAACAGAGAGACGTGGGGGTATGTGTGCACAAATCGTTGAAGGTGGAAGGACAGGTTGAGAAAGCAGTTAAAAAGGCTTACGGGATTCTGGGCTTCATAAATAGAGGTATAGAGTACAAAAGTGTGGAAATTGTAGTTGACTTTAAATTGACAATTGCCAGTAATAAGAAGAGTCAGCTCCACAAGTGTCCCTCTTAAGGAGGCAGCACTAATAGAATTTAGACACCAAGACCTAGAAATTCAGTATAGCCACATTTGGGGCGCTACAGCATGGCGTTCGCTAACTTTTGTGCCCGGCGCAACTTAGCACCACCTTCGCCGATATTCAGTTGCATTGCCCCAAGAGGTTGCTGCTGCGCTAAAGCAGGCGATGCACGACTATCATTAGGCGCTAAGCCGGCGATCCAGGGCGCAAACACCGAGGGCGGGTGCAGCGCAGGTGCGGCGAGTTGCTCATTGAGGGCAGACAGTCAGGCGCCGGTCAGCACTTAAAGGGGGAGGGTGGAATTGCTTGGCTGCCACGCCCTGCACGCTGCAGCCCTAAGGCAAGGCCTGAACACTGCTTCTGGAACAGCTCCATGCCCAGGAGAATGGAGAAGGCCAGGGAGAGAGTGCAGCGCTTTGGCGAGGGTGACCTGAGGCTGCTGGTTGGTGCAGTGGACCGCAGGCGCCATATCCTCTTCCCTGAGGGTGGCAGGAAGCCGCTGCCCACCGAATATCGGAAAGCATGGAGGGATGTGGCAAACAAGGTCATGTCCAACAGCGTGGTTGGCAGGACACCAACCCAGTGCCGGAAAAAATTCAACGTCCTCACTCGGGTTGTCAGGGTGAGTACCCTTTCCAGAATCCTCCTCATCCCTGCATGTGCACCTCACTTTATGGCCAAACGAGTCTGAAAGCTCTAATGGCCAGCCCTCATCCAGCAGCTATGGGACTGTCATGAAAAGCGAATGGTCACAGGGGTTTTCTGCACTACCTGCCTACTTCTATTGCTCCGCCTGATGGTCACCCCTTTCCTTTCTTCCTGTGTAGCCCTTCCCTGCGGTGTGACCAACTCACTAAACGTGCTATCCACGACTTTCTCAGACTCGTGAATGCTCCACAACCCATCCACCCGCAGCTCCAGCTCCTCAATGCGGTCTGCTAATAGCTGCAGATGGATGCATTTCCTGCACACGTAGTCACCAGGGGCAGTGTCCCTGAATTCCCACATAGAGCAGGCGGAGCACATCACGGGGCTGGGCTCTCCTGGCATGACTTACCCCTTAATTAATTTAAATTAATTTACTATCACCAATTAAAGATATCTCTAAGGCGCTTGTATAGTCTACCAACAGTACCTGCTACACCAGAAAAGACCCCGGTAACTATAAACTACAGAGTTCGAGTTTAAAAAAGAGAAATACTCACCAACCAATCACTTACCTGCTCCCTGGTGACGTCACACTCTGATTTCTTTTTACCTCCCTCCTCTGCTGTTGATTTGGTCTCGGGCCTCTGCTGCTCCTCCCCCGAACTGGTCGGGCCTCGCTGCTTGCGCCGGTTTTTAAGCCGGGCTTCTCACCAACTCGCCTCTGCTGCTCCTCCCCCGAACTGGTCGGGCCTCGCTGCTTGCGCCGGTTTTTAAGCCGGGCTTCTCACCACCTCGCCTCTGCTGCTCCTCCCCCGAACTGGTCGGGCCTCGCTGCTTGCGCCGGTTTTTAAGCCGGGCTTCTCACCACCTCGCCTCTGCTGCTCCTCCCCCGAACTGGTCGGGCCTCGCTGCTTGCGCCGGTTTTTAAGCCGGGCTTCTCACCACCTCGCCTCTGCTGCTCCTCCCCCGAACTGGTCTCGAACCCTCTTGCTACGAAGGCCAACATACCATTTGCCTTCTTAACCGCCTGCTGCACCTGCATGCTTACCTTCAGCGACTGGTGCACAAGAACACCCAGGTCTCTTTGCACTTCCCCTTCTCCCAATCTATTGCCATTCAAATAATAATCTGCCTTCCTGTTTTTGCCACCAAAGTGGATAACCTCACATTTATCCATATTATAGTGCATTTGCCATGTTTCTGCCCAATCACCCAATCTGTCCAAATCATACTGGAGTTTCACGACATCCTCCTCACAGCATACCCTCCCACCCAGCTTTGTGTCATCTGCAAATTTGGAGATATTACATCCAATTCCCTCGTCCAGATCATTAATATATATTGTGAACAGCTGGGGTCCTAGGACCGATCCTTGCGGTGCCCCACTAGTCACTGCCTGCCACTCAGAAAACGACCCATTTATTCCAACTCTTTGCTTTCTGTCCGCCAACCAGTTCTCTATCCAAGTCAATACCTTGCCCCCAATCCCATGTGCCTTAATTTTGCACGCTAACCTCTTATGAGGGACCTTATCGAAAGCCTTCTGAAATTCGAAGTACACCACATCCACTGGTTCTCCCTTATCTATTTTACCAGTTACATCCTCAAAAAATTCTCGTAGATTAGTCAAGCATGATTTACCTTTTGTAAATCTATGTTGACTTTGTCCGATCCTCTCACTGCTTTCCAAGTGCTCTGCTATTACTTCTTTTATAATGGACTCTAGCATTTTCCCCACTACCGATGTCAGGCTTACCGGTCTATAATTCCCCGCTTTTTCTCTGCAACCATTTTTGAATAGTGGGGTAACATTAGCTACCCTCCAATCCATGGGTACTGTTCCAGAGTCCATTGAGTTCTGGAAGATGACCAGCAATGCATCTACTATTTCTAGGGCCACTTCCTTAATTACCCTGGGATGTAGGTTATCAGGCCCTGGGGATTTATCGGCCTTCAGTCCCATCAATTTTCCTAACACCATTTCCCTACAAATACTGATATCTTTCAGTTCCACCCTTTCATCAGACCCTATGTTCCGCGGTATTTCTGGGAGTTTATTTATGTCCTCCTTTGTGAAGACAGAACCAAAATATGTATTTAGTTGGTCTGCCATTTCTTTGCTCCCCATTATAAATTCCCCCGATTCTGACTGCAAGGGACCTATGCTTGACTTCACCAATCTTTTCCTCTTTACATATCTATAAAAGCTTTTACAGTCAGTTTTTATGTTCCCTGAAAGCTTACTCTCATATTCTATTTTCCCTTTCTTAATTAATCCCTTTGTCCTCCTTTGTTGAATCCTAAACTGCTCCCAATCCTCAGCATTATTGCTTTTTCTGGCCAATTTGTATGTCCTCTCCTTAGATCTTATGCTATCCCTAATTTCCCTTGTTAGCCATGGTTAAGTCACCTTTTTTGTTTTATTTTTATGCCATACTGGAATGAACAACTTCTGTAGTTCTTCCATTCGGCCTTTGAATGTTTGCCATTGCCTATCCTCCGTCAACCCTTTGAGTGCCATTCCCCAATCAATCCTACCCAACTCGCTCCTCAGACCATCGTAGTTTCCTTTATTTAAATTGAGGACCCTAGTTTCTGAGTCAACTACTTCATTCTCCATCTTAATTAAGAATGCGGTCATATTATGATCGCACTGACCCAAGGGGCCTCGTACAACAAGATTGCTAATTAATCCTTTCTCATTACATAATACCCAGTCTAAGATGGCCTGATCTCTGGTTGGTTCCTCGACATATTAGTCCAGGAAACCATCCCGTAAACACCCCAGGAATTCCTCCTCCACAGTATTGTTACTAATTTGGTTAGCCCAATCTATATGTAGATTAAAGTCACCCATGATGACTGCTGTGCCCTTATTGCACGCTTCTTTAATTTCCCTTTTAATGCCATCCCCAACCTCCGCCTTACTGTTTGGAGGTCTATATACCACTCCCACTAATGTTTTTTTCCCCTTAGTATTTCTCAATTCTACCCATACAGATTCCACCTCATCAGAGCTAATCTCCTTCATTACAATTGTGTTAATCCCTTCTTTAACCAGTAATGCTACTCCATCTCCCTTTCCTTTTTGCCTATCTTTCCTGAATATCGAATACCCCTGGATGTTGAGTTCCCAGTCTTGGCCGTCCTTGAGCCACGTTTCCGTAATCCCAATCAAATCATATTCGTTTACCTCTATTTGCGCAGCCAATTCATCCACCTTATTGCAAATGCTCCTCGCATTAAGACACAAAGCCTTCAGGCTTGTTTTTTTAATGCTCTTAGACCCATTATAATTATTATTTACTGTGGCCACATTTGATTTAAACCATTGATTTCTCTGACTGCCACTTTTGTTTTTCTCCTTCCTATCTTTTGCTTTTATCCTTGTTTTCCTTTCCTCTGTCTCCCTGTTCAGGTTCCCAACCCCCTTCCATTTTAGTTTAAACCCTCCCCCACAGCACTAGCAAACACTCCCCCTAGGACATCGGTTCCAGCCCTGCCCAGGTGCAGACCGTCCGGTTTGAACTGGTCCCACCTCCCCCAGAACCGGTTCCAATGTCCCAGGAACTTGAATCCCTCCCCCTGGCTCCATTCCTCTAGCCACGTATTCATCTGAAGTATCCATCTATTTGTACTCTGACTAGCAAGTGGCACTGGTAGCAATCCTGAGATTACTACCTTTGAGGTCCTTTTTTTTATATTTACCTCCTAACTCCCTATATTCCGCTTTTAGGACCTCATCCCGCTTTTTACCTATATCGTTGGTACCTATATGCACCACGACAACTGGCTGTTCACCCTCCCCTTCCAAGCTGTTCTGCAGCCGCTCGGAGACATCCTTGACCCTTGCACCAGGGAGGCAACACACCATCCTGGAGTCTCGTTTGCGGCCGCAGAAATGCCTATCTAGTCCCCTTACAATTGAATCCCCTATTACTATAGCTCAACCACACTTTTTCCTTCCATTCTGTGCAGCAGAGCCACCCCTGGTGCCAGGAAGTTGGCTGCTGCTGCCTTCCTCTGATAAGCCATCCCCCCCAACAGTACTCAAAGTGGTATATCTGTTGGAGAGGGGGATGGCCACAGGGGAACCCTGCACTACCTGACTGCGCCTAGTACTCTGCCTATTGGTCACCCGTTCCCTTTCTTCCTGTCCAACCTCAACTGTGGTGTGTCCAACTCCCTAAATGTGCTATTCAAGATGTCCCGAGCATCGTGAATGCTCCAGTGTGCATCCAATCGCAGCTCAAGCGCCGCAATGCGGTCTGTCAGTAGCTGCAGCTGGGTGCACTTCCTGCACATGTAGTTTTCAGGGACACAGGAAGTGTCCCTGAGTTCCCACATCTCGCAGGAGGAGCAGATCAAGGGGCCCGGGTTTCCTGCCATGACTTACCCTTTAATTAATTGAGTTTAAATTAAATCAATCAATCCCACTAATTACTATAAAGAGTTGGGGTCCCTGCACTGACCCCTTTGGAACACCACTAGTTACTGATTGCCAGCCCGAGAATGAACCATTTATCCCAACTCTTTGTTTTCTGTTAGATAGCCAATCTTCCACCCATGCCAGTATATTACCACCAATCCCGTGATTTCTTATCTTGATCAGTAATCTTTTGTGTGGAACCTTGTCAAATGCCTTTTGGAAGTCCAAATACACTACATCCACTGGTTCCCCTTTATCCACCCTGTATGTTACATCCTCAAAGAATTCGAACAAATTTGTCAAACATGACTTCCCCTTCATAAAACCATGCTGACTCTGTCCTATTAAATTATGTTTATCCAAATGCTCTGTTACTGTTTCCTCAATAATGGACTCCAACATTTTGCCAACCACAGATGTTAGGCTAACTGGTCTATAGTTTCCAGCTTTTTGTCTACTTCCCTTCTTAAATAAGGGTTTTACATTCACAGTTTTCCAATCTGCCGGGACCTTTCCTGAGTCCAGGGAGTTCTGGAAAATAATCACCAATGCATCCACAATCCCTACCACCACTTCTATCAAGACCCTAGGATGTAGGCCATCAGGTCCGGGGGATTTATCCACCTTAAGTCCCATTATTTTACTGAATACCATCTCCTTAGTGATTTTAATCGTCTTTAGCTCTTCCCCCCCCCCGCCTCCCCACTGCCCCCTGTTTGTCCAGTGTTGGGATATTTTTAGTGTCCTCTACTGTAAAGACTGATACAAAATATTTGTTCAGCGTCTTTGCCACCTCCATGTTCCCCACCACTAGATTCCTGATCCCATCCTCTAAGGGACCAACGCTCACTTTAGCCAACCTTTTTCTTTTTATATAGCTGTAGAAACTCTTGCTATCTGTTTTGATATCTTTTGCTAGTTTACTTTCATAATCTATCTTCCCTTTCTTAATTCATCTTTTAATTATTGTTTGCTGGCTTTTAAATGCCTCCCAATCTTCTATCCTCCCACTAGATTTGGCTACTTTATATGCCCTTGTTTTCAGTTGGATACTATCCTTTATTACTTTACTAAGCCACGGATGGCTGTCTTTTCTTTTACTCCCCTTTTTCCTCAGTGGAATATATTTATCTTGAAAGATGTGAAATATCTCCTTGAATGTATACCACTGCTCTTGTACCGTCTTACACTTTAATCTGTTTTCCCAGTCCACTTTAGTCAATTCTACTCTCATACCTTCATAGTCTCCTTTATTTAAGCTCAGTATGCTGGTTTGAGATCCAACTATCTCACCCTCAAACTGAATTTGGAATTCAACCATATTATGGTCACTCATTCCAAGGGGATCCTTTACTAGGACATTTTTTATTAATCCTGTTTCATTACACAGGACCAGATCTAAGATTGCCTGCCCCCTGTTTGGTTCAGTTACATACTGCTCAAGGAACCCGGCCCTAATACACTCTATGAACTCTTCCTCAAGGCTGCCATGCCCAATTTGATTATTCCAGTCAATATGAAAGTTAAAATCCCCCATGATTATAGCTGTTCCCTTATTACAAGCCCCAACTATTTCCTGATTTATACTCCGACCAACAGATTTGCAAATGTTAGGAGGCCTATAGACTATGCCCACTAGTGACTTTTTCCCCTTCTTTTTCCTCATCTCCACCCAAACTATTTCACTATCCTGATCCTTTGACCCAATATCATTTCTGACTATTGCAGTGATTCCATCCTTGATTAACATAGCAACCCCACCTCCCTTTCCTTCCTGTCTGTCCTTCCTAATTATCAAATACCCTTGTATGTTTAGTTCCCAGTCATGATTATCTTGCAGCCATGTTTCCGTAATGGCCACCAGATCATACCCATGTGTAGTTATTTGTATCACCGCATTTGACAATGAAGTCGAAGATTGGACTACATATGTCGAATGAATAGAGGTGTACTGCAAGGCAAATGAGGTGTCAGATGACAAGAAAGCGTCGGTATTTTTAAATTTAATGGGTGCAAAGACGTATGGTATATTACGAAATCTAGTAACCCCAACGAAGCCAATGGAAAAGAGTTTTGAAGACATAGTAACGATACTAAAGGAACATTTAAACCCCACACCGCTGCTGATAGCAGAAAGATTCAAGTTTCACAAACGGAACCAGCATAAGGATGAAAGCAATGCTGATTATTTAACAGAACTGCGCAAACTATCGAAACACTGCCAGTTTGGAGTGGGACTGGCAGATAACTTAAGGGACAAGTTTGTGTGTGGGCTTCAAAGTGAAGGAACTCAGAAACGGCTTTTATCTGAAAAGGACCTTACGCTGGAAAAGGCTTTCAGCATTGCGGTATCATATGAAGCAGCAGCACGGGGCTCTGCAGAGATACAACAGAGACCGCAAGAATATGGCACAAACGAAATGTCATATGGAACAGAGAAGTGCTATCGCTGCGGCAGAACAACACACGACCAGAATGATTGCTGGTTCAAAGACAAAGTGTGCAGACAGTGTGGAAAAGTAGGGCACATAGCATGAGTCTGCAGGTCGGGAAAGAAAACCAGCAATAAGAAACCTACCAAAGGAAAGTACAAGAAGGTACATAAGATGACGGAGAATAGTTCAGGTGAACAAAAGAGTGATAACGACTCCGAAAGCAGGGAACTGAGTTGTCTGAAACTACATAATGTGATCACAACGGAGGATCACCGAACCATTTTGGTCACTCTCAAGTTAGCAGGAGTCTAGATAAAGATGGAATTGGACAAAGGATCAGCCCTAACAGTCATAAACCGACGGGACTATGAGCGGCTATTCTCACACATACCCTTAAGAGACACAAAAATTATTTTGAAGACGTACACAGAGCAAAAAGTCTACCCCAAAGGAAAAATAAGGGTGACCGTTATATATAACGGTAAGGAAACACCAAAACTAGCCCTGTATGTATTGCAAGATGGAGGACCACCATTACTGGGATGTGAATGGATCCAGAAAATACAACTGGATTGGCATTCCATACAGGAAGTGACTGTGGCTGACAAAAAGGATGACGACGTCACACCTGGGCGACTGTCAATAATCCTAACTGACGCGAAATAAGTGTTCCAGCAAGGACTCGGAACACTAAAAGGCATGACAGCGATGATTAAAATTGAAGAAAACGCAAGCCCAAAATTTTTTAAGGCCAGACCTTATGCGATCCGCCCAGCCATCAAAGCAGAGCTGGAGAGTCTGGAACATTCAGGTGTACTGTCCAAGGTAGACTGGAGCGAGTGGGCTACACCCATCGTCCCTGTGATGAAAAAGTCATTGAGCCGCACGCCTGGGGAACCAAGGAAGGTTCGCATCTGTGGGGACTTTAAGGTAACAGTGAACCTGGTCCTTCACACAGTACAATATCCACATCTGCAGATTGAAGACATTTTTGCCTAGCTATCTGGAGGGAAACGCTTCACTAAGATTGATCTGGCCCAGGCGTATCTGCAAATGGAGGTAGAAGAAGCATCAACAAAACACCTGACAATCAACACCCATAAAGGTCTCTACCAATACAACCGGCTGGTATTCGGGGTAGCATCAGCTCCGGCTATTTGGCAGAGGGCAATGGAACAAGTCCTGCAAGGGATCCCAGGGAACAAGTGTTATTTGGACGACATCCTGGTCACGGGCGAAAATGACAGTGATCACCTTGCCAACCTGGAGCAGGTGCTCACTAGATTGCAGGAATATGTGCTCCGAGCTAACTGCCCCAAATGTGAGTTTTTTAGAAAACAGATCTCGTATTTGTTGTGTATGTACCTTTAAGAGAATAACTGGTCTCAGACTGCGGTACCGGCAGTGACCACCCCTGTATAAAAGGCACTAGTGAGCCTCTGTTGTTTTCAGTTTCACTATTGACTTCCATCAGTAAAGACCTGTTTTGTTCAACTCCTGCTGTCCGTGTCTCAATCATTCACGGACGTAATACTGGCGATGAGCAGATACGAACCTACCTACAGTCTGCACCACCTCCTGGGATCCATTCCTACAGCGAAGTGAGCAGAGGTCGAGGCCAGAAAGAATAGAAAGTAAGAGGCAGTAGAAACGGGCGTCGACCGTGGGCATCCGCCCCTGTGTTAGCGGAGTTGAAGATTGCTGGAGAAGCTGTCGGAAGCGGGGCCTGGTTCCTGTCGATGGTGCTTCAGCTAATCGGGCTGGTGGCAGGTAGTACACTGATCCTTCCTGGGCTGCGGCGGTCGCGAACTCGAGCGGGTGGTTTGCAACGGGGCCGAGCAGCGTTGTCGGGAAGAAGAGAGAGAGAGGGTGGAGCACACAGGGCGCGGCCGGTGCTATGAAGCCGGGCTGCGTATAGACCCGCGAAGAGGGAGGCAAGAGTCCAACAGGGTTGTTCCACAATGGAAAAATAATAAAAAAAGAAATATTAAACGCGCAAGAAACCACGAGGAGCTGCAGGTTGCAACGGGAACCGCGGAAAGCAGCGCTAACAACAGCGGGGAAGAAGGCAAAGCGCGGGAGGCGCCATCTTAAGCAGCGGGGAAGAAGGCAAAGCGTGGGAGGCACCATTTTGTTAAATCGGGGAAGAAGGCAAAGCGCGCGAGGCGCCATTTTAGGTTTGCAAGATGCCGAAGACTGGCTATATCACTGCTTTTGATAATACAATAGAGGACTGGACCACATATGTGGAAAGAGTCGAGGTATATTTCGAGGCAAATGAAATAGCGGAGGAGAAAAAGGCATCGATATT
Organism: Somniosus microcephalus; assembly: GCF_052327205.1. Taxonomy (NCBI): domain Eukaryota; kingdom Metazoa; phylum Chordata; class Chondrichthyes; order Squaliformes; family Somniosidae; genus Somniosus; species Somniosus microcephalus. The sequence continues at coordinate 65,639,128 of NC_141009.1, read as the reverse complement.
GCTAAACTTAATGGGTGCTAGAACGTACGGCTTATTGCGGGACCTGATTACTCCAGCCAAACCGAAGGTGAAGAGTTTTAACGCAATTGTTGCTGTCCTACAGTAACACCTAAACCCTGCACCGCTGTTGATAGCAGAAAGATTTAAATTCCACAGGAGAACTCAGCATAAAAATGAAAGCAATGCTGAGTACGTTGCGGAACTACGCAAGCTATCAAAGCACTGCCAGTTCGGAGCAGGACTGGCAGATACCCTACGGGACAAATTTGTCTGTGGACTCCTGAGTGAAGGAACACAGAAGAAGTTACTCTCAGAAAGAGCTGACGCTAGATAAGGCTTTCAGCGTGGCAGTATCAGATGAAGCAGCAGCCAGGGGAGCTGCAGAAATTCAACAAAAACCACAGGAATACGGCACCCACGAAATGACACGGGGATTTGCAAAATGTTGTCGCTGCGGCAGAACTAACCATGACCAGAAGGACTGCTGGTCCAAAGACAAAATATGCAGGCTATGCGGGAAGATGGGACACATTGCACGAGTTTGCAGGTCTGGGAAGAAGACCAGCGACAACAAAAAGGCTACTAAGGAACCGTACAAGAAAGTACAAAAGATGACGGACAGTAGTTCTGAAGACCAGATGAGCGATAGTGAATCCGGGAACAGGAGACTAAGCTGTCTCAAACTTCACAATGTAATCGCAAAAGAGGATCACCGAACCATTTGGGTCACCCTCATGATAGCAGGGTCCCAAGTTAAAATGGAATTGGATACAGGATCAGCGCTAACCATCATGAATCGATGAGACTACGAGTGGCTATTTTCACACATACCCTTGAGAGAGACATCCATCGTCTTGACGACGTATACGGGGTAAAAAGTATACCCCAGAGGAAAAATAAGGGTGCCTGTTGAATACAACGTCAAGAAAATACGGAAATTGTATCTCTACATACTGCCAAATGGTGGACCACCGTTATTGGGACGGGAATGGATCAGGAAGATAAACTTAGATTGGCACTCCATTCATGCAATGACGGTGGACGGTAAAAAGATGAAGACGTCACTCCTGGACAATTGTCAACAATCTTAGCTAACGCCAAAGAGGTATTTCAACAAGAACTGGGCACGCTTAAAGGTGTAACCGCCTCGATAAAAATAGAAGAAAATGCAGTTCCCAAGTTTTTCAAAGCAAGACCGGTACCATATGCAATTCACCCAGCCGTCGAGGCAGAGCTGGAGAATCTGGAGAAGGCAGGCGTGTTGTCTAAGGTCGACTGGAGCGAGTGGGCGACACCCATCATTCCTGTCATGAAGAAAATGTTAAGCAATAAGTCCGGGGAGCCAAAGAAGATTCGCATCTGTGGGGATTTCAAGGTGACGGTGAACCCATTCCTTCACACAGTACAATATCCTCTTCCAAGGATAGAAGACATCTTCGCCTCACTGTCTGGAGGGAAGCGTTTTACAAAAATTGACCTAGCACAAGCATATTTGCAGATGGAGGTTGAAGAGTCCTCTAGGAAGTATCTCACGATAAACACTCACAAAGGTCTTTACCAGTATCATCGATTTGTATTCGGAATAGCATCGGCTCCGGCGATATGGCAAAGAGCGAGGGAACAAGTCCTGCAAGGGATTCCGGGGGTTCAGTGTTACTTGGACGACATCCTTGTGACAGGTGAAGATGACAGTGAACACCTTAACAATCTAGAACAGGTGCTCACTAGACTACGGGAACATGGGCTGCGAGACAACCGCCCCAAGTGCGAATTTTTAAAGAAACAGATATCGTATTGTGGCTGCGTGATTGATGAAGAGGGGTTACATAAGTCCCCTGACAAAATTGAAGCGGTTGTTAAGGCCCCAGTGCCTGAAAATGTGTCGCAACTGAGGTCATTCCTCGGATTGGTGAATTACTACCATAAGTTTTTGCCGAATTTGTCGACAATTCTGCACCCACTGAACGCCCTGCTACAAACGGGGGTAGCATGGAAATGGAGCGATGATTGTAAGCGGGCCTTTCAGAAGAGTAAGGACTTAATCACTTCAAGGGAAGTATTGGCTCACTACAACCCAGCACTGCCGATCAGACTGGCGTGTGATGCGTCTCCCTACGGCATTGGGGCGGTACTGTCACATAAATTCCTTGATGGTTTAGAGAGGCCGATAGCTTTTGCGTCACGCTCGTTAACTTCTGCCGAGCGTAACTACGCCCAGATTGACAGAGAGGCCCTCAGCCTAGTGTGGGGGGTGAAGAAGTTCAATCACTACCTGCACGGTCAAAAATTTACTCTAATAACCGATCATCAACCTCTTGTCTCCATTTTCAACCCTCAGAAGAGCGTACCGATAATGACAGCACAACGGCTGCAGAGATGGTCCCTTTTCCTAGGGGCACACCAATATGACATCGAGTACAAAGGAACTAAACAGCATGGAAATGCTGATGGATTGTCACGCCTACCGTTGCCGATGATGGAAGAAGACGACCTTGCAGTGGATCCAATGGAGTTATTCCACTCGACCATAGTCGAATGTCTCCCTGTGACGAATGCAAACATAGAAAAGGAAACACGGAATGACCCGACACTATCACGGGTCTATGATTTAACGGTGAAGGGATGGCCAGCACATGGCGAACCACTGCTGCCAGCAATCTCGCCGAGAAGAGAACAGCTGTCAGTGTGCAGAGGAACCTTGATGTGTGGATCCAGAGTAGTAATTCCACCTAAGTTGACAGATAGAGTGCTCAATGAGCTTCATGAGGGTCATCTGGGTGGGGTAAAAATGAAGAACTTAGCCAGAGCATTTGTGTGGTGGCCGGGAATCGATAGAGAAATCGAAGAGATGACCAAGAGCTGTGCAGGATGCCAGAAGGTCCAAAACGGCCCACCACAAACTCCTCTGCATCCATGGGAGTGGCCCTCATCTCCATGGCAAAGGGTGCCCATTGATTTTGCTGGTCCATTTATGGACTCGATGTTTTTAATTGCGGTGGATGCACATTCAAAGTGGCCAGAGGTAATAAAAATGTCCTCAACCACCACGGAAAAAACTATCACAGTTTTAGGAACCATATTCGCCAGGAATGGGCTGCCTGAACAGATTTGTTCTGACAATGGACCACAGTTTGTGTCTGAAGAGTTCCGGAGGTACTTAAAGAACAATGGCGTTAAGCATTACACATCTGCCCCATATCATCCAGCCACTAATGGATTGGCCGAGAGGTTTGTCCAAACATTCAAGAAGGCTATCAAGTCAATGTGTAATGAAGATATACCCCTACAACACAAGGTGGACAACTTCTTGTTTGCCTACCGGAATGCGACACATGCGGTTACCAACCAAACTCCAGCCATGATGTTCTTCAATCGAAGACTATGATGCCGCTTGGATTTGGTTAAGCCAAACGTCCGAAGAGATGTGGAGAACAGGTAGTTTCAGAATATGAATAAAAGGCCGACCAGGAGTTTTAAGATAGGTCAACCAGTTTTGGCCCGGGACTACCGCACTGAGAAATGGCAGCCAGGAACGATTTGTACACGACAACGACCTCTCATGTATACCGTCGACGTTGGGGAGAGCATTGTAAGACGCCATGCTGACCAGATTCTAGAGTCACTGGAAAACGTCAACTCCACACCATGATCTGATACACCTGGTAATGAAATCGACGTTCCAATTGCAGCTACTGCAGAACCGATAATATTGGAAGCAGATGAACCAAACAACGACATTGATCCCGACTCAACATTGCCAGAAGAACCTGATACCCCAAAGAGGCGTTATCCAGACAGAATCAGGAAGTCTCCTCAAAGACTGAACTTATAATTGCTTAAACTTAACCAATGTATCTAGCAACAGTAATTGTGATTGTAATTAGTTATCATTTAGTTGTTAAATGAATGTTATGTACTGTTTATCTAAAAGGGGAGGAATTGTTGTGTATGTACCTTTAAGAGAATAACTGGTCTCAGACTGCAATACCGGTAGTGACCACCCCTGTATAAAAGGCGCTAGTGAGCCTCTGTCGTTTTCAGTTTCACTATTGACTTCCATCAGTAAAGACCTGTTTTGTTCAACACCTGCTGTCCGTGTCTCAATCATTCACGGACGTAATAGTATTGTGGCCACGTTATCGATAAAGAGGGGTTACATAAGTCCCCAGAGAAGATTGAGGCAGTAGTCAAGGCTCCAGCACCGGGAAATGTGTCACAACTGAGGTCGTTCCTCGGGCTGGTAAACTACTACCATAAGTTCTTGTCAAATTTGTCAAAAAACAGAACCTCACGGGTAATAATCTCTGGGTTATTACCTGAGCCACGACCGAATTTGGCTAGGATAAATAAAATTAAAGAGTTAAATGCGTGGCTCAAAGACTGGTGTGGGAGAAATGGGTTTTGCTTCTTAGGACACTGGCACCAGTACTGGGACAGGAGGGAGCTGTTCTGTTGGGACGGACTCCACTTGGCCAGTGCTGGGACTGGAGTCCTGGCGAATCATATAACTAGGGCTGTAGAGAGGGCTTTAAACTAATTAGTGGGGGGGAGGTTTCTAGAGAGCAAATAATAGAAATGAAAACATAGAAGGTCATAGACTTAGGTAGCAGTGGGGGAATTAAAAAACAGAATGTGTCAGGAAGGGACAGAAGGTATGGAGTAAAAGGTAAAGTACTAAAAGGGGAAGAAACAGGAACTAAGTGTTACAAAACATATTTGAAAGTTCTTTATCTGAATGCACGTAGCATTCGTAACAAAATGAATGAGTTAACGGCACAAATAATGACATATGGGTATGATCTTGTGGCCATTACAGAAACATGGCTGCAGGGTGACCATGACTGGGAATTAAACATACCAGGTTATTTGACAATCAGGAAGGACAGGCAGGAAGGGAGAGGAGGTGGGGTGGCTATGTTAATAAAGGAAGGAATCACTATAATACAGAGAAATGATATTGGGTCAAAGGAGCAGGATAGTGAAACAGTTTGGGTGGAGATAAGGAATAATAAGGGGAAAAAAACACTAGTGGGTGTAGTCTATAGGCCTCCGAACAGTTGCAACTCTGTTGGACGGAGTATTAATCAGGAAATAGTTGAGGCTTGTAATAAGGGAACAGCTATAATTATGGGGGATTTTAATGATCATATTAACTGGACAAATCATATTGGGCAGAGCAGCCTTAAGGATGAGTTCATTGAGTGTATTAGGGATGGGTTTCTTGAGCAGTATGTAACTGAACCGACCAGGGGGCAAGCAACCTTAGATTTGGTCCTGTGTAATGAGACAGGATTAATTAAAAATGTCCTAGTAAAGGATCCCCTTGGAATGAGTGACCGTAACATGGTTGAGTTCCATATTCAATTAGAGGGTGAGAAGGTTGGATCTCAAACAAGCGTGCTGAGCTTGAATAAAGGAGACTATGAAGGTATGAGAGCGGAATTAATTAGAGTGGACTGGGAAAATAGATTAAAGGGTAAGACGGTACATGACCAGTGGTGTACATTTAAGGAGTTATTTTACAACTTCCAAAAAAAATATATTCCACTGAGGAAAAAAGGGTGTAAAAGAAAAGATAGCCATCCGTGGCTAAGTAAAGTAATTAAGGATAGTATCCGACTAAAAACAAGGGCATATAAGGTTGCCAAATCTAGTGGGAGGATGGAAGATTGGGAAGTCTTTAAAAGACAGCAAAAAATAGCTAAAAGATTGATTAAGAAAGGGAAGATAGATTATGAAAGTAAATTAGCAAAAAATATAAAAACAGACAGTAAAAGTTTCTATAGTTATATAAAAAGAAAAAGGGTGGCTAAAGTAAATGTTGGTCCCTTAGAGGATGAGACTGGGAAATTAATGGTGGGAAACATGGAGATGGCAAAAACACTGAACAATTATTTTGTATCAGTCTTTACAGTAGAGGACACTAAGAATATCCCAACACTGGACAAACAGGGGGTTCTAGGGGGGGAGGAACTAAATACGATTAAAATCACTAAGGAAGTGGTAATTGGTAAAATAATGGGACTTAAGCCGGATAAATCCCCTGGACCTGATGGCTTGCATCCTAGGGTCTTGAGGGAAGTAGCAGTAGGGATTGTGGATGCATTGGTAATAATTTTCCAAAACTCACTGGACTCAGCAAAGGTCCCGGCAGATTGGAAAACTGCTAATGTAACACCCTTATTTAAAAAGGGTAGTAGGCAGAAGGCTGGAAACTATAGACCTGTTAGCCTAACATCTGTGGTTGGTAAAATGTTAGAGTCCATTGTTAAGGAGACAGTAACGGGACATTTGGATAAACATAATTTAATAGGACAAACTCAGCATGGTTTCATGAAGGGGAAGTCATGTTTGACAAATTTGCTTGAGTTTTTTGAGGAAGTAACATATAGGGTGGATAAAGGGGAACCAGTGGACGTAGTGTATTTAGACTTCCAGAAGGCATTTGACAAGGTGCCACACAAAAGATTATTGCTCAAGATAAAAAATCACGGGATTGGGGGTAATATTCTGGCGTGGGTGGAGGATTGGCTCTCTAACAGAAAGCAGAGAGTTGGGATAAATGGTTCTTTCTCAGATTGGCAACCAGTAACTAGTGGTGTTCCGCAGGGGTCAGTGCTGGGTCCCCAACTCTTTACAATCTATATGAACGATTTGGAGGAGGGGACCGAGTGTAACATATCAAAGTTTGCAGATGATACAAAGATGGGACGGAAAGTAGTGAGTGAGGAGGACATAAAAAACCTGCAAAGGGATATAGACAGGCTAAGTAAGTGGGCAGAGATTTGGCAGATGGAATACAATACTGGAAAGTGTGAGGTTATGCACTTTGGCAGGAAAAATCATAGAGCAAGTTATTATCTTAATGGCAAGAAACTGGAAAGTACTGTAGTACAAAGGGATCTGGGGGTCCTGGTGCACGAAACCCAAAAAGTTAGTATGCAGGTGCAGCAAGTGATTAAGAAGGCCAATGGAATGTTGGCTTTTATTGCTAGGGGGATGGAATATAAAAACAGGGAGGTATTGCTGCAGTTGTACAAGGTATTGGTGAGACCGCACCTGGAATACTGCATACAGTTTTGGTGTCCATACTTAAGAAAAGACATACTTGCTCTCGAGTCAGTACAAAGAAGGTTCACTCGGTTAATCCCGGGGATGAGGGGATGGACATATGAGGAGAGGTTGAGTAGATTGGGACTCTACTCATTGGAGTTCAGAAGAATGAGAGGCGATCTTATTGAAACATATAAGATTGTGAAGGGGCTTGATCGGGTGGATGCGGTGAGGATGTTCCCAATGATGGGTGAAACTAGAACTAGGGGGCATAATCTTAAAATAAGGGGCTGCTCATTCAAAACTGAGATGAGGAGAAACTTCTTCACTCAGAGGGTGGTAGGTTTGTGGAATTTGCTGCCCCAGAAAGCTGTGGAAGCTACATCATTAAATAAATTTAAAACAGAAATAGATAGTTTCCTAGAAGTAAAGGGAATTAAGGGTTACGGGGAGCGGGCAGGAAATTGGACATGAGTCTAGGTTCGGAATGGTCATGGCCCTGTGGGTAGCGGAGTGGGCCCAGGGGCCGTGTAGCCTTGTTCTGCTCCTACTCCTACTGTGTTCTAATTCTGTGTTAGATTTCAGGGATGGTTTTATTCCTGTTCCTGGCTGGGGTGGAGATCGCCTTTACAGAAGGTAAGTACTGTAGAAAATATAGGGACAGAGTGATCTCCTGGAAGAATTTCGATCGCCTAGATGGGTCGGAGAGGAATTTCCCAGATTTTTTTCTCCCAAATTGGCCATTGGGTCTTTATCTGGTTTTTCGCCTCTCCCGGGAGATCACATGGGTTCGGGTGGATGCAGAGTGATAGAAGATTTGAGGTTAGGATCAGATCAGCCAAGATCTTATTGAATGGTGGAGCAGGCTCGAGGGGCCGATTGGCCTACTCCTGCTCCTATTTCTTATGTTCTTATGTATGTTAATACTACACCCACTGAACACCCGACTGCAAACTGGGGTGCCATGGAAGTGGAGTGACGAATGTAGACGAGCTTTCCAGGAGAGCAAAACACTAATCACATCGAAAGAGGTATTGGCCCATTACAACCAGGCATTACCAATTCAGTTGGCATGTGATGCGTCGCCCCACGGCATTGGAGCGGTGCTGTCGCACAAATTCTCGGACGGCTCAGAGAGGCCAATAGCCTTTGCATCACGATCACTAACCTCAGCCGAGCGTAACTACGCCCAGATTGACAGGGAGGCCCTCAGCCTAGTTTGGGGAGTGAAAAAGTTCAATCACTATCTGCACGGGCAGAAATTCACCTTGCTGACTGATCACCAGCCTCTTGTCTCCATTTTTAATCCGAAGAAGGGCGTTCCGGTGATGACTGCACAACGACTACAAAGATGGTCACTTTTTCTAGGGGCGCACCACTATGAGATTGAATATAAGGGCACGAAACAGCATGGAAATGCTGATGGGCTATCACGCCTGCCACTGCCTACTGTGGAGGAAGCACCAGCAGTGGATCCTGTCGAAATATTCCATTCGACTATAGTTGAATACCTACCGGTAACTAACGCTTGTATCGAAAAGGAAACCCGAAATGACCCGACACTGTCTCGGGTATATGATTTGACGGTGAAGGGACTGCCAGCACATGGTGACTCACTGTTGCCAGCATTCTCGACAAGGAGAGAACAGCTGTCAGTGTGCCGGGGGACCTTGATGTGTGGATCCCGAGTGGTAATTCCACCCAAGTTAAGGGATAGAGTGCTCAATGAGCTTCATGAGCGTCATCTGGGAGGGGTAAAAATGAAAAGCCTAGCCAGGGCTTATGTGTGGTGGCCGGGAATCGATAAACAAATTGAGGACCTGACCAAGAGCTGCTCAGGATGCCAGAAAGTCCAAAATGCACCACCACAGGCCCCTCTACACCCATGGGAGTGGCCCTCATCTCCATGGCAACGGGTGCATATTGATTTTGCTGGTCCATTCATGGACTCAATGTTTTTAATAGCCGTGGATGCGCACTCGAAATGGCCTGAGGTCATCAAAATGTCCTCCACCACCACGGAGAAAACTATTGCAGTCCTACGGACCATTTTTGCCAAGAATGGCTTGCCAGAACAGATTTGCTCCGACAACGGACCACAGTTTGTGTCCGAAGTGTTCCGGAGGTTCTTGAAAAAGAATGGGGTAAGGCATTACATATCCGCCCCGTATCATCCAGCCACAAATGGATTGGCTGAGAGGTTCGTACAAACCTTTAAGAAGGCAATAAAGGCTATGTACAATGACAACATTCCACTGCAGCACAAGGTGGACAATTTCCTGTTAGCCTACCGGAATGTGACACATGCAGTCACCAACCAGGCCCCAGCCATGATGTTCTTTAACCGAAGGTTAAGATCTCGCCTGGATTTGCTCAGACCAAACGTACGAAGAGATGTTGAGAGTAAGCAATTCCAGCACATCCATGAGAAGCCAACAAGGAGCTTCAATGTAGGGCAACCAGTCTTGGCCCGCGACTACTGAACAGAAAAATGGCAGCCCGGAACGATATGCACACGGCAGGGCCCACTAATGTACACAGTGGACGTTGGGGAGAGCGTCGTGAGGCACCATGCTGACCAGATCCTAGAGTCATAGGAATAAGTCAACCCCATGACTTGCCCATACGTACCTGTTGATGAACCCGGCATACAGGTCGCATCTACCCCAGAAACAGTAGCATCGGAAGCTGATGAACCATCCGACGACAGGGCGCCAGAATCGCCTCCGCAGCAAGAGCAAGACACTCGGGAAAGGCGCTATCCAGAAAGGATCAGGAAGCCTCCCCAAAGACTGAATATATAAATAGACTATTTTAAGCTAATGTTGCATGTTACAAGTGTTAATTGTAATTAGTTTGCTATTTAATTGTTAAATGAGTGGTACTGTTAATCTAAAAGGGGTGGAATTGTAATGTATATACCTTTAAGTGGGGGAACTATGTTTTACAGCTCATGTATACTGCAGTACCGGCAGTGACCACACCTGTATATAACACTGAGTAGTAATCTGTAAAGTTCAGTTGCAGTGTGAGCCACGTTGAGTAAACACCTGTAGTACCGTTCTCCGCAGTCTGTGTCTTATTATACACCGACACAACACTACCAACCGAATTTCTCCCCCAAAGTCTTCAGGCTTGTTTTTTAAACGCTCTTAGAACTATTAGAATTATTATTTAGTGTGGCCATGTTTGATTTAAACCCTTGGACCTAGAAATTCGGTTGGCTTTGCGCCCAGTTTTCGCCCAAAGAGGGCTTTTGCGCCAATAGAGGAGTTCGCGCTGATATTCAGCGCTGCGGTAATGGCGGCGGTAGCCGGTAGCGCTGCGCCGGCACCGATGACATCATCGGTGTGCGCAGTGCCCCGGTTCCGCCCCGATGCCGGCCCGAATCCCATATTCAGTTGCCGCCGCCTCCTCCGTGGCGGCCGCTACTTACACCCGGAAACCAGGGCCTTACTGCAGCCTTAGTGGGGCGCATAAAGGTGGAGGTGCGGCCGGCCGCTTTTTCGGCGGCCGCCTGCCCGCACCTCCTTCCCCGGCCTCCTCCACCACCCCCCCCGCGGCATTGCCAGCTGCTTTCTGCGAGCCCGGCACTTCTCCGTGGTGCCGGGCTCATTTGCCGGCACAATCCAGCGGTGATCTCCCCGTTGCAGGCACCTCCACCTTAAGAGAAGGAGGAGGCCTGCAGTACCGCAGCCTGCCGCACCGCATCGGGTGGCGCAGCGGCGCCGACAGCGCTGAAATTCAGTTTCAGCGCCCCAAGCGGGGGCGGGCACAGCCTGGAATAGCGCCCGGTTCTGACTTGGGGCGCAAAAGCTGAATATCTGACGGGCGCAACTGGCTCCGCGCTCAGCGCTAACTTTTGGGCGCAAACCAGCTGGCGGGCCCAAACTGAATTTCTGGGCCCTGATTTCTCTAACTGCCACTTTTGTTTTTCTCCTTCCTATCTTTTGCTTTAATCCTTGTTTCCCTTTGCTCTGTCCCCCTGCCATTTTAGTTTAAACCCTCCCCCAGCGCACTAGCAAACATTCACCCTAGGACATCGGTCCCGGCCCTGCCCAGGTGCAAACCGTCCAGTTTGAACTGGTCCCACCTCCCCCAGAACTGGTTCCAATATCCCAGGAATTTCAATCCCTCCCCCTCGCACCATTCCTCTAGCCATGTATTCATCTGAAATATCCTATTTCTACTGATTAGCACGTGGCACTGGTAGTAATCCTGAGATTACTACCTTCGTGATCCTATCTTTTAATTTACCTCCTAACTCCCTATATTCAGCTTTTAGGACCTCATCCCATTTTTTACCTATATCGTTGGTACCTATATGCACCATGACAACTGGCTGTTCACCCTCCCCTTCCAAAACGTTCTGCAGCCGCTCTGAGACATCCTTGACCCTTGCACCAGGGAGGCAACACACCATCTTGGAGTCTCGTTTGCGGCCGCAGAAATGCCTATCTATTCCCCTTACAATAGAATCCCCTATTACTATAGCTCTACCCCTCTTTTTCCTCCCGTCCTGTGCAGCAGAGTCACCCCTGGTGCCAGGAAGTTGGCTGCTGCTGCCTTCCTCTGATAACCCATCCCCCCCAACATTACTCAAAGTGGTGTATCTGTTTGAGAGGGGGATATCCACAGGGGACCCCTGCACTACCTGCCTGCGCCTAGTACTCTGCCTGTTGGTCACCCCTTCCCTTTCTGCCTGTCCAAGCTCTACCTGTGGTGTATCCAACTCCCTAAAAATGCTATTCACGATGTCCTCAGCATCGCAAACACTCCAGTATGCATCCAATCGCGGCTCCAGCACCACAATGCGGTCTGTCAGTAGCTTCAGCTGGATACACTTCCTGCACATATAGTTGTCAGGTACACAGGAAGTGTCCCTGAGTTCTCACATATCGCAGGAGGAGCATACCACGCAGCCGGGCTCTCCTGCCATTACTTACCCTTTAATTAATTGAAATTAAGTTAAATCAAATCAATCCCACCAATTACACTACAGTTAAATGGTTTACCAACAGTCCCTGCTACACCACAGAGACCTTAGCAACTATAAACTACAGAGTTAAAGTTTAAAAAGAGAGAAAAACTCACCAATCACTTACTTGCTTTCTGGTGACATCACACTTCGATGACTTTATACCTCTCTCCCTCCCTCTGAGCTCGGAGACTGCTGATTAGTACGTCAATAAGAAACAATCCCGACCGAGCGTCAGAAGGAGAGAGCTGCAATCAACAGGAGCTGGCCACTCCGGGGTGATTGTATGAACATTTACTTACAACATATTTGGGCATTGTATTGCTAGAGCATCTTTAATTGTGCACATTAGTAGAGTAAGAAGGGCATTGAATTGCCATTTAAATCTCGAAGTGTTTTTGTTTTCTTTTCTCTTTTCCTTTAACAAACGACCTTGTTTAATTTAAGAGTTTTTGGGTGATTCATTAATTATTTCCCTTGTAATTCATGGGTCAAAACAAAATACAAGCCTGAGAATAGGACAGCGAGGCTCACAGTATTGGGGCAGTAGAAGCTGTAAAAAGTGAAAGTTAGTTTAAGATCCTGTTTTTAACCTAAAACTTTAAAAACTGTGGTTAACAGAAGCTGCCTGTCAGTGGCAGTTAACGGTCAGCTGTAAGTGCTGGTCTTGATTAGGCACTAATCTCCAGGAGCAGGGAGCTGAGTCATCACTTGTAAATTGGGCAAGGTGCCTAGTGTATTAGATAAACATTGCTGCAGAGCCCAGAGTTAGATTAGACAGAGTGTTTTGTTTGGAAATTTGGATAGAGTGGGAATTTCTGGAAAGGATGATTGGCTATGAAAATTGACCCTTAGTGTTAGGGGGATTAAATATGTGGGGTTACGGGGATAGGGTGGGATATGTGTTGGTGTGGGGGTTACGGGGATCGGGTGGGATATGTGTCGGTGCAGGCTCGATGGGCCGAAATGGCCTCTATTTGCACTGTGGGGTTTCTGTGATTCTGTGAAGTATTGGGCAAGTAGAAGCTGTAAAAAGTGAAATTTAGTTTAAGTTTTTGTTTTAGAACTTTAAAAACTGGTTAACAGAAGCTGCCTGTCAGTGGCAGTTAACCCTCAGTCAGCTGTAAGTGGTTGTCTTGAAGAGGCATCGAGTCATACGGCTCAGAAAGAGTCCATTATGTCACAGAAGAGTCCGTGCCGGCTCTCTGTGGAGCAAACCAGTCAGTCCCGTTCCCCCGCTCTATCCCCGGAGCCCTGCAAGTTAATTTTGCCCAAGTGCCTATCCAGGCTCCCATTGAAAACATTGCGTCTCCGCTTCCACCACTTCCGTCGGCAGCGAATTCCAGGTCATCACCATTCGCTGCGTCCTTAAGCCAATTCCATATCCAAGCTGCCACTGACCCACCTATTCCATGAGCCTCAATTTTGTAAACCAGCCTTCTATGTGGTACATTGTCAAATGCCTTCCGAAAATCCATGTAGCCAACATCCATTGCATTCCCTTCATCAATCCTCTGTTATTTTATCAAAAAATTCAATTAGATTAGTTGACACAATCTGCCTTTTACAAATCCATGTTGGTTCTCCTTAATTAGTTTAAACCTCTCCAAGTGCCCGTTAATTTTTTCCTTGATTATTGTTTCTAAAACTTTACCCATCACTGATGTTAAACTGACCGGTCTGTAGTTACTAGAATTGTCCTTACACCCTTTCTTGAACAATGGTGTCACATTTGCCACTTCCCAATCCTCAGGTACCTCCCCCACATCTAGGGAAGATTGGAAAATTATGGCAAGCCCTTCTGCTATCTCCTCCCCCAATTCCCTTAGCAACCTGGGATGCAAGCCATCTGGACCAGGCGACTTATCCACTCTAATCATACCCAGCCTTTCTAGTATATCCTGCCTATCAATTTTCACCCCTTCCATTGCTTCTACCTTTTCCACTTCTAACGATATTTTGTCCACATCCATCTCTGGAGTAAACTCTGATACAATGTACTCATTGAGTATTCTAGCTTTGCCCTGCGCCTCTAAGCATATATCACCTTCTTTGTCCCTAATAGGCCCCACCCTGCCTCTTACTACCCACTTACTGTTTACATGCCAGTGGAAGATTTTTGGGTTCCCTTATATGTTAACCGCCATTCTACTCTCATATTCTCACTTTGCCAATCTTATTTTCATCTTCACATCCACTCTCAATTTATTGTATTTGGTCTGGTTCTCCCTTGAAGAATTGACCTGACATGCATCATACATCCTCATTTTTTGTTTCATCATCTTCTCTATCTCCCTCATCATCCAAGGAGCCCTCGCTTTGGTTTCCTTACCCTTCCCTATTGTTGGAATGTACCTAAGCTGTACTTGAAATATCTCCTCCTAAAAAAATCACCCATTGTTCCGTATCAGTCTTTGGTTCCATTTTACCCTGGCTAGATCCTTTCACATCCCATTGAAGTTAGCCCTATTCCAGTTTAAAAGTTCCACTCTAGATTGTTCCTTGCTCCTCTCCATTGCTAATCTAAATCTTATGATACAATGATCACTCGTACCAAAGTGTTCTCCCACAGACACTTGGTCAACCTGGCTCACCTCATTCCCCAACACCAGATCCAGCAATGCCTTCTTCCTAGTTGGGCCAAGAACATATTGGTCAAGGAAATTCTCCTGAACACATTTCAGAAATTCCTCCTCCTCCTTTCCCTTTACCTTAGCATTATCCCAATCAATATTTGGGTAATTAAAGTCCCCCAATATCACCACTCTATAGATCTTGCATATCGCTGCGATTTTCCAGCAGATTTTCTCCTCTACCTCCCTCTCACTATTTGGAGGCCAATAGAATACCCCCAATAGCGTGATCATACCCTTTTTGCTCCTCAACTCTAACCAAATGGATTCTGTCATTGTCCCTGCAAGAACATCCTCCGTTTCCAACACTACAATGTCTTCCTTAATCAGCACTGCCACCCCACCTCCCTTTTTTCCTTCCCTATCTTTTCTGAACACCTTGTACCCTTGAATATTAAGTGCCCAGTCCTCACCGTTTTTAAGGCACGTTTCTGTTATTGCCACAACATCATATTGCCACATGGCTAATTGTGCTTGTAGCTCACCAACCTTAGTCACCAAACTGTTTGTTTACGTACATGCATTCTAAACCCATTATTTAATTTTTTGTAGTTTTTCTTAGTCTGTACCTAACTAATCTGGTACTTCCTCCGCCTCTAGTACTATCTTCCCTAGTACTATCCAACACACTCACTCTTTTATGCACCTTATTCTTCTTTTCTACTCCAATATGCTGGTGCCTATCCCTCTGCCAAGCTAATTTAAATCCTCCCCAACAGCACGAACAAACCTCCCACGAGAATATTGATACCAACTCTGTTGAAATTTAACCTGTCTGGCTTGCACAGGTCCCACCTTCCCCAGAAATTATCCCAATGCCTCAGGAATGTAAAGAACCTCCCTCCTGCACCATCTCCCCAGCCACGCATTCATCTGTTCTATCCTTCTATTCCTGTACTCACTAGCACGTGGCACCGGGAGTAATCCGGAGATTACTACCTTTGAGGTCCTGCTCTTTAATCTCTCTCCTAGCTCCTTAAACTCTGCCTGCAGGAGCTCATCCCTATTTCTGCCTATGTCATTGGCACCGATATGGACAACAACCACTGGCCCCTCAATAGTGTCCTGCAGCCGTTCAGTGACATCCTTGACCCTGGCACCAGGGAGACAACAGATCATCCTGGAGTCATGTCTACAGCTGCAGAAATGCCTGTCTGCTCCCCTATTGAATCCCCTATCACTATTGCTCTTCCACTCTTTCCTGCAGCTGGCGACACTTCCTGCATGTGGTTGCCCAGGCTACGCGAAGCATCCAGGTCATCCCACATGGCACAGGATGTGCACTCCATGGGACGGAGGTGCCCTGCCATGCCTCTATTTAATAGACTGAGAACTAACATAGCAGAAATAAACTTAAAAATTAACAAAACACACTCAGCAGCTACTCGCCAATCACCTCCTTCCCTTGTGCTGACGTCACTTTTTCTACTGACGTCACTCTTTCGGATTCTGCCTCTGTTGAGTTGCTGCCTCTCTTGCTCTGGTCTCGCCCAGGGCCGCTGCCTCTCTCGCTCTGTTCCACTCTGGTCTCGCCCAGGGCCGCTTGCTCTCTCGCTCTGCTCTGGTCTCACCCAGGGCTGCTGCCTCTCTCGCTCTGCTACGCTCTGGTCTCACCCAGGGCTGCTGCCTCTCTCACTCTGTTCCGCTCTGGTCTCACCCAGGGCTGCTGCCTCTCTCGCTCTGTTCCACTCTGGTCTCGCCCAGGGCCGCTGCCTCTCTCGCTCTGTTCCGCACTGGTCTCGCCCAGGGCCGCGGCCTCTCTCGCTCAGTTCTGCTCTGGTCTCGCCCAGGCCCGCTGCCTCTCTCGCTCTGTTGCGCTCTGGTCTCACCCAGGGCCGCTGCCTCTCTCACTCTGTTCCACTCTGGTCTCGCCCAGGGCCGCTGCCTCTGTCGCTCTGTTCTACTCTGGTCTCGCCCAGGGCCGCTGCCTCTCTCGCTCTGTTCTGCTCTGGTCTCGCCCAGGGCTGCTGCCTCTCTCGCTCTGTTCTGCTCTGGTCTCGCCCAGGGTTGCTGCCTCTCTCGCTCTGTTACGCTCCGGTCTCGCCCAGGGCCGCGGCCTCCTCCCAAATAAACATTTGACAAATTAGATGAACACCAGAGGGTGACGAGATTCAGGCTAGTTGGCCAGGGCTGAGGGTGACAGATAAAGACATCTGTACAGATGCGGCGGAGATGGAGAATCTGGGAGAATGAAATAGAGTCCTTACAGGAAGCGGGGTGGGAGGAAGTGTAGTCCAGTGTGGGAGTCAGTGGGCTTGTAGGGAATGTTGGTCAATAACCAATCCCCAGAGATGGAGACGGAGAAGTCTCCGCCGCATCTGCTCCGATGATGCCACGTTCCACACCAGTGCTTCCGACATGTCTTCCTTTTTCCACAACCGAGGATTCCCCTCCACCGTGTTGACACGGCCCTCGACTGTGTCCATTCTATCTCCCGCACTTCTGCCCTCACCCATGCCCCTCCTTTCCTCACCTTTCACCCCACCAGCCTCCACATTCAACGGATCATCCACCGCCATTTCCACCACTTCCAACGTGATCCCACCACCAAATGCATCTTCCCCTCCCCTCCCCTCCCAACATTCTGTAGGGACTGCTCCCTCTGAGAAACCCTAGTCCACTCCTCTATCACCCCCAGCATCCCTTCCCCTGACACCTTCCCGTGCAAGCACAGGAGATGCAACACATGCCCTTACACCTCTCCCCTTCCCACTGTCCAGGGCCACAAACACCCCTTCCAGGTGAAACAGCGATTTACTTGTACTTCTTGCAATTTAGTATACTGTATTCGCTGCTCACGATGTGGTCTCCTCTACATTGGGGAGACCAAACGCAGATTGGGTGATCGCTTTGCGGAACACCTCCGTTCAGTCCGTAAGGATGACCCCGAGCTTCCAGTCGCCTGTCATTTTAATTCACCGCTCCATTCCCACTCAAACCTCACTGTACTCAGGCTCTTGCGTTGTTCCACAGAAGCTCAACTTAAACTCGAGGAACAGCACCTCATCTTCCAATTAGGCACTTTACAGCCTTCCGGACTCAATATCGAGTTCAGCAATTTCAGATCATAACCTCAGCCCCCCCATTACATTTTTGCTTATTTTTTATCCACACCTTTGTCTTGGCCCTCCCCCCCACCCCACCTTTCCTTTTTTTCTCTCTCCCACATGGCAGCTGTCTCCCATTCTGCCAGCACATTCCACACCTAATCTGGAGCCATCTTTTGTCTCCACTAGTCCTATCACCATCTTGTCTCGTTTTGAATACCTCTTAATGTCTCTTCACTTCTCTTTTGCTCTCACCCAGCCTGGCCTTTTAATCTATTTCATTTCCTGTGCCTCTCCAGTCTCGACAAAGGGTTTGACTCGAAACATTGACTCTATTTTCTCTCCACGGATGTTGCCTGGCCTGCTGGTTTTTTCCAGCATTTTCTGTTGTTATTTTGGATTTCCAGCATCTGCAGTATTTTGCTATCAAGACATCTGTACAGCCTTGGGTTAGTCACAAGGTTTAGTCTGGGTCTGTGGCGAGTCAGCGGATCTCAAACAGGAACCTGTCTGTTAAACGGCTGACTTTGCCATGCGCCGTATAAAGGAAAAGTGCTCGATACTAAAAGCTCCGATGCACATCTCTGCTATAAGGAAGGGAGACAAGAGCCGGAATGTATTCACTGTGGAGAGACACCAAGTACAAAATCCCCGACTACACTCGCTGGGTCATCTTACCAACTTCCCTAGAAACACATGGATGTGGGCTGTGAGCACAGAACTCCCCCTAATAACATGTAGATTCATAAATCAAATGTTGTTGCTTTCTTTTCAGGGACTACTGAAGGAATCAATCAACCACACACGGTGCTGGGATCCCCAATATGGCTGACACTGCTGAAGATGCTTTGGAACTGGCACAATGCACCGCCGAGCTTGTCGAGGCCGCG
The DNA here is from genome assembly GCF_052327205.1 of Somniosus microcephalus. NCBI lineage: Eukaryota > Metazoa > Chordata > Chondrichthyes > Squaliformes > Somniosidae > Somniosus > Somniosus microcephalus. The sequence continues at coordinate 65,620,527 of NC_141009.1, read as the reverse complement.
GCTGCTGTGCAAGCTGCCTTGTCAGCAGTTAGCGGTTTAGGAACAGTGGGTGCTGCAGCTGGAGCAGTGGGTGCTGTTATTGGAGTGGCCGCAGCAATTCTTAAACTTGCTTTAGGCAATGTGGACAGTGAGGAGATGACATATATGAAGGAGCAGTTCCAGATAGTCAGGAACCAGCTAGATATCATTTCAGATCAGATTAAGGATGTGATTACCGAGATAGCGAATAGCACGACTAAAATTCAATATTTCAACATTGAAGAGAACCTGAAAAACCAGTTCAGGAAGTACATGGAGATCCTCAATGCAGCGCCAGAGTTCCGGGAGAAGGAGAAAGAAGAGTTCCTGACTCACTTCGACGTGACTAAAGGTGACCAGAATCTTCACACTCTCTTTGGTGCTGTGATGGGATATTCTGCCATCTTTGGTAAACCCATCCTGGAAACCGCCATGGATTATGACCACAAGAATCGGCGCCTCATGGAAGGTCTCTGCTGCTGTCTGAAGGAGCTCTTCTGTATTGGCCTGATCGCCCTGATGGGTCACGCTGCCATCACCGGGACTGATGTAGAGGCGTTAACGAGAGAATGGAATGAGAAAATGGCCAATGTTGAGAGTAAAATGACATCCATGATAGATCGGTGCATAAAGGAGTTTGCAGAGCAGGCAGAAATAGATGTTAAAAGAATGATAAGTGAAAAGGGTGGGAGAGATAACCAGGAATGTGTATCTTACATAGGAGACTTTTTAAAGGAGAAATATGACTGGGTTAAATGGTCTGTGCGGGTCTATGATCCTGTCGGTGGGTTCGACAATCACTGTGTAATTGGTTATCATTGGTTTAGCTTTTTCCGACACAATGGTGTTAATGCTGTTGTCTCCTATGCCATTGATCCAGCCCCAATTAATGAAGGGCTCATTCGGCAGTTAATGGATGGAAAGGATGGCTGGCGTGATGCAAGGGAAGTTGCTAAACACGTGTACCATAACCTCCCCTCTGGCCATGTTGTACACACGGTGAGACGCTTAAAGGGGCTGTGGGGATTCTGGAACTTACCCAGCAGTTGCCATTTCTGGGAAAACTATAGTGGAGTCACCCTGTGTGTCCACTCTACATGACCCTCCTGCTGGTCTTCCCAGTCCCTCTTCCCTCGAGTCCATGCTGCTGTTCGCGGGGGAATGTGTGCTTTTGATTTTTGGATACAATACACCATCTGTTCTACTTCTAATGAATTAATACAAATTAACCTGATTCTGATACTGAACCCACCTGTACTGAAAACGGAGCAGCCAATGAAATCCAATCAGAAACCAGCTCAGTCTCTCCCTCCAGAAGCCATGGTCTGGAACTGTGAGGGGCGGCAGGCGGCTCCAGTGTGTTGGGCCAGCTGGGTCCAGTGTGTGAACAGCCCGAGCTGAGGTACAGAGCAAGGAGACCTGTCAGGGATCACACGGAATGAATGGGCACACGGAGCCTACTGCAGGCCGCCCCACGTGAGCCGCCTCATTCAGCAGGGAGCAAGGGGACAGATTGGGCAATGATTCTCAGTGACAGATGTGCTGCTCACACACTCGGGGATTGGGCCTTCAGTTGGGTCCGTTTGTCATGAACCAGTCCCGGTTCTCATTTAGTGGAACCATCAGCCAGTGTAGAGAATATAGACAACAGACAGAGCTCAGAGAGCCCATCACTGCTAAATGACAAAGCTCCACTAGAAAGCCCCACACTATCTTACATTTCATCCACAATCCCTTCCCAGCACCTTCCCTCCCTGTTAAATATTGGACTGAAATAAAAATATAAGATGCGAAATAGGAGCAGGAGTAGGTCATACGGCCCCTCGAGCCTGCTCCGCTATTCAATAAGATCATGGCTGATCATTCACCTCAACTCCACCTTCCCGCCCAATCCCCACATCCCTTGATTCTCTTCGTGCCCTGAACTCCATCGATCTCAGTCTTGAATATACTCAATGACTGAGTCCCCACAGCCCTCTGGGGCAGAGAATTCCAAAAATTCACAACTCAATGAAGGAATTCCTCCTCATCTCAGGTTTAAAATGGCCCACCCCTTATCCTGAGACTAGGCCCCTCGTTCTAGACTCTCCAGCGGGGGAAACAGCCTCTCAGCATCCACCCTCTCAAGCCCTGTAAGAATTTTATATGTTTAAATGAGATCACCTCTCATTCTTCTAAACTCCAGAGAGTATAGGCCCAATCTCCCCTTATACATCATCCCTCTCATCCCAGGAATCAATCCAGTGAACCTTGGTTGCACCTCCTCTGTGGCAAGTAAATCCTTCCTTAGGTAAGGAGACCAAAACTGTGCCCAGTACTCCAGGTGTGGTCTCACCAGGGCCCTGTATAATTGCAGCAAGACTTCCTAACTCTTATACTGCAACCCACTGACAATAAAAGCTAACATGCCATTTGCCTTCCTAATTTCTTGCTGTACCTGCAGGCTGACTTCCTGTGATTTGTGTACAAGGTCACCCAGGTCCCTCTGAATACCACCATTTACTAGTCTCTCACCTTTAAAAAATATTCTGCTCTTCCATTCTTCCTACCAAAGTGGATAATTTCACACTTCCCCACATTATACTCCCTCTGCTACCTTCTTGCCCAATCACTTAACCGGTCTAGATCCCTTTGCAGCCTCTTTGTGTCCTCCTCACAGCTCACTGTCCCATCTATTTTTTATTGTCAGCAAACGTGGATATTTTATACTTGATCCCCTCATCAAAGTCATTGATGTAGATTGTAAATAGCCGAGGCCCAAGCACTGATCCTTGCGGCACTCCATTAGTTACAGCCTGCCATCCCGCAAATGGCCCATTTATTCATATTCTGTTTTCTGTCCATTAACCAATCCTCTCTCCATTACCCCTAATTTCCTGAGCACTAATCTTGTGTAACAACCTCCTGTGTGGCATCTTTTGGGAAGCCTTCTGAAATCCAAATATACTACATCCACTGGTTCTCCATTATCTACCCTGCTAGTTACAACCTCAAAAAACTCTAAGAAAGACAGTAAGAGATACAGATAGATGATGGATAACATCTGTGGGTGGTTTATAAAGCTCGGAGCACAGTCTGGGTTAGTCTGACCCCACAGTGGGACAGTCTGATGGAGAATGTGTCTGTGGGTGGTTTATAAAGCTCGGAGCACAGTCTGGGATGGTCTGACACACAGTGGGACAGTTTGATGGAGAACGTGTCTGCGGGTGAGTTATAAAGCTCGGAGCACGGTCTGGGTTAGTCTGACCCCACAGTGGGACAGTCTGATGGAGAACGTGTCTGCGGGTGATTTATAAAGCTCGGAGCACGGTCTGGGTTAGTCTGGAGCTGCAGGGTTTGTTCTAAACCTGGATGATTCCTTCTCCGGGATGGTGTTCTGCCAGATAACTAGATACAGTAATTGGATCAGGTCACGTTTGCACTGCTCCAGTTGACGTGTTTTAACCCCATCAATCTCAAAGACTTTCCAAACCTGCTGAAATTTATGACGAGTGGAGTGGCTGAGGGAAGATATAAAGATATTAAAATGGACAAAGGAGATTGTCCTAACTGCAGATAAAACTGAACATTATACAATACAGTGTCTCATGGTTGTGTAAGCAATGAGCATGTATTGCAATAACTCACTAATACAATGATGGAGCTTTCATTTCTGATCAATAGACCTGTAATAATCTGATCTCTGTCACTCAGTGTGTAATGTTGAAGGTCCCTCTGTAACAGGAACACTCACTGATTCCACTCTGATATCTTGCACTCTTTGAGTCTAATTATTATAATTACTGGCTTTTGCTTAAAGTGTGTGATTTGAATTGTTGAAACAAAGCTTGTCCTGACTGTACACTGCAATGTGCTGAATAAACTCAGTCAGATAACACACTTCTCCTGTCTATGGATTAATTACTAAACTCCATTGTCTACATTGCCGCAGTCATCTCTTCACTCACACACTGAGGGTGAGGCACTGTAGGTAACACATGACACAACAAATCCAGAGTCACATGGCAGTCAATGTAACCCCAATCACATGGCAGTCAATGTAACCCCGGTCACATGGCAGCCAGTGTACTCTTTTGATTGGACCAAAAACAATTTATCTGTAAATTAAACAAACTTCAAATGGAACTTAAACAAACCAAATTAAAATTATATTGTCCGGATTGATGATGCACTGCAGTCCCCGCAGCGCCCACCGGTCGCGGAAATACTCAAGCGTGCCAGCGGACACCGCGTGCTCCATCTCCAGGGCCACCCGGGCGCGAACATGGCCGCAGAATAGAGGCAGGCAATCTGGCTGGACGACCCCCTCGACCACCCGCTGCCTGGACCAATTAATGGCTTTTTTTACCAGACCCAGGAGCAGTCCTACGAGGAGGTCCTCCTACCTGCCCGCTCCCCTCCGCACCGGGTGACCATAGATCAAGAGCGTGGGACTGAAGTGCAACCAAAAATCGAGGAGCAGCCACTTCAAGTAATGAAAGAGGGGCTGCAACCTCTCACACTCTGTATAAATGTGAAAAACGGACTCCTCCAGGCCGCAGAAAATGCAGGCGGCCTGGGAGTCCGTGAACCTGTTTAAAATCATATTGCACGGGACTGCTCCATGCAACACCCTCCAGGCCAAGTCCCCGATGGAACAAGGGAGGACTCCCGCATAGAGAGCCCTCCATTGGGAACCTCCGCCTCCGCCGGTCGCAAAGACGCCACGCCAAGGCGTGTCCGGATGGCAGACGAAGATGGCAAAGTGGAGAGTGTGCAGGAGCAGCCCGTACAGGAAACGCCTCCATGCGGAATGAAAAGGCAGGGAGGGTATTTCCCCGAGAAGGCTCAAGTTGTGAGGTGCCTGTTCCCGAGAGGGGTTTCGGGGCTGCGCGCTGATGAGGATTTCCGTCCGAACAGGGGTCAGTTCGGATGGGATCGCCCCACGTGACTGAGCCTCCTCGATACACCTAGTGGAGTTGGGGCCCAGTGCCGCTTTCAGCGTCACGATGGCTTTGACTGCGAGCCGGACGTTGGCCCAAGACAGGCGCCGCACCAGCTCCACAGGCACCATCCAGCCCGCTCCTCCGCCATCGAGCAGGTCCCCGACTCTAGTTACCTTGCCAGGCACAGCCCCGTGCTCCGTCAGCCACCCGAACCCGCGGTCGCGGAGGTACGGATTCCTGAGCAGCGACTCCCAAAGGACAGCCACCACTCCTGACGGAGGAGAGCTCTGCCTGGAAGCGACGTCGTTCCAAACCCATAGCAGTTCGTGGTAGATGACAGGCAGCTCCCGCAGGGAGGCATGCGTACGGCCCAATTTCACAAACGGGAGCTGCGCGTCGTAGTTGAGGCCGTGCAGCTGGCGGAAGAAATACGTCGCCAGCGCACACCATCGAGGAGGATTCTCCACGTACAGGTATCTCTGCAGGGTCTGAAAATGGAAAGTTGCTGCCCGGGTGCATTGGCACACCAGCGCCTGACCGCCCTCCCTAAGCGGTAGACTCAGAACCGCGGCAGAGACCCAGTGTTTCCCTTTGGCCCAGAAGAAGTCGATGAACTTCTTCTGCATCTTGGCGACAAACGCAGGGGGTGGGATCAAAGTGACCAACCGGTACCACAACATGGCGGCCACCAGCTGGTTTATGACCAGCGCTCGACCCCTGTAGGACAACACTCGGAGCAGTCCTGTCCAGCGTCCGAGGCGAGCGGTGACTTTGGCCTCCAACTCTTGCCAGTTCGCCGGCCAGGCATCCTCGGCAGGGCTGAGGTAGAATCCCAAGTATAGGAGGTGCGTGGTGGTCCAGGCGAAGGGCCTGAACTCCTCCGCAGGGAGTCCACCCACCACTGGCCCACCAGGAGTCCAGAACTTTTCTCCCAGTTGGCGGAGGATGCGTCCGAGTAAATCTGCTGGCATTCTCGCATCCTCCGCAGGTCGATGGGATCCGTGACCATGAGGAGCATGTTCGCTCTCACTCTCTCTCTCTCTCTCCTCTCCAGCAGCACCTGTAGAGTAAAGAAACAAGACAAGTCCCTAACACACTAAGGGAGCTCCTCTCCAAGGGCAACTGCTCCAGAGCTCTGCAGCCAGGAGATGGACAGCCAACACGGCCTCCTCCAGGCCCCAATATCTCCGTGTACTCTTCTGATTGGACCAAAAACAAATTGTCTGTAAATTAATCAAATTTTAAATAAACCTTAACAAATCAAATTAAAATTGTGTTTTCCGAATTGATGACGCACTCCAGTCCGCGCAGCGCCCACTGGTCGCGGAAATACTCAAGCGTGCCGGTGGACACTGCGTGCTCCAACTCCAGGGCCACCCGGGCGCGAACATGGCCGCGGAAGAGAGGCAGGCAATCCGGCTGAACGACCCCCTCGACCGCCCGCTGCCTGGACCAATTGATGGCTTTTTTAGCCAGGCCCAGGAGCAGGCCTATAAGGAGGTCCTCCAGCCTGCCTGCTCCCCTCCGCACCGGGTGACCGTAGAGCAAAAGAGCGTGGGACTGAAGTGCAACCAAAAATCGAGGAGCAGCCCCTTCAAGTAATGAAAGAGGGGCTGCAACCTCTCACACTCCATATATACGTGAAACACGGAGTCCTCCAGGCTGCAGAAAATACAGGCAGCCTGGGAGTCCGTGAACCTATTTAAAACCATATTGCACGGGACCGCTCTATGCAACACCCTCCAGGCCAAGTCCCCGATAGAACAAGGGAGGACTCCCACATAGAGAGCTCTCCATTGGGGACCTCCGCCTCCGCCGGTCGGCAAGACGCCATGCCAAGGCGTGTCCAGACAGCAGACGAAGATGGCAAAGTGGAGGGTGTGCAGGAGCAGCCCGTACAGGAAACCCCTCCGCGCGGAATGAAAAGGCATGGAGGGTATTTCCTCGAGACGGCTCAAGTTGTGACCAACGGGAGTTTTGGGGCCGGGCGCCGATGAGGAATTCCGTCGGAACAGGGGTAAGCTCGGACGGGATTTCCCCACGTGCTTGAGCCGCCTCGATACACCTAGTGGAGCCGGGGCCCAGTGCCACTTTCACCGACTCGATGGCTTTGACCGCGAGCCGGACGTTGGCCCAGGACAGGCGCCGTGCCAGCTCCTCCGGCGCCATCTAGCCCGCTCCTCCGCCATCGAGCAGGTCCCCAACTCTAGACACCTTGCCAGGCACAGCCCTGCGCTCCGCCAGCCACCCGATCCCGCGGTCGTGGAGTGCGGATTCCTGAGCAGCGGCTCCCGAAGGACAGCCACCGCTCCTGACGGGGGAGAGCTCCGCCTGGAAGCGACATAGTTCCAAACCCATAGCAGTTCCTGGTAGAAGACAGGCAGCTCCCGCAGGCTGGCATGCATGCCGCGCACTTTCACAAACAGGAGCTGCATGTCATAATTGAGGCCGTGCAGCTGACGGAAGAAATACGTCGCCAGCGCACACCATCTCGGAGGATTCTCAACATACAGGTATCTCTGCAGCGTCTGAAGACGGAAAGTTGCAGCCTGGGTGCGAAGGCACACCAGCGCCTGACCGCCCTCCCTAAGCGGGAGACACAGAACCGTGGCAGAGACCCAGTGCTTCCTTTTGTCCCAGAAGAAGTCGATGAGCTTCTTCTGCATCTTGGCGACAAACGCAGGGGGAGCGATCAAAGTGACCAACCGGTACCACAACATGGCGGCCACCAGCTGGTTTATGACCAGCGCTCGACCCCTGTAGGACAACACTCGGAGCAATCCTGTCCAGCATCCTAGGCGAGCGGTGACTTTGGCCTCCAGCTCTTGCCAGTTCGCCGGCCAGGCATCCTCGGCGGGGCAGAGGCAGATTCCCAAGTAGAGGAGGCGCGTGGTGCTCCAGGCGAAGGGCCTGAACTCATCCGGCAGGGAGTCCACCTGCCACTGGCCCACCAGGAGTCCAGAACTTTTCTCCCAGTTGGCGGAGGATGCGTCCGAGTAAATCTGCTGGCATTCTCGCATCCTCCGCAGGTCGACGGGATCCGTGACCATGAGGAGCATGTTCGCTCTCACTCTCTCTCTCTCTCTCCTCTCCAGCAGCACCTGTAGAGTAAAGAAACAAGACAAGTCCCTAACACACTAAGGGAGCTCCTCTCCAACGGCACTCTTTTGGTTGAACCAACCAAACGTAAACAAATAGACTGTAACTAATTAAACATTAAGTAAACCTTAACAAATCAAATTAAAATTTGGTTGTCCAAATCAATTATGCACTCCAGTCCCCGCGGCGCCCACCGGTCGCGGAAGTACTCGAGCGAGCCGGCGGACACTGCATGCTCCATCTCCAGGGCCACCCGGGCGCGACATGGCCGCGGAAGAGAGGGAGGCAATCTGGCTGGACGACCCCCTCGACCGCCCGCTGCCTCGACCAATTGATGGCTTTTTTAACCAGGCCCAGGAGCAGACACACAAGGAGGTCCTCCAACCTGCCCGCTCCCCTCCGCACCGGGTGACTGTAGATCAAGAGCGTGGGACTGAAGTGCAACCAAAAATCGAGGAGCAGCCCCTTCAAATAATGGAAGAGGTGCTGCAACCTCTCACACTCCGTATATATATGAACCACGGACTCCTCCAGGCCGCAGAAAAGACAGGTGGCCTGGGAGTCCGTGAACCTACTTAAAAATATATTGCACGGGACTGCTCCGTGCAACACCCACCAGGCCAAGTCCCCAATAGAACAAGGGAAGACTTCCGCATAGAGAGCCCTCCATTGGGGACCTCCACCTCCGCCGGAAGGCAAGACGGCACGCCAAGGCGTGTCCGGACGGCAGGTGAAGATGGCAAAGTGGAGAGTGTGCAGGAGCAGCCCGTACAGGAAACACCTCCGTGCGGAATGAAAAGGCACGGAGGGTATTTCCCCGAGACGGCTCAAGTTGTGAGGTGCCAGCTTGCGAGGGGAGTTTCGGGGCAAGGCGTCTATGAGGAATTCCTTCCAAACGGGGGAAAGCTCGGGTGGGATCGCCCCACGCGCTTGAGTCACCTCGATACACCGAGTGGAGCCGGGGCCCAGTGTCGCTTTCATCGACTCGATGGCATTGACCGCGAGCTGGACGTTGGACCTAGACATGCGCCGCGCCAGCTCCTCCGGCGCCATCCAGCCCGCTCCTCCGCCATCAAGCAGGTCCCCGACTCTGGTCACCTTGCCAGGCACGGCCCTGCCCTCCGCCAGCCGCCCAAACCCGCGGTCGTAGAGGTGCAGATTCCTGAGCAGCGGCTCCCGAAGGAGAGCCACCGCTCCTGACTGGGGAGAGCTCCGCCTGGAAGCGATGTAGTTCCAAACCCATAGCAGTTCCTGGTAGAAGACAGGCAGCTCCCGCAGGCCGGCATGCCTGCCACTCACTTTCACAAACAGGAGCTGCGTGTCGTAATTGAGGCCGTGCAGCTGGCGGAAGAAATACGTCGCCAGCGCACACCATCTCGGAGGATTCTCGACGTACAGGTATCTCTGCAGCGTCTGAAGATGGAAAGTCGCAGCCTGTGTGCGAAGGCACACCAGCGCCTGACCGCCCTCCCTAAGCGGGAGACTCAGAAACGCGGCAGAGACCCAGTGCTTCCTTTTGACCCAGAAGAAGTCGATGAGCTTCTTCTGCATCTTGGTGACAAACGCAGGGGGAGGGATCAAAGTGACCAACCAGTACCACAACATGGCGGCCACCAGCTGGTTTAAGACCAGCGCTCGACCCCTGTAGGACAACACTCGGAGCAGTCCTGTCCAGCGTCCTAGGTGAGCGGTGACTCGGCAGGGCTAAGGTAGACTCCCAAATAGAGGAGGTGCGTGGTGCTCCAGGCGAAGGCCCTGAACTCCTCCGGCAGGGAGTCCACCCGCCACTGACCCACCAGGAGTCCGGAACATTTCTCCCAGTTGATCTTGGCGGAGGATGCGTCCGAGTAAATCTGCTGGCATTCCCGCATCGTCCGCAAGTCAGCGGGATCCATGACCGTGAGGAGCACATCATCAGCGTAAGCCGAGAGGACCACCTCCATGCCCGGCCCTTGCAGAGCCAGTCCCGTCAACCTCTTCTGCAGGAGGCGCAGGAAAGGCTCCACGCAAACGGCGTATAACTGACCGGATATGGGGCATCCCTGATGCACCCCCCTCCCGAAGCGAAGGGGTGCTGTCAGGGACCAGTTAACTTTAATCAGACACTCCGCGGCGGTGTACAGAAGTCGGATCCGGGCGACGAAATGCGTCCCGAACCCGAATGCGCGCAGAGTCCCGAAGAGATACTCGTGATCCACCCTGTCGAACGCCTTCTCCCGATCCAGGGAAAGGAAGGCGACCGACAGACCAGCCCTCTGGGAGTGGTGGACAAGGTCCCGGACCAGATGGATGTTATCGTGGATTGTCCGGCCCGGGACCGTGTAGGACTGGTCGGGGTGGATCATGTGGGCCAGCACGGTGCCAAGGCGAGCAGCCATGGCCCTGGCAAAGATTTTGTAGTCCGTGCTGAGGAGGGAGACCGGGCGCCAGTTCTTAAGGAGGCGGAGATCGCCCTTCTTAGGCAGCAGGACAATGACCGCCCTGCGCCAAGAGAGGGGCATCTCCCCGGTCGCCAAACATTCCCCCACGACCCGCGCATAGTCGCCCCCCAAGACATCCCAGAATGCCCTGTGGAACTCCACGGTCAGCCCGTCCAGCCCCGGGGACTATCCCCCGGAGAGCTGGCGGAGGGCGCCGGTCAGCTCCGCCAGGCTTAGCGGAGCGTCCAATTTTTCAGTGCCCTCCGGGCTGACCTTCGGCAGGCCCTCCCACAAAACTCTGCGTGCATCCTCGCTGGACGGATCCGGAGAGAACAGAGCCCCGTAATAGGCACGGTTCTCCGCGCTGATTCCCTCCGGACCTGAGACCAGAGATCCGTCATCGGCCAACAGCCAGAAGAGCTGCTTGCGGACCCCCGTCTTTTTTCCAGCGAGTAGAAGAAGGGGGAGCCGCGGTCCAGGTCCCGCAGGAGCTGGATCCGCGACCTCATGTGCACGTCTCAGGACCCGATGAGCTGCAGGTCCTTCAGCGCACCCTTCTTCTCTTCGTACACCTTCCACAGGGCCGGGACCTCGACGACCTGACCGAGACGGGACTCCTGGTCGAACACCTCCTTCTCCAACCGCCCGACCCGGGCCTCCCGCCTCTTGGTCGACCCCTTCACGTACTCCTGACAGAAGAGACGGACGTGAGCCTTGCCCACATCCCACCATAGCCTCAAGGAGGGGAAGCCCCCCCGCTTCCTACTCCAGTCGGCCCAGAACCGACGAAATGACTCCCGGTACCACGCATCCTCCAGCAGCAGGTTGTTAAAATGCCAGTATGCGGACCACCCCCGCGCGCGCAGCGGAGCAAGCTCCGCCCACACCAGGTGGTGGTCCGTGCACGGCACCGGCCGTATGGAAGCCGCCGGAATGCAGGAGACGTACGCCCGGGAAATGGAGAGGCGGTCAATTCTGGACCTTCCTCCCCCAGACCTCACGCTAGTGAAGGCGCTGGAGTCGAGGTGGAGATTTCGCCAGACGTCCAACCAAGTCGAAGGACCCGACCAGGTCCCTCAACTTCTCCAACGCCGCCGGGCTTCGCGGGGGACCTGAACATTCCCTCACCTCGAGGGTGCAGTTAAAATCCCCCCCGATGATGACGCACTCGCCCGCGTCGACGGAGCCAAAAAGAGCGGACACTTCTTCGAAGAAGCGCACTTGCTGCGCACCGGTCTGAGGGGCGTACACGTTCACTAGATGGAGCGGCACACCCCCCAGGCGAACAGTGACCTGGAGCAAGCAGCCCGGCACGTGCTCCTTGACCCCCAAGAACTCCGGCTGAAAATGCGCGGCCACCAAGATAGCCACCCCGCTGTAATTGTTGGAGAGGTGACTCATGCTGACCCCTCCTTGCCACTCCAGGAGCCATGTGGCTTTGTCTCCCGGAACGGTGTGGGTTTCTTGCAGGAAGCACACCGTATACTTCCCGTCCTGACGGACCGAGAAGTCATTGAATCTGCGGCGTGCCTCCCTGCTGCCGTTGATGTTGAGGCTGGCTATGGTTATCTTCATGTCAGAAGCATAGTGCAACCTCTACCTACACCTAACGGGGGGAGGGAGCGCAGCCGCTGGTCAGCCGCCACTCCCTCAGCAGCTCAGTGAGGAACGCTCTGAGCCGACGCAGCTCGAACGGGTCCACGCCCTCGTCCGCGCCCATGATTTTAATGGTGGCGCGGACGGATACGACGAGCAGCGCCTGCTCCGACCACCTGTCGAGGGCCAGCCGGATCTTATTGTGCCGACCCAGGCACGTGGCTATAAAGTCCCGGAGTTCCCTTACGGGAATGAGGGGAGACTCGGCGAGGGGCGCAAGGTCATCCAGTGCCTCATCGGTGGTGGAGTCCAAATCGCCCTCCGTGCCCATCACCGAGTCCCCATCCTCCTCCAGGGGGTTGTCACCATCAACCGACCCGTCCGTCGTGCAGTGCGCAGCGAATGGCTCGGCCACACCAGCCGGCCCCGCCTCCGCCCAGATCCCACCCCCAGGATCGGCGGCAGAGGATTCCTCCCTGGGCTCTGCTAGGGGCGCCGGGCCAGAAGACGGCGGCGGTTCGGAGTCCCCACCCGCCCCAGACACCAGAACTGTAGTGTATGTGCTTTAAGTCAGAACTACTTTTTCAGCTCCTGTATACTGTAGTACCGGCAGTGACCACACCGGTATATAAGCTGTGCGCATGCCTCTGTACCCCAGTCTAGAGATTACCCTCCTCCAGTAAAGACCTGTTATTTGTTTATGTACAGCATCCGTGTAATTATTTATCCACTGAACCACGGATCTGACAGTGGCGACGAGTGTCGATGCAAATCTACCTGCAACATAAAAAAAAAGTCGAGTCCAGGAACATGGGCGTCGACCGCGAGCAACCACCCAGCAGTCAGGCAGAGATCCAACTTCGCTGGGGAGGCTGTGGAGAGCCAGGCTTGGTTCCCCAGCCACAACGAGCAGTAAGAGACCGACGACAGGTCCAGAGTAGACCCTTCCCGAGCAGCGGCGGCTGGAGCCGACCGACGGCAGAGAGAGAGAGCCGAGCAGCGTCGATGGGGTAAGAAAGAGGGTGAAGAGCGCAGGGCGCAGCCGGGGGTTGATCACCGAGCGGCATCGAGGAAAAATACTGCAAACCGGAGAGAGAGAGGGTAAGAAACAGCCGGGTTCTAGACTGAGCGGCGTCCACAAATATCAAGAGAGGAATGCGCAGAGCACAGGCAGGGATCACGGGCTGATCAGGGTCCGTGGGGCGAAGCAAGGGGAGATGCCATTGAGCCGCGGAGAAGCAGGGAGAGTACGTGAGATGCGATTGAGCCGCAGAGAAGCAGGGAGAGCGCGGGAGGTGCCATTGAGCCACGGAGAAGAAGGAAGAGCGCGGGAGACGCCATTTTGCGAAGCCGCAGCGGAGAAGACGGGTTAGCGCGGGAAGGAAGGAAAGCGCGGGAGACGCCATTTTGTGCCAGCGGAGAAGAAGGGGAAGCGCGGGAGGCGCCATTGGTGATAGTTAATGCACAACCAAGGATGCAGAAGAGTGGCAGTATCTCTACGTTCGACAATGACGTCGAAGATTTAGCGACATATGTGGAACGTATTGAGGTGTACTGCAGGGCGAATGAAGTGCCAGATGCTAATAAAGCACTGGTTCTGTTAAATTCCATGGGTGCAAAAACTTATGGGTTACTGCAAATTCTAATAACCCCAGAGAAGCCGGTAAACAAGAATTTTGAAAGCATAGTAGAAATCCTACAGGACCACTTAAACCCCATACCGCTGCTGATAGCAGAACGATTTAAGTTCTATAAAAGGAACCAACACAAAGACGAAAGCAATGCTGAGTACCTAACGGAACTGCACAAGCTATCGAAATACTGTCAGTTTGGAGCGGGACTAGCAGACACGTTAAGGGACAAGATTGTGTATGGGCTACAAAGTGAAGGAACCCAGAAACAGCTTCTGTCAGAAAAGGACCTTACGCTGGACAAAGCTTTCAGTATGGCAGTATCACACGAAGCAACCGCAAGGGGCGCTGCAGAGATACAACGGAGACCGCAAGAATATGGCACCAACGAAATGACCTATGGAACAGGGAAGTGCTATCGCTGCGGCAGAACAACACATGACCAGAAAGATTGTTGGTTCAAGGACCAAGTGTGCAGACAGTGTGGGAAAGCAGGACACATAGCAAGAGTCTGCAGGTCTGGGAAGAAAACCAACAGTAAGAAATCTCCACAGGAGAAGTACAAAAAGGTACACCAGGTGATGGACAGTGGTTCAGACGAACAGAAAAGTGACACAGACTCCGAAAGCAAGGAGCTGGGTTGTCTGAAACTACATAATGTAACTGAAATGGAGGATCACCAGACTATCTGGGTTAAACTCAAGATAGACGGAGTCCAAGTGGAAATGGAATTGGACACAGGGTCAGCTCTAACAGTCATAAATCAAAGACACTACAAGCGGCTATTTTCACACATACCCTTGAAAGCTACAGAGATTGTCTTGAAGACGTATACGGGGCAAAAAGTCTACCCCAAAGGGAAAATAAGGGCGAAGGTGACATATCAAGGTCAGGAAATACCTAAAATGGATATATATGTATTGCCAAATGGAGGACCACCACTGCTAGGATGTGAATGGATCCGGAAGATACATTTAGATTGGCATTCCATACAGGCACTGAAGGTGGAGGCCAAAAAGGATGACGACGTCACACCTGGATGACCATCAAAAATGTTAACTGAAGCAAAAGAAGTGTTCCAGGAGGGACTAGGAACACTAAAAGGAATAACAGCAACAATTAAAATAGAGGATAATGCAAGCCCAAAGTTTCTGAAGGCCAGACCAGTGCCTTATGCGATCAGACCAGCGGTTGAAGCAGAGCTGGAAGGGTTGGAACGTTCAGGAGTACTGTCCAAAGTGGACTGGAGTGAGTGGGCTACACCCATCGTTCCTGTAATGAAGAGGTCGTTGAGTAATACGCCTGGGGAACTAAAGAAGGTCCGCATCTGTGGGGATTTTAAGGTGACAGTGAACCCAGTCCTTCACACGGTGCAATATCCGCTTCCACGAATTGAGGATATTTTCACCTCGCTATCTGGTGGTAAACGCTTCACCAAAATTGATCTAGCCCAGGCGTACTTGCAAATGGAGGTAGAAGAAGCTTCGAAAAATTACCTTATGATCAACACCCGTAAAGGTCTCTATCAATACAACCGGCTGGTATTTGGAGTAGCCTCGGCTCCGGCTATCTGGCAAAGTGCGATGGATCAGGTCCTGCAAGGGATTCCAGGGACCCAGTGTTATTTGGACGACATCTTGGTCACGGGCGAAAATGACGGTGATCACCTCGCTAACTTGGAGAAGGTGCTCGCCAGATTAAAGGAATATGGGCTACGAGCTAATCGCCACACGTGCGAGTTTTTCCAGAAATAGATCTCGTATTGCGACCACGTCATCGATGAAGAGGGGTTACATAAGTACCCTGACAAGATTGAGGCAGTAGTCAAGGCTCCAGCACCGGAAAATGTATCACAACTGAGGTCGTTCCTCGGGCTGGTAAACTATTACCACAAGTTCTTACCAAATTTGTCTACGGTATTACACCCACTGACCTTCCTACTGCAAACAGGGGTACCTTGGAAGTGGGATGACGAACGTAGATGAGCTTTCCAGAAGTGTAAAGAATTGATCACATCAAAAGAGGTGTTGGCCCATTTCAACCCAGCACTAGCAATTCATTTGGCATGTGATACATCACCCTACGGCATTGGAGCGGTGATGTCGCACAAATTCCCAGATGGGTTGGAGAGGCCAGAAGCCTTTGCGTCTCGGTCACTAACCTCAGCCGAGCGCAACTATGCCCAGATTGACAGGGAGGCCCTGAGCCTAGTATGGGGAGTAAAAAATTCAACCACTATCTGCATGGACAGAAGTTCACCTTGCTGACTGACCACCAACCACATGTCTCCATCTTTAATCCTAAGAAGGGCGTGCCATTAATGACTGCACAGCGGTTACAAAGATGATCCCTGCTTCTAGGGGCGAATCAATATGAAATAGAATATAAAGGCATGAGACAGCATGGGAATGCTGATGGGCTATCGCGCCTGCCACTGCCTACTGTGGAGGAAGCACCAGCAGTGGACCCTATCGAGATATTTTATTCGTCGATAATTGAACGATTGCCAGTAACAAGCGCAGATTTGTGTGCTGTTGGAGTTTTGCTAAGTGGGAGAAAAATCATTTCAGTGTATTTTGTGAATTTTAGTGTGTTAAGAAGTCAATTATTTGAAGTAAGTTTAATTTTTTAAGGGTTTTTTAAACTCTTGGGCAGTTTAAACAGGAAGTAGAATCCGGGTATAAAAGGGGAGGGGCTAGTGCAGTGCACGGAGTGATTTGTGTGCTGTTGGAGTTTTGCTAAGTGGGAGAAAAATCATTTAAGTGTATTTTGTGAATTTTAGTGTGTTAAGAAGTCAATTATTTGAAGTAAGTTTAATTTTTTAAGGGTTTTTTAAACTCTTGGGCAGTTTAAACAGGAAGTAGAATCCGGGTATAAAAGGGGAGGGGCTAGTGCAGTGCACGGAGTGATTTGTGCATTGAGTGCTGTTGGAGTTTTGTTAAGTGGGAGAGTTCGGATAAGTGGGAGGTGAGGGTGTGTTTTTTGCTCTGTTTTGTTCCCCACTCCCAGGCTTAGACAGCACTGCGGAGGCAGAGCAGCGAGACGAGTCAACCAACAAGCCCCACAGACAGTATTCAAGGAGGAGGTTGGTGATCAGCTGGTTGGTTGGTTTTCTTCCTTCTCTTCTCTTTTATACCTTTAAATTGGTAAGTCCTATTGAATAGTGGTGTGATATTATCATATATATCTGGGTAGGGTCTTCATAACTAGCAATAAGAAATTTAATTAATTATATAGAATGGGGCAGGTGATGTGTTACTGTTGCGAGATGTGGGAGCCGCTGAACCCCATTGAGGCTCACGGTGATTACATCTGCGACAAGTGTTTGCTGCTAGAGGAACTCAAGGTCCATGTTATGGAGCTTGAGACCGAGCTTCAGACACTGCGACACATCAGGGAGGGGGAGAAGTTCCTGGACTCTATGTTTCAGGAGATGGTCACACCTATGAAGTTAATTACTGCAGATGTAGTCCGTGGTCAGGGACAGGACGGTGTGACTACGAGTGAGGAAGGTACAGGGATCCAGGATGTAGTGTTGAAGGAGACGCAGCCCTTGTTCTTGTCCAGCAGGATCGAGGTTCTTACTCCCTGTGAGGGCGGGAGTGGGGACTGCAGGGAGGATGAGCAACCTGGCCACAGCACCGTGGTACAGGGGGCCATTCAAGTGGAGGGAGTAAAACGAAATGTTGCAGTGGTAGGGTATAGTATCATTAGGGGGATAGATAGGGTTCTCTGCAGTCAAGAGCGGGAGTCCCGAAGGCTGTGTTGCCTGCCTGGTGCCAGGGTTAAGGACATCTCTTCTGGGCTGGAAAGAAATTGGAGTGGGAGGGGGAGGTTCCAGTTGTCGTGGTCCATGTTGGTACAAACGACGTAGATAGGACAAGGAAGACGGTTCTGTTAAAGGAGTATGAGCAGCTAGGGGTCAAATTAAAAAACAGAACCTCAAGGGTAATAATCTCTGGGTTATTACCTGAGCCACGAGCGAATTTGGCTAGGATAAATAAAATTAAAGAGTTAAATGCGTGGCTCAAAGACTGGTGTGGGAGAAATGGGTTTTGCTTCTTAGGACACTGGCACCAGTACTGGGACAGGAGGGAGCTGTTCTGTTGGGATGGACTCCACTTGGCCAGTGCTGGGACTAGAGTCCTGGCGAATCATATAACTAGGGCTGTAGAGAGGGCTTTAAACTTATCAGTGGGGGGGAGGTTTCAAGAGAGCAAATAATAGAAATGACAACAGAGAAGGTCATAGACTTAGGTAGCAGTGGGGGAATTAAAAAACAGAACGTGTCAGGAAGGGACAGAAAGTATGGAGTAAAAAGTAAAGTACTAAAAAGGGAAAAAACAGGAACTAAGTGTTACAAAACATATTTCAAAGTTCTTTATCTGAATGCACGTAGCATTCGTAACAAAATGAATGAGTTAACGGCACAAATAATGACATATGGGTATGATCTTGTGGCCATTACAGAAACATGGCTGCAGGGTGACCATGACTGGGAATTAAACATACCAGGTTATTTAACAATCAGGAAGGACAGGCAGGAAGGGAGAGGTGGTGGGGTGGCTATGTTAATAAAGGAAGGAATCACTATAATACAGAGAAATGATATTGGGTCAAAGGAGCAGGATAGTGAAACAGTTTGGGTGGAGATAAGGAATAATAAGGGGAAAAAAACACTAGTGGGTGTAGTCTATAGGCCTCCGAACAGTTGCAACTCTGTTGGACGGAGTATTAATCAGGAAATAGTTGAGGCTTGTAATAAGGGAACAGCTATAATTATGGGGGATTTTAATTATCATATTAACTGGACAAATCATATTGGGCAGAGCAGCCTTGAGGATGAGTTCATTGAGTGTATTAGGGATGGGTTTCTTGAGCAGTATGTAACTGAACCGACCAGGGGGCAAGCAACCTTAGATTTGGTCCTGTGTAATGAGACAGGATTAATTAAAAATGTCCTAGTAAAGGATCCCCTTGGAATGAGTGACCATAACATGGTTGAATTCCATATTCAATTGGAGGGTGAGAAGGTTGGATCTCAAACAAGCGTGCTAAGCTTGAATAAAGGAGACTATGAAGGTCTGAGAGCGGATTTAATTAGAGTGGACTGGGAAAATAGATTAAAGGGTAAGACGGTACATGACCAGTGGTGTACATTTAAGGAGTTATTTTACAACTTCCAAAAAAAATATATTCCACTGAGGAAAAAAGGGTGTAAAAGAAAAGATAGCTATCCGTGGCTAAGTAAAGTAATTAAGGATAGTATCCGACTAAAAACAAGGGCATATAAGGTAGCCAAATCTAGTGGGAGGATGGAAGATTGGGAAGTCTTTAAAAGACAGCAAAAAATAACTAAAAGATTGATTAAGAAAGGGAAGATAGATTATGAAAGTAAATTAGCAAAAAATATAAAAACAGACAGTAAAAGTTTCTATAGTTATATAAAAAGAAAAAGGGTGGCTAAAGTAAATGTTGGTCCCTTAGAGGATGAGACTGGGAAATTAATGGTGGGAAACATGGAGATGGCAAAAACACTGAACAATTATTTTGTATCAGTCTTTACACTGGACAAACAGGGGGTTCTAGGGGGGGAGGAACTAAATACGATTAAAATCACTAAGGAAGTGGTACTTGGTAAAATAATGGGACTTAAGCCGGATAAATCCCCTGGACCTGATGGCTTGCATCCTAGGGTCTTGAGGGAAGTAGCAGTAGGGATTGTGGATGCATTGGTAATAATTTTCCAAAACTCACTGGACTCAGCAAAGGTCCCAGCAGATTGGAAAACTGCTAATGTAACACCCTTATTTAAAAAGGGTAGTAGGCAGAAGGCTGGAAACTATAGACCTGTTAGCCTAACATCTGTGGTTGGTAAAATGTTAGAGTCCATTATTAAGGAGACAGTAACGGGACATTTGGATAAACATAATTTAATAGGACAAACTCAGCATGGTTTCATGAAGGGGAAGTCATGTTTGACAAATTTGCTTGAGTTTTTTGAGGAAGTAACATACAGGGTGGATAAAGGGGAACCAGTGGACGTAGTGTATTTAGACTTCCAGAAGGCATTTGACAAGGTGCCACACAAAAGATTATTGCTCAAGATAAAAAATCACGGGATTGGGGGTAATATTCTGGCGTGGGTGGAGGATTGGCTCTCTAACAGAAAGCAGAGAGTTGGGATAAATGGTTCGTTCTCAGATTGGCAACCAGTAACTAGTGGTGTTCCACAGGGGTCAGTGCTGGGTCCCCAACTCTTTACAATCTATATTAACGATTTGGAGGAGGGGACCGAGTCTAACATATCAAAGTTTGCAGATGATACAAAGATGGGACGGAAAGTAGTGAGTGAGGAGGACATAAAAAACCTGCAAAGGGATATAGACAGGCTAAGTAAGTGGGCAGAGATTTGGCAGATGGAATACAATACTGGAAAGTGTGAGGTTATGCACTTTGGCAGGAAAAATCATAGAGCAAGTTATTATCTTAATGGCAAGAAACTGGAAAGTACTGTAGTACAAAGGGATCTGGGGGTCCTGGTGCACGAAACCCAAAAAGTTAGTATGCAGGTGCAGCAAGTGATTAAGAAGGCCAATGGAATGTTGGCTTTTATTGCTAGGGGGATGGAATATAAAAACAGGGAGGTATTGCTGCAGTTGTACAAGGTATTGGTGAGACCGCACCTGGAATACTGCATACAGTTTTGGTGTCCATACTTAAGAAAAGACATACTTGCTCTCGAGTCAGTACAAAGAAGGTTCACTCGGTTAATCCCGGGGATGAGGGGATGGACATATGAGGAGAGGTTGAGTAGATTGGGACTCTACTCATTGGAGTTCAGAAGAATGAGAGGCGATCTTATTGAAACATATAAGATTGTGAAGGGGCTTGATCGGGTGGATGCGGTGAGGATGTTCCCAATGATGGGTGAAACTAGAACTAGGGGGCATAATCTTAAAATAAGGGGCTGCTCATTCAAAACTGAGATGAGGAGAAACTTCTTCACTCAGAGGGTGGTAGGTTTGTGGAATTTGCTGCCCCAGAAAGCTGTGGAAGCTACATCATTAAATAAATTTAAAACAGAAATAGATAGTTTCCTAGAAGTAAAGGGAATTAAGGGTTATGGGGAGCGGGCAGGAAATTGGACATGAGTCTAGGTTCGGAATGGTCATGGCCCTGTGGGTAGCGGAGTGGGCCCAGGAACCGTGTAGCCTTGTTCTGCTCCTACTGTGTTCTAATTCTGTGTTAGATTTCAGCAGATGGTTTTATTCCTGTTCCTGGCTGGGGTGGAGATCGCCTTTGCAGAAGGTAAGTACTGTAGAAAATATAGGGACAGAGTGATCTCCTGGAAGAATTTCGATCGCCTAGATGGGTCGGAGAGGAATTTCCCAGATTTGTTTCTCCCAAATTGGCCATTGGGTCTTTATCTGGTTTTTCGCCTCTCCCGGGAGATCACATGGGTTCGGGTGGATGCAGAGTGATAGAAGATTTGAGGTTAGGATCAGATCAGCCATGATCTTATTGAATGGTGGAGCAGGCTCGAGGGGCCGATTGGCCTACTCCTGCTCCTATTTCTTATGTTCTTATGTTCTTATATAGAGAAGGAGACCCGCAATGATCCGACACTGTCACGGGTATATGAATTGACGGTGAGGGGATGGCCAACACATGGCGACTCACTGTTGCCAGCATTCTCATCTAGAAGAGAACAGCTGTCAGTATGCCAGGGGACAGTGATGTGTGGATCCAGAGTGGTGATTCCACCCAAGTTAAGGGAGAGATTGCTAAATGAGCTACATGAAGGTCATCTGGGTGGAGTGAAAATGAAAAGCCTAGCTAGGGCTTATGTGTGGTGGCCGGGAATCGATCAACAAATCGAAGACCTAACTAAGAGCTGCTTAGGATGCCAGAAGGTCCAAAATGCACCACCACATGCCCCTCTACACCTATGGGAGTGGCCCTCCTCTCCATGGCAATGGGTGCACATTGAATTCGCTGGTCCATTCATGGATTCAATGTTCTTAAGAGCAGTGGATGCTCATTCAAAGTGGCCTGAGGTGATAAAAATGTCTTCAACCACTACAGAGAAAATGATTGCAGTCCTACGGACCATATTTGCCAGAAACGGTTTGCCAGAGCAGATCTGC
The DNA here is from genome assembly GCF_052327205.1 of Somniosus microcephalus. Lineage (NCBI taxonomy): Eukaryota > Metazoa > Chordata > Chondrichthyes > Squaliformes > Somniosidae > Somniosus > Somniosus microcephalus. The sequence continues at coordinate 65,598,688 of NC_141009.1, read as the reverse complement.
TCTGATAATGGACCAAAGTTTGTGTCCGATGAGTTCCAAAAATTCATGAAAAGGAATGGGGTAAGGCATTACACATCCGCCCCGTATCATCCAGCCACCAATGGATTGGCTGAGAGGTTCGTACAAACCTTTAAGAAGGTGATAAAGGCCATATGCGACGAGGAAATTCCACTACAGCATAAGATGGACAATTTCTTATTAGCCTACTGAAATGCGACACATGCAGTTACCAACCAGACCCCGGCCATGATGTTCTTTAACCGAAGGTTGAGATCTCGTCTGCACTTGCTCAGACCAAATGTGCGAAGAAATGTTGAGGACAAACAATTCCAGCACATCAACGAGAAGCCGACAAGGAGCTTCAATGTAGGGCAACCAGTCTTGGCCCGGGACTATCGAACAGAGACGTGGCAACCCGGAATGATATGTACAAGGCAGGGGCCATTAATGTACACAGTGGATGTCGGGGAGAACATTGTGAGATGCCACGTCGATCAGATCTTAGCATCACAGGAATGCATCAACCCCATGTCTCGAGTACCTGGGGATGAACCAGACATACCGTTAGCATCTACTTCAGACCCAGTAGCAGTGGAACCCGATGAACTACCTGATGAAAGGGGGTCAGAATTGCCTCTGCACCAAGAACAAGAACCTCCGGAAAGGCACTATCCCGAAAGGGTCAGGAAGCCGCCCCAAAGACTGAATCTATAAATGGACTTTTGATATTGAATATACATGTAAAAATGTAATTGTTATTTGAATATTAAGTGGGTATTATTAATCTAAAAAGGGAGGAATTGTAGTGTATGTGCGTTAAGTCAGAATTACTTTTTACAGCTCCTGTATACTGTAGTGCCGGCAGTGACTGTAATGATATCAGCAAATAGTGATGTTATTTGCCTGTTTGATTATCATGCCTTACCAGCATGTTTGTTTGATTGATTACTTATGCCTGACCAGCAGAGGGCATGTGACAGAGGCAGAAAGGAGTTTAGTTTCAGTTTCGCTTTAGAGGCATCACTAGCACGGTGTCTCCTAAAATGCTGTATAAAGAGTTGAACAGACTTTAGATTAAAAGACATTCTCTTTCATAAATGTCTCGTCATTGAACCCACAAAGAAATCAATACATGGTGTCAGAAGTGATTGAAAGAGATGAAGAGAAAAAATCTGAAGTTAAATCAGCTCTCCACAAATTAGCAAGCCAAAAGAGAACATCGTTACTTACCATTAGAGAATAGCTAACGAAGTGAAAAAATGGAAGGTTTACACCCACCGGCGACGCTTCAGTTGACAGGTAATGTGGCTGAAAATTGGAGGAGGTTCAAACAACGTTTGGGGTTGTATTTATCAGCAATCGGAGCTGACGAGAAAAGTAATAAAAAGAAATCGTCACTGTTCATACATGTCGTGGGTGATGAAGCGCTGGAGGTGCATAATAACTTCACATTCGCTGCTGATGGAGACAAAATGAAGTTAGATAAAATAATGGAACAGTTTGAGGCCTACTGCATACCTAAACGTAACATTTGAGAGGCACAGATTTTTCACATGTGTACAGAAAATGGGTGAGACTATTGATCAGTATGTGACTGAACTGAGAAACCGAAGCAAAACATGTGAATTTGGGGGACTGACAGACTCGCTGATAAAAGACAGACTGGTGTGTGGTATTCCAGATAATGGTCTAAGGGAAAGACTGCTAAGAGAGCAAGATCTAGACCTGGGAAAAGCCATAGCACTGTGTAGGGCTACAGAGACTGTGAAGTTGCAGGTAAAGGAGCTGTTCAGTGACAATATCTGCAACGTGGATGCAGTGAGAAAGAACGGACACAAACCATTTAACAAAAAGAGCGCCAATGTGAAGGAAGAGGCGTGGCCAGCGAACAAAAATGAAAGGGGCAATCGAAAGCCATGTAGTCGATGCGGTACACAGCATCCACCAACAAAGTGTCCAGCATATGGTAAAACATGCAATAGTTGCAACAAAAACAACCATTATGCCCGTTGCTGTAAGAACCAAGTGCAACAAAGTGTAAGGATCGGAACTCGGTGGACCCAACTGCAGTAAGGCAAACTGAGACAGAGGTAAGGTTGCACAATAAAGGTAGACTTTACTTGACATAAACAAAATAACAAACAGTACAGAGTACAGGCAAGCAAACCAGCAAGAGGTATCTCCAGGCAGTGCAACTCAAGACTGAGCAAAGAACATAAGGTGAACACCACTTAAATAGTAAGCATCTAACAATGCACAGGTGAATACAATAATGAATAAAGCAGAACACAATTAAGAGAGTTCATGGAGCCCCCTGGTGGCGAGGCGAGGCAGAGTCATTCCTTACAGGACCCCCCCCCCCCGCTAGGAACGGCCCCTGACGTTCCCCCAGAAGGTCCATGGTGACGACGAAAAATGTTCCGTACTAAATCGCGATCTAGGATGTCCCGGTCCGGGACCCAAGAGCGTTCCTCCGGACCATATCCCTCCCAGTCCACCAGGAACTGGAGGCCCCCGCGAACCCGGCGAGAGTCCATCAGGCGACGGACCGTGTAAGCAGGCTGGCCGTCGATGATGCGGGGAGCAGGAGGAGGCCTCGTAGCGGGAACCAGGGAACTGCTGGCCACTGGTCGAAGCCGGGAGACATGGAAGGTAGGATGAATCCGCATGGAGCGGGGTAGCTGTAGACGGTAGGACACCGGGTTGACCTTCCTCAACACCATGAAGGGACCGATGAAACGGGGTGCCAGCTTGCGGGACTCCACTCGCAGCGGAAGATCCTGCGTAGAAAGCCAGACCCTCTGACCAGGACGGAATGAAGGAGCCGGTCTGCGCCGCTTGTTGGCCTGGATCTGCCGTTGTCGAGAAGCTCGTTGCAAGGCCTGACGCGCTCTCCTCCAGGTCCGCCGACAACGTTGGACAAACTTCTCCACGGACGGAACCCCCACCTCGAGTTCCTGCTCCTGGAATAGAGGAGGTTGAAACCCGAACTGGCACTCGAACGGCGACAGTCCTGTGGGGGAGCAGCGCAACGTGTTGTGAGCGTACTCCGCCCAGACAATGTGACGACTCCAGGTTGCAGGGTTAGCGGACACGAGACACTTCAGGGTTGTCTCCAGGTCATGGTTGATCCTTTCTGTTTGACCGTTCGACTGAGGGTGGAAACCCGAGGAAAGACTGACAGTAGCTCCAATGAGTTTGTAGAAGGCTTTCCAAAACCGGGAGGCGAATTGTGGACCATGGTCAGAAACGATATCAAGGGGCAAACCGAATAACCTGAAAACATGCTGGACCATGAGCTCGGCTGTCTCTTGGGCTGAGGGAAGCTTGGGCAAGGGCAGAAAACGACAGGCTTTGGAGAAGCGATCTATGATGACCAGGATGACAGTGTTGCCTTGAGATGGTGGAAGGCCTGTGATGAAATCCACCGAGAGGTGGGACCAGGGGCGAGTGGGAATGGGGAGAGGATGCAGCAAACCCTGGGGGCGAGATCGAGGGTTCTTGTTTCGAGCACAAATGGCACAAGCTGCCACAAACGCCTTTACGTCCTTCTCCATGGTGGGCCACCAGAACCTTCTGCGAAGGAACTCCAGTGTCCTGGATGTGCCTGGATGACCGGTGAGTCGCGACGAATGCCCCCACTGCAGGACTTGTGAGCGAGTCGTGTTGGGGACAAAAAGGCGACCGGGTGGGCCGTTGCCAGGGTCTGCCTCCCTCTGTTGCGCCTTTCTGACTAGCGTCTCGATTCCCCAGCAAACCGGTGCTACAATTTGGGAAGTAGAAATAATAGGTTCTGGTTGTCCCTCCCGCTCGGGTGGATCAAATTGCCTGGAGAGAGCATCAGGCTTGAGATTCTTGGAACCTGGACGATATGACAGGACAAAGTCAAACCGATTAAAAACCAGTGCCCAGCGAGCTTGACGAGAGTTAAGTCGTTTGGCCCCCTGGATATAGGCCAGATTCTTATGGTCAGTCCAGACAATGAACGGGTGTTTAGACCCCTCCAACCAATGTCTCCATTCCTCGAGTGCCAACTTGACTGCCAGTAACTCCCTATTCCCAATATCGTAGTTTCGTTCAGCGGGAGTGAGTCGGCGAGAGAAAAAGGCGCAAGGGTGCAGTTTGTTGTCGTTAGACCATTGGGATAAAACGGCGCCCACTCCTATATCCGAGGCATCCACCTCAACAATGAAGGGGAGTGAGGGATCCGGAATAACGAGGACAGGAGCAGACGTGAAGCGCCGCTTGAGATCCTCGAAAGCCTGCGCAGCCTCAGCGGACCAGGTGAACCGGGTAGAGGCGATCCTGGTGAGGGCGTTAAGAGGGGCAGCAATGGTGCCGAAGTTTCTGATGAATCTTCGATAGAAGTTAGCAAACCCCAAGAAACGTTGCACCTGTTTGAGAGAGGTGGGTGGTGGCCAATCTCGGACGGCTTGGGTCTTGCCAGGGTCCATTTGGATGTTGCCGCTGGAGATGATGAAGCCCAGAAATGAAACTGTGGAAACGTGAAATTCACACTTCTCCGCCTTGACAAACAAGAGGTTGTTAAACAAAAGTTGCAGGACTTGTCTTACATGCTGGACATGATCGCGACGAGTTTTGGAGAATATGAGAATGTCATCCAGGTAGACAAAAACAAAGCGATTCAGCATGTCTCGGAGAACGTCGTTGATGAGCGCCTGGAACACAGCAGGGGCGTTGGTCAATCCAAAAGGCATGACCAGGTACTCATAGTGCCCGGTGGGTGTGTTGAATGCCGTCTTCCACTCGTCCCCTTCGCGGATGCGGATGAGGTTGTAGGCATTGCGGAGGTCCAATTTAGTGAAGATCATGGCTCCCTGAAGTAGCTCGAAGGCCGTAGACATGAGTGGAAGAGGATAACGGTTCTTTATGGTAATCCGGTTAAGGCCACGGTAGTCGATGCAGGGACGGAGACCTCCATCTTTCTTACTCACGAAGAAAAAACCGGCACCAGCAGGAGAGGTGGACGGACGGATGAAGCCAGCGGCGAGGGCATCATGGATGCACTCCTCCACGGCGGCGGTCTCAGGAGCAGAAAGGGAAAAAATCCTACCCCTAGGTGGGCATGTCCCAGGCAGGAGGTCAACGGCACAGTCATATGGCCTATGAGGGGGAAGTGATGTGGCTCGAAACTTACTGAAGACCTCTTTTAGATCCTCATACTCGGGTGGCACTCGGAACAGTTCAGAATGTGATGGGAACTCCTGGGGCTGGGAAGGAGACTTTGCGCGAAGACAGGTAGTATGGCAGGCGGAGCCCCATTCTGTAAGCCGGCCGGTGGCCCAATCTAAGCGAGGATTATGGCAGGCCAACCAAGGGTAACCCAGAATTAATGGAAACTGGGAAGAGTGGATAAGGGAGAATTGGATGGTCTCAAAATGTTGTCCTTCCACGCCCAAACACAGAGGGGCAGTATAATGATGAACAGTTCCAGAGCCCAGGGGTCTTCCATCCAGGGCAACAACAGTGAGGGGGTGATCAGGATGAGTCAGGGGAATCTTGAGCTGTTTAGCTAACCCCAGATTAAGGAAGTTACCATCAGACCCCGAATCCACCATGGCCTTAAGGTCATATTGTTGATTGTCCCAGAAAAGGGAGGATGCCAGCAAAACCCTAGAAACAGTGGTGTCGGGCTGTGAGAGGCGGGTTACTCCCACTCGCATGGGCTTCTCTGGATCGGTCGAAGATGGACTCGGGATGACTCAGAGGTTCTCAGATGGCTTCAAAGCAGGAAAAGCTCTGGTCTTTGGAAACGGAGTGCAAAAGGAGTGGCGTTCTCTTCGCCTCTCCCGGAGACGATTATCCACACGAACGGAGATATCAAAAAGAGACTCCAAATCACTCACCGGATCCCTGGAAGCCAGTTCGTCCTTAATCTCATCCGTGAGACCATGGCGAAAGGTGGCGATGAGCGCCTCCGAATTCCATTGGCTTTCAACAGCGAGAGTGCGAAACTCAATAGCGTAGTCCGCAACGCTACGAACCCCCTGGCGAAGCCAAAGTAGTCTGTTAGATGCCTCTCTCCCACTGACAGGGTGATCAAAAACCCTTCTCATTTCTTCCGAGAAAAGTTGGTAGTTTGAACATACCGGCGTTTGCTGTTCCCAGACGGCTGTAGCCCAGGTAAGCGCCTTGCCGGTAAGTAGCAAAATGATGTAGGCCACTCGGGAACAGTCACTGGGAAATAATGAACCCTGCAGTTGGAAAACCAGGGAACACTGGATTAGGAAACCTCGACATCCTCCTGGGTTACCGTCGTAGCGCTCAGGTGCAGGTAATCGAGGTTCTCTCAGAGGAGAGGGCAAAACCGTAGGAGCGGGTAACGGTGCAGGAGCGGCTTGGATCACCTAACTCTGTCTCTGGCTCTGATGGAAAGTGATGACGAGGCCCTCCAGCAGATTCTGGTTTCGGGATACTGCCGTGACGAGACACTGCAGTTCGTTCAAAATAAGTTGTAGCTGTTCAGAAACTTGTCTTGGCCATTGGTCCTTCACTGCTGGGTCCATGTTTTGGCTCAGTCTTGCTGTAAGGATCGGAACTCGGTGGACCCAACTGCAGTAAGGCAAACTGAGACAGAGGTAAGGTTGCACAATAAAGGTAGACTTTACTTGACATAAACAAAATAACAAACAGTACAGAGTACAGGCAAGCAAACCAGCAAGCGATATCTCCAGGCAGTGCAACTCAAGACTGAGCAAAGAACATAAGGTGAACACCACTTAAATAGTAAGCATCTAACAATGCACAGGTGAATACAATAATGAATAAAGCAGAACACAATTAAGAGAGTTCATGGAGCCCCCTGGTGGCGAGGTGAGGCAGAGTCATTCCTTACACAAAGCAAGGTCCATGCAGTAGATGAAAGCGAGATAGAGGAGTTCAATGTAGATGTTGTGTCTGAAAACAAAAAAGAAGAAAGAGACTGGATGTTGACACTAAAAGTGAATGACATACACATTCCATTTAAATTGGATACTGGAGCACAAGTTAATGTGATATCAGAGACTGATTTTAAGAAAATTAGACCCAGACCAAAGATACATGGAATAAAAGTGAAAGTGACAGGATACTCAGGTACTGATATACCAGTGAAAGGAAGATGCATTGTCAAAGTAACACACAAGGACAGCGAGCACACGCTAGCATTAATCGTGGTGCCAAAGGATGTGCAAGCCATACTAGGTTTAAAAGCCTGTGAGAGACTGAACCTGGTAAAGAGAGTCCTCGTTGTGGAAAGCGAAGGAGAGACAGTCTATGATGAACTGAATGTTGCGTACACACCGGGTAAGCTGATGTATACAGCAGACACGTTGTCCAGAGCTGTTGACCCAGGAGAGCCCGCAAACACAGTGAAAAGACTGATTTACAAGGCAAAAGACAGTGGAACTGACTTCTACCAGAGCATGCTTGTACACCGCACAACGCCGCTCGAGTGTGGTATGTCACCAGCCCAACTCCTTATGGGACGTCGGCTAAGGTCAAACCTACCCATCCCGGTGAACCTCCTGAAAACAAAAGAGGGGGAGAAAGTGAGGATGTTCAAAGAACAACAGAAAGAAAAGCAAAAGTACTGCTATGACAGAGGAACACAAAACCTACCTGAACTCCACACTGGTGATCAGGTAAGGTTCAATGACAAAACAAACACATGGACTCAGAAGGGTACTGTCCTGAGTGAAGTTCAACCAAGATCATACACCATTCAGACAGATGAGGGTGCTGTTCTGAGAAGAAATCGTAAGGATCTTCTCATGGGACCAGCCACAGCAAGTCAAATGACTGATACTGTTGAACAACCTGATCACACAGCAGGTCAAGAGACTGATACTGTTGAACAACCTGATCACACAGCTGAGAAACCATCATCTGAGGCAACAACTCAGATTCAAGGACAATCAATCAGAAAATCCTCAAGACATGTGAAGCCTCCTGAGAGACTCATTGAGCAAATTTAAGGACTCTTGTTATAGAAGGAAGTAATGTTATCTTATTCTTTCTTAAAGTTCTAATGTATTTACATATTTCATGTGAACACACAAAGCAAGATTAAAAAACCTTGATAATTATAATGTTAATGTAAGTTCATTAAGTGTTACAGTTAAAATGCAGATTAATACAAAGAAAACATGTTGTTAGTTAAAAGTAAAATACTTTTGTTTTAAGAAAGGGAGATGTAATGATATCAGCAAATAGTGATGTTATTTGCCTGTTTGATTATCATGCCTTACCAGCATGTTTGTTTGATTGATTACTTATGCCTGACCAGCAGAGGGCATGTGACAGAGGCAGAAAGGAGTTTAGTTTCAGTTTTGCTTTAGAGGCATCACTAGCAGGGTGTCTCCTAAAATGCTGTATAAAGAGTTGAACAGACTTTAGATTAAAAGACATTCTCTTTCATAAATGTCTCATCATTGAACCCACAAAGAAATCAATACAGTGACCACACCGGTATATAAGCTGTGCGCATGCCTCTGTACCCCAGTCTAGAGATTACCCTCCTCCAGTAAAGACCTGTTATTTGTTTATGTACAGCATTTGTGTAATTATTTATCCACTGAACCATGGATCTAACAAGAACGATTGAAGAAACCGGGAAGAAAACAATTCTCTGCTCCTCCAGTACATCCGGCACCAGAGACGCAGCCAGGGGGCCATCGTCCTCCCCGCCTCCAACCTCCGACCCAGCGGATGGGGCGTTTTGAATTAAAACCTCTACCAGGTCGAGCAGCCCCTGGGAGATGTCCGGGTCACATTGGGCGAGCTCATTTTCCTCGAGCTCGCCCGACCCAGACCCCAGGCCGCCCGACCCGGCGAGGCGTAATAGTACAGATAAAATATCAGTAACCGCCGCGGGATGTTCCGCGACACCCCCCATGGGCAGGGTCTCGTCCCCATCCCCGGGAGGCACGTGCCGGACAGACACATCTGCCTCAGCCTCCCGAGGGACAGGCGACCCCTGCCGATCGTCGGTGATGACGACAGCGGGCGGGGGGGGGCGCAGTACCTGCGGTGGGTGAAGACTCCCCCTGCTCAGAGGGACCTTCCTCTTCCCGGTCCTCCTCCTCTTCCAGGGGGTCGCGCCTTCTTTTTAGCACGGAGGGAGCGAGGGAGACCTCCATGTCTGCAGAGGCCTCCTCCTCTGCTCCCTCCGGCGGAGCAGGTTTGTCGGGTTCCTCGGGCCTGATCCCGGCCGCAGGTATTGGTGTTTCCGCTACGGCGGTTGTGACCACAGGCTCGGGCACGAGGCCCCTCCCGCCCTCGTCTGCCCCGATCAACTCCACGAGGAGCACGGGTGTAAGGGGCACAAGGGGCAAGGGCTGGCCCTCCATGGGGGGACCCGCCCTAAGGTGTTTAGTTTTTTTGCCGCGCCTTCTTTCCGGCCGGACGCGCTCCCTTCCCCCCGCCGGAGGCCTTGGTGGCATCGGCCCCCGACGTCGACCACGCATCAGATGTTCATGACGCGCGGGCAGATCCGGTGGGAGGCGCGGCAGCAGCGCTAGCCTCGGCCGCACGAGTTGAACTGGTGGCCTTGGAGGCGGGGCAGCTTTTCCTGATGTGCCCCACCTCCTTGCAGGCGTGGCACCACACACCGTCCAACGTCCAAAAGACGTGATAGGTGGTCCCCTCGTGGAGGACGACGAATGCCCCGTCGGTGTCCTCCTCCCGCGCCAGCTGGATAAACAGCTGGCGCTGGAAGGAGAAGACGTGGCGAAGGCTGGCCTCCCAGAAGCCGAGCGGGATGGACGTGATCCCCGACCTCACCTCCCCAAGTTGGCGCAAATGTGGGAGGAGGAGCTCACCAGGAACTTAGCGCGGGACGTTCTAGATGACAATTCTCTGCACGGTGGCCTCGAGAGGATCCACCGGCAGGAAGGTCCCGCCCACGGTGAGCCCCTTGGCGATGGCCAGGGACACCGCCCGCTCCGACCCCAGGAAGAACACAGCCTTCCCGTACATTTTTGAGGCCGCTACGATGGCTGAGGGGCCGACAACCCCAGCCATGGCTTTAACACAGGCCTCAATAGTCATAGTGGGGTGAGTGTAGCTCTTCACCCCAAGCTTTTTTGTTATCAGTCTGAATGGTGACGGGGCAGCAGAAGCAGCGGGAGCAGCTGTGACTGTGGCTGCCACTCCCGCATACGTCCTGGCTGGCCCCGCCACCGGTGAAGATGCAGTCGCCATTTTGGGGTGTTTTCTAAAAAGGGCTACACTCACCCCAAGTCACAGGCCTGAAGGTGTTAATGACCTCAGTTATTTGTATGTCTTCTATTTGTGCAGAGGGAGCTGTTTAGATTGAAGGCATACCTCTCCACTTATTGATTGAAATTGGGAGAGGGGCCATCTCCCCTCTGCTCAATAGGTAATTAATTAAGATAGATGAGATTGAGGTGCCTCAGAGAAAGAGGCAGAGAAAGACAAAGAGAGAGAGAGAGGGGGGTGGGAAGGAGGGAGGCCGCAAGGGCAGGGTCGCCACTCAGGATGGTGGGTGGGTGGGTGTCAGCAGGGATGCACTCTCTGATGGAAATAAAGTAAAGTCTTTGGTGGTCTTCTGGCAGGGGGAGAAGATGTCTTCACCTGGGACAGCTGGAGATGCCCCAGGCTCAGTCCCACACCAGGTCTTAACGATGTTAAAGTGAATTGGGCTTCACCTAGGCAGCTCCAGCTGTCCCAGGTCAGGCAATAGAAGGGGTATTTAATAGTGGTGTGTGTGGCCTAGTTTTTAACAAGAGCCACACACACACACACAGACACCCCTTGATGACCCGGCCTTGTTTCTTCTTTTCTCCCCCCACCTAAAATACAAAGTCTTTGGGAGAGTGCCCCAAATAACACCTGTTAGATCCGTGGTTCAGTGGATAAATAATTACACGGATGCTGTACATAAACAAATAACAGGTCTTTACTAGAGGAGGGCAATCTCTAGACTGGAGTACAGAGGCATGAGCACAGCTTATATACCGGTGTGGTCACTGCCGGTACTACAGTATACAGGAGCTGTAAAAAGTAGTTCTGACTTAAAGCACATACACTACAATTCCTCCCTTTTTAGATGAATAATACCCCCTTAATATTCAAATAACAATTACATTTTTACATGTACATTCAATAACAAAAGTCCATTTATAAATTCAGTCTTTGGGGCGGCTTCCTGACTCTTTCGGGATAGCGCCTTTCCAGAGGTTCTTGTTCTTGGTGCAGAGGAGATTCTGACCCCCTTTCATCTGGTAGCTCATCGGGTTCCACTGCTACTGGGTCTGAAGTAGATACTACCGGTATGTCGGGTTCATCCCCAGGTACTCGAGACAAGACTGGTTGCCCTACATTGAAGCTCCTTGTCGGCTTCTCGTTGATGTGCTGGAATTGTTTGTCCTCAACATTTCTTCGCACATTTGGTCTGAGCAAGTGCAGACGAGATCTCAACCTTCGGTTAAAGAACATCATGGCCGGGGTCTGGTTGGTAACTGCATGTGTCGCATTTCAGTAGGCTAATAAGAAATTGTCCATCTTATGCTGTAGTGGAATTTCCTCATCGCATATGGCCTTTATCGCCTTCTTAAAGGTTTATACGAACCTCTCAGCCAATCCATTGGTGGCTGGATGATACGGGGCGGATGTGTAATGCCTTACCCCATTCCTTTTCATGAATTTTTGGAACTCATCGGACACAAACTGTGGTCCATTATCAGAGCAGATCTGCTCTGGCAACCCGTTTCTGGCAAATATGGTCTGTAGGACTGCAATCGTTTTCTCTGCAGTGGTTGAAGACATCTTTATCACCTCAGGCCACTTTGAATGAGCATCCACTGCTATTAAGAACATTGAGTCCATGAATGGACCAGCAAAATCAATGTGCACCCGTTGCCATGGAGAGGAGGGCCACTCCCATGGGTGTAGAGGGGCATGTGGTGGTGCATTTTGGACCTTCTGGCATCCTAAGCAGCTCTTAGTTAGGTCTTCGATTTGTTGATCGATTCCCGGACACCACACATAAGCCCTAGCTAGGCTTTTCAATTTCACTCCCCCCAGATGACCTTCATGTAGCTCATTTAGCACTCTTTCCTTTAAATTGGGTGGAATCACCACTCTGGATCCACACATCACTGTCCCCTGGCATACTGACAGCTGTTCTCTTCTGGATGAGAATGCTGGCAACAGTGAGTCGGCATGTGTTGGCCATCCCCTCACCGTCAATTCATATACCCGTGACCAAGATGTCGTCCAAATAACACTGGGTCCCTGGAATCCCTTGCAGGACCTGATCCATCGCCCTTTGCCAGATAGCCAGAGCCGAGGCTACTCCAAGACCAGCCGATTGTATTGACAGAGACCTTTATAGGTGTTGATCATAAGGTAATGTTTCGAAGCTTCTGCTACCTCCATTTGCAAGTACGTCTGGGCTAGATCAATTTTTGTGAAGCGTTTACCACCAGATAGCGAGGCGAAAATATCCTCAATTCGTGGAAGCGGATATTGCACCGTGTGAAGGACTGGGTTCACTGTCACATTAAAATCCCCACAGATGCGGACCTTCTTTGGTTCCCCAGGCGTATTACTCAACGACCTCTTCATTACAGGAATGGTGGTTGTAGCCCACTCGCTCCAATCCATTTTGGACAGTACTCCTGAACGTTCCAACCCTTCCAGCTCTGCTTCAACCGCTGGTCTGATCGCATAAGGCACTGGTCTGGCCTTCAGAAACTTTGGGCTTGCATTATCCTCTATTTTAATTATTGCTGTTATTCCTTTTAGTGTTCCTAGTCCCTCCTGGAACACTTCTTTTGCGTCAGTTAGCATTTTTGACAGTCATCCAGGTGTGACGTCGTCATCCTTTTTGGCCTCCACCTTCAGTGCCTGTATGGAATGCCAATCTAAATGTATCTTCCAGATCCATTCACGCCCTAGCAGTGGTGGTCCTCCATTTGGCAATACATATATATCCATTTTAGGTATTTCCTGACCTTTATATGTCACTTTCTTTTAGATCCGTGTGTTAATGGAGACACGGAATGCAGGAGTTGATTTAACAAGAGTTTACTGAACAAAGTCTGGAGGTGAACCAACAACACAAGACGCTGCACAGGCTTATATACCCGAGTGATCACTACTAGTACTACAGTATACAGGGGCTTCAAAAACATAGTTCCTCTTAAAGGTACATACACTACAATTCCTCCCCTTTTAGATAAATAGTACATAACATTTTAAGTAATCATTAAATAACATTTTTACAAGAACAATAATATACACATTTGCTGAAGTTAATCAATTACAAATTCAGTCTCTCTGGAGGCTTCCTGACTCGGTCCGGATAACGCCTCGGTGGTGTAGTAGGTTCTTTTGGCAAGGTCGATTCGGCTTCAATGCCAGTGTCGGGTTCATCTGGTTCCAGTATCACCGGATCGGAGGTAGATACTATGGGTATCTCTGCTTCATCACTAGGTGTATAGAGTTGTGGTGTAGGTTGTCCTTTTTCGGATGACTCTATGATCTGGTCAGCATGGCGCCTTATTATGCTTTCTCCAATGTCCACGGTATACATCAGCGGTCCTAGTCGTGTGCAAATAGTTCCAGGCTGCCATTTCTCGGTACAGTAGTCCCGGGCCAAAACTGGTTGACCTATCTGGAAGGTTCTAGTTGGCCTTTCATTCATGCTTTGAAATTGCCGGTTCTCTACGTCCCTTCTGACGTTTGGCTTGACCAAATCCAGCCGGCATCTTAGGCTTCTATTGAAAAACATCATGGCAGGGGTTTGGTTTGTAACCACATGTGTTGCATTCCTGTACGCAAACAAGAAGTTATCTACCTTATGTTGTAGATTTATGTCTTCATTACCCATGGCCTTTATGACCTTCTTGAAGGTCTGGACAAACCTTTCAGCCAATCCATTGGTGGCGGGATGGTATGGGGCGGACATGTAGTGATAAACCCCATTATTTTTTAAGAACATCCTGAATTCTTCAGATACAAATTGCGGTCCATTATGAGAACAGATCTGTTCAGGCAGCCCATTCCTGGCGAATATGGTCCTTAATACTGTGATGTTTTTTTCTGTGGTGGTGGAGGACATCTTTATTACCTCCGGCCACTTGGAGTGTGCATCCACCGCGATTAAGAACATTGAGTCCATAAATGGACCAGCAAAGTCGATATGTACCCTTTGCCATGGAGATGAGGGCCACTCCCATGGATGTAGAGGGGCTTGTGGTGGGGCGTTTTGGACCTTCAGGCATCCTAGACAGCTCTTGGTCATTTCTTCGATGTCTCCATCGATACCTGGCCACCACACAAATGCTCTGGCTAAGTTCTTCATTTTCACTCCACCCAGATGCCCCTCATGAAGCTCCTTTAGCACTCTATCCTTGAGTTTGGGTGGAATCACCACTCTGGATCCACACATCAAGGTTCCTCGGCACACTGACAGCTGTTCTCTTCTTTGCGAGAATGCTGGCAACAGTGGTTCGCCATGTGCTGGCCATCCCTTCACCGTTAAATCATAGACTCGTGAGAGAGTCGGGTCATTTCTCGTTTCCTTTTCAATGGTAGAATTTGTTACTGGTAGACATTCTACTATGGTTGAGTGGAACATTTCCACTGGGTCCACTGTAGGTGCCTCTTCTAGCGTTGGTAACGGTAGGTGCGATAAACCGTCAGCATTCCCATGCTGTTTTGATCCTTTGTATTCTATGTCATATTGGTATGCCCCTAGGAAAAGGGACCACCTTTGTAGCCTTTGCGCTGTCATAATGGGAGCGCCCTTTTTAGGGTTGAATATGGAGACGAGGGGTTGATGGTCAGTCAACAAGGTACATTTTTGTCCGTGTAGGTAGTGGTTGAATTTCTTCACCCCCCACACCAGGCTGAGTGCCTCCCTGTCGATCTGGGCATAGTTACGCTCAGCTGAGTTCAATGAGCGTGACGCAAAAGCTATCGGCCGCTCCGAGCCATCAGGGAATCTATGCGATAATACCGCTCCCACGCCGTAAGTGGATGCATCACACGCCAGTCTGATTGGCAGTGATGGGTTGTAATGAGCCAACACTTCCCTGGATGTGATCAAGCCTTTGCATTTATTGAAGGCACGTTTACAGTCTTCGTTCCATTTCCAAACTACTCCCGTTTGTAGCAGTGCTTTAAGAGGGTGCAGAACCGTCGACAAGTTTGGTAAAAATTTATGATAGTAATTTACTAATCCCAGGAATGACCTTAATTGTGAGACATTTTCAGGCGCTGGGGCCTTTACGACCACTTCAATTTTTTCAGGTGACTTATGTAACCCTTCTTCGTTAATGACATGGCCACAATATGATATTTGTTTCTGGAAAAATTCGCACTTGGGGCGATTTGCTCGTAGGCCCTGTTCTCTCAGCCTCATGAGCACCTGCTCCAAGTTGGAAAGGTGCTCGTTGTCATTTTCTCCTGTTACAAGGATGTCGTCTAGGTAGCATTGAGTCCCTGGAATCCCTTGCAGGACTTGCTCCATAGCTCTTTGCCAGATAGCCGGAGCTGATGCCACTCCGAAAACCAGTTGATTGTACTGGTGCAGGCCTTTGTGTGTGTTTATCGTGAGATACTTTTTAGAGGCCTCCTCAACCTCCATCTGTAGATATGCCTGTGCTAAATCAATTTTGGTGAAACGTTTCCCTCCGGATAGTGAGGCGAAAATATCTTCTATCCTCGGAAGAGGATACTGTACCGTGTGAAGAACTGGGTTTACAGTCACCTTGAAGTCCCCACAGATGCGAACTTTTCTCTGTTCTTCAGATTTATCATTATTCAACGTTTTCCTCATGACCGGGACAATGGGTGTTGCCCACTCGCTCCAATCTACCTTGGATAACACGCCTGCTTTTTCCAAATTCTCCAGCTCTGCCTCGACGGCTGGACGAATTGCGTATGGCACCGGCCTTGCCTTAAAAAACTTGGGAATTGCTGCATCTTCCCCTTTTATTGAGGCGGTGGCGCCTTTCAGGGTTCCTAGTTCCTGTTGAAACACTTCTTTGGCGTTAGCCAAGATTTCTTTTAATCGTCCAGGCGGGTTAGGTTGATTGGCTATGATAAATTGACCCTTAGTGTTAGGGGCATTCAATACGTAGGGTTACGGGGATAGGGTGGGATATGTGTTGGTGTAGGGGTTACAGGGATCGGGTGGGATATGTGTCGGTGCAGGCTCGATGGGCCAAAATGGCCTCTATCTGCACTGTGGGGTTTCTGTGATTCTGTGTGACATCATCATCATTTTTTTTCTTACTGATCACCGTCAGTGCCTGAATGGAGTGCCAGTCTAAACGTATCTTTCTGATCCATTCACGTCCCAACAACGGTGGACCACCATCTTGCAGAACGTATAAATACAACTTCTGTATTTCCTTGCCGTTGTATACAACAGGCACACTTATTTTCCCTCTGGGGTATACTTTCTGCCCCGTATATGTCTTCAAGATAATGGATGTGTCTTTCAAAGGTATATGCGGAAATAGCCGCTCGTAATCCCGTTGACTCATGACGGTCAGAGCTGATCCTGTATCTAGCTCCATTTTGACTGGGGACCCCGCTATCGTGAGGGTAACCCAAATGGTCATGTAATCTTCTTTGGCAATTACATTATGTAATTTGAGACAGCTTAGTCTCTTGTTTCCGGAGTCGCTATCGCTCTTCTGGTCTTCGGAGCTACTGTCCGTCATCATTTGTACCTTTCTGTACTTTTCCTTATTGACCTTTTTACTGTCAGCGGATTTCTTTCCAGATCTGCATACACGTGCAATGTGTCCCATCTTTCCGCATTGCCTGCATGCTTTGTCCTTGAACCAGCAGTCCTTCTGGTCATGGGTGGATCTGCCGCAGCGATAACATCTCTCGAAACCCCATGTCATTTCATGGGTGCCGAAGTCCTGTGGCTTTTGCTGTATCTCTGCAGCTCCTCTTGCTGCTGCTTCGTATGATACAGCCACACTGAAAGCCTTGTCCAGTGTCAAATCTTTCTCAGAAAGTAATCTTTTCTGTGTTCCTTCACTTAGGAGACCGCAGATGAATTTGTCTCGTAGAAAATCTGCCAGTCCTGCCCCGAATTGGCAGTGCTTTGACAGCTTTCGTAATTCGGTGAGGTAATCAGCGTTTCTTTCATTCTTGTGCTGATTCCTCCTGAAGAATTTGAATCGTTCCGCTATCAGCAGCGGTGTTGCGTTTAAGTGCTCCTGTAAGGTATCAACAATCTCCTTAAAATTCTTGTCCATCGGTTTGGCTGGAGTGATCAAGTTTCATAACAGCCCGTATGTCCTTGCGCCCATCAGATTTAGAAGTACCGATGCCTTTTTATCATCCGCTACTTCATTCGCCTTGCAATATACCTCCACTCTTTCCACATATGTGGTCCAATCTTCTATATCACTATCGAAAGCAGTAATATTGCCAGTCTTCGGCATCTTGAAAATCTAAAATGGTGCTTCCCGCGCTTTTCCTCCATCCCGATGGAGTTAAGATGGTGCCTCCCACGCTTTACCGCCGCTGCCGCTGCTGCCAACGCTGTTCTCCGCGGTTCCCGTTGCGACTTGCAGCTTTTCACAGTATTTCTATTTTTTTTTTAATATATCGCTTCAATAGTTTCTCCGTTACTTGGAGAACCGTTCCCGTCGTGGAGCGGACCCTCTGGGACTTTCCCCTCCCTCTGCTCGGTCTGAACACCGACCTGCTTTGCAGCACCGGCCGCGCCCTTAGTGCTCCACCCTCTCTCTCTCTTTGCTTCTGCTTCCCGACACGCTGCCCGGCCCCGTTGCAGAGCCACCCGATCGAGCTCGAGCCCGCCACAGCCCAGGAAGGATCAGTGCACTACCTGCCACCAGCACGTTTAGCTGGTGAAACCACAGTTTTGTTTTTTTTCTTGCTTCTGGCTTCGACCTTCGTCTGAGGAATCGATCTCCTTGAGGTGCTGCCGAATTGCAGGTAAGTTCGTTTCTAACTCGTCGCCACTGTTAGATCTGTGTGTTAATGGAGACACGGAATGCAGGAGTTGATTTAACAAGTGTTTACTGAACAAAGTCTGGAGGTGAACTAACTACACAAGATGCTATACAGGCTTATATACCCAAGTGGTCACTACTGGTACTACAGTATACAGGGGCTTCAAAAACATAGTTCCTCTTAAAGTTACATACACTACACTTTCACCCTTATTTTTCCTTTGGGGTAGACTTTTTGCCCCGTATATGTCTTCAAGACAATCTGTGTAGCTTTCAAGGGTATGTGTGAAAATAGCCGCTTGTAGTCTCTTTGATTTATGACTGTTAGAGCTGACCCTGTGTCCAATTCCATTTCCACTTGGACTCCATCTATCTTGAGTGTAACCCAGATAGTCTGGTGATCCTCCATTTCGGTTACATTATGTAATTTCAGACAACCCAGCTCCTTGCTTCCAGAGTCTGTGTCACTTTTCTGTTCGTCTGAACCACTGTCCATCACCTGGTGTACCTTTTTATATTTCTCCTGTGGAGATTTCTTACTGTTGGTTTTCTTCCCAGACCTGCAGACTCTTGCTATGTGTCCTGCTTTCCCACACTGTCTGCACACTTGGTCCTTAACCAATAATCTTTCTGGTCATGTGTTGTTCTGCCGGTACTACAGTATACAGGAGCTGTAAAACGTAGTTCTGACTTGAAGCACATACACTACAACATCCACCTGTAGATGTTCAGAAAGATGTTCTCCTTCCCTCCTTCCAAACAGTTGGTTGTTTTCTGTTAATGGTGGTTTCTCTCCCCTCGCTCCCTCTCCTGAAGTGGAGGCCAATTTGGGGAGGCAGTGATGGAAAAGGCCTGTCCCCTGGTTGATGATGTTTGTTGGCCTCCTTTCTCCTTCTCCTCCTCTGTCCTCTCTCTCCAGGCACCCCAGTTGTTACGACGATGATGGTGGAGTTGGTGGTGGTGGTCTTTCATTGTCCTCCTCTTCCTGGTCAGGAGACCACCACTTTCCACTCTCCTCCTTCTCCTGGTCTGGCTTCTCCTTCTCCTTCTGCTTGCTGAGGCAGCTGCACAGCCAGCAATGCTGAGAATGAGGTCTGAACAGGAGGGCTACGTCAGACTCAAATACAGAAGCCTGCTAGGGCCTTTTATACAGGGGTGGTCACTGCCGGTACTGCAGTCTTAGCCAGTTCTTCCCTTAAAGGTACATACACAACACGTCCCAACTGGTCTGTGCCGGGGTTTGTGCTCCACACGAGCCTCCTCCCACCTTCCTTCCTCTAACCCTATCAACAGATCCTTCTGCTCCTTCCACCCTCGGCTACTTATCCAGCTTCCCCTTAAATGCATCAAAGAGTTGGGAAGACCAATGCAGGGGTTTTCCCATCCTAGAAGCTATCCTGCTTTATTCATTGCCCTTCTGAGAAGATGAAAGAGTTTGGTGAGAGTACGCGATGCTGGGAATAGTACCTGGCCAATCCTTCCACCAACTGTGGTGAGGGGCACTGATTGCATTGTTTGTTCTCTCCACAGGATGGCGCTGCTTCACCTGTTGCCAGTCACCTGTCTCTCTGGGATATTGTCCATTGGATGGGCTGCAGGTGGCTCTTTGGTCCTTGTTGATAGTTTCCTTGTTACACAAGATCAGATCAGCAATCATTTTACACTTCAAAAAGAAAACGAAAGTCTTGTGTTTCTACAGCAGTTTTCAAGGACTCAGGACGTCCCAAAGCGCTTTACAGCCAATGAAGTACATTTGAAGTGTAGTCACTGTTGTAATGTAAGAAACGCGGCAGCCCATTGTGCACAGCAAGATCCCCCAAATAGCATCGAGATAATAAGCAGATAAAGGGGGTGAAATTCGGTGCCTTTGTGCCGTCTGTTAGCGCAAACTACATGACCATTTGACAATGCAGCACTCACTCAGTACTGTCCCTCTGACAATGCAGCGCTCCCTCAGTACTGTCCCTCTGACAATGCAGCGCTCCCACAGTACTGCCGCTCATAGTGCGGCAGTCCCTCAGTACTGCCCCTCCAACAGTGCAGAGATTCCTCAGTACTGCCCCTCACAGTGCGGCAGTCCCTCAGTACTGCCCCTCCGACAGTGCAGCGCTCCCTCAGTACTGCCCCTCCGACAGTGCTGCACTCACTCACTACTGCCCCTCTGACAGTGCTCCCTCAGTACTGCCCCTCCGAGAGTGCAGCGCTCCCTCAGTACTGCCCCTCCGACAGTGCTGCACTCACTCACTACTGCCCCTCTGACAGTGCTCCCTCAGTACTGCCCCTCCGACAGTGCAGCACTCCCTCAGTACTGCCCCTCCGACAGTGCTGCACTCACTCACTACTGCCCCTCTGACAGTGCTCCCTCAGTACTGCCCCTCCGAAAGTGCAGCGCTCCCTCAGTACTGCCCCTTACAGTGCAGCAGTCCCTCAGTACTGCCCCTCCGACAGTGCAGCGCTCCCACAGTACAGCCCCTCCGACAGTTCTGCACTCACTCACTACTGCCCCCCTGACAGTGCTCCCTCAGTAGTGCCCCTCCGACAGTGCAGCGCTCCCTCAGTACTGGCCATCCGACAGTGCAGTGCTCCCTCAGTACTGATCCTCCCATAGTGCAGCTCTCCCTCGGTACTGCCCCTCCGACCGTGTAGCGCTCCCTCAGTATTGGCCATCCGACAGTGCAGCGCTCCCGCGGTACTGCCCCTCCGACAGTGCAGTGCTCACTCAGTACTACCCCTCAGACAGTGCGGCCATCCATCAGTACTGCCCCTCCGACAGTGCAGCACTCACTCGGTACTGCCCCTCTGACAGTGCAGCGCTCCCTCAGTACTGCCCCTCCAACAGTGCAGCGTTCCCTCAGTACTGCCGCTCCGACAGTGCAGCGCTCCCTCAGTACTGCCGCTCTGACAGTGCAGCACTCCCTCCGTACTGGCCCTCCAACAGTGCAGCGCCCCCTCAGTACTGCCCCTTCGAAAGTGCAGTGCTCCCTCAGTACTGCCCCTCCGACAGTGCAGCGCTCCCTCAGTACTGCACCTCATAGTGCGGCAGTCCCTCAGTACTGCCCTTCCAACAGTACAGCGATCCCTCAGTACTGCCCCTCACAGTGCGGCAGTCCCTCAGTACTGCCCCTCCGACAGTGCAGCGCTCCCTCAGTACTTCCCCTCTGACAGTGCTGCACTCACTCACTACTGCCCCTCTGACAGTGCTCCCTCAGTACTGCCCCTCCGAAAGTGCAGCGCTCCCTCATTACTGCCCCTCACAGTGCGGCAGTCCCTCAGTACTGCCCCTCCGACAGTGCAGCGCTCCCACAGTACAGCCCCTCCGACAGTGCTGCACTCACTCACTACTGCCCCTCTGACAGTGCTCCCTCAGTACTGCCCCTCCGACAGTGCAGCACTTCCTCAGTACTGGCCATCCGACAGTGCAGTGCTCCCTCAGTACTGATCCTCCCACAGTGCAGCTCTCCATCGGTACTGTCCCTCCGACCGTATAGCGCTCCCTCAGTATTGGCCATCCGACAGTGCAGCGCTCCCGCGGTACTGCCCCTCTGACACTGCAGTGCTCACTCAGTACTGCCCCTCCGACAGTGCAGTGCTCCCTCAGTACTGCCGCTCTGACAGTGCAGCGTACCCTCAGTACTGCCCCTCCAACAGTGCAGCACTCCCTCAGTGCTGCCCCTCCGACAGTGCAGCGCTCCCTCAGTACTGCCGCTCTGACAGTGCAGCACTCCCTCCGTACTGGCCCTCCAACATTGCAGCGCCCCCTCAGTTCTGCCCCTTCGAAACTGCAGTGCTCCCTCAGTACTGCCCCTCCAACAGTACAGCGATCCCTCAGTACTGCCCCTCACAGTGCGGCAGTCCCTCAGTACTGCCCCTCCGACAGAGCAGCGCTCCCTCAGTACTGTCCCACCGACAGTGCTGCACTCATTCACTACTGCCCCTCTGACAGTGCTCCCTCAGTACTGCCCCTCCAAAAGTGCAGCGCTCCCTCAGTACTGCCCCTCACAGTGCGGCAGTCCCTCAGTACTGCCCCTCCGACAGTGCAGCGCTCCCTCAGAACTGCCCCTCTGACAGTGCTGCACTCACTCACTACTGCCCCTCTGACAGTGCTCGCTCAGTACAGCCCCTCCGACAGTGCAGAGCTCCCTCAGTACTGGCCCTCCGACAGTGCAGTGCTCCCTCAGTACTGATCCTCCCACAGTGCAGCTCTCCCTCGGTACTGCCCCTCCGACCGTGCAGCGCTCCCTCAGTATTGGCCATCCGACAGTGCAGCGCTCCCGCAGTACTGCCCCTCCGACACTGCAGTGCTCACTCAGTACTGCCCCTCCGACAATGCGGCCCTCCATCAGTACTGCCCCTCCAACAGTGCAGCACTCACTCAGTACTGACCCTCTGACAGTGCAGCGCTCCCTCAGTACTGCCCCTCCGACAGTGCAGCACTCCCTCCGTACTGGCCCTCCAACAGTGCAGCGCTCCCTCAGTACTGCCCATCTGACTGTGCTGCGCTCCTCAGTACTGCGCCTCCTACAGTGCAGCGCTCCCTCAGTACTGCCCCTCCGACAGTGGAGTGTTGTCTGGTGAAGGGATGTCTGGGGAAGGGGGGACTGGTGAAGTGGGATCTGGAAACTTAGAAACATAGAAAATAGGAGTAGGAGTAGGCCATTCCGCCCCTCGAGCCCGACTGCGGAGGAATGCAAGGTCGATTTATCAACATCATCCGGCCCGGAAAGAAGCAGCGTCTGACCCTGTGTGAGGTGGAGGTCTTTGGCCAGCCTCTCTTTATAATACAGGCCTGTTAAAGGCAGCTACATCCCCCATGATGACTATCGAACACTCCCTCAGTGCCTGACCTCAAATCACAAATAATCTCCATGTGATAAATCTTGTTCCTGTCAAAGTTCTCCATTGTAGATTCTTACATCCACATAGATTCATAGCATCACAGAATGATACGGAGCAGGAGGAGGCCACTCGGCCCATCGTGCCTGTGCCAGCTCTTTGAAAGATCGATCCAATTCATCCCACTGCCCTGCTCTTTCCCCAGAGCACTGCAGATTTCTCCTTTTCAAGTACTTATCCAATTCCCTTTTGAAAGTTACTATTATACATTGATTACAGTTAGAATGGACATTTCCTAAGTAAACACGTCACGCTATAGAAACATAGAAACATAGAAGATAGGAGCAGGAGTAGGCCATTCGGCCCCTCGAGCCTGCTCCACCATTCAATGAGATCATGGCTGATCATCCAAACTCAGTACCCTGTCCCTGCTTTCTCCCCATACCCCTTGATCCCGTTAGCCTCAAAAAATATATCCAACTCCTTCTTGAATATATTTAATGAATTGGCCTCTACTGCCTTCTGTGGTAGAGAATTCCACAGGTTCACTACTCTCTGGGTGAAGAAATTCCTCCACATCTCAGTCCTAAATGGCTTACCAGTTATCCTTAGACTGTGACCCCTGGTTCTGGACTCCCCAACCATCGGGAACATCCTTCCTGCATCTAGTCTGTCTTGTCCTGTTAGAATTTTATAAGTTTCAATGAGATCCCCTCTCATTCTTCTAAACTCCAGCAAATATAAGCCCAATCGACCCAATCTCTCCTCATACTTCATTCCTGCCATCCCAGGTATCCGTCTGCTAAATCTTCGCTGCACTCTGTCCATGGCAAGAACATTCTTCTTCAGATACGGCGACCAAAACTGCACACAATATTCAAGGTGTGGTCTCACCAAGGCCCTGTACAACTGCAGCAAGACATCCTTGATCCTGTACTCAAATGCTCTCACTACAAAGGCCAACATACCATTTGCCTTCTTAACCGCCTGCTGCACCTGCATGCTTACCTTCAGCGACTGGTGCACAAGGATACCCAGGTCTCGTTGCACTTCCCCTTCTCCCAATCTATTGCCGTTCAGATAATAATTTTGCAACTAAAGTGGATAACCTCGCATTCAGCCACATTATATTGCATCTGCCATGCATCTGCACAATCACCCTGGTCCAAATCATACTGGTGTTTCTCTGCATCCTCCTCACAGCACACACGCCCACCCAGCTTTGTGTCATCTGCAAACTTGAAGATATTACATCCAGTTCCCTCGTCTAGATCATTTAATATATATTATGAATAGCTGGGGTCCTAGGACTGATCCCTGCGGTACCCCACTAGTCACTACCAGTCACTCAGAAAAAGACCCGTTTATTCCAACTCTTTGCTTCCTGTCTGCCAACCAGTTCTCTATCCAAGTAAGTACCTTACCACCAATCCCGTGTGCTTTAACTTTACATGCTAATCTCTTATGCGGGACCTTATCGAAAGGGAAGGGAGTCCTGGTGGAGTGGGTCTGTGGGAGGGGGTCTGGGGGAGGGTGTCTGGGGGAGGGGATCTGGGGAGGGGGGTCTGGGGGAGGGGGTCTGTGTAGGGGGTCTGGTGGAAGGGGGTCTGGTGGAAGGGGGTCTCGGGAGGGGATTCGGGGGAGGGGGTCTGGGGAAGGGGGTCTGGTGGAAGGGGGTCTGAGGAGGGGTTTCGGGGGAGGGGGTCAGGGGAAGGGGGTCTGGGGAGGGGGTCTGGTGATGGGGTCTGGGGGAGGGTGTCTGGGGACGGGGTCTGGGGAGGGGGTCTGGGGAGGGTGTCTGGGCGCTAGGGGAGGGTTCTGGAGCAGGGGAGGGTTCTCGAGTGGACCATCTGGTGGAGGGGGTGGATTCTGTTTCCACTGTCTGGATGGTGGAGACTGTAATGAAGGTTCCCCTTGCTTCAGGCGGCCTGACCAGAGGACAGAGCAGGAATTTGGTAGAAATCAGCTCCGCCATATTTCCCAGCCTCTATCGCTCCACTAGTGCCACAAATCAGGGAGTTGCAAGATGGAAATCTATCTATCTATCTAATCTACTAAAAAAGATGTGTGGCCCAGTTGCTTGAAGGGTTAACCTGAGATTTAATCCTGCTGTTGAGGGGAATTTAGTGTTCCTGTACAGGTGTCCTTGTACAGGAGACACAGAAAGCTAGCATGCAGGTACAACAAGCAATAAGAAAGGCAAATGGCACGTTGGCCTTTATTGCAAGGGGGTTGGAGTACAAGAGGAAGGAAGTCTTACTTCAATTGTACAGGGCCTCGGTGAGACCACACCTGGAGTACTGGGCACAGTTTTGGTCTCCTTATCTAAGGACGGATATACATGCTTTAGAGGCGGTGCAATGAATGTTCACTAGATTGATTCCTGGGATGAGAGGGCTGTCCTATGAGGAGAGATTGTGTAGAATGGGCCGATACGCTCTGGAGTTTAGAAGAATGAGAGGTGATCTCATTGAAACATACAAGATTCTGAGGGGGTGGACAGGGTAAATGCTGAGAGGTTGTTTCCCCCTGTTATCGTTCACAACCGTTCACTATTGTTACACTGTTGTTATCATTGTTTACACTGTTGTTATCACTACACAAGGTTACCTCTTGCCACGCACACTGTTATACCTGGGCTGACCTCAGCTGACTCCGCCCATGGCTCCGCCTGCTTGCCCAGGTATAAAGGTGACCGCTTGGCTAGTATTCTTCCTTGTTGGAACCGATCACCCACGAGGGTGGGCTCTGTTATTTAGCCAATAAAAACCTATAGTTACTACCTTAACTCATCGCTTTTCATGGACTGAATTGATAGGTATATCAGGGGGATTGACAGGGTGGATGCTGAGAGATTGTTTCCCCTGGCTGGAGTGTCTAGAACTAGGGGTCACAGTCTCAGGATAAGGGGTCAGCCATTTTAGACTGAGATGAGGAGGAATTTCTTCACTCAGAGGGTTGTGAATCTTTGGAATTCTCTGCCCCAGAGGGCTGTGGATGCTGAGTCTTTGAGTATATTCAAGGCTGAGATGATAGATTTTTGGACTCATGGGGAATCCAGGGATATGGGGATCGGGGGGGAAAGTGGAGTTGAGGTTGAAGATCAGCCATGATCTTATTGAATGGCAGAGCAGGCTCGAGGGGCCGAAGGGCCGACTCCTGCTCCTAATTCTTATGTTCTTATGTTTTCCCACAGAAGAAAATGTGGCCCTGAGGGGGACTGCGACCCAATCTGGCACAGCTCACTCCGGAGAGGCATCTCGAGCCATTGACGGCCATGTAGCCATGGATTGGAGTAAGGATTCGTGCTCACACACCCCAGAAATGGTTGCCCCGTGGTGGAGACTGGATTTAAAGCAGAAGTACCTGGTGTCTTCAGTTATCATCACTAACAGAGCAGACTGCTGCTCGGGACGGCTCTCAGGAGCCCAGATTCACATCGTCAACTCGCTGGAGGAGAAAGGAAATTCCACCACACTGTAACTATCCCGCAGCGAGCGCCGGGACTGTTAAAGCTGGGCATTAGTGGAATGTGTTGTATGGTTGTTCAGGAAGTTTAATCGTGACTGATGTATTGAAGAGTCCATATCCCGTTCCAGGAGCCCGTTGTGTTATTACATCGATCGATCTCTGAAACTCAAATTTTAGCTGGAATCTGTATTGTAAACTCCCAGACCCTGTCTACGGCAAAATGCATTTTAAATCTACTGTAGTAACAGCTTGCATTTGTATAGCACCTGTAACATCGCAAAACCTCCCAAAGCACTTCACAGGAGCGATTATCAAACAATGTAGGTGAGCGAGTACAGGGGTGATGGGTGAACGGGACTTGGTGCGAGTTGCGACACGGGGAAGCAGAGTGTTGGATGAGCTGAAGTTTACAGAGAATGGGAGTGCGGACAGGAGAGCGGAGGAATAGTCGCATCTGGAGTTAACACAGACAGCAGATGAACTGAGGCAGCTTCTTAATACGAGGTACAGCTGTAGGTGCTACTGATAGATCTGACAGTACAGTATGTCAAATAACGTTAGTTTAGAAAACAGTTACCGCAGATATGGGCTTTATGAGGGGAGGGGGAGAGGAGAAAGTGAGGAAGTGGAGGATGACAGAAAAAATCAGGGGAGAGAGAGAGAAAGGTTTAGGGGAGCGAGGGGGAGAGAGGGTAGAGGACGAGCGAGGGGGAGAGAGGGAAGAGGATGAGCAAGGGGGAGAGAGGGAAGAGGACGAGCGAGGGGGAGAGAGGGGAGAGGACGAGCGAGGGGGAGAGAGGGAAGAGGACGAGCGAGGGGGAGAGAGGGAAGAGGACGAGCGAGGGGGAGAGAGGGAAGAGGAGGAGCGAGGGGGAGAGAGGGAAGAGGACGAGTGAGGGGGAGAGAGGGGAGAGGACGAGCGAGGGGGAGAGAGGGGAGAGGACGAGCGAGGGGGAGAGAGGGGACAGGACGAGCGAGGGGGAGAGAGGGGAGAGGACGAGCGAGGGGGAGAGAGGGTAGAGAACGAGCGAGGGGGAGAGAGGGAAGAGGACGACCGAGGGGGAGAGAGGGAAGAGGACGAGCGAGGGGGAGAGAGGGAAGAGGACGAGCGAGGGGGAGAGAGGGAAGAGGACGAGCGAGGGGAAAGAGGGAAGACGATGAGCAAGGGGGAGAGAGGGAAGAGGACAGGCGAGGGGGAGAGAGGGAAGAGGTTGAGCGAGGAGAAGAGAGGGAAGAGGACGAGCGAGCGGGAGAGAGGGAAGAGGACGAGCGAGGGCGAGAGAGGGAAGAGGACGAGCGAGGGGGAGGGAAGAGGACGAGTGAGGGGGAGAGAGGGAAGAGGACGATCAAGGGGGAGAGAGGGAAGAGGACGAGCGAGGGGGAGAGAGGGAAGAGGACGAGCGAGGGGGAGAGACGGAAGAGGACGAGCGAGGGGGAGAGAGGGAAGAGGACGAGCAAGCGGGAGAGAGGGAAGAGGACGAGCTAGGGCGAGAGAGGGAAGAGGACGAGCGAGGGAGAGAGAGGGAAGAGGTTGAGCGAGGGGAAGAGAGGGAAGAGGACGAGCGAGCGGGAGAGAGGGAAGAGGACGAGCGAGGGCGAGAGAGGGAAGAGGACGAGCGAGGGGGAGGGAAGAGGACGAGTGAGGGGGAGAGAGGGAAGAGGACAAGCGAGGGGGAGAGGGGGAAGAGGACGAGCGAGGGGGAGAGAGGGAAGAGGATGAGCGAGGGGGGGAGAGGGAAGAGGACGATCAAGGGGGAGAGTGGGAAGAGGACGAGCGAGGGGGAGAGAGGGAAGAGGACTAGCGAGGGAGAGAGAGGGAAGAGGACGAGCGAGGGGGAGAGAGGGAAGAGGACGAGCAAGCGGGAGAGAGGGAAGAGGACGAGGTAGGGCGAGAGAGGGAAGAGGACGAGCGAGGGGGAGAGAGTGAAGAGGATGAGCGAGGGGGAGAGAGGGAAGAGGACGAGCGAGGGGGAGAGGGGGAAGAGGACGAGCGAGGGGGAGAAGGGGAAGAGGACGAGTTGGCGAGCATGAGAAGGGGAGAGAGGGAGGGGAGGAGATGAAGTGAGAGTTTCCATCAACATAATCTCTCAATGGAGGGAAGGAATTTTCTCAATGCTGCTGGGAGACAGGTCAGGGCGAAGAGCAGTGGAGCAGTAATATTTTTTGGGGTCAGGGTGGGCGTGTGGACAGTAGGGCTGGGTAGAAAGAGTAAAAACACTTAGTTACTCTCCTTTACCAAGGTGTCCAGCATAATCCAGCAAATGTATTGGAGCAGTGCCACCCTGGGGCAAATATTGAAACTGCCGGGAAACTTCGAATAAACAGGGTATCATCAGTTGATTGACGGGCAAGTAAGGTTGGGCGGGGGGAGGGCACTTTAATGAGTCACATCACGTTACCCTTAGAGTAACACCTACAGGCGCAATGCCAATAGAATGCTGTGGCCACCTGTTTTTGTTCATAGATTAGATCGATAGTTAGATTTCCATCTTCCAACATTTGGGGCACTAGCAGGACGATAGAGGGTGGGAAATCTGCCTTAACTGATTTATATCAAACTCCTGCTCTGTCCTCTGGTCATACCGTACCAACTCTTCTGCCAGTGGAAACAGTTTCTCCCTATTTACTCTATCTAAACCCTTCAAGGTTTTGATGCGCTATCAATTCTAATAAGAGGCTGAGCAGAGTTCAGAACGACAGGCTTTTATTAACTACTGAATTGCACTTCAGACAGATCAGGACTATGCCTCTAGTGGACGACCGAATGCCAGGAGCTGCCATGTGGCCGTCCTTATACTCGGTAGCCGGGGGCGGAGTCAGCTGAGGCATAGTCAGGCATAACAGTGAAACAAGAGTGAACGACAGCAACAACAACAACAACAACAAGTGAACACAGTGAACTACAGTGGTTTACCACATTCACCCCTCGTTTAAAATTAAGTCCGGCGGGGTGAAGTGTATCAAAAGTTCGAGTAGGTGAGTCTGTCGGGAGGCCTCGTTTGCCGTCGAGATCTTCGTGGTGACGGTTGCGATGGTACAGCTTCCAACGACGCCTCTTGAGCGGGGTCGGGCACCTGTGTATCGTCCCCTTTGGTGTCGGGTGGGCGAGCGGTCTCCGGCTGGTCCTGGGGTCGCGGCATGCCATCTACTGGGGTGGAATGGACAGGGGTGAGAATTTGGTCAACTGAGTTTTGGGCCGTGTCGAAGGGGGTCGTGGTGGAGGGCAATGGTGACGGGTCAGTGGACCCCGAGGGTGCCAGATCTCTAATGGAGACTATCCTCCCGCCCGTCCAAGTATGCCACGTAGGCGTACTGGGGACTGGCATGGAGGAGGTGAACCTTTTCTACCAGGGGAGCCGTTTTGTGGGACCTTACATGCTTCCTCAGCAGGACGGGCCCTGGGGACATCAGCCAGTGTGGTAGTGAGGTACCGGATGTGGACCTCCGGGGAAAAACGAACATTCGCTCATGGGGAGTGGTGTTGGTGGCCGTACACAGCAGTGACCGGATGGAGTGGAGCGCATCAGGTAGGACATCCTGCCAACGGGAGGTCGGAAGGCCCCTAGATTTTAAGGAACTTCCAGACCGTCGCGTTCTCTCTTTCAACCTGTCCGTTCCCCCGGGGGTTGTAGCTGGTGGTCCGGCTTGAGGCAATACCTCTCATGAGCAGGTACTGACGGAGTTCGTCGGTCATGAAGGACGAGCCCCGGTCGCTATGAATATAGCTGGGAAAACCGAACAGAGCAAAGAGGTTGTGCAGGCACTTAATGACCGTAGCGGTGGTCGTGTCCGGGCAGGGGTTGGCGAAAGGGAAACGGGAGTACTCATCAACTATGTTGAGGAAGTACACATTACGGTCAGAGGAGGGGAGGGGCCCTTTAAAGTCGACACTCAGGCGCTCAAAAGGGCGGGTGGCCTTGATCAGGTTTGCTCTGTGTGCACTCTGCACAGACTGGGCAGCTCCTGCTCATGGTCCTGTCCTCCTCGATGGAGTAAGGCAGGTTGCGGCCTTTAATGAAATGGAAGAACCTGGTGACCCCCGGGTGGCAGAGGTCGTTGTGGAGGTCCCGTAGTCTATCGATCTGCGCGGTGGCGCATGTGCCTCGCGATAGAGCGTCTTAGGGTTCGTTGAGTTTCCCGGGCCGGTACAAGATGTCGTAATTGTAGGTGGAAAGTTCGATTCTCCACCTCAAAATCTTGTCATTTTTGATTTTGCCCCTCTGCTTGTTGTTGAACATGAAAGCGACTGAACGTTGGTCAGTAAGCAGGGTAAATCGTTTTCTAGCCAGGTAGTGCTGCCAGTGGCGCAGCGCCTCCACAATGGCCTGGGCCTCTTTTTCCACAGAGGAGTGTCTGAGTTCGGAGCCCTGGAGGGTTCGTGAAAAAAAGGCCACGGATCTTCCCGCCTGGTTAAGGGTAGCGGCCAGGGCAAAGTCGGATGCATCGCTCTCCACCTGGAAGGGGATGGACTCGTCTACCGAGTGCATGGTGGCCTTGGCAATGTCGTCCTTTATACGGTGAAAGGCTGAGCGGGCCTCCGCCGTCAGGGGGAAGGAAGTGGACTTGATAAGTGGACGGGCTTTGTCCGCATAATGAGGGACCCACTGGGCGTAATAGGAAAAGAAGCCCAGGCACCTTTTGAGGGCCTTGAGACAGTGGGGCAGGGGAAGTTCCATCAATGGGCGCATCCGGTCAGGGTCAGGGCCGATGACTCCGTGTTCCACCACGCAACCAAGGATAACGAGGTGGGCTGTGCGGAATATGCACTTTTCCTTGTTGTACGTGAGGTTTAGGAGTTGGGCCGTGCGAAGGAACTTATCAAGATTGGCGTCATGGTCCTGCAGGTCATGGCCGCAGATGGTCACGTTGTCCAGGTAGGGAAACGTGGCCTGTAACGCATTCTCGTCGACCATCCGGTCCATCTCCCTCTGGAAGACGGAGACACCGTTGGTGACGCCGAAAGGAACCCTGAGGAAGTGAAAAAGACGGCCATTTGCCTCGAAGGCTGTGTACTGGCGGTCCTCAGGGCGGATAGGGATTTGGTGGTATGCTGCCTTGAGGTCAATGGTCGAGAAAACGCGGTATTGTGCTATCTTATTAACCATGTCGGCTATGCGGGGGAGAGGGTATGCGTCCAACTGGGTGTACTTGTTGATAGTCTGGCTGTAGTCGATGACCAGGCGCTGCTTGTTGCCAGTCTTAGCGACTACCACCTGAGCTCGCCAGGGGCTGGTACTATCCTCAATAATCCCCTCTTTCAGGAGCCGCGTCACCTCAGATCTTATGAAGGATCTGTCCCCGGTGCTGTATCAACTGCTCTTTGTGGCGATAGGCTTGCAGTCGCGGGTGAGGTTGGCGAACAGAGGGGGGGGTGTGATTTTGAGGGTGGAGAGACTACAGGTGGGGCGCGGCGGGCAATTTAAAAACTGCTGGTTGCAGACAGTGAGCGGGGGAAGAGGTCCACCGTATGTCAAGGTGATACTCTTAAAGTGACAATGAAAGTCCAACCCCAGCAGAATGGCAGTGCAGAGCTGTGGCAGGACGAATAGCTTTACATTTTTATAAACGCAGCCCTTCACCGAGAGGGTCACTACGCAGTAGCCGCCGACGTCTGCTGAGTGAGATTTTGAGGCCATGGAGATCCGATGGCGCGTTGGCCGGACCGAGAGGGAATAATGCCGTACCGTATCAGGGTGTATGAAGCTCTCCGTGCTCCCGGAATCAAAAAGGCAAGTTGTGGCGCGGCCATTTACCTGGATGTCCATCTTGGACCTGGCTAGCTGATGGGGTCTGGATTGATCCAGCATAATGGAGGCCGCTGTGGAGTCGGGAGCGTCGCTGTAGGTGGGTGAGTCGGGGGCCCGTTGGCAAAATGGCGGCGTCAGAGAGGAAGGGCAAAATGGCGGCGCCCATGACGATCCCGATCCCCACGAGGCTGGAGGAAGGCAAGATGGCCGCTCCCACGAATCGCACGCGACGCTGCTGGAGGTAGGGGTCTTCTGACTTCTGCAGACGCCAGCGTAGTGTCCCTTCTTACCGCAGGCAGAGCAGACCGCGTTTTTCGCCGGGCAGCGTGCCCTGGGGTGTTTGGTTTGGCCACAGAAGTAACATTTCTGGCTCGGGTGGGACATCGCTGCAGCAGTTGAGGCCGGGGCTTGTGGCGGCGCCACTTCCCTAGATGGCGGCGGCTGCGGCGTCCATGAAGCGGCCGCGCGGTCCGGGGAGTAGGCCTCCATGTTCCGGTGGGCTACGTCCAACGAAAGGGTGAGTGAAATCGCCTTCTTCAGGTCGAGCTCGCTACTTTCCAGCAGTCGCTGCCGCGTGTGAGTGGACCTGAGGCCCGCAACGAGGGCGTCACGGATGAGCTCCTCCGTATGTTCCGTGGCTGATACTTGCTTGCATTCGCAGGCTCGGCCGAGTTCCTTCAGCGCCCGTATGTATGCTTCTGTGGGTTCCCCGGGCTGTTGTTTGCGGGACCCCAGGAGATGTCTTGCGTAAACATAGTTGACCGGGCGTGCATATTGCTCCTTCAACATGTCGAGAGCCCCCGGTAGCTCGTAGCGTCCCGGATAAGGGCAAAAGCTCGGTGGTTTATTTTAGAATTCAGCACCCTGAGCTTGTCGGCGTCGGTGGCGACGGTCGCGCCGGATGCAGCCAGAAAGGACTCGAAACAGTTCAGCCAGTGCGAGAACTTAGCAGTCGAGTCGGTTCTTGCGGGTCGAGTTCCAGGCACTTGATCTTAAGTATCTGCAGCATCGTTATTTTTTTTTTTCAGTAATTAATAAAATTGATGCGCTATCAATTCTAATAAGAGGCTGAGCAGAGTTCAGAACGACAGGCTTTTATTAACTACTGAATAGCACTTCAGACAGATCAGGACTATGCCTCTAGTGGACGACCGAATGCCAGGAGCTGCCATGTGGCCGTCCTTATACTCGGTAGCCGGGGGCGGAGTCAGCTGAGGCATAGTCAGGCATAACAGTGAAACAAGAGTGAACGACAACAACAACAACAACAACAACAACAAGTGAACACAGTGAAATACAGTGGTTTACCACAGTTTGGAACACCTCTATTAAATTTCCCTTTAACCTTCTCTGCACTAGTGAGAACAATCCCAGATTCTCCACATAACTGACGTTCCTCATTCCTGGTACCATTCTAGTAAATCTCCTCCACACCTTCTCCAAGACCTGGACATCATTCCTAAAATGTGGTCCCCACTATGTTTATTGACTTTGCCCCGAGCTCCCTTTATTAGGACCAGAGGGTTTGTTACCAGGAATCCTTTGCAGCCACAGGCCAGGACTAATAATCCAAAGGGCGTGAGCACAAATACCACCGTGACACTGAGAATTTGAATTAAATTTGAAATAAAAAGCTGGGATCAGTAAAAGTGACCATGAAACTGTCGCATTGTCATAAAAACGCAACTGGTTCACTAATGTCCTTTAGGGAAGGGAACCTGCCGTCCTTACCCGGTCTGGGCCTTCGTGTGATTCCAGTCCCACACCAACATGGTTAACTCTCCCACTCACCGCCTCCCCAGCCCCGCTCTCCACTCACCGCCTCCCCAGCCCTGCTCTCCGCCCACTGCCTCCCCAGCCCCGCTCTCCACTCACCGCCTCCCCAGCCCCGCTCTCCACTCACCGCCTCCCCAGCCCCGCTCTCCACTCACCGCCTCCCCAGCCCCGCTCTCCACTCACTGCCTCCCCAGCCCCGCTCCCCACTCACTGCCTCCCCAGCCCCGCTCTCCACTCACTGCCTCCCCAGCCCCGCTCTCCACTCACTGCCTCCCCAGCCCCGCTCTCCACTCACTGCCTCCCCAGCCCCGCTCCCCACTCACTGCCTCCCCAGCCCCGCTCTCCACTCACTGCCTCCCCAGCCCTGCTCCCCACTCACTGCCTCCCCAGCCCCGCTCTCCACTCACTGCCTCCCCAGCCCCGCTCTCCACTCACTGCCTCCCCAGCCCCGCTCTCCACTCACTGCCTCCCCAGCCCTGCTCTCCACTCACTGCCTCCCCAGCCCCGCTCTCCACTCACTGCCTCCCCAGCCCCGCACTCCACTCACCGCCTCCCCAGCCTCGCTCTCCACTCACTGCCTCCCCAGCCCCGCTCTCCACTCACTGCCTCCCCAGCCCCGCTCTCTACTCACAGCCTCCCCAGCCCCGCTCTCCACTCACTGCCTCCCCAGCCCCGCTCTCCACTCACTGCCTCCCCAGCCCCGCTCTCCACTCACTGCCTCCCCAGCCCCGCTCTCCACTCACTGCCTCCCCAGCCCCGCTCTCCACTCACTGCCTCCCCAGCCCCGCTCTCCACTCACCGCCTCCCCAGCCCCGCTCTCCACTCACTGCCTCCCCAGCCCCGCTCTCCACTCACTGCCTCCCCAGCCCCGCTCTCCACTCACTGCCTCCCCAGCCCCGCTCTCCACTCACTGCCTCCCCAGCCCCGCTCTCCACTCAATGCCTCCCCAGCCCCGCTCTCCACTCACTGCCTCCCCAGCCCCGTTCTCCACTCACTGCCTCCCCAGCCCTGCGCTCCACTCACTGCCTTCCCAGCCCCGCTCTCCACTCACTGCCTCCCCAGCCCCGCTCTCCACTCACTGCCTCCCCAGCCCCGCTCCCCACTCACCGCCTCCCCAGCCCTGCTCTCCACTCATTGCCTCCCCAGCCCCGCTCCCCACTCACCGCCTCCCCAGCCCTGCTCTCCACTCATTGCCTCCCCAGCCCCGCTCTCCACTCACTGCCTCCCCAGCCCCGCTCTCCACTCACTGCCTCCCCAGCCCCGCTCCCCACTCACCGCCTCCCCAGCCCCGCTCTCCACTCACTGCCTCCCCAGCCCCGCTCTCCACTCACCGCCTCCCCAGCCCTGCTCCCCACTCATTGCCTCCCCAGCCCCGCTCTCCACTCACTGCCTCCCCAGCCCTGCTCCCCACTCACTGCTTCCCCAGCCCTGCTCTCCACTCACTGCCTCCACAGCCCCGCTCTCCACTCACCGCCTCCCCAGCCCCGCTCCCCACTCACAGCCTCCCCAGCCCTGCTCTCCACTCACCGCCTCCCCAGCCCCGCTCTCCACTCACTGCCTCCCCAGTCCCGCTCTCCACTCACTGCCTCCCCAGCCCTGCTCTCCACTCATTGCCTCCCCAGCCCCGCTCTCCATTCACTGCCTCCCCAGTCCCGCTCTCCACTCACTGCCTCCCCAGCCCCGCTCCCCACTCACTGCCTCCCCAGCCCCGCTCCCCACTCACAGCCTCCCCAGCCCCGCTCCCCAATCACTGCCTCCCCAGCCCCGCTCTCCATTCACCGCCTCCCCAGCCCCGCTCTCCACTCACTGCCTCCCCAGCCCCGCTCTCCACTCACTGCCTCCCCAGCCCCGCTCTCCACTCACTGCCTCCCCAGCCCCGCTCTCCACTCACTGCCTCCCCAGCCCCGCTCTCCACTCACTGCCTCCCCAGCCCCGTTCTCCACTCACTGCCTCCCCAGCCCTGCTCTCCACTCACTGCCTCCCCAGCCCCGCTCTCCACTCACTGCCTCCCCAGCCCCGCTCTCCACTCACTGCCTCCCCAGCCCCGCTCCCCACTCACCGCCTCCCCAGCCCTGCTCTCCACTCATTGCCTCCCCAGCCCCGCTCCCCACTCACCGCCTCCCCAGCCCTGCTCTCCACTCATTGCCTCCCCAGCCCCGCTCTCCACTCACCGCCTCCCCAGCCCCGCTCTCCACTCACTGCCTCCCCAGCCCCGCTCCCCACTCACCGCCTCCCCAGCCCCTCTCTCCACTCACTGCCTCCCCAGCCCCGCTCTCCACTCACCGCCTCCCCAGCCCTGCTCCCCACTCATTGCCTCCCCAGCCCCGCTCTCCACTCACTGCCTCCCCAGCCCTGCTCCCCACTCACTGCCTCCCCAGCCCTGCTCTCCACTCACTGCCTCCCCAGCCCTGCTCCCCACTCACTGCCTCCCCAGCCCCGCTCTCCACTCACTGCCTCCCCAGCCCCGCTCTCCACTCACTGCCTCCCCAGCCCCGCTCTCCACTCACTGCCTCCCCAGCCCCGCTCTCCACTCACTGCCTCCCCAGCCCCGCTCTCCACTCACTGCCTCCCCAGCCCCGCTCTCCACTCACTGCCTCCCCAGCCCCGTTCTCCACTCACTGCCTCCCCAGCCCTGCTCTCCACTCACTGCCTCCCCAGCCCCGCTCTCCACTCACTGCCTCCCCAGCCCCGCTCTCCACTCACTGCCTCCCCAGCCCCGCTCCCCACTCACCGCCTCCCCAGCCCTGCTCTCCACTCATTGCCTCCCCAGCCCCGCTCCCCACTCACCGCCTCCCCAGCCCTGCTCTCCACTCATTGCCTCCCCAGCCCCGCTCTCCACTCACTGCCTCCCCAGCCCCGCTCTCCACTCACTGCCTCCCCAGCCCCGCTCCCCACTCACCGCCTCCCCAGCCCCGCTCTCCACTCACTGCCTCCCCAGCCCCGCTCTGCACTCACCGCCTCCCCAGCCCTGCTCCCCACTCATTGCCTCCCCAGCCCCGCTCTCCACTCACTGCCTCCCCAGCCCTGCTCCCCACTCACTGCCTCCCCAGCCCTGCTCTCCACTCACTGCCTCCCCAGCCCCGCTCTCCACTCACCGCCTCCCCAGCCCCGCTCCCCACTCACTGCCTCCCCAGCCCTGCTCTCCACTCACTGCCTCCCCAGCCCCGCTCTCCACTCACTGCCTCCCCAGTCCCGCTCTCCACTCACTGCCTCCCCAGCCGTGCTCTCCACTCATTGCCTCCCCAGCCCCGCTCTCCATTCACTGCCTCGCCAGCCCCGCTCTCCACTCACCGCCTCCCCAGCCCCGCTCTCCACTCACCGCCTCCCCAGCCCCGCTCTCCACTCACTGCCTCCCCAGCCCCGCTCCCCACTCACTGCCTCCCCAGCCCCGCTCTCCACTCACTGCCTCCCCAGCCCCGCTCTCCACTCACCGCCTCCCCAGCCCTGCTCTCCACTCACTGCCTCCCCAGCCCCGCTCTCCACTCACCGCCTCCCCAGCCCTGCTCTCCACTCACTGCCTCCCCAGCCCCGCTCTCCACTCACTGCCTCCCCAGCCCTGCTCTCCACTCACCGCCTCCCCAGCCCCGCTCTCCACTCACTGCCGCCCCAGCCCCGCTCTCCACTCACTGCCTCCCCAGCCCCGCTCTCCACTCACTGCCTCCCCAGCCCTGCTCTCCACTCACTGCCTCCCCAGCCCCGCTCTCCACTCACTGCCTCCCCAGCCCCGCTCTCCACTCACTGCCTCCCCAGCCCCGCTCTCCAATCATTGCCTCCCCAGCCCAGCTCTCCACTCACTGCCTCCCCAGCCCTGCTCTCCACTCACTGCCTCCCCAGCCCCGCTCTCCACTCACTGCCTCCCCAGCCCCGCTCTCCACTCACTGCCTCCCCAGCCCCGCTCCCCACTCACTGCCTCCCCAGCCCCGCTCCCCACTCACTGCCTCCCCAGCCCAGCTCTCCACTCACTGCCTCCCCAGCCCCGCTCTCCACTCACTGCCTCCCCAGGCCCGCTCTCCACTCACTGCCTCCCCAGCCCCGCTCTCCACTCACTGCCTCCCCAGCCCCGCTCTCCACTCACTGCCTCCCCAGCCCCGCTCTCCACTCACTGCCTCCCCAGCCCCGCTCCCCACTCACTGCCTCCCCAGCCCCGCTCTCCACTCACCGCCTCCCCAGCCCCGCTCCCCACTCACTGCCTCCCCAGCCCCGCTCTCCACTCACCGCCTCCCCAGCCCCACTCTCCACTCACTGCCTCCCCAGCCCCGCTCTCCACTCACCGCCTCCCCAGCCCCACTCTCCACTCACTGCCTCCCCAGCCCAGCTCTCCACTCACTGCCTCCCCAGCCCCGCTCTCCACTCACTGCCTCCCCAGCCCCGCTCTCCGCTCACTGCCTCCCCAGCCCCGCTCCCCACTCACTGCCTCCCCAGCCCTGGTCTCCACTCACTGCCTCCCCAGCCCCGCTCTCCGCTCACTGCCTCCCCAGCCCCGCTCCCCACTCACTGCGTCCCCAGCCCTGGTCTCCACTCACTGCCTCCCCAGCCCCGCTCTCCACTCACTGCCTCCCCAGCCCCGCTCTCCACTCACCGCCTCCCCAGCCCCGCTCTCCACTCACCGCCTCCCCAGCCCCGCTCTCCACTCACTGCCTCCCCAGCCCCGCTCCCCACTCAATGCCTCCTCAGCCCCGCTCACCACTCACTGCCTCCCCAGCCCCGCTCTCCACTCACTGCCTCCCCAGCCCCGCTCTCCACTCACCGCCTCCCCAGCCCCGCTCTCCACTCACTGCCTCCCCAGCCCCGCTCTCCGCTCACTGCCTCCCCAGCCCCGCTCTCCACTCACTGCCTCCCCAGCCCCGCTCTCCACTCACTGCCTCCCCAGCACCGCTCTCCACTCACTGCCTCCCGAGCCCTGCTCTCCACTCACTGCCTCCCCAGCCCTGCTCTCCACTCACTGCCTCCCCAGCCCCGCTCTCCACTCACTGCCTCCCCAGCCCCGCTCTCCAATCACTGCCTCCCCAGCCCCGCTCTCCACTCACTGCCTCCCCAGCCCCGCTCCCCACTCACTGCCTCCCCAGCCCCGCTCTCCACTCACTGCCTCCCCAACCCCGCTCTCCACTCACTGCCTCCCCAGCCCCGCTCTCCACTCACTGCCTCCCCAGCCCCGCTCTCCACTCACTGCCTCCCCAACCCCGCTCTCCACTCACTGCCTCCCCAGCCCCGCTCTCCACTCACTGCCTCCCCAGCCCCGCTCTCCACTCACTGCCTCCCCAACCCCGCTCTCCACTCACTGCCTCCCCAGCCCCGCTCTCCACTCACTGCCTCCCCAGCCCTGCTCCCCACTCACTGCCTCCCCAGCCCCGCTATCCACTCACTGCCTCCCCAGCCCTGCTCTCCACTCACTGCCTCCCCAGCCCCGCTCTCCACTCACTGCCTCCCCAGCCCTGCTCTCCACTCACTGCCTCCCCAGCCCCGCTCTCCACTCACTGCCTCCCCAGCCCTGCTCTCCACTCACTGCCTCCCCAGCCCCGCTCTCCACTCACTGCCTCCCCAGCCCTGCTCTCCACTCACTGCCTCCCCAGCCCTGCTCTCCACTCAATGCCTCCCCAGCCCCGCTCTCCACTCACTGCCTCCCCAGCCCTGCTCTCCACTCACTGCCTCCCCAGCCCTGCTCTCCACTCACTGCCTCCCCAGCCCTGCTCTCCACTCACTGCCTCCCCAGCCCCGCTCTCCACTCACTGCCTCCCCAGCCCCGCTCTCCACTCACTGCCTCCCCAGCCCCGCTCTCCACTCACTGCCTCCCCAGCCCCGCTCTCCACTCACTGCCTCCCCAGCCCCGCTCTCCACTCACTGCCTCCCCAGCCACGCTCTCCACTCACTGCCTCCCCAGCCCCGCTCTCCACTCATTGCCTCCCCAGCCCCGCTCTCCACTCACTGCCTCCCCAGCCCCGCTCTCCACTCACTGCCTCCCCAGCCCCGCTCTCCACTCACTGCCTCCCCAGCCCCGCTCCCCACTCACCGCCTCCCCAGCCCCACTCTCCACTCACTGCCTCCCCAGCCCCGCTCTCCACTCACTGCCTCCCCAGCCCTGCTCCCCACTCATTGCCTCCCCAGCCCCGCTCTCCACTCACTGCCTCCCCAGCCCTGCTCCCCACTCACTGCCTCCCCAGCCCTGCTCTCCACTCACTGCCTCCCCAGCCCCGCTCTCCACTAACCGCCTCCCCAGCCCCGCTCTCCATTCACTGCCTCCCCAGCCCCGCTCCCCACTCACTGCCTCCCCAGCCCCGCTCCCCACTCACAGCCTCCCCAGCCCCGCTCTCCACTCACTGCCTCCCCAGCCCCGCTCTCCACTCACTGCCTCCCCAGCCCCGCTCTCCACTCACTGCCTCCCCAGCCCCGCTCCCCACTCACTGCCTCCCCAGCCCCGCTCCCCACTCACAGCCTCCCCAGCCCCGCTCTCCACTCACTGCCTCCCCAGCCCCGCTCTCCACTCACTGCCTCCCCAGCCCTGCTCTCCACTCACTGCCTCCCCAGCCCCGCTCTCCACTCACTGCCTCCCCAGCCCCGCTCTCCACTCACTGCCTCCCCAGCCCCGCTCCCCACTCACCGCCTCCCCAGCCCTGCTCTCCACTCATTGCCTCCCCAGCCCCGCTCCCCACTCATCGCCTCCCCAGCCCTGCTCTCCACTCATTGCCTCCCCAGCCCCGCTCTCCACTCACTGCCTCCCCAGCCCCGCTCTCCACTCACTGCCTCCCCAGCCCCGCTCCCCACTCACCGCCTCCCCAGCCCCGCTCTCCACTCACTGCCTCCCCAGCCCCGCTGTGCACTCACCGCCTCCCCAGCCCTGCTCCCCACTCATTGCCTCCCCAGCCCCGCTCTCCACTCACTGCCTCCCCAGCCCTGCTCCCCACTCACTGCCTCCCCAGCCCTGCTCTCCACTCACTGCCTCCCCAGCCCCGCTCTCCATTCACCGCCTCCCCAGCCCCGCTCTCCACTCACTGCCTCCCCAGCCCTGCTCTCCACTCACTGCCTCCCCAGCCCCGCTCACCACTCACTGCCTCCCCAGCCGTGCTCTCCACTCATTGCCTCCCCAGCCCCGCTCTCCATTCACTGCCTCCCCAGCCCCGCTCTCCACTCACTGCCTCCCCAGCCCCGCTCTCCACTCACCGCCTCCCCAGCCCTGCTCTCCACTCACTGCCTCCCCAGCCCCGCTCTCCACTCACTGCCTCCCCAGCCCTGCTCTCCACTCACCGCCTCCCCAGCCCCGCTCTCCACTCACTGCCGCCCCAGCCCCGCTCTCCACTCACTGCCTCCCCAGCCCCGCTCTCCACTCACTGCCTCCCCAGCCCTGCTCTCCACTCACTGCCTCCCCAGCCCCGCTCTCCACTCACTGCCTCCCCAGCCCCGCTCTCCACTCACTGCCTCCCCAGCCCCGCTCTCCAATCATTGCCTCCCCAGCCCAGCTCTCCACTCACTGCCTCCCCAGCCCTGCTCTCCACTCACTGCCTCCCCAGCCCCGCTCTCCACTCACTGCCTCCCCAGCCCCGCTCTCCAATCACTGCCTCCCCAGCCCCGCTCCCCACTCACTGCCTCCCCAGCCCCGCTCCCCACTCACTGCCTCCCCAGCCCAGCTCTCCACTCACTGCCTCCCCAGCCCCGCTCTCCACTCACTGCCTCCCCAGGCCCGCTCTCCACTCACTGCCTCCCCAGCCCCGTTCTCCACTCACTGCCTCCCCAGCCCCGCTCTCCACTCACTGCCTCCCCAGCCCCGCTCTCCACTCACTGCCTCCCCAGCCCCGCTCCCCACTCACTGCCTCCCCAGCCCCGCTCTCCACTCACCGCCTCCCCAGCCCCGCTCCCCACTCACTGCCTCCCCAGCCCCGCTCTCCACTCACCGCCTCCCCAGCCCCACTCTCCACTCACTGCCTCCCCAGCCCCGCTCTCCACTCACCGCCTCCCCAGCCCCACTCTCCACTCACTGCCTCCCCAGCCCAGCTCTCCACTCACTGCCTCCCCAGCCCCGCTCTCCACTCACTGCCTCCCCAGCCCCGCTCTCCGCTCACTGCCTCCCCAGCCCCGCTCCCCACTCACTGCCTCCCCAGCCCTGGTCTCCACTCACTGCCTCCCCAGCCCCGCTCTCCGCTCACTGCCTCCCCAGCCCCGCTCCCCACTCACTGCGTCCCCAGCCCTGGTCTCCACTCACTGCCTCCCCAGCCCCGCTCTCCACTCACTGCCTCCCCAGCCCCGCTCTCCACTCACCGCCTCCCCAGCCCCGCTCTCCACTCACTGCCTCCCCAGCCCCGCTCCCCACTCAATGCCTCCTCAGCCCCGCTCACCACTCACTGCCTCCCCAGCCCCGCTCTCCACTCACTGCCTCCCCAGCCCCGCTCTCCACTCACCGCCTCCCCAGCCCCGCTCTCCACTCACTGCCTCCCCAGCCCCGCTCTCCGCTCACTGCCTCCCCAGCCCCGCTCTCCACTCACTGCCTCCCCAGCCCCGCTCTCCACTCACTGCCTCCCCAGCACCGCTCTCCACTCACTGCCTCCCGAGCCCTGCTCTCCACTCACTGCCTCCCCAGCCCTGCTCTCCACTCACTGCCTCCCCAGCCCCGCTCTCCACTCACTGCCTCCCCAGCCCCGCTCTCCAATCACTGCCTCCCCAGCCCCGCTCTCCACTCACTGCCTCCCCAGCCCCGCTCTCCACTCACTGCCTCCCCAGCCCCGCTCCCCACTCACCGCCTCCCCAGCCCCGCTCTCCACTCACTGCCTCCCCAGCCCCGCTCTGCACTCACCGCCTCCCCAGCCCTGCTCCCCACTCATTGCCTCCCCAGCCCCGCTCTCCACTCACTGCCTCCCCAGCCCTGCTCCCCACTCACTGCCTCCCCAGCCCTGCTCTCCACTCACTGCCTCCCCAGCCCCGCTCTCCACTCACCGCCTCCCCAGCCCCGCTCCCCACTCACTGCCTCCCCAGCCCTGCTCTCCACTCACTGCCTCCCCAGCCCCGCTCTCCACTCACTGCCTCCCCAGTCCCGCTCTCCACTCACTGCCTCCCCAGCCGTGCTCTCCACTCATTGCCTCCCCAGCCCCGCTCTCCATTCACTGCCTCGCCAGCCCCGCTCTCCACTCACTGCCTCCCCAGCCCCGCTCTCCACTCACCGCCTCCCCAGCCCCGCTCTCCACTCACTGCCTCCCCAGCCCCGCTCTGCACTCACTGCCTCCCCAGCCCCGCTCCCCACTCACTGCCTCCCCAGCCCCGCTCTCCACTCACTGCCTCCCCAGCCCCGCTCTCCACTCACCGCCTCCCCAGCCCTGCTCTCCACTCACTGCCTCCCCAGCCCCGCTCTCCACTCACCGCCTCCCCAGCCCTGCTCTCCACTCACTGCCTCCCCAGCCCCGCTCTCCACTCACTGCCTCCCCAGCCCTGCTCTCCACTCACCGCCTCCCCAGCCCCGCTCTCCACTCACTGCCGCCCCAGCCCCGCTCTCCACTCACTGCCTCCCCAGCCCCGCTCTCCACTCACTGCCTCCCCAGCCCTGCTCTCCACTCACTGCCTCCCCAGCCCCGCTCTCCACTCACTGCCTCCCCAGCCCCGCTCTCCACTCACTGCCTCCCCAGCCCCGCTCTCCAATCATTGCCTCCCCAGCCCAGCTCTCCACTCACTGCCTCCCCAGCCCTGCTCTCCACTCACTGCCTCCCCAGCCCCGCTCTCCACTCACTGCCTCCCCAGCCCCGCTCTCCACTCACTGCCTCCCCAGCCCCGCTCCCCACTCACTGCCTCCCCAGCCCCGCTCCCCACTCACTGCCTCCCCAGCCCAGCTCTCCACTCACTGCCTCCCCAGCCCCGCTCTCCACTCACTGCCTCCCCAGGCCCGCTCTCCACTCACTGCCTCCCCAGCCCCGCTCTCCACTCACTGCCTCCCCAGCCCCGCTCCCCACTCACTGCCTCCCCAGCCCTGGTCTCCACTCACTGCCTCCCCAGCCCCGCTCTCCGCTCACTGCCTCCCCAGCCCCGCTCCCCACTCACTGCGTCCCCAGCCCTGGTCTCCACTCACTGCCTCCCCAGCCCCGCTCTCCACTCACTGCCTCCCCAGCCCCGCTCTCCACTCACCGCCTCCCCAGCCCCGCTCTCCACTCACCGCCTCCCCAGCCCCGCTCTCCACTCACTGCCTCCCCAGCCCCGCTCCCCACTCAATGCCTCCTCAGCCCCGCTCACCACTCACTGCCTCCCCAGCCCCGCTCTCCACTCACTGCCTCCCCAGCCCCGCTCTCCACTCACCGCCTCCCCAGCCCC
Organism: Somniosus microcephalus; assembly: GCF_052327205.1. Lineage (NCBI taxonomy): Eukaryota > Metazoa > Chordata > Chondrichthyes > Squaliformes > Somniosidae > Somniosus > Somniosus microcephalus. The sequence goes on along the minus strand of NC_141009.1, from coordinate 65,554,608 downwards.
GCTCTCCACTCACTGCCTCCCCAGCCCCGCTCTCCGCTCACTGCCTCCCCAGCCCCGCTCTCCACTCACTGCCTCCCCAGCCCCGCTCTCCACTCACTGCCTCCCCAGCACCGCTCTCCACTCACTGCCTCCCGAGCCCTGCTCTCCACTCACTGCCTCCCCAGCCCTGCTCTCCACTCACTGCCTCCCCAGCCCCGCTCTCCACTCACTGCCTCCCCAGCCCCGCTCTCCAATCACTGCCTCCCCAGCCCCGCTCTCCACTCACTGCCTCCCCAGCCCCGCTCCCCACTCACTGCCTCCCCAGCCCCGCTCTCCACTCACTGCCTCCCCAACCCCGCTCTCCACTCACTGCCTCCCCAGCCCCGCTCTCCACTCACTGCCTCCCCAGCCCCGCTCTCCACTCACTGCCTCCCCAACCCCGCTCTCCACTCACTGCCTCCCCAGCCCCGCTCTCCACTCACTGCCTCCCCAGCCCCGCTCTCCACTCACTGCCTCCCCAACCCCGCTCTCCACTCACTGCCTCCCCAGCCCCGCTCTCCACTCACTGCCTCCCCAGCCCTGCTCCCCACTCACTGCCTCCCCAGCCCCGCTATCCACTCACTGCCTCCCCAGCCCTGCTCTCCACTCACTGCCTCCCCAGCCCCGCTCTCCACTCACTGCCTCCCCAGCCCTGCTCTCCCCTCACTGCCTCCCCAGCCCCGCTCTCCACTCACTGCCTCCCCAGCCCTGCTCTCCACTCACTGCCTCCCCAGCCCCGCTCTCCACTCACTGCCTCCCCAGCCCTGCTCTCCACTCACTGCCTCCCCAGCCCTGCTCTCCACTCAATGCCTCCCCAGCCCCGCTCTCCACTCACTGCCTCCCCAGCCCTGCTCTCCACTCACTGCCTCCCCAGCCCTGCTCTCCACTCACTGCCTCCCCAGCCCTGCTCTCCACTCACTGCCTCCCCAGCCCCGCTCTCCACTCACTGCCTCCCCAGCCCCGCTCTCCACTCACTGCCTCCCCAGCCCCGCTCTCCACTCACTGCCTCCCCAGCCCCGCTCTCCACTCACTGCCTCCCCAGCCCCGCTCTCCACTCACTGCCTCCCCAGCCACGCTCTCCACTCACTGCCTCCCCAGCCCCGCTCTCCACTCATTGCCTCCCCAGCCCCGCTCTCCACTCACTGCCTCCCCAGCCCCGCTCTCCACTCACTGCCTCCCCAGCCCCGCTCTCCACTCACTGCCTCCCCAGCCCCGCTCCCCACTCACCGCCTCCCCAGCCCCACTCTCCACTCACTGCCTCCCCAGCCCCGCTCTCCACTCACTGCCTCCCCAGCCCTGCTCCCCACTCATTGCCTCCCCAGCCCCGCTCTCCACTCACTGCCTCCCCAGCCCTGCTCCCCACTCACTGCCTCCCCAGCCCTGCTCTCCACTCACTGCCTCCCCAGCCCCGCTCTCCACTAACCGCCTCCCCAGCCCCGCTCTCCATTCACTGCCTCCCCAGCCCCGCTCCCCACTCACTGCCTCCCCAGCCCCGCTCCCCACTCACAGCCTCCCCAGCCCCGCTCTCCACTCACTGCCTCCCCAGCCCCGCTCTCCACTCACTGCCAACCCAGCCCCGCTCTCCACTCACTGCCTCCCCAGCCCCGCTCCCCACTCACTGCCTCCCCAGCCCCGCTCCCCACTCACAGCCTCCCCAGCCCCGCTCTCCACTCACTGCCTCCCCAGCCCCGCTCTCCACTCACTGCCTCCCCAGCCCTGCTCTCCACTCACTGCCTCCCCAGCCCCGCTCTCCACTCACTGCCTCCCCAGCCCCGCTCTCCACTCACTGCCTCCCCAGCCCCGCTCCCCACTCACCGCCTCCCCAGCCCTGCTCTCCACTCATTGCCTCCCCAGCCCCGCTCCCCACTCACCGCCTCCCCAGCCCTGCTCTCCACTCATTGCCTCCCCAGCCCCGCTCTCCACTCACTGCCTCCCCAGCCCCGCTCTCCACTCACTGCCTCCCCAGCCCCGCTCCCCACTCACCGCCTCCCCAGCCCCGCTCTCCACTCACTGCCTCCCCAGCCCCGCTCTGCACTCACCGCCTCCCCAGCCCTGCTCCCCACTCATTGCCTCCCCAGCCCCGCTCTCCACTCACTGCCTCCCCAGCCCTACTCCCCACTCACTGCCTCCCCAGCCCTGCTCTCCACTCACTGCCTCCCCAGCCCCGCTCTCCATTCACCGCCTCCCCAGCCCCGCTCTCCACTCACTGCCTCCCCAGCCCTGCTCTCCACTCACTGCCTCCCCAGCCCCGCTCTCCACTCACTGCCTCCCCAGTCCCGCTCTCCACTCACTGCCTCCCCAGCCGTGCTCTCCACTCATTGCCTCCCCAGCCCCGCTCTCCATTCACTGCCTCGCCAGCCCCGCTCTCCACTCACTGCCTCCCCAGCCCCGCTCTCCACTCACCGCCTCCCCAGCCCCGCTCTCCACTCACTGCCTCCCCAGCCCCGCTCTGCACTCACTGCCTCCCCAGCCCCGCTCCCCACTCACTGCCTCCCCAGCCCCGCTCTCCACTCACTGCCTCCCCAGCCCCGCTCTCCACTCACCGCCTCCCCAGCCCTGCTCTCCACTCACTGCCTCCCCAGCCCCGCTCTCCACTCACCGCCTCCCCAGCCCTGCTCTCCACTCACTGCCTCCCCAGCCCCGCTCTCCACTCACTGCCTCCCCAGCCCTGCTCTCCACTCACCGCCTCCCCAGCCCCGCTCTCCACTCACTGCCGCCCCAGCCCCGCTCTCCACTCACTGCCTCCCCAGCCCCGCTCTCCACTCACTGCCTCCCCAGCCCTGCTCTCCACTCACTGCCTCCCCAGCCCCGCTCTCCACTCACTGCCTCCCCAGCCCCGCTCTCCATTCACTGCCTCCCCAGCCCCGCTCTCCAATCATTGCCTCCCCAGCCTAGCTCTCCACTCACTGCCTCCCCAGCCCTGCTCTCCACTCACTGCCTCCCCAGCCCCGCTCTCCACTCACTGCCTCCCCAGCCCCGCTCTCCAATCACTGCCTCCCCAGCCCCGCTCCCCACTCACTGCCTCCCCAGCCCCGCTCCCCACTCACTGCCTCCCCAGCCCAGCTCTCCACTCACTGCCTCCCCAGCCCCGCTCTCCACTCACTGCCTCCCCAGGCCCGCTCTCCACTCACTGCCTCCCCAGCCCCGCTCTCCACTCACTGCCTCCCCAGCCCCGCTCTCCACTCACTGCCTCCCCAGCCCCGCTCTCCACTCACTGCCTCCCCAGCCCCGCTCCCCACTCACTGCCTCCCCAGCCCCGCTCTCCACTCACCGCCTCCCCAGCCCCGCTCCCCACTCACTGCCTCCCCAGCCCCGCTCTCCACTCACCGCCTCCCCAGCCCCACTCTCCACTCACTGCCTCCCCAGCCCCGCTCTCCACTCACCGCCTCCCCAGCCCCACTCTCCACTCACTGCCTCCCCAGCCCAGCTCTCCACTCACTGCCTCCCCAGCCCCGCTCTCCACTCACTGCCTCCCCAGCCCCGCTCTCCGCTCACTGCCTCCCCAGCCCCGCTCCCCACTCACTGCCTCCCCAGCCCTGGTCTCCACTCACTGCCTCCCCAGCCCCGCTCTCCGCTCACTGCCTCCCCAGCCCCGCTCCCCACTCACTGCGTCCCCAGCCCTGGTCTCCACTCACTGCCTCCCCAGCCCCGCTCTCCACTCACTGCCACCCCAGCCCCGCTCTCCACTCACCGCCTCCCCAGCCCCGCTCTCCACTCACCGCCTCCCCAGCCCCGCTCTCCACTCACTGCCTCCCCAGCCCCGCTCCCCACTCAATGCCTCCTCAGCCCCGCTCACCACTCACTGCCTCCCCAGCCCCGCTCTCCACTCACTGCCTCCCCAGCCCCGCTCTCCACTCACCGCCTCCCCAGCCCCGCTCTCCACTCACTGCCTCCCCAGCCCCGCTCTCCGCTCACTGCCTCCCCAGCCCCGCTCTCCACTCACTGCCTCCCCAGCCCCGCTCTCCACTCACTGCCTCCCCAGCACCGCTCTCCACTCACTGCCTCCCGAGCCCTGCTCTCCACTCACTGCCTCCCCAGCCCTGCTCTCCACTCACTGCCTCCCCAGCCCCGCTCTCCACTCACTGCCTCCCCAGCCCCGCTCTCCAATCACTGCCTCCCCAGCCCCGCTCTCCACTCACTGCCTCCCCAGCCCCGCTCCCCACTCACTGCCTCCCCAGCCCCGCTCTCCACTCACTGCCTCCCCAACCCCGCTCTCCACTCACTGCCTCCCCAGCCCCGCTCTCCACTCACTGCCTCCCCAGCCCCGCTCTCCACTCACTGCCTCCCCAACCCCGCTCTCCACTCACTGCCTCCCCAGCCCCGCTCTCCACTCACTGCCTCCCCAGCCCCGCTCTCCACTCACTGCCTCCCCAACCCCGCTCTCCACTCACTGCCTCCCCAGCCCCGCTCTCCACTCACTGCCTCCCCAGCCCTGCTCCCCACTCACTGCCTCCCCAGCCCCGCTATCCACTCACTGCCTCCCCAGCCCTGCTCTCCACTCACTGCCTCCCCAGCCCCGCTCTCCACTCACTGCCTCCCCAGCCCTGCTCTCCACTCACTGCCTCCCCAGCCCCGCTCTCCACTCACTGCCTCCCCAGCCCTGCTCTCCACTCACTGCCTCCCCAGCCCCGCTCTCCACTCACTGCCTCCCCAGCCCTGCTCTCCACTCACTGCCTCCCCAGCCCTGCTCTCCACTCAATGCCTCCCCAGCCCCGCTCTCCACTCACTGCCTCCCCAGCCCTGCTCTCCACTCACTGCCTCCCCAGCCCTGCTCTCCACTCACTGCCTCCCCAGCCCTGCTCTCCACTCACTGCCTCCCCAGCCCCGCTCTCCACTCACTGCCTCCCCAGCCCCGCTCTCCACTCACTGCCTCCCCAGCCCCGCTCTCCACTCACTGCCTCCCCAGCCCCGCTCTCCACTCACTGCCTCCCCAGCCCCGCTCTCCACTCACTGCCTCCCCAGCCACGCTCTCCACTCACTGCCTCCCCAGCCCCGCTCTCCACTCATTGCCTCCCCAGCCCCGCTCTCCACTCACTGCCTCCCCAGCCCCGCTCTCCACTCACTGCCTCCCCAGCCCCGCTCTCCACTCACTGCCTCCCCAGCCCCGCTCCCCACTCACCGCCTCCCCAGCCCCACTCTCCACTCACTGCCTCCCCAGCCCCGCTCTCCACTCACTGCCTCCCCAGCCCTGCTCCCCACTCATTGCCTCCCCAGCCCCGCTCTCCACTCACTGCCTCCCCAGCCCTGCTCCCCACTCACTGCCTCCCCAGCCCTGCTCTCCACTCAATGCCTCCCCAGCCCCGCTCTCCACTAACCGCCTCCCCAGCCCCGCTCTCCATTCACTGCCTCCCCAGCCCCGCTCCCCACTCACTGCCTCCCCAGCCCCGCTCCCCACTCACAGCCTCCCCAGCCCCGCTCTCCACTCACTGCCTCCCCAGCCCCGCTCTCCACTCACTGCCTCCCCAGCCCCGCTCTCCACTCACTGCCTCCCCAGCCCCGCTCTCCACTCACTGCCTCCCCAGCCCCGCTCTCCACTCACCGCCTCCCCAGCCCCGCTCTCCACTCACCGCCTCCCCAGCCCCGCTCTCCACTCACTGCCTCCCCAGCCCCGCTCCCCACTCACAGCCTCCCCAGCCCCGCTCTCCACTCACCGCCTCCCCAGCCCCGCTCTCCACTCACTGCCTCCCCAGCCCCGCTTGCCACTCACTGCCTCCCCAGCCCCGCTCTCCACTCACTGCCTCCCCAGCCCCGCTCTCCACTCACGGCCTCCCCAGCCCCGCTCTCCACTCACTGCCTCCCCAGCCCAGCTCTCCACTCACTGCCTCCCCAGCCCCGCTCTCCACTCACTGCCTCCCCAGCCCCGCTCTCCGCTCACTGCCTCCCCAGCCCCGCTCCCCACTCACTGCCTCCCCAGCCCTGGTCTCCACTCACTGCCTCCCCAGCCCCGCTCTCCGCTCACTGCCTCCCCAGCCCCGCTCCCCACTCACTGCCTCCCCAGCCCTGGTCTCCACTCACTGCCTCCCCAGCCCCGCTCTCCACTCACTGCCTCCCCAGCCCCGCTCTCCACTCACCGCCTCCCCAGCCCCGCTCTCCACTCACCGCCTCCCCAGCCCCGCTCTCCACTCACTGCCTCCCCAGCCCCGCTCCCCACTCAATGCCTCCCCAGCCCCGCTCTCCACTCACTGCCTCCCCAGCCCCGCTCTCCACTCACCGCCTCCCCAGCCCCGCTCTCCACTCACTGCCTCCCCAGCCCCGCTCTCCGCTCACTGCCTCCCCAGCCCCGCTCTCCACTCACTGCCTCCCCAGCCCCGCTCTCCACTCACTGCCTCCCCAGCACCGCTCTCCACTCACTGCCTCCCGAGCCCTGCTCTCCACTCACTGCCTCCCCAGCCCTGCTCTCCACTCACTGCCTCCCCAGCCCCGCTCTCCACTCACTGCCTCCCCAGCCCCGCTCTCCAATCACTGCCTCCCCAGCCCCGCTCTCCACTCACTGCCTCCCCAGCCCCGCTCGCCACTCACTGCCTCCCCAGCCCCGCTCTCCACTCACTGCCTCCCCAACCCCGCTCTCCACTCACTGCCTCCCCAGCCCCGCTCTCCACTCACTGCCTCCCCAGCCCCGCTCTCCACTCACTGCCTCCCCAACCCCGCTCTCCACTCACTGCCTCCCCAGCCCCGCTCTCCACTCACTGCCTCCCCAGCCCCGCTCTCCACTCACTGCCTCCCCAACCCCGCTCTCCACTCACTGCCTCCCCAGCCCCGCTCTCCACTCACTGCCTCCCCAGCCCTGCTCCCCACTCACTGCCTCCCCAGCCCCGCTATCCACTCACTGCCTCCCCAGCCCTGCTCTCCACTCACTGCCTCCCCAGCCCCGCTCTCCACTCACTGCCTCCCCAGCCCTGCTCTCCACTCACTGCCTCCCCAGCCCCGCTCTCCACTCACTGCCTCCCCAGCCCTGCTCTCCACTCACTGCCTCCCCAGCCCCGCTCTCCACTCACTGCCTCCCCAGCCCTGCTCTCCACTCACTGCCTCCCCAGCCCTGCTCTCCACTCACTGCCTCCCCAGCCCCGCTCTCCACTCACTGCCTCCCCAGCCCTGCTCTCCACTCACTGCCTCCCCAGCCCTGCTCTCCACTCACTGCCTCCCCAGCCCCGCTCTCCACTCACTGCCTCCCCAGCCCCGCTCTCCACTCACTGCCTCCCCAGCCCCGCTCTCCACTCACTGCCTCCCCAGCCCCGCTCTCCACTCACTGCCTCCCCAGCCCCGCTCTCCACTCACTGCCTCCCCAGCCCCGCTCTCCACTCACTGCCTCCCCAGCCACGCTCTCCACTCACTGCCTCCCCAGCCCCGCTCTCCACTCATTGCCTCCCCAGCCCCGCTCTCCACTCACTGCCTCCCCAGCCCCGCTCTCCACTCACTGCCTCCCCAGCCCCGCTCTCCACTCACCGCCTCCCCAGCCCCGCTCCCCACTCACCGCCTCCCCAGCCCCGCTCTCCACTCACTGCCTCCCCAGCCCCGCTCTCCACTCACTGCCTCCCCAACCCTGCTCCCCACTCATTGCCTCCCCAGCCCCGCTCTCCACTCACTGCCTCCCCGGCCCTGCTCCCCACTCACTGCCTCCCCAGCCCTGCTCTCCACTCACTGCCTCCCCAGCCCCGCTCTCCACTAACCGCCTCCCCAGCCCCGCTCTCCATTCACTGCCTCCCCAGCCCCGCTCCCCACTCACTGCCTCCCCAGCCCCGCTCCCCACTCACAGCCTCCCCAGCCCCGCTCTCCACTCACTGCCTCCCCAGCCCCGCTCTCCACTCACTGCCTCCCCAGCCCCGCTCTCCACTCACTGCCTCCCCAGCCCCGCTCTCCACTCACTGCCTCCCCAGCCCCGCTCTCCACCTACCGCCTCCCCAGCCCCGCTCTCCACTCACCGCCTCCCCAGCCCCGCTCTCCACTCACTGCCTCCCCAGCCCCGCTCCCCACTCACAGCCTCCCCAGCCCCGCTCTCCACTCACCGCCTCCCCAGCCCCGCTCTCCACTCACTGCCTCCCCAGCCCCGCTCCCCACTCACTGCCTCCCCAGCCCCGCTCTCCACTCACTGCCTCCCCAGCCCCGCTCTCCACTCACGGGCTCCCCAGCCCCGCTCTCCACTCACTGCCTCCCCAGCCCTGCTCCCCACTCACTGCCTCCCCAGCCCCGCTCCCCACTCACTGCCTCCCCAGCCCAGCTCTCCACTCACTGCCTCCCCAGCCCCGCTCTCCACTCACTGCCTCCCCAGGCCCGCTCTCCACTCACTGCCTCCCCAGCCCCGCTCTCCACTCACTGCCTCCCCAGCCCCGCTCTCCACTCACTGCCTCCCCAGCCCCGCTCTCCACTCACTGCCTCCCCAGCCCCGCTCCCCACTCACTGCCTCCCCAGCCCCGCTCTCCACTCACCACCTCCACAGCCCCGCTCCCCACTCACTGCCTCCCCAGCCCCGCTCTCCACTCACCGCCTCCCCAGCCCCACTCTCCACTCACTGCCTCCCCAGCCCCGCTCTCCACTCACCGCCTCCCCAGCCCCACTCTCCACTCACTGCCTCCCCAGCCCAGCTCTCCACTCACTGCCTCCCCAGCCCCGCTCTCCACTCACTGCCTCCCCAGCCCCGCTCTCCGCTCACTGCCTCCCCAGCCCCGCTCCCCACTCACTGCCTCCCCAGCCCTGGTCTCCACTCACTGCCTCCCCAGCCCCGCTCTCCGCTCACTGCCTCCCCAGCCCCGCTCCCCTCTCACTGCCTCCCCAGCCCTGGTCTCCACTCACTGCCTCCCCAGCCCCGCTCTCCACTCACTGCCTCCCCAGCCCCGCTCTCCACTCACCGCCTCCCCAGCCCCGCTCTCCACTCACCGCCTCCCCAGCCCCGCTCTCCACTCACTGCCTCCCCAGCCCCGCTCCCCACTCAATTACTCCTCAGCCCCGCTCACCACTCACTGCCTCCCCAGCCCCGCTCTCCACTCACTGCCTCCCCAGCCCCGCTCTCCACTCACCGCCTCCCCAGCCCCGCTCTCCACTCACTGCCTCCCCAGCCCCGCTCTCCGCTCACTGCCTCCCCAGCCCCGCTCTCCACTCACTGCCTCCCCAGCCCCGCTCTCCACTCACTGCCTCCCCAGCACCGCTCTCCACTCACTGCCTCCCGAGCCCTGCTCTCCACTCACTGCCTCCCCAGCCCTGCTCTCCACTCACTGCCTCCCCAGCCCCGCTCTCCACTCACTGCCTCCCCAGCCCCGCTCTCCAATCACTGCCTCCCCAGCCCCGCTCTCCACTCACTGCCTCCCCAGCCCCGCTCCCCACTCACTGCCTCCCCAGCCCCGCTCTCCACTCACTGCCTCCCCAACCCCGCTCTCCACTCACTGCCTCCCCAGCCCCGCTCTCCACTCACTTCCTCCCCAGCCCCGCTCTCCACTCACTGCCTCCCCAACCCCGCTCTCCACTCACTGCCTCCCCAGCCCCGCTCTCCACTCACTGCCTCCCCAGCCCCGCTCTCCACTCACTGCCTCCCCAACCCCGCTCTCCACTCACTGCCTCCCCAGCCCCGCTCTCCACTCACTGCCTCCCCAGCCCTGCTCCCCACTCACTGCCTCCCCAGCCCCGCTATCCACTCACTGCCTCCCCAGCCCTGCTCTCCACTCACTGCCTCCCCAGCCCCGCTCTCCACTCACTGCCTCCCCAGCCCTGCTCTCCACTCACTGCCTCCCCAGCCCCGCTCTCCACTCACTGCCTCCCCAGCCCTGCTCTCCACTCACTGCCTCCCCAGCCCCGCTCTCCACTCACTGCCTCCCCAGCCCTGCTCTCCACTCACTGCCTCCCCAGCCCTGCTCTCCACTCACTGCCTCCCCAGCCCCGCTCTCCACTCACTGCCTCCCCAGCCCTGCTCTCCACTCACTGCCTCCCCAGCCCTGCTCTCCACTCACTGCCTCCCCAGCCCTGCTCTCCACTCACTGCCTCCCCAGCCCCGCTCTCCACTCACTGCCTCCCCAGCCCCGCTCTCCACTCACTGCCTCCCCAGCCCCGCTCTCCACTCACTGCCTCCCCAGCCCCGCTCTCCACTCACTGCCTCCCCAGCCCCGCTCTCCACTCACTGCCTCCCCAGCCACGCTCTCCACTCACTGCCTCCCCAGCCCCGCTCTCCACTCATTGGCTCCCCAGCCCCGCTCTCCACTCACTGCCTCCCCAGCCCCGCTCTCCACTCACTGCCTCCCCAGCCCCGCTCTCCACTCACTGCCTCCCCAGCCCCGCTCCCCACTCACCGCCTCCCCAGCCCCACTCTCCACTCACTGCCTCCGCAGCCCCGCTCTCCACTCACTGCCTCCCCAGCCCTGCTCCCCACTCATTGCCTCCCCAGCCCCGCTCTCCACTCACTGCCTCCCCAGCCCTGCTCCCCACTCACTGCCTCCCCAGCCCTGCTCTCCACTCACTGCCTCCCCAGCCCCGCTCTCCACTAACCGCCTCCCCAGCCCCGCTCTCCATTCACTGCCTCCCCAGCCCCGCTCCCCACTCACTGCCTCCCCAGCCCCGCTCCCCACTCACAGCCTCCCCAGCCCCGCTCTCCACTCACTGCCTCCCCAGCCCCGCTCTCCACTCACTGCCTCCCCAGCCCCGCTCTCCACTCACTGCCTCCCCAGCCCCGCTCTCCACTCACTGCCTCCCCAGCCCCGCTCTCCACTCACCGCCTCCCCAGCCCCGCTCTCCACACACTGCCTCCCCAGCCCCGCTCTCCACTCACTGCCTCCCCAGCCCCGCTCCCCACTCACAGCCTCCCCAGCCCCGCTCTCCACTCACCGCCTCCCCAGCCCCGCTCTCCACTCACTGCCTCCCCAGCCCCGCTCCCCACTCACTGCCTCCCCAGCCCCGCTCTCCACTCACTGCCTCCCCAGCCCCGCTCTCCACTCACGGCCTCCCCAGCCCCGCTCTCCACTCACTGCCTCCCCAGCCCAGCTCTCCACTCACTGCCTCCCCAGCCCCGCTCTCCACTCACTGCCTCCCCAGCCCCGCTCTCCGCTCACTGCCTCCCCAGCCCCGCTCCCCACTCACTGCCTCCCCAGCCCTGGTCTCCACTCACTGCCTCCCTAGCCCCGCTCTCCGCTCACTGCCTCCCCAGCCCCGCTCCCCACTCACTGCCTCCCCAGCCCTGGTCTCCACTCACTGCCTCCCCAGCCCCGCTCTCCACTCACTGCCTCCCCAGCCCCGCTCTCCACTCACCGCCTCCCCAGCCCCGCTCTCCACTCACCGCCTCCCCAGCCCCGCTCTCCACTCACTGCCTCCCCAGCCCCGCTCCCCACTCAATGCCTCCTCAGCCCCGCTCACCACTCACTGCCTCCCCAGCCCCGCTCTCCACTCACTGCCTCCCCAGCCCCGCACTCCACTCACCGCCTCCCCAGCCCCGCTCTCCACTCACTGCCTCCCCAGCCCCGCTCTCCGCTCACTGCCTCCCCAGCCCCGCTCTCCACTCACTGCCTCCCCAGCCCCGCTCTCCACTCACTGCCTCCCCAGCACCGCTCTCCACTCACTGCCTCCCGAGCCCTGCTCTCCACTCACTGCCTCCCCAGCCCTGCTCTCCACTCACTGCCTCCCCAGCCCCGCTCTCCACTCACTGCCTCCCCAGCCCCGCTCTCCAATCACTGCCTCCCCAGCCCCGCTCTCCACTCACTGCCTCCCCAGCCCCGCTCCCCACTCACTGCCTCCCCAGCCCCGCTCTCCACTCACTGCCTCCCCAACCCCGCTCTCCACTCACTGCCTCCCCAGCCCCGCTCTCCACTCACTGCCTCCCCAGCCCCACTCTCCACTCACTGCCTCCCCAACCCCGCTCTCCACTCACTGCCTCCCCAGCCCCGCTCTCCACTCACTGCCTCCCCAGCCCCGCTCTCCACTCACTGCCTCCCCAACCCCGCTCTCCACTCACTGCCTCCCCAGCCCCGCTCTCCACTCACTGCCTCCCCAGCCCTGCTCCCCACTCACTGCCTCCCCAGCCCCGCTATCCACTCACTGCCTCCCCAGCCCTGCTCTCCACTCACTGCCTCCCCAGCCCCGCTCTCCACTCACTGCCTCCCCAGCCCTGCTCTCCACTCACTGCCTCCCCAGCCCCGCTCTCCACTCACTGCCTCCCCAGCCCTGCTCTCCACTCACTGCCTCCCCTGCCCCGCTCTCCACTCACTGCCTCCCCAGCCCTGCTCTCCACTCACTGCCTCCCCAGCCCTGCTCTCCACTCACTGCCTCCCCAGCCCCGCTCTCCACTCACTGCCTCCCCAGCCCTGCTCTCCACTCACTGCCTCCCCAGCGCTGCTCTCCACTCACTGCCTCCCCAGCCCTGCTCTCCACTCACTGCCTCCCCAGCCCCGCTCTCCACTCACTGCCTCCCCAGCCCCGCTCTCCACTCACTGCCTCCCCAGCCCCGCTCTCCACTCACTGCCTCCCCAGCCCCGCTCTCCACTCACTGCCTCCCCAGCCCCGCTCTCCACTCACTGCCTCCCCAGCCACGCTCTCCACTCACTGCCTCCCCAGCCCCGCTCTCCACTCATTGCCTCCCCAGCCCCGCTCTCCACTCACTGCCTCCCCAGCCCCGCTCTCCACTCACTGCCTCCCCAGCCCCGCTCTCCACTCACTGCCTCCCCAGCCCCGCTCCCCACTCACCGCCTCCCCAGCCCCACTCTCCACTCACTGCCTCCCCAGCCCCGCTCTCCACTCACTGCCTCCCCAGCCCTGCTCCCCACTCATTGCCTCCCCAGCCCCGCTCTCCACTCACTGCCTCCCCAGCCCTGCTCCCCACTCACTGCCTCCCCAGCCCTGCTCTCCACTCACTGCCTCCCCAGCCCCGCTCTCCACTAACCGCCTCCCCAGCCCCGCTCTCCATTCACTGCCTCCCCAGCCCCGCTCCCCACTCACTGCCTCCCCAGCCCCGCTCCCCACTCACAGCCTCCCCAGCCCCGCTCTCCACTCACTGCCTCCCCAGCCCCGCTCTCCACTCACTGCCTCCCCAGCCCCGCTCTCCACTCACTGCCTCCCCAGCCCCGCTCTCCACTCACTGCCTCCCCAGCCCCGCTCTCCACTCACCGCCTCCCCAGCCCCGCTCTCCACTCACCGCCTCCCCAGCCCCGCTCTCCACTCACTGCCTCCCCAGCCCCGCTCCCCACTCACAGCCTCCCCAGCCCCGCTCTCCACTCACCGCCTCCCCAGCCCCGCTCTCCACTCACTGCCTCCCCAGCCCCGCTCCCCACTCACTGCCTCCCCAGCCCCGCTCTCCACTCACTGCCTCCCCAGCCCCGCTCTCCACTCACGGCCTCCCCAGCCCCGCTCTCCACTCACTGCCTCCCCAGCCCTGCTCTCCACTCACCGCCTCCCCAGCCCCGCTCTCCACTCACTGCCTCCCCAGCCCCGCTCTCCACTCACCGCCTCCCCAGCCCCGCTCTCCACTCACCGCCTCCCCAGCCCCGCTCTCCACTCACTGCCTCCCCAGCCCCGCTCTCCACTCACAGCCTCCCCAGCCCCGCTCTCCACTCACTGCCTCCCCAGCCCCGCTCCCCACTCACCGCCTCCCCAGCCCCGCTCTCCACTCACTGCCTCCCCAGCCCCGCTCTCCACTCACTGCCTCCCCAGCCCCGCTCTCCACTCACTGCCTCCCCAGCCCCGCTCTCCACTCACTGCCTCCCCAGCCCCGCTCTCCACTCACTGCCTCCCCAGCCCCGCTCTCCACTCACTGCCTCCCCAGCCCCGCTCCCCACTCACTGCCTCCAAATCAAAGGTGTTGCCATGGGTACCAGCATGGGTCCTAGCTATGCCCGCCTTTTCATGGGATATGTGGAACACTCTTTGACAAACATTCACTATAAGCCCACTGACTCCCACAGCTACCTGGACTACACTTCCTCCCACCCCGCTTCCTTTAAGGACTCTATTCCATTCTCCCAGTTTCTCCGTCTCTGCCGCATCTGCTCTGACGATGCCACCTTCCATACCAGTGCTTCTGACATGTCTTCCTTTTACCTCTACTGAGGATTCCCCTCTACAGTGGTTGACACGGCCCTTCACCGTGACCGTTCTGTCTCCCGCACTTCTGCCTTCACCCCTGCCCCTCCCTCCCAGAACCACGATAGAGTTCCCCTTGTCCTCACCTTTCACCCCACCAGCCTCCACATTCAACGGATCATCCTCCACCATTTCCGCCACCTCCAGCATGATCCCACCGCCAAATGCATCTTCTGCTCACCTCCCCTTTCAGAATTCTGCAGGGACCGCTCCATCTGTGACTCCCTAGTCCACTCCTCTATCACCCCCCAACATCCCTTCACCCGGCACCTTCCCGTGCAAGCGCAGGAGATGCAACACATGCCCTTATACCTCCGCCCTTCCCACTGTCCAGGGCCCCAAACACCCCTTCCAGGTGAAGCAGCGATTTAGTTGTACTTCTTGCCATTTAGTGAACTGTATTCGCTGCTCACAATGTGGTCTCCTCTGCATTGGGGAGACCAAACGCAGATTGGGTGACCGCATTGGGGAACACCTCCGTTCAGTCCGTAAGGGTGACCCCGAGCTTCCGGTCGCCTGTCACTTTAATTCACTGCCCCACTCCCACTCAGACCTCACCGTCCTCGGCCTCTTGCATTGTTCCACGGAAGCTCAGCGTAAGCTCGAGGAACAGCACCTCATCTTCCGATTAGGCATTTTACAACCTTCCGGACTCAACATCGAGTTCAACAATTTCAGATCATAACCCCGGCCCCGATCATATATATATTTATTATCCACACTTTTTGTTTGTGCCTCCTGTTCTTCTCTCCCACATGGCCGCTGTCTTTCATTCTACCAGCGCAATTTATACTTCATCTCGAGCCATCCTTTGTTTCTTAACCTGCCCCATTACCATCTCCTCTTGCCTTGAATATCTCTGAATGTCTCTTAACCTCTCCGGCCTTCTAACAGGCCTTCCCTTTTGTTCTTTCATCCCCTCCCCCATTTCCCAGCTCCTCCCCTTGCTTAAAAATCTGTTCCATTTCCTGCTTTTTCCAGTTCTGACGAAAGGTCATCGACCTGAAACGTTAACTCTGTTTCTCTCTTCACAGATGCTGCCTGACCTGCTGAGTATCTCCAGCATTGTCTGTTTTTATTTCAGATTTCCAGCATCTGCAGTATTTTCTTTTTGTCTGGTTGACTCTTAACTGCCCTCTGAAGTAGCCCAGCGAGCCCTCAATTTGGATCAAACTGCACAGCAATGGTTCAAGAAGAAGGCCCACCGCCACCTTCTCAGGACAAGGGACGGCCAATAAACACCGGCCTTGCCAGTGACGCCTACAGCCCGAGAATGGATTTTCTTAAAAATCTGGAACGCCAGGTGCATTTGACTGCTGATAGTGCTTAACTTCATCTCTTTCAGATGTGGAACGATCGGCTCAAGTTTACATATAAAAACATTCTCTTTTTCCTGCAATGGAATGGAGGGTCAATATGTGTTTATCGTCATCCCACGAAATAGAAAAATTCTGACCCTTTGTGAGGTTGAGGTCTATGGGTCGAAGGTCCCAGTGAGCGGACATTGTTAAAGTGAATCATTTCTGGTACGTCCCATTTTTATTGTTCATCGTATTACATTTATCCTTTGTGTCCAATTCAACAACTTGCCTTGATATAGTGCCTTTAATGAAGATAATCATCCCATGGCTCATTGCAGAATCAAACCAATGTTCACTTAGCCAAAGTAGATCATATTAGGAGGGGGACTGAAAGCTTGGTCAAAGAGGTAAAGTATCAGATTGCCTCAGTCTTCAGCACCTCAGTCAGAAGGTCGTGGATTCAAGTCCCACTCCAGAGTCGAGAGCCCATAATACAAGCTAACACATCAGTACAGTACTGAGGGAGCACCGCACTGTCAGATGGTCAGTACAGAGGGAGTGCCGCACTGTCGGCGAGTCAGTACAGAGGGAGCGCCGCACTGTGGGAAGGGTCAGCATTGAGGGAATGCTGCATTGTCGGAAGGGGGAATACAGAGGGAGTGCCGCACTGTCGGCGAGTCAGTACTGAGGGAGTGCTGCACTGTTGGAGGGTCAGTACAGAGGGAGCGCCACACTGTCGGCGAGTCAGCACTGAGGGAGCGCTGCACTTCCGGAAGGGGCAATACTGAGGGAGTGCTGCATTGTCGGAGGGTCAGTACTGAGGGACTGCTGCATTGTCGGAGGTGCTATCTCTTTGATGAGACCGTAGCCGAAGGTTCCATTTATGGTTCAGGTAAAGGACACTATTGGAAGGATAGGGAACATTCTGCTCTCCACTACCGCAAAACAAATACAGACCAACTGGTTTTACATCCCGTTGTTAACTTTAGGATCTTGCTGTGCACCAATGACTGCCAGGTTTAACTGCACCAGTGTAAATACTTCAAAAGTGAGCCAGTGGTTGCGATGTTGGGCTATGATGGTGAAATCCTGCATCACGGCACGTCTGTTCTTTCTGCTGGAATTGAGGAAGCCAATTCTAACGCTCTTTATTTGTTCATTTCAGATCTCGGGGTGCGATTTCTCACAGGCAGCTGATTGGCTTGTGTTGGAAAGACCATTAACAGCAGCTGCATTTACTGATACATTGCAATAATTTAGTGTAACACTGACTGTAACTCTAAACTAATCCAAAATAAACTTCTTGAATGTGCTGTACCAGACCAATCGTGTCCTAATCAGTTTATCATTAAGTCTATAAAGGTTCAAATATCCACAAAGGAACACTTTCCCCTGGTATAATCCCATCGAGTCCCAAGTACCCCTATTGTCAGCCTTGGCTCAGTGAGTAGCTCTCTCACCCCTGAGTCAGAGTGTTGTGGGTTCAAGCCCCACTCCAGAGACTGAAGCCTATAATCCAGACTAACACTTCAGGGCAGTACTGAGGGGGTGCTGCACTGTGGGAGGGGCCATCTCTCTAATGGTGCCCTCTCAGGTGGGCATACAAGATCCCAGGGCACTGTTTCAACCAAAAGCAGGGGATTTCACCCAGGTGCGCTGGCCCCACATTTACCCCCTCGACCTACATTGTGAAAGCAGATTCTCTCATTGCTGTGTGTGGCAGCTTGCTGTGCACAAATTGGCAGCTGTGTTACCTACACTTCAACAGTGACAACACTTGTAAAATAAAAGTACTTCTCTTGGCTGTAAATCACTTGGGACATTGTGAAAGGTGCTACAGAAATGTAAGTCTGCCCCTTTCCTGCAAGGACCCTTATTGTTTGCCAGTCAGTGAGACCAGCATCAGTCCTTCACCCTGCAGCCTCCGGTAGCCCCAGTCTGGGGGCTCCAGCAGGAACTTGGATGGTCAGTAGCCTGGGGGGGGTGGTTAGGGAGCAGTGGGCAGGGTGGCAGTCAATGAGTTAGCACACCTAGCTTTCTCTTATGGGGCCCAGGACACTCAGCACCAGAGCTCTGAGGGAATTGTTCCTGAATTATACAGCAGTGAGGCTGAAGCCCCTTCACCTGGACAAACACTGAAGGTCAAATTCTCAGCTTGAACTTTTAAATTTCATACAAACATTGTGCTTTAACAGCATTCTCTCTGCGCTTCTCACAAGAGCTCCCCCCTTGCCCAGGGTGTAGCTTCTCTCCACTACTTACACTGGTCCCATGAGAAAGATCAGGGATTTTGAGCCTGTCCCAATGGGTGCAGCAAAAACCTGGTGGCACTACAATCCTCCCTTAGGGAGACTACTAGGAACGCTGGTGTGGGAAATGGAAAATAGGGTAGATGATGCTGATGAGGGAGCTTTAAAAGCAGATTCCCATCCACTGGACAGCAAGTCCAAGGTACAAAGCCCTGTGCCATACTCGACCTGGAAGTGACTGATGGGACAGTGTAAAGGTTATTGTGCTGAAACTGGTGTGCTGTGGCTGCAGTGTGTACCATCCACAAGATGCACTGCAGCAACTCGCCAAGGCTTCCTTGACAGCACCTCCCAAACCCGCGACCTCTTCCACATAGAAGGACAAGGGCAGCAGGCACAGTTTTGGGAGGCACAATTGTTGAGGCAGCTGTGAGAAGCGGCCCAATAGATTCTCAAAACAGACACCCAATTAACACAGGAAAGGACAGTGAAATCTACCCAGAATTTGGAACATAACGAGATCAGGTTTCATGTATAACAGGAGTTTATTTTCCAACAGACACATCTACAGTTCCATGGAGCTGCACTCGGAGCCCACCCTGCGGCGATGGTCCATTTTCCACATGGCAACAGTCCCGACCAACAGGGCCACGGAGAGCAGAGCTACCCCAACCGCGACTCCAGGAAGAACACGGGAGGGGGAATCAGCAGCAGCATCTGTGGGGAGAAGGGAGGGTTAGATAGGCACCAGTTACTCCATCACTAGACAGTAGCAGGGGCCTCCTTTACCTTTCTCTTCCTGGTGGATCCCAGCAGCCAATCTCTCATCTTCCAGGAAAGTGATGGCTCCATCAGCAGTCACCAAGGACCCAGCCCGGTCATCGGCACTTCTTCGCCTCTCTGGGGGAGACAGAGACAAGAGTTCAAGGTGGGCGATTCAATGTTCAGCTGTCTGAAGCCCCAAAATCAGATGGTCAATCCGATGGCCCAATGCAAAAACCCTCGGCCAGTGAGTACCAGAGAGAGATTGGACTGCAGTTAAATACGGTGCCCGCACTGTCAGACTAAGATTCACTCCCTATTCTCAGAAGGACCCGCTTCAACCCAGCAAAGTTTGCAGTCGTTGAGAGGTGCAAAGGTCAGTCTGGTCTGCTGGGGGTGGGGGGGGGGGTGGTAGAGACCCGTTTTAAGCACTAGTTTGACCAGTGGTTACTCTGGACATACACACATTGGTGGCGGGGGAGACCTGGGCAGATATCAGTTCGGTTCCACCATGGAACTCCCGGTGACAGCAGGATGCTGGATCAAAGTTCAAGGCCAGAGGTGGATTCCATTCAGAACCAGTGCAAGATGTGCTCAGAGCTGCTGAGCCAGATTACTATTCTGCTGTAGACTGTAACTGGGATAGAGTTGAGCGGGCAGATTGAGGACACTGCTCCTGTGCCCAGTGTTGGGCCCTTGCTGAGTGAGCCCAGTGTCCAGATGCCCCACACCCACCCCTCCCCATCAAGGTTCAGTTTCTAGTCAGATCCCAGCTACTTACTGGGGCTGCAGGGAGCCGTGCAGTTCTCTCGGGTGGAAGGGAAGCAAACCTCAGCACTGCAGTGGAAGTGAACCTGGAAAGAGACAGTGCGGTCTGGTCAGTGCCACAGCTCCCAGTCAGGAGATTCATGCTTCTACAGTCAAAGGGTCAACAGGGGCCTCCTCACTGTGAGCAAGACCCAGGGAACAAGTTCAACCAAGAGAGCCAGAGAGAAAGACTGAAGGAAACTCACCTCCCCGCTCAGAGCCCGGCCCGAAACTCGGTCCCAGAAAGCGAAAGTGCTGACTACAAACCGATTCTGGTGAGTTGGGAACGGCGAATGGGAAGCGGCGTCTACCGGTTTTGTCATTGTCACCAGGAAAGGGGCACCTGGAACAGAGAAAGAGCGGGTTTTATGGAGAGGACACCTGGAACTCCCAACTACAGAGTTACAGCGGCACATCAAAGCAAAGTCCCGAGATTAGACTAGATAAAGAAACCAGTCCATTCAAGTCACCAATCGTCAACCTGGAGCTCAGATTGGTTTGATTATCGGCCGTTCCTTCACCCAGTCCATGTCGCCCCCCCTCCCCAATCACCAGCCTGCCCCAAGGTCCCTCACTCGCTGCCTTACCTGCCCACCAGGAGGTCCCATCGGAGCCCCGAATGCGGCTCGGGGGTAGGGGTCGCCCAGCAGTCATTGAGCACCAGCACAAGGGACGGATCGTTCCGGTTCAGGACTCGAACCTCCACAAACACGGGGTCCCGGAGCACACTCAGGATCGGGTAGTCACTGGCCACGTACCAGCTCCGGTAGCCACCATCTGGAAAGAGAAAGATGAAGGACGGCCACTATTTGGAGAGAGAGCCTGAAGTTGGACACTAACCATCAGCAGCACTCGCTCCCTCTCGCTATTCTCAGCTCCAGAACCAGGATCCCGGCCTCAGTGGCAGGCAGTGGCGGAGAAAGGCTGTAAACTCGGGGCTTCACCTGCAGTTCAGACTCCTGGCTCCCCTTGTAACTGCACTGGACATGGAGCCTGCAAGAGAACGGACACGGCTGGAGAATTCAGCTCCTCACCTTCTCTACCCGCTCCATGTGCTCCCAGTCTCACCTGAAGGGGCTGTCCCGGGTCACCGATCCCAAAGCTCCATCCAAGATCTCAAACTGACCCAACACATCCGTTTCATAGACGGCGTTCACCCCATCCAGCTACAAGAGACAGAAGACCATCATTACAGAGGAACAGGAGTAGACTGATTGCAGAGAAATTGAGCAAGTCTGCCATTGCCTTATCACATGTAGTGTCTTTCAGGGCCCCCATTGCCCTTTAGACCCCCTCTTTCCCACCCGACTGACAGCCATTGATGGGGCTCCCAGCCCACAATACCTACCCGCTGAGTAGTGCCACACTCAGTGACGGCGAACTGAAAGAGCACAGTGTCTGCAGAGGCCACGGTCGGACTGCACTCCGCTCCGTGTCCATCCTTCAGATGGACCGTTGTCAGGTCTACAGGAGGCAGCGTCAAATCCTTGGAGATGGCGATCAGGACCCGCCCATCCTTGGTGCACACTGCAAGAGAGTCAATGAAAGGCGGTTAGTTGCTGCACGGGGAATGGCAAGGGAACCGTTACCGGGAGGGGGAGAAACTCCGCCCAGCTCAGCACCAGCTTCTAGTTTCCTTCTCTCCCCGTCCACTCCCCAATTCTCCATCTAATGGAGACGGTTCACCAACTCCATCCCTACTGGACTGGTTACACAAGACCTGCATCAAATCCACCCCCTGTCCGGTCAGTGCCAGCCAGGGACTGATCTTCACTCTGCCCTCCTATCCTGGGGCGCAATTCAACCATCAGAATTCCCAAGTCGCATAGAGAAGGAAGGAGAGATCATGGGTCAGGATCTCAATGATCAGACTTTCAAAACTGTAGAACTGAACACAGTTCTTAAACCCGCCAGCTCCCGGACTGGAGAGGTTGGAGACTCCAGCTGATGTTTCAGGACAGGAGGAGAGAGGATACTGTCCAGGGAATCCCCAGTGCAGTTGGATTGCGGCTGGTTCTGGGAAGCCCTGGCCCAGAATATAGGCGAGCCTAGAATACACCCACCTGGCAGATTGTGGAGTGAATAGAAACACAGCGGCACATCCCGGCTCCCGGCATCAAAGCAGCAGCCTCTCCGCACACACTCATAGAATCATAGAGTCATAGAGTAATACAGCACGGATAGAGGCCCTTCGGCCCATCGTGTCCGCGCCGGCCATCAAGCCCTGTCTAATCTAATCCCATATTCCAGCATTTGGCCCGTAGCCTTGTATGCTATGGCATTTCAAGTGCTCATCCAAATGCTTCTTAAATGTTGTGAGGGTTTCTGCCTCCACAACCCTCTCAGGCAGTGAGTTCCAGACTCCAACCACCCTCTGGGTGAAAAAGTTCTTTCTCAAATCCCCTCTAAACCTCCCGCCCTTTACCTTGAATCTATGCCCCCTAGTTATCGACCCCTCTACTAAGGGAAAAAGCTCCTCAGCATCCATCCTATCTATGCCCCTCATAATTTTGAACACCTCAATCATGTCCCCCCTCAGCCTCCTCTGCTCCAAGGAAAACAAACCCAATCTGCCCAGTCTCTCTTCATAGCTGAAGCGCTCCAGCCCTGGTAACATCCTGGTGAACCTCCTCTGTACCCTTTCTAACGCGATTACATCCTTCCTGTAGTGTGGCGACCAGAACTGCACACAGTATTCCAGCTGTGGCCTAACCAGTGTTTTATACAGCTCCATCATAACCTCCTTGCTCTTATATTCAATGCCTCGGCTAATGAAGGCAAGTATCCCATATGCCTTTTTTACCACCTTATCCACCTGTTCCGCCGCCTTCAGGGATCTATGTACTTGCACACCCAGATCCCTCTGACCCTCCGTCTTGCCTAGGGTCTTTCCATTCATTGTGTATTCCCTTGCCCTGTTCGTCCCCCCAAAGTGCATCACCTCGCACTTTCCTGGGTTAAATTCCATTTGCCACTGTTCTGCCCATCTGACCAACCCATCTATATCGTCCTGCAGACTGAGGCTACCCTCCTCGCTATTTACCACCCTACCAATTTTTGTATCATCCGCGAACTTACTGATCATACCCTTTACATTCATATCCAAGTCATTAATGTAGACCACAAACAGCAAGGGACCCAGCACCGATCCCTGTGGTACCCCACTGGCCACAGGCTTCCAGTCACAAAAACAACCATCGACCATCACCCTCTGCCTTCTGCCACTAAGCCAGTTTTGTATCCAATGTGCCAAGGCACCCTCGATTCCATGGGCTCTTACCTTCTTGACCAGTCTCCTGTGCGGGACTTTATCGAAGGCCTTACTGAAATCCATGTATACCACATCCACTGCGTTACCCTCATCCACACACCTAGTCACCCCCTCAAAAAATTCAATCAAATTAGTCAGACATGATCTTCCCTTGACAAAGCCATGTTGACTATCCCTGATTAATCCTTGCCTCTCCAAGTGGAGACAAATTTTGTCCCTCAGGATTTTTTCCAATAATTTTCCTACCACTGATGTTAGGCTTACTGGCCTGTAGTTCCCCGGTTTTTCCCTACTACCCTTCTTGAATAATGGTACTACATTCGCGGTTCTCCAGTCCTCTGGCACATCCCCTGTGGCCAGAGAGGTCCTGAATATATGTGTTAGAGCCCCCGCAATCTCCTCCTTTGCCTCACACAGCAGCCTGGGATACATTTCATCCGGGCCTGGGGATTTATCCATTTTCAGGCCAGATAAAACCGCCAATACCTCCTCCCTCTTGATATTAATATGTTCGAGCATATCACAGTCCCCCCGCCCTATTTCTATGTCTACATCGTCCTTCTCCATAGTGAAAACAGATGCAAAAAATTCATTTAGAACCCCTCCTACATCTTCCGGCTCCACACACAGATTGCCACTTTTGTCCCTAATGGGCCCTATTTTTTCCCTAGTTATCCTCTTAACTTAATATACTTATAAAACATCTTAGGATTTTCCTTTATTTTGCTCGCCAGTGTTATTTCATGGCCCCTCTTTGATCTCCTAATTTCTTTTTTAAGTATCCCCCTGCACTTTTTGTACTCCTCTAGGGCTTCCTCCGTCTTTAGCCTTTTGTATCTGCCAAAAGCCATCCTTTTTTTCCTAATCCATTCTCGTATATCCCCTGACATCCACGGTTCCCTGTGGTTTTTGGAACCACTCTTGACCTTTACGGGAACATGTTGCCATTGTATGATCTCAATCTCCCTTCTGAAAGCCTCCCATTGCTCCGATGCGGACTTTCCTACGAGTAGCTGATCCCAGTCCATTTTGGCCAGATCCTGCCTTATCTTATTAAAATCGGCCTTCCCCCAATTTAGAACCTCACTGCCTTCAATTCCCCCAAACCCGCAGTCTTGGCGGAATTTGGGAGACAGCCAACATTGATCGGCGGGGAGAAGGAGAGAGGGCGGCTGAGATGAACAGATTGTAAGAAAGAACAAGCCCAGAACCCGCAGCCCCTCCATTCTAACAAGCGAGGCTCCCAGGTAAGTGAGGCTGTAGAGCCGACTCCCCCTTTTTATCCCCTGTTTAACCCGCAGTAAATGAATGGTCTGATTGGCCCACGGGCTCCCCATGTGAACCCGCATTCCCACGGGGCACACGGAGATATTGGGGCCTTGTGTTTTCTGCTCCTTGCGTGGAGGGAACTGTGTTTTAACAAAATATAGATGTGTATTTATTTGAAGTTGTAAAGTATGATTAAATTTACATCGGTTGAACACAATGTCTGTTCTTTAAGAGTCTGTACATGTTTCTTTCCTTATATTCTGTTTCAGTTCATCAATAAAGAAACGCTGAACTTGTCTCGTTCCCATAGACCCAGATTGTCCATGTTTATACCGAGTGTGAGAGGTTGCAGCCTCTCTTCCATTATTTGAAGGGGCTGATCCTCGATTTTTGGCTGCACTTCAGTCCCACTCTCCTGATCTACGGCCACCCGGTGCGGAGGGGAGCGGGCAGGTCGGGGACCTCCTTGTGGGACAGCTCCTGGGCCTGGCCAAAGTGCCCATTAACTGTTCCAGGCAGCGGGCGGTCCAGGGGGTCATTCGGCCCACCTCTCTTCCGCGGCCACGTTCACCCATGGGTGGCCCTGGAGATGGAGCACGCGGTGACTGCCGGCACGCTCGAGGCCTTCCGCGACCGGTGGGCACCGCAGGGACTGGAGTGCTGCATCACCATAAGGAACAGTACTTTAATTTAATTTGTTCAATTTCCTTTTAACCTTTTTTAAAGTTACAGCACATGGTCATAGAATCATCGAATCATAGAATGGTTACAGCAGGGAAGGAGGCCATTCGGCCCGTCGAGCCCGTGCCGGCTCTCTGCAAGAGCACTTCAGCCAGTCCCACTCCCCCGCCCTTTCCCCATAGCCCTGCACATTTCTTCCCTTCAGATACTTATCCAACTCCCTTTTCAAAGCTGTGATTGAATCTGCCTCCACCACCCTTTCAGGGAGAACATTCCAAATCTTAACCACTCGCTGCGTAAAAAAGTCTTTCTTTCGTGGCCTTTGGTTCTTTTGCCAATCACCTTAAATCTCTGTCCTCCGGTTCTCCACCCTTCTGCCAATGGGAACAGCTTCTCTCTATCTACTCTGTCCACACCCCTCATGGATTTGAACACCTCTATCAAATCTCCTCTCAATTTTCACTGCTCCAAGGAGAACAACGCCAGCTTCTTCAGTCTTTCAACGTAACTGTACTCCAGACTGGGGAATGAGGTTGGTCAGGTGGAGCAAGTTTCAATAGGTGAACATTTAGGGAACAGTAATCATAGTATCATAATGTTTTGGTTAGCTATGAAAAAGGACAGGGAGCAATCTAGAGTAAAAATGTTTAACGGGGGAAAATGCAATTTCAGTGGGATGAGAACGGATCTGGCCCAGCTAAACTGGAATCAAAGATTGGCAGGAAAAACTGTAATGAACAATAGGCTGCCTTTAAAGAGGAAATAGTTCAGGTGCAGTCGAGGTACTTTCCAACGAGGGGGAAAGGCAGGGCAACTAAAGTCAGGGCTCGCTGGATGATGAAAGAGATAGAGAATATGATGAAGCAGAAAAAGAGCGAGTATGACTGATGTCAAGTTGCAAATGCATCTGAGAATCAGGCTATATATAGAAAGGTCAGAGGAGAAGTGAAAAATAAAATAAGACGGGCAAAGAGAGGGTATGAGAATAGAATTGCAGCCAACATAAAAGGTAATCCAAAAGTCTTCTATAGGCATATAAGTAGTAAAAGGGTAGTAAGAGGAGGGTTGGGGCCGATTAGTGGCCAAAAAGGAGACCTATTCATGGAGGCAGACGGTATGGCTGAGGTACTAAATGAGTACTTTGCATCAGTCTTCACCAAGGAAGAGGATGCTGCCATAGACATAGTCAAGGAGGAGGTAGTGGAGATACTTGATAGAATAAAAGTTGATAAAAAGAGGTATTAGAAAGGCTGGCTGTATTTAAAGTAGATAAATCACCAGGAGCGGATGGGATGCATCCTAGGATGCTGCGGGAATTTAGGGAGGAAATCGCGGTGGTACTGGCCATAATCTTCCAATCCTCCTTAGATACGAGGGTGGTGCCAGAGGACGGGAGAACTGCAAATATTATTCCCTTGTTCAAAAAAGTGTGTAAAGATAAACCCAGCAACTACAGGCCATTCAGTTTGACCTCGGTAGTGGGGAAGCTTTGAGAAACAGTAATCAGGGACAAAATTAACAGTCGCTTGGAAAGTGTGGTTTAATTAAGGAAAGCCAGCACGGATTTGTTAAAGGCAAATCGTGTTTAACTAACTTGTTTGAGTTTTTTGATGAGGTAACAGGGAGGATTGATGAGGATAATGCAGTTGACGTAGTGAACATAGATTTCAAAAAGTAATTGGACAAAGTGCCACACAATATGCTTGCCAGCAAAGTTGAAGCCCATGGAATAAAAGGGACAGTGGACATGGATACGGAATTGGCTGAGTGACAGGAAACAGAGAGTAGTGGTGAACGGTTGTTTTTTGGACTGGAGGAAGGTATACAGTGGTGTTCCTAAGGGGTCGGTTCTAGGACCACTGCTTTTCTTGATACATATTAATGACTTGGACATGGGTGTACAGGGCACAATTTCAAAATTTGCAGATGAGACAAAACTTGGAAGTATAGTAAACAGTGAGGAGGAGAGTGACAGAAGTCAGGAAGACATAGACTGGCAGGTGAAATGGGCGGACACGTGGCAGATGAAATTTAGCACGGAAAATTGTGAAGTGATAGATTTTGGTAGAAAGAATGAGGAGAGGACACATAAACTAAATGGTCCAATCCTGAAGGGGGTGCAGGAACAGAGAGACCTGGGGGTATGTGTGCACAAATCGTTGAAGGTGGAAGGACAGGTTGAGAAAGCAGTTAAAAAGGCTTACGGGATTCTGGGCTTCATAAATAGAGGTATAGAGTACAAAAGTGTGGAAGTTGTAGTTGACTTTAAATTGGCAATTGCCGGTAATGAGAAGAGTCAGCTCCACAAGTGTCCCTCTTAAGGAGGCAGCACTAATAGAATTTAGACACCGAGTCTCATTAACTCGAGAAACCGATAATTCTAAATGATAATCGTGTTGTTTGTGTCAATGAAAGACTCGGTACCTTGCGGTGCAGAGAGGCAGCTTCCATCCCGTGGACATTGGGGAACATTGATTCAGCACCACACCTAACCCCTCTCAGAGACCCCATCTCCTGGAATCAGAGTGATACAGCACCGAAGGAGGCTGTTCGGCCCATCGTGTTTGTGTCGGCCTTTGAAAGAGCAATCCAATAAATCCCAGTCCCTGCTCTTTCCCCGTGGCCCTGCTAATTGCTCCTCTTCAAGCACATATCCAATTACCTTGGGAGTGGTATTTCTGAATCTGCTTCCATCATCCTTTCAGGCAGCGCATTCCAGATCACAACAACTCGCTGTGTAAACAAATTCTCCTCATCTCCCCCCTGGTCTTTGGCAATTGTTTGAAATCAGCGTCCTCTTGTTGCTGACCCTACTGCCAGTGGGAACAGTCTCTTCATATAATCTCTGTGAAAACCCCTCATAATTTTGAACATCTCTATTAAATCTTCCATTAACCTTCTCTGCTCTAAGGAGAAAAACCCTCAGTTTCTGCAGTCTCTCCACATAACGGAAGACTTTCATCCCTGGAACCATTCCAGTAAATCTCCTCTGCACCCTCTCGAAGGCCTGGACATCCTTCCTAAAGTGCGGTGCCCATTACTGGATGCAATACTACAGCTAAGGCCTAACCAGTGATTGTTGAAGCTTTACCATTACTTCCTTTACTTTGTCCCTTTATTTATAAAGCAAAGGATTTTTAAGAGCCATATGAACTTCAAAGATTCGTGTACGTACACCCCCAGATCTCTCTGTTCCTGCATTCGTTTAAAACGATACCATTTAGTCCATATTGCCTCTGCTCATTTTTCCTCCTAAAATGAAACACTTCACACTTCTCTGCATTAAATGTCATCTGCCATGTGTCTGCCCATTTCACCAATCTCTCTCTGTGCTCCTGAAATCTGTTACTATCCTCCTCACTGTTTACTACATTTCTGAGTTTGGTGTCATCTGCAAACTCTGAAATGATGCCTCCTTTACCCAAGTCCAGGTCAGTAACAGATCTCAAGAAGAGCAGTGGTCCCAATACCGCCCCCTGGGGGACACCACTGTAAACCTCCCTCCAGTCTGATAAATATCCCTTCACCACTACTCTCTGCTTTCTGTCTCATAGCCAATTTAGTTTCCAAGCTGTCACTGCCCCTTTAATCCTGCTGTCTCCTTATAACTCCAGTGTAGTGGAAGGATATCTTTTCAAACTCCCCCAGAGATCCCATCTCCTGGAATGGTCTCGGTGTGATCCCTGTAGTGGACAGATCCCTGTCCAAACTCCTCCTGTTAAAGGCTCTGAGAATCAGAGGGTGCATCACTAGTCCAAATGGAAATGACAATGTCAGCAACACCTGCCATGGTACAAGCCCTGGCCCGTGGCTGAATGGAATTCCAGCCGTGGCCAGAATCTGGTTGATGCAATGTTCATTCTGAAATGTAGGACTGAAACTTGTAGACCCCGGAAAATGTAACAGAGCACGGCGGGGCCCCTGGGTTTACTGCCACCTCCCAATAACCTATTATACGGTTTACAGTCATTTGTGTCTGTAGATTGTGAGTGATGTCCACTGTACAAGGGACATGGTTCGGAGAAATTTACAGAACACAATATCCACTTTACAACAACAACTTGCATTTATATAGCGCCTTAACGCAGCAACACGTCCCAAGGCCCTTCCCAAAGTTATCACACAGCAGGCCTTTGACCGTGTGTGGCGATAAGGTCTCTGGCATGTCTTGTGGATGTTCGGTGTTCCTGAGAATCTTGTCAGACTGTGAGAGAACATCTCCCAGAAGTCCCTGTGTGCGCTGGAGTGGACAGGGAACTAGCGGAATGGTTTGGATCAACAGTTGGGGTGAGATAAGGGTGCACATTGTCACCTGATAGATTTAGGGGTAGAATTCGGTGTCGCCCCGTTTGGGGCTCAATTATCGGCCGGGCCCAAAGTTTAGCACCTGGCGCTAATTATCGCCTCCGACTGGAAACTTGGTGTTTATCACCCCTGGAGGTGATTGGAGCGCTAAATCAGGCGCAACACACCTGTCTTAAGGTGCAAAGGCCGAGGAGCGAGGCGCTAACTCAGAGCGCGGGTGAAGCGCAGGTGATGTCAGCTAGCAATGGAACACAGACGCACTGGCACCGACCAGTTCTTAAAGGGGAGGATGGATCTTGCTCTCCAGCCACACCCTGCTCATTGCAGGCTTGAATCTCGGCCTGGACAGACCTGTGCCTAAATTTTCCAGCCAAGGACTATGGAGAGGGTAAGAGAATGAGCTCAGCGCTTCAGTGACCGGGCCTTGGAGGCTCTGGTTGGTGCGGTGGAGTGCAGAAGAGCTATACTGCAGCCTGCGAGTGGGAGGAGGCTATTGCCGCGTGACTACAGAAGAGTCTGGAGGGAGGAGCCTCATCACGTCTCCTCCAGGAGCATGGTGCCCAGGACCCACATCCAATGTCGCAAAAAGTTCAACGACTTCACTCGGGTGTTCAGGGTGAGTGGCTGTTGTTCAATACCTCACCATCCCTCCATCTCAACCTCACTCTATGGCCACAGGGTCTGAAAACCCCAATGCCCAACACTTATCCAACATGAAGATTCACCAGACTGATACCTGGGATGGCAGGAATGACGTATGAAGAGCGATTGGGCTTATACTCGCTGGAGTTTAGAAGAATGAGAGGGGATCTCATTGAAACTTATAAAATTCTAACAGGTCTAGACAGACTAGCTGCAGGAAGGATGTTCTCGATGGCCGGGGAGTCCAGAACCAGGGGTCACAGTCTAAGATAAGGGGTAAGCCATTTAAGACTGAGATGAGGAGGAATTTCTTCACCCAGAGAGTGGTGAACCTGTGGAATTCTCTACCACACAAGGCAGTTGAGGCCAATTCATTAAATATAATCAAGAAGGAGTTAGATATATTTCTTAAGGCTAAAGGGATCAAGGGATATGGGGAGAAAGCAGGGACAGGGTACTGAATTTGGATGAACAGCCATGATCGCATTGAATGGTGGAACAGGCTCGAGGGGCCGAATGGCCTACTCCTGCTCCTATCTTCTATGTTTCTGTCTCTGACCTTCCCTTTTGTTCTTTCCTTCCCTCATCCCTTTCCCTGCCCCGACACTTGCTTAAGCATCTCTTACATCTCTAACTTATTCCAGTTCTGACGACGGGTCATTGACCTGGAACGTTAACTCTGTTTCTCTCTCTACAGATCAAAAAAGTTCAACAACCTCACTCGGGTGTTCAGGGTGAGTGGCTGTTGTTCAATACCTCTCCATCCCTCCATCTCAACCTCACTCTATGGCCAGAGGGTCTGAAAACCCCAATGTCCAACACTCAACCAAGACCTAGGGCCATTTCATAAAGCACACACGCACATTCCACACCTTGCACACATTGAGGGCTATTCAACTATGGGAGGCACAACAGGCAAGATCTTGGCGGCACATTTACTCAGACACCGTCATTTTTCTTGCAGGCTAAGCTATGTCCTAACAGGCCACAGCAGCAACAGACAGGTGGAGGGCCACCTCAGCTGCAACCACTCAGCGATCTTGAGGTGTGCCTCCACAGGATTGTGGCAATCCAGGTGATCAGTCCCGTCACCCCTGGAGAATTTGACCCCGTTCGGGACAGCAATGGTAAGTTCATCAGCTTTCTCTCCTCTCTCATTCCACTTGTCCCTCACAACACCAGCCTTTGACACTTTCAATCCAACTTAGTAAATCGCTGCACTCCTTCCTCCCTTACTGCCCCCCTGTCCTGACGCTAAAGCCACTCTTGTACCTCCCTGTTTTCAGATGGTGATTCACCAGCTGAGGAGACGGGCCCTCAAGCTGCTAGTGGGAGTGAAGCCATAGGCGAGGAGGAAGAGGAAGCCGGAGCCTCAGCGCCACCCTCTCCCAAGGAAGCCCATGTCCACACTGGGACCACAGCTTCCCTGGAGGGGAGCAGGGGTGAAGTGTCTGATGAAGGTGATGCTCTGGGACCCAGCAGGCTGCAGCAATGCAATGGGGGTAGGGAAGCTCGGTGTCCTTCTCCCCAGAGGGAGTGTAGGCCAGCGAGTCCTGCTGCACTGGACGCAGAGGAGGAGCGGCTCATCGCTGAAATGAACCCCCAGGCGGTGGACAGGCACACTCAGCTCATGGGTGCAGTGGGAAGGGTGCCCCAAAGCATTGATGCACTGGCGAGGAGTGTGGAGCACTCCGCTACAGCACAGGCAGACACAAGTTCTGCTTAGTGCTGCAATTCAGTCACTGGCTGCCGTGATCCAATCTCGGACTGCTCTCCTGCAGTCTCAGATTGAGGCCACGCAAGCACTGACTGCTGCCATCATCGCTGGTTCGGACACATTGACCCGGGGCTCTCACGGTACCGCAGCAGGCCAGCATTCTGTGCTCCAGCAGATTGCTCCGGATGCTGAAGTGCTGCCCCATGGGAGTGCCAGTGTGTTGGTCAAGCAGGGAGGTGCTGTCCTCTCTCAGGATGACAGCATGCCTGCTCCCACCACTGGCACTTCCCCATTGCACTTGCCACCAGCTGTAGCCCAGACTGCTGCTGCCTATGCAGATTTGGTGCAGTCTGCAGCCGAGCCCCCCAGGCCCAGAGCTGGTCGAGGCCGTCCTTCAAGGGCATCTGAAGTCTCAGGATCTGACAAGCAGCAGCCTTCCACCAGCGTGCTGCAGCCACTGGGGCCCCATTCTGGAGGAGCAGTAGGGTGGGAAGGGGGCAAGTGGCCAAGGGAAGGAGATCACCCTCGAAGGGCAAACAGTAGGAGGTCTGACAAAATGTTAGTAATGTTTTTATTAAAGGCCGAGGTTCATGTAATTACTTTTGTTTAGTGTTTTGGCCATTACCTCCAGGTTGTGAGAACCAGTTATGTTAACTAATGATGTGTTGTGTTTGTTTCTATTAGTTTGTTATGAATAAATGACACACAGTTTGTAAAACAAAAAGTTGTTGTATTCAAAATGTACATGTTTGGCCTTTGGAATCATTGCTGCCTTGGCCAGCTATAGGGATTGCGGGTTGCTTTTGATCATGTTGTTCTCTATGCCAGAAACCATTTCCTGAGTAGGGGCCTAGCGGCGTCTTGTTATCAGCCGTTGATGGACGGCCCTTGCAGTTTCAACATTGTTGCTGATCATCCTCCTCCTCCGGTGGTGCACCAATCCCTGGTGGCATTGGCTGGGTCCTGAGGATTGCCAGGTTATGAAGAATGCAGCAAACAACTATGAAGAGGGAGACTCGCTCAGGCGAGTACTGCAGGGCTCCTCCCGAGTTGTCCAGACAGCAGAACCGTTGCTCGAGGACGCCGATCGTCTGCTCAATGATGTTCCTGGTGGCGAGATGGCTCTCATTGTACCACAGCTCAGTAGGTGTGTTGGGGTAATGGAGCGATGTCATGAGCCAGGTGCAGAGTGGATAATCCTGGTCTCCGCAGAGCCAACCACCTGGCTGTTGCACTGCCTGGAAAAGCTCTGGCACACCACTCTGGCGCAGGATAGAAGCATCGTGGCTGCTGCCAGGATAGCAGTCATTGACAGCAAGTATCAGCTGTCTGTAGTCACACACCAACTGGACATTAAGCAGTAGAACCCCTTGCGGTTTCAGAAAACCTCTGCATTCTTCTGCGGTGCCCGCAGTGCCACATGCGTGCAGTCAATGGCGCCCTGCACTGCCCACTATCCTTGCAAAGCACGTTCATGGTGTGGCACCCTACTAGTTAGTTTGCCAATTGGCAAATGACCCATTTATCCTGACCCTTTTCTGTTAGCCAATCCTCTATCCATGCTAAAGTATTACCCTCAACACTGAGCTC
This sequence comes from Somniosus microcephalus, assembly GCF_052327205.1. NCBI lineage: Eukaryota > Metazoa > Chordata > Chondrichthyes > Squaliformes > Somniosidae > Somniosus > Somniosus microcephalus. The sequence continues at coordinate 65,521,953 of NC_141009.1, read as the reverse complement.
TTATCTTGTGCAGTAACCTTTTATGTGGCACCTTATTGAATGACTTTTGGAAATCCAAATACACTACATCTACTGGATCCCCTTGATCCAGCCTGCTCGTTACATACTCAGAATTCTTATACATTTGTCAAACACGATTTTCCTTTCTTAAAACAGAACATAATAGTAGCAGGAGCAGGCCATTTGGCCCATCGAGCCTGCTCTGCCATTCAATAAGGTCATGGCTGATCTACCTCATCTCCACTTTCCAGCACTATCCCCATATCCCTTAGTCAAAAATCCAGCGATCTCGGTCTTGAATACACTCACCGACTGAGCCTCCACAGCCCACTGCGGTGGAGAATGCCAAAGATTCACCGCCCTCTGAGTGAAGACATTTCTCCTCCTCCGTCCTAAATAGCCAACCCCTTATTCTGAGACCGTGACCACTGGTTCTAGACTCCCCAGCCAGGGGAAACCTCCTGCCTGCATCTAGCCTGTCAATCTAAGAATTTCATATGTTTCAATGAGATCACCTCATTCTTCTAAACTCTAGGGAATATAGTCCCAGTCTACTCAATCTCCTCATATGACCAACCCCCAGCCCAGGAACCAGTCCGGTGAACCTTCGTTGCACTCCCTCTATAGCAAGTATATCCTTCCTTAGGAAAGGAGACCAAAACTGTCCACAATACTCTAGCTGTGGTCTCACCAGGGACCTATATAATTGCAGTAAGCCATCTTTACTCTTATATTCAAATCCTCTTGTAATAAAGGCCAACATACCATTTGCTTTCCTAATTGCTTGCTGTTCCTGCATGTTAACTTTCGGTGATTTGTTTAAAAAGGACACCCAGGTCCCTCTGAACACCACCAACATTTCCCCAATCTCTCACCATTTAAAAAATGCTCTGCTTTTCTATTTTTCCCCTACCAAAGTGGTTAACTTCACATTTCTCTACATTATATTCCATTTGCCATGTTCTCACCCATTCACTTAGCCTGTCTATATCCCCTCAACTTCAATTCCCACCGAGCTTTAGATCTGCTAACTTGGATATATTATATTTGGTCGCCTCATCCAAATCATTGATGCAGATTGTTAATGGCTGAGGCCCACTAGTTATAGCCTGCCAGCCCAAGAATGACACATTTAGTCCTACTGTTGTGTTAACCAATCCTCAATCCATGCTAGTATACTACCCCCAATCCCAAGGACCCTAATTATGTTTAATAACCTTGTGTGGCACTTTATCAAATGTCTGCTGAAAAACCAAATGCACCACATCCACAGATTCCCCCTTAACTGTGCTGCTAGTTACAAACTCACAAATCTCCAACAGATTTGTCTAACACGATTTCCCTTTCGCTAATCTGTTGACTCTGCACAATCCTGTTATTTTCGAAGTGGCATGTTGAGTTCAATGAAGAGGGACCAAGGACCAAGGCAGCTGAATTACATTCTAACTTTGTATTTGACACCAACATGATTCTTGCTCGACCACATTTACTGACCCATGGAGCTGCTCTCCACTCCTTCCATGTATTGAAGATGCAAGACCTCACCTTTCCCTACATTGAACCCAATGTGCCACTGAACACACTACCCACACAGTCCCAGTTTGGGGGGCTTGGATTGAAATTTTTCAATCTGCATCATTGCCGTGCGTCTTGCAGAAGCCCCACAGTCCCCACTATGGATCTACCAGCACCTGTCAGTGGGTGAAACGTGGGCCCTGCCCCATTACAACTAACCATGGGCCACAGTGGCTTTGGTTCCATAACCATCATCTTTCCCATAATTCAGGTCACATCTTGAAACTAGACCAATGAAAAGCAGAGCATTTCTTTCATCAATACTCCTGTCAGAGTTCTGTGCAGCAGTTCAAGCACCACCTGGCTTTGGGAAATCTCTGCTGACTGATCATTGTTCACTCCACATTCTCCAAAGTCAAACTCAAAGTATCCTGTATTGTCTAAACTAGTTTCTCAGCAACTGAAACTAGACTAGCCAATTGATAATGACCTACCTTATCCTATTTATTCCCTCAATCCCAGACTTCCTGTGGAGGTTGTCCCCACAATAAAGGCTCCTTCAGGCACCAGTGATTCTGGGGAAAGCCTCTTGTGCAGGAGTTCCACTCCACACTGTGGCCATGACACCCCACATTGAGTGGGGTGACTGGATTAACGCTTCCTACAGTTCCAGATCAGTAAGGATAAGAAAGGCCACGACGTCTCCACCCTCAATTGATGTGCTAATACTCCCCCTACTGCTTTATTGAATTGACTGGAATTTTGATCGATACTGGAACTGGATTCCAAACCGATGCTGGAAGGTTGTTCACAGCAGCTGTTGAACACCAGGAGTGAGCTTTCCACTACTGGTCTAGCGAGGCCCAAAACAACCCAACTAGTGGTTTAATAAAAGCAGGAAATACTCAGGTCAGGCAGCCTCTGTGGAGAGAAACAGAGTTAATGTTTCAGGTCGATGACCCTTCATGGGAATGGGTAAGAGTTAGTGATGTAACAAAGTTTAAGTACAGGGGCAGGGAAAGGTGTGTGATCGATCAAGACAGCCAGGCTGGTGCAATGGGCAGACAGATGAAATTTAACAAACGTGCAAAGTGAAACATTTAGTGGGAAGAACGAGGACAGGCAATATAAACTAAAGGGTACAATCCTAAAGTGAACAGAGAGATATGGGAGTATGTGTGCACAAATCATTGAAGGCAGCAGGGCAGGTTGACAAAGCAATTAAAAAAGCATATGGGATACTGGGCTTTACAAGCAGTGGCATGGAGTACAAAATCAAGGAAGTTATGATGAACCTTTATAAAACATCAGTTGGCCTCAACTGGAGTATTGTCTCAATTCTGGGCACCACTTTAGGAATGATGTGACGGCCCTAGGAGAGGGTGCATGGAAGAATGATTCCAGGGATGAGGGGTGTCAGTTACATGGATGACTAGATAAGCTGGGGTTCTTAGTGCAGAGAAGTTTCAGAGAGCAGATTTGAGAGGTTTTCAAAAGCATGAGGTGTCTAGACAGTAGATAGAGGGGAACTGTGGCCATTGGCAGAACGGGCCAGAACCAGAGGACACAGATTGAAGGTTAGTTGTAAAAGAACCAAAGGGGACATGAAGAAAAACCCATTGTGTTTTTTTACTCGGAGTGGTTAATAACTGGAATGCACTGCCCGAAAGGTTGGTGGAGGCGGATTAAATCGTGGCTTTCAAAAGGGAATTGGATAAGCAACAAATAAAAAAAATGCAGGGCTACAGGGAAAGGGCCGAGGAGTGGGACTAGCTGAAGTGCTCTTGCAAACAGCAGGCACGGGCTCAAGGGTGACAGCACAGAAGGAGGCCATTCTCTGAATACAAGACCAGGGGTCATGTATAACAGGAGTTTATTGTCCAACAGACACATCTACATTTCCATGGAGCTGCACTCGGAGCCCACCCTGCGGCGATGGTCCATTTTCCACATGGCAACAGTCACGACCAACAGGGCCACGGAGAGCAGAGCTACCCCAACCGCGACTCCAGGAAGAACACGGGAGGGGGAATCAGCAGCAGCATCTGTGGGGAGAAGGGAGGGTTAGATAGGCACCAGTTACTCCATCACTAGACAGTAGCAGGGGCCTCCTTTACCTTTCTCTTCCTGGTGGATCCCAGCACCCACACTCTCATCTTCCAGGAAAATGATGGCTCCATCAGAGGTCACCAAGGACCCAGCCCGGTCATCGGCACTCCTTCGCCTCTCTGGGGGAGACAAGAGACAAGAGTTCAAGGTGGGCAATTCAATGTGCAGCTGTCTGAAGCCCTGAATCAGGTGTACAATCCGATGGCCCAATGCAAAAACCCTCGGGCAGTGAGTACCGGAGAGAGATTGGACTGTAGTTAAACACTGTTCCCTCACTGTCAGACTAAGATTCACTCCTGATTCTCAGAAGCACCCGCATCAACCCAGCAAAGTTTGCAGTCGTTGACGGGTCCAATGGCCAGGCTGGTCTCCTGGGGGAAAGAGACCCGTTTTAAGCACTAGTTTGACGAGCGGATACACTGGACATACACACATTGCCCAGGACTCCCCGCCCCCAGATATCGGTTCAGATCCACCCTGGAACTCCTGGTGACAGCAGGATCAATGTTCAAGGCCAGAGATGGATTCCATTCAGAACCAGTGCAAGATGTGCTCAGAGCCCCTGAGCCAGATTGCTATTCTGCTGTAGACTAACTGGGATAGAGTTGAGCGGGCAGATTGAGGACACTGCTCCTGTGCCCAGTGTTGGGCCCTTGCTGAGTGAGCCCAGTGTCCAGATGCCCCACACCCACCCCTCCCCATCAGGGTTTAGTTTCTAGTCAGATCCCAGCTACTTACTGGGGCTGCAGGGAGCCGTGCAGTTCTCTCGGGTGGAAGGGAAGCAAACCTCAGCACTGCAGTGGAAGTGAACCTGGAAAGAGACAGTGCGGTCTGGTCAGTGCCACAGCTCCCAGTCAGGAGATTCATGCTTCTACAGTCAAAGGGTCAACAGGGGCCTCCTCACTGTGAGCAAGACCCAGGGAACAAGTTCAACCAAGAGAGCCAGAGAGAAAGACTGAAGGAAACTCACCTCCCCGCTCAGAGCCCGGCCCGAAACTCGGTCCCAGAAAGCGAAAGTGCTGACTACAAACCGATTCTGGTGAGTTGGGAACGGCAAATGGGAAGCGGCGTCTACCGGGAAGAGGCGGGTTTTGTAATTGTCTCCAGTAAACGGGCACCTGGAACAGAGAAAGAGCGGGTTATATGGAGAGGGCACCTGGAACTCCCACTAGAGTTACAGCGGCACATCAAAGCAAAGTCCCGAGATTAGACTAGATAAAGAAACCAGTCCATTCAAGTCACCAATCGTCAACCTGGAGCTCAGATTGGTTTGATTATTGGCCGTTCCTTCACGCAGTCCATGTCGCCCCCCTCCCCAATCACCAGCCTGCCCCAAGGTCCCTCACTCGCTGCCTTACCTGCCCACCAGGAGGTCCCATCGGAGCCCCGAATGCGGCTCGGGGGTGGGGGTCGCCCAGCAGTCATTGAGCACCAGCACAAGGGACGGATCGTTCCGGTTCAGGACTCGAATTTCCACAAACACGGGGTCCCGGAGCACACTCAGGATCGGATAGTCACTGGCCACGTACCAGCTCCGGTAGTCACCATCTGCAAAGAGAAAGATGAAGGACGGCCACTATTTGGAGAGAGAGCCTGAAGTTGGACACTAACCATCAGCAGCACTCGCTACCTCTCGCTATTCTCAGCTCCAGAACCAGGATCCCGGCCTTAGTGGCAGGCAGTGGCGGAGAAAGGCTGTAAACTCGGGGCTTCACCTGCAGTTCAGACTCCTGGCTCCCCTTGTAACTGCACTGGACATGGAGCCTGCAAGAGAACGGACACGGCTGGAGAATTCAGCTCCTCACCTTCTCTACCCGCTCCATGTGCTCCCAGTCTCACCTGAAGGGGCTGTCCCGGGTCACCGATCCCAAAGCTCCATCCAAGATTTCAAATTGACCCAACACATCCGTTTCATAGACGGCGTTCACCCCGTCCAGCTACAAGAGACAGAAGACCATCATTACAGAGGACCAGGAGTAGACCGATTGCAGAGAAATTGAGCAAGTATGCCATTGCCTGATCACATGTAGCGTCTTTAAGGGCTCCCATTGCCCTTTAGACCCCCTCTTTCCCACCCGACTGACAGCCATTGATGGGGCTCGCAGCCCACAATACCTACCCGCTGAGTAGTGCCACACTCAGTGACTGCGAACTGAAAGAGCACAGTGTCTGCAGAGGCCACGGTCGGACTGCACTCCGCTCCGTGTCCATCCTTCAGATGGACCGTTGTCAGGTCTACAGGAGGCAGCGTCAAATCCTTGGAGATGGCGATCAGGACCCGCCCATCCTTGGTGCACACTGCAAGAGAGTCAATGAAAGGCGGTTAGTTGCTGCACGGGGAATGGCAAGGGAACCGTTACCGGGAGGGGGAGAAACTCCGCCCAGCTCAGCACCAGCTTCTAGTTTCCTTCTCTCCCCGTCCACTCCCCAATTCTCCATCTAATGGAGACGGTTCACCAACTCCATCCCTACTGGACTGGTTATATTCAAGACCTGCATCAAATCCACACCCTGTCCGGTCAGTGCCAGCCAGGGACTGATCTTCACTCTGCCCTCCTATCCTGGGGCGCAATTCAACCATCAGAAGTCCCAAGTCGCATAGAGAAGGAAGGAGAGATCCTGGGTCAGGATCTCAATGATCAGACTTTCAAACTGTAGAAATGAACACAGTTCGTAAACCCGCCAGCTCCCGGACTGGAGACTCCAGCTAATGTTTCAGGACAGGAGGAGAGAGGATACTGTCCAGGGAATCCCCAGTGCAGTTGGATTGCGGCTGGTCCTGGGAAGCCCTGGCCCAGAATATAGGCGAGCCGAGAATACACCCACCTGGCAGATTGTGGAGTGAATAGAAACACGGCGGCACATCCCGGCTCCCGGCATCAAAGCAGCAGCCTCTCTGCACACACTCACTGCCTTCAATTCCCCCAAACCCGCAGTCTTGGCGGAATTTGGGAGACAGCCAACATTGATCGGCGGGGAGAAGGAGAGAGGGCGGCTGAGATGAACAAATTGTAAGAAAGAACAAGCCCAGAACCCGCAGCCCCTCCATTCTAACAAGCGAGGCTCCCAGGTAAGTGAGGCTGTAGAGCCGACTCCCCCTTTTTATCCCCTGTTTAACCCGTAGTAAATGAATGGTCTGATTGGCCCACGGGCTCCCCATGTGAACCCGCATTCCCACGGGGCACACGGAGATATTGGGGCCTTGTTTAAACTTATTTTTTTCTTTTTTTGTGTCACTCTTTTATTTAAATCTAGTAATACTTGTTACAATACATCAACTTCATAATAAATCCATTACATTCATTGACCACAATAAAACAAAGCCTTAAAAACAGCTTTAGGACTAACAGTACAAATGCAGTGGTAAATTTTACAGACAAATCAACAATATTAACAGTACAGGTCCCCATAGTGAAAAACAATTTTACACCAGTCCTATTGGCAATCTAGTAACTCTTCATTTTTGCTTGGTATTACCTGCTGTCCTTTATTTAAATTTTAATATTCATGTACAACATTACTTATACAACTCATCAGTTACATAGTAAATCCATTACATTCATTGACCACAATAAAAAGGATAAAGCCTCGAAAACAGCTTAACGGTGAACAATATAAACACAATAATACATTTTTACAGGTAAATCAATAATGTTTACAGTACAAACTGCCACTGTTAATAAACCAAGAAAAGAAAGAACCCGTATTCGCCAGTCCTACTGGCATCGTTGAATCATTCAGTCATTCATTCCTCTGTTCGTTCGCTCAAGTGTAAATTCCATTGTGAATGTCTGCGTGCGTGCGTGTCATTTGTCTCCCTGCGTGCGTTCGTTCATCCGTCCAGACAGGCCTCACACTCACCCAACAGGATGCCGACCTTCATCCTGGGGAGCGAATTTGAAGGGGCTGCTCCTCGATTTTTGGCTGCACTTCAGTCCCACGCTCCTGATCTTCGGTCACCCGGTGCGGAAGGGAGCGGGCAGGTCGGGGGACCTCCTCATGGGACTGCTCCTGGGCCTGGCCAAAGTGGCCATTAACTGGTCCAGGCAGCGGGCGGTCCAGGGGGTTGTTCGGCCCGACTGCCTGCCTCTCTTCCGCGGCCACGTTCACCCCTGGCTGGCCCTGGAGATGGAGCACGCGGTGTCCGCCGACACGCTCGAGGCCTTCCGAGACCGATGGGCACCGTAGGGACTGGAGTGCTGCATCACCATAAGGAACAGTACTTTAATTTAATTTGTTCAATTTCCTTTTAACCTTTTTTAAAGTTACAGCACATGATCATAGAATCATCGAATCATAGAATGGTTACAGTGGGGAAGGAGGCCATTCGGCCCGTCGAGCCCGTGCCGGCTCTCTGCAAGAGCACTTCAGCCACTCCCACTCCCCTGCCCTTTCCCCGTAGCCCTGCACATTTCTTCCCTTCAGATACTTATCCAACTCCCTTTTGAAAGCTGTGATTGCATCTGCCTCCACCGCCCTTTCAGGGAGAACATTCCAAATCCTAACCACTCGCTGCGTAAAAAAGTCTTTCTTACGTGGCCTTTGGTTCTTTTGCCAATCACCTTAAATCTGTGTCCTCCGGTTCTCCACCCTTCTGCCAATGGGAACAGTTTCTCTCTATCTACTCTGTCCACACCCCTCATGGATTTGAACACCTCTATCAAATCTCCTCTCAATTTTCTCTGCTCCAAGGAGAACAACGCCAGCTTCTTCAGTCTTTCAACGTAACTGTACTCCAGACTGGGGAATGAGGTTGGTCAGGTGGAGCAAGTTTCAGTAGGTGAACATTTAGGGAACAGTGATCATAGTATCATAATGTTTTGGTTAGCTATGAAAAAGAACAGAGAGCAATTGAGAGTAAAAATGTTTAACAGGGGAAAATGCAACTTCAGTGGGATGAGAACGGATCTGGCCCGGCTAAACTGGAATCAAAGATTGGCAGGAAAAACTGAAATGAACAATAGGCTGCCTTTAAAGAGGAAATAGTTCAGGTGCAGTTGAGGTACTTTCCAACGAGGGGGGAAGGCAGGACAACTAAAGTCAGGGCTCGCTGGATGATGAAAGAGATAGAGAATATGATGAAGCAGAAAAAGAGCGAGTTTGACAGTTGTCAAGTTGCAAATGCATCTGAGAATCAGGCTATTGAAAGAAAGGTCAGAGGAGAAGTGAAAAATCAAATGAGGGGCAAAGAGAGGGTATGAGAATAGAATTGCAGCCAACATGAAAGGTAATCCAAAAGTCTTCTATGGCCATATAAATAGTAAAAGGTAGTAAGAGGAGGGATGGGGCTGATTAAGGACCAAAAAGGAGACCTATTCATGGAGGCAGAGGGTATGGCTGAGGTACTAAATGAATACTTTGCATCTGTCTTCACCAAGGAAGAGGATGCTGCCATAGGCATCGTAAATGAGGAGGTAGTGGAGATAGTTGATAGGATAAAAATTAATAAAAAAGAGGTATTAGAAAGGCTGGCTGTATTTAAAGTAGATAAATCACCAGGAGTGGATGGGATGCATTCTAGGATGCTGCGCGAATTTAGGGAGGAAATCGTGGTGGTACTTGTAGTGTCCGTGTGTAGATAAAGACACTGAAGACAGGAGTTGGTTCATAGGTATTTACTAAGCAAGTCTGGGGGGGGTTCTAAAGGATATTACACAATACACAGGCTTATATAGCCCAAGTGGCAATTACCGGCATTACCCACACCTGGGGCTCTTAAAGGCACATACACCACAATTGCTCTTAAAGGCACATACACCACAATTCCTCCCCTTCTAGCTAACTAGTACATCATATTTTAACTAATTATTAATTACATGTTATATGTAAAATAATATACATTGCTGTATTAATTAATTATAAGTTAGTCTCTCAGGAGGCTTCCAGACTCGGTCCGGATAACGCCTCGGGGGTGTAGTAGTTTCTGGTGGTGTAGTAGGTTCTTCTGGCACGGCTGATTCAGCTTGAAGGCCAGTGTCGGGTTCATCGGGTTCCAGTATCACCGGATCGGAGGTAGATATGGGTAGCTCTACTTCATCGTTAGATGTATAGAGTGGTGGTGTAGGTTGTCCCTTTTCGGATGATTTGATGATTTGGTCAGCATGGCGCCTTATTATGCTTTCTCCGATGTCCACGGTATACATTAGTGGTCTTAGTCGTGTGCAGATAGTTCCAGGCTGCCATTTCTCGGTACGGTAGTCCCGGGCCAAAACCGGTTGGCCTATCTGGAAGGCCCTAGTTGGCCTTTCATTCATGCCCTGAAACTGCCGGTTCTCCACATCCCTTCGGATGTTGGGCTTGACCAAATCCAGCCGGCATCTTAGGTTTCTATTGTAGAACATCATGGCGGGAGTTTGGTTGGTAACCATATGTGTTGCATTCCTATATGCAAATAAGAAGTTATCCACCTTGTGCTGAAGTTTTATGTCTTCATTACCCATGGCCTTTATGGCCTTCTTGAAGGTCTCGACAAACCTTTCAGCCAATCCATTGGTGGCGGGATGGTATGGGGCGAACGTGTAGTGCTTTACCCCATTGTTCTTTAAGAACTTTCTGAATTCTTCGGACACAAATTGCGGTCCATTATCAGAACATATCTGTTCCGGCAGCCCATTCCTGGCAAATATGGTCCTTAATACTGTGATGGTTTTTTCCGTGGTGGTGGAGGACATCTTGGTTACCTCCGGCCACTTGGAGTGTGCATCAACTGCGATTAAGAACATTGAGTCCATAAATGGACCAGCAAAGTCGATGTGCACCCTTTGCCAGGGAGATGAGGGCCACTCCCATGGATGTAGAGGGGCCTGTGGCGGAGCATTTTGGACCTTCTGGCATCCTAGGCAGCTCTTGGTCATGTCTTCGATGTCTCCATCGATACCTGGCCACCATACAAACGCCCTAGCTAGGTTCTTCATTTTCACTCCACCCAGATGCCCCTCGTGAAGCTCCTTTAGCACTTTATCCTGGAGTTTTTGTGGAATCACCACTCTGGATCCACACATCAAGGTTCCTCGGCACACTGACAGCTGTTCTCTTCTTTGCGAGAATGCTGGCAACAGTGGTTCGCCATGTGCTGGCCATCCCTTCACTGTTAAATCATAGACCCGTGAGAGAGTAGGGTCATTTCTTGTCTCCCTTTCAATGGCAGAATTTGTCACTGGTAGACATTCCACTATGGTAGAGTGGAATATCTCTACTGGGTCTACTGTAGGTGCCTCTTCTATCGTTGGCAACGGTAGGCGCGATAAACCGTCAGCATTCCCATGCTGTTTTGACCCTTTGTATTCAATGTTGTATTGGTGTGCCCCTAGAAAAAGGGACCACCTCTGTAGTCTTTGTGCCGTCATAATGGGGACACCTTTTTTAGGGTTGAATATGGAGATGAGGGGTTGATGGTCAGTCAGCAAGGTAAATTTTTGTCCGTGTAGGTAATGGTTGAATTTCTTCACTCCCCATACCAGGCTGAGTGCTTCCCTGTCTATCTGGGCATAGTTACGCTCAGCTGAGTTCAATGAGCGTGACGCAAAAGCTATCGGCCGTTCCGAGCCATCAGGGAATCTATGGGACAATACCGCTCCTATGCCGTAAGGGGATGCATCGCATGCCAGTCTGATTGGTAGTGATGGGTTGTAATGAGCCAAAACTTTCTCGGATGTGATTAAGTCTTTACATTTATGGAAGGCACGTTTACAGTCTTCGTTCCATTTCCAAATCACTCCTGTCTGTAGAAGATCATTAAGAGGGTGTAGAATAGTTGATAAGTTCGGTAAAAATTTATGATAGTAATTTATTAATCCCAGGAATGACCTTAATTGTGAAACATTTTCAGGTGCTGGGGCTTTTATAACTGCTTCAATTTTTTCAGGTGACTTATGCAACCCTTCCTTATTAATTATGTGGCCAAAATATGATATCTGATTTTGGAAAAATTCGCACTTGGGGCGATTTGCTCGTAGGCCCCGTTCTTTCAGCCTAGTGAGCACCTGCTCCAAATTGGCAAGGTGCTCGTTTTCGTTTTCTCCTGTTATAAGGATGTCGTCCAGGTAGCATTGAGTCCCCGGAATCCGTTGCAGGACTTGCTCCATAGCTCTTTGCCAGATAGCTGGAGCTGATGCTACTCCAAAAACCAGTCGATTGTACTGGTACAGGCCTTTGTGTGTGTTTATTGTGAGATACTTTTTAGAGGTCTCCTCAACCTCCATCTGTAGATATGCCTGTGCCAAGTCAATTTTGGTGAAACGTTTCCCTCCGGATAGTGAGGCGAAAATATCTTCTATCCTCGGAAGAGGATACTGTACCGTGTGAAGGACCGGGTTTACAGTCACCTTGAAGTCCCCACAGATGCGAATTTTTCTCTGTTCCTCAGAGTTATTTTTCAATGCTTTTTTCATGACTGGGACGATGGGTGTTGCCCATTCACTCCAATCTATTTTGGATAATACGCCTGACTTTTCCAAATTCTCCAGCTCTGCCTCGACTGCCGGACGTATTGCGTATGGCACCGGTCTTGCCTTAAAAAATTTGGGAATTGCTGCATCTTCCACTTTTATTGAGGCGGTGATGCCTTTCAAGGTTCCTAGTTTCTCTTGAAACACTTCTTTGGCGTTGGCCAAGATGTCTTTTAATTGTTCAGGTATGATGTCATCATTGTTTTTTTCCTTACTGGTCACCGTTAGTGCCTGAATGGAATGCCAGTCTAAACGTATTTTCCTTATCCATTCACGTCCCAACAACGGTGGACCACCATCTTGTAGAATGTATAAATACAACTTTTGTATTTCTTTGCCGTTGTATACCACAGGCACCTTTATTTTTCCTTTGGGGTATACTTTCTGCCCCGTATATGTTTTTAAGATAATGGATGTGTCTTTTAGAGGTATATGCGGAAATAGCCTCTCGTAATCTCGTCGATTTATTACGGTTAGAGCTGATCCTGTATCTAGCTCCATTTTAACTGGGGACCCTGCTATTATGAGGGTAACCCAAATGGTCTGGTAATCTTCATTGGCAATTACATTGTGTAATTTGAGAGAGCTTAGTCTCTTGTTCCCGGAGTCGCTATCGCTCTTCTGGTCTTTGGAGCTACTGTCCGTCATCATTTGTACCTTTCTATGCTTTTCCTTATTGATTCTTTTCCCGTTAGTGGATTTTTTATTTTCAGATCGGCATACACGTGGAATGTGTCCCATCTTTCCGCATCGCTTGCATGCTTTTTCTTTGAACCAGCAATCCCTCTGGTCATGGTTGGATCTGCCGCATCGATAACATTTCTTGAAACCCCGTGTCATTTCATGGGTGCTGAAGTCCTGTGGCCTTTGCTTTATCTTTGCCATTCCTATTGCACTGAAAACCTTGTCCAGTGTTAAATCTTTTCCAGAAGATACCTTCTTTTGTGTTTCTACACTTAGGGGATCGCAGATGAATTTGTCTTGCAGAGAATCTGCCAGTCCTGCCTCGAATTGGCAGTGTAGGGTATCAACAATCTCCTCAAAATTCTTGTCCACCGGTTCGGCTGGAGTGATTAAGTTGCGTAACAGCTTGTATGTTTCTGCGCCCATTAGATCCAGAAGAACTGAAGCTTTTTTTTCATCTTCTATTCCATTTGCGGTGCAATTTTTACATATGTGGTCCAATCCTCTATCTTGTTATCAAAAACATCAATATTGCCAAAGTTAGGCTCTGTTTCGTTATCAAAAGCATCAATATTGTCAGACTTAGGCATTTCAAAAAAGATATGGCGCTTCCCGCGCTTTTTTTTTTCTCTCTGTAGCAACGATATGGCGCTTCCCGCGCTTCCCTGCCGCTGCTACCGAACTGTGGTTTCCGTTTATTCACTGTTGGAGACTCGTTCCCGACGGAGGTCTAAATGCTGACCTGCTTGCCGCGCCGGCTGTCTCCCGAGTGCACCCTCCCAGTCCGTTATTGCTTGCCTCCGATTTCGCTGCCTGTCTCAGCTGTAGAGCCCGCCACTGGAGCCCCAGCCTGACGCCCCGGAAGGATTAGCGCAGTACCTGCCACCAGCTTGGCCAGCTGGTGAAACCACAGTTTCTCTTACTTCCTTGAGTCTTCTGGAAGCTGGAGGAATCGATGTCCTTGAGGTGCTGCCGAATTGCAGGTAAATCCGTTTCCACTTCGTCGCCACTGTAGTGTCCGTGTGTAGATAAAGACACTGAAGACAGGAGTTGGTTCATAGGTATTTACTAAGCAAGTCTGGGGGGGGGTTCTAAAGGATATTACACAATACACAGGCTTATACAGCCCAAGTGGCAATTACCGGCATTACCCACACCTGGGGCTCTTAAAGGCACATACACCACAATTGCTCTTAAAGGCACATACACCACAGTACTGGCCATAATCTTCCAATCCTCCTTAGATACGGGGGTGGTGCCAGAGGACTGGAGAACTGCAAATTTTATTCCCTTGTTCAAAAAAGTGTGTAAAGATAAACCCAGCAACTACAGGCCATTCAGTTTGACCTCGGTAGTGGGGAAGCTTTTAGAAACAGTAATCAGGGACAAAATTAACAGTCACTTGGACAAGTGTGGTTTAATTAAGGAAAGCCAGCACGGATTTGTTAAAGGCAAATCGTGTTTAACTAACTTCACGAGTTCTTTGATGAGGCAACAGGGAGGATTGATGAGGGTAATACAGTTGACGTAGTGAACATGGATTTCAAAAAGGCGTTCGACAAAGTGCCACATAATAGGCTTGCCAGCAAAGTTGAAGCCCATGGTATAAAAGGGACAGTGGACATGGATACAGAATTGGCTGAGTGACAGGAAACAGAGAGTAGTGGTGAACGGTTATTTTTTGGACTGGAGGAAGGTATACAGTGGTGATCCTAAGGGGTCGGTTCTAGGACCACTGCTTTTCTTGATACATATTAATGACTTGGACATGGGTGTACAGAGCACAATTTCAAAATATGCAGATGAGACTAAACTTGGAAGTATAGTAAACAGTGAGGAGGAGAGTGATAGAAGTCAGGAAGACATAGACAGGCAGGTGAAATGGGCGGACACGTGGCAGATGAAATTTAACGCAGAAAAGTGTGAAGTGATACATTTTGTTAGAAAGAATGAGGAGAGGACATATAAACTAACTGGTACAATCCTGAAGGGGGTGCAGGAACAGAGAGACCTGGGGGTATGTGTGCACAAATCATTGAAGGTGGAAGGACAGGTTGAGAAAGCAGTTAAAAAGGCTTACGGGATTCTGGGCTTCATAAATAGAAGTATAGAGTACAAAAGTGTGGAAATTGTAGTTGACTTTAAATTGACAATTGCCAGTAATAAGAAGAGTCAGCTCCACAAGTGTCCCTCTTAAGGAGGCAGCACCAATAGAATTTAGACACCAAGACCTAGAAATTCAGTATAGCCACATTTGGGGCGCTACAGCATGGCGTTCGCTAACTTTTGCGCCCGGCGCAACTTAGCACCACCTTCGCCGATATTCAGTTGCATCGCCCCAAGAGGTTGCTGCTGCGCTAAAGCAGGCGATGCACGACTATCATTAGGCGCTAAGCCGGCGATCCAGGGCGCAAACACTGAGGGCGGGCACAGCGCAGGTGCGGCGAGTTGCTCATTGAGGGCAGACAGTCAGGCGCCAGTCAGCACTTAAAGGGGGAGGGTGGAATTGCTTGGCTGCCACGCCCTGCACGCTGCAGCCCTAAGGCAAGGCCTGAACACTGCTTCTGGAACAGCTCCATGCCCAGGAGAATGGAGAAGGCCAGGGAGAGAGTGCAGCGCTTCGGCGAGGGTGACCTGAGGCTGCTGGTTGGTGCAGTGGACCGCAGGCGCCATATCCTCTTCCCTGAGGGTGGCAGGAGGCCGCTGCCCGCCGAATATCGGAAAGCATGTAGGGATGTGGCAAACAAGGTCATGTCCAACAGCGTGGTTGGCAGGACACCAACCCAGTGCCGGAAAAAATTCAACGTCCTCACTCGGGTTGTCAGGGCAAGTACCCTTTCCAGTATCCTCCTCATCCCTGCATGTGCACCTCACTTTATGGCCAAACGAGTCTGAAAGCTCTAATGGCCAGCCCTCATCCAGCAGCTATGGGACTGTCATGAAAAGCACTTGCACATTCAGGACTTTAGACACTGTCAGGGCTATTCGACCATGGGAGGCAGTGCGGGCAATATCAGGGCTTGACACTGTACTTAGAGGCGGTCCTTTCTCTTGCAGTCCAAGCTGGCGCATAACAGAAGACAGCAGCGACAGGCCGTCCTGACCTGAAACAGCTGAGCGACCTCGAGCAGAGAGTGGAGCAGATCATGGCAGGCCGGCTGAGTGGCCCCGTCGCCACTGGAGATGCTGACCCTGTTCTGGGCACCAATGGTAAGGTCATCACCTTTTTGACCTCTCCCTTTCCACTTGCGCCTCACACCAGCATCCTTTGCCACTATCGAACCAATGCAGTGCACAGCAGCACTCATGCCTCCCTCGCTGCCGCCCTGTCCTCACAATAAAGCAACTCTTGTGCCTCCCTGCTTTCAGATGGTGACTCACCAGGTGAGGAGGCGGCCCCTCAAGCTGACACTGTGTCTGATTCAGACATAGAGGAGGAGGAAGAGGTGATTGGGCAAAAGCATGGCAGATGCAGTATAATGTGGATAAATGCGAGGTTATCCACTTTGGTGGCAAAAACAGGAAGGCAGATTATTATCTGAACGGCAATAGATTGGGAGAAGGGGAAGTGCAATGAGACCTGGGTGTCCTTGTGCACCAGTTGCTGAAGGTAAGCATGCAGGTGCAGCAGGCGGTTAAGAAGGCAAATGGTATGTTGGCCTTCATAGTGAGAGGGTTCGAGTACAGGAACAAGGATGTCTTGCTGCAGTTGTACAGGGCCTTGGTGAGACCACACCTTGAGTATTGTGTGCAGTTTTGGTCGCCTTATCTGAGGGAGGATGTTCTTGTCATGGAGGGAGTGCAGTGAATATTCACCAGACTGATACCTGGGATGGCAGGAATGACATATGAGGAGAGATTGGGTCGATTGGGCTTATACTCGCTGGAGTTTAGAAGAATGAGAGGGGATCTCATTGAAACTTATAAAATGATGACAGGACTAGACAGACTAGATGCAGGAAGGATGTTCCCGATGGCCGGGGAGTCCAGAACCAGGGGTCTCAGTCTAAGGATAAGGGGTAAGCCATTTAGGACAGAGATGAGGAGGAATTTCGTCACCCAGAGAGTGGTGAACCTGTGGAATTCTCTACCAGAGAAGGCAGTGGAGGCCAATTCATTAAATATATTCAAGAAGGATTTAGATATATTTCTTAAGGCTAAAGGGATCAAGGGATATGGGGAGAAGGAAGGGACAGGGTACTGAATTTGGATGATTAGCCATGATCTCATTGAATGGCGGAGAAGGCTCGAGGGGCCGAATGGCCTACTCCTGCTCCTATCTTCTATGTTTCGGCGACTGTCTGCGAGGGGCGCTGCTGCAGATGAGGCTGCGGTACCGGCGACTGTCTGCGAGGGGCGCTGCTGTAGATGAGGCTGCGGTACCGGCGACTGTCTGCGAGGGGCGCTGCTGTAGATGAGGCTGCGGTACCGGCGACTGTCTGCGAGGGGCGCTGCTGTAGATGAGGCTGCAGTACCAGTGACTGTCTGCGAGGGGCGCTGCTGTAGATGAGGCTGCAGTACCAGTGACTGCCTGCGAGGGGCGCTGCTGTAGATGAGGCTGCGGTACCGGCGACTGTCTGCGAGGGGCGCTGCTGTAGATGAGGCTGCAGTGCATTTCACAATTCACAATTCAAGTCGCTTTATTGGCATGATAAGGTACATCTTATGTTGCCAAAGCATCAAAATACATTTATGGTTGAACACATAAACGCAGTTCTATTCATACAGTATATAAACAGGTGAATACCTGAGTTTTTAAGTATACATTCGCCTTGTTTATATATACTCTTGTCTTAGTTTACTGCTTGTCCCTCTGTTCATGGCAAGCTGTAACATAGTGTGCCGCCAGTGTTACACAGCTTCTCTCCTCTCCCAGTAGGAATGGGAGTTTTTGGTTGTCCTTCAGATTTCTGAATTCAGGGCATATTTGTGAGAATTTTTGGTAGAAATTCTCCCTGATGCCCTGATATTTTTCACAGGCTGTGAGGAAGTGAATCTCTGTCTCAACTACTCCCTGACTGCAGTGAGAGCATATCCTGTCTTCTCTTGTCAGCCTGGTCTGCCTGTGTCTGCCTTTTTCGATCGCTAGGCTATGTTCGCTAAGTCTGTACCTTGTCAAGGTTCTTCTCAGTTTGTTATCCTTTACCATGGTCAGGTAATCAGCTATGTTGTATTGTCTGTTTAAGGCTAAGTAGCAATTGAGTTTGCTTTGGGTTTTTGTTGTTTCTGCCCAATATGTCAGATATTTTTCCTTTTGCTTAGTGACGATTATGTTGGGTCGAATTCTTTGTGTTACCCTGTCACTGTCCTGGGACTGGTTATTGTTAGTATTGTTAGTAGTTACTTCACTGAGTCCCAGGATTAGTTGACTGAGGGTATTCTTCTTTATCGTCAGCTCTTGGCATTTCAGGGCGTTGTAGTGATAGCATAGGGGGTTGCTCATTTGTAGGTGATTCCAAAATTTGGTGGCTCTTTTTTGGATAGTGATTATTAATGGATATTGGCCTAGTTCCGCCCTGCATGCATTGTTTATTGTTTTCCTTTGAGTCCGGAGGATACTTTTACAGAATTCTGCATGTAGGATCTCAATTGGGTGTTTGTCCCATTTTGCAAATTCTTGTTGTGTTAGCGGTCCCCATACCTCACTGCCATAGAGTGCAATTGGTTCAATTACTGATTTGAAAATTTTGAGCCAAATGCTAATTGGGATTTCTATTTGGATTGATTTTTTGATGGCATAGAAAGCCCTTCTTGCTTTCTCTTTCAGTTCATTCACAGCCAGTTTGAAGTTTCCCGTAGAACTGATTATTAAGCCCAAGTATGTGTAGTGAGTGGTTTGTTCAATTTTGGTTGTTCCTACTGTGAAATTTATTTTGGGTCCATGATGTTTGTATCTTTGCTGGAACACAAGGACTTTGTGACTGTCTGCGAGGGGCGCTGCTGTAGATGAGCCTGCAGTACCAGTGACTGTCTGCGAGGGGCGCTGCTGTAGATGAGGCTGCAGTACCAGTGACTGTCTGCGAGGGGCGCTGCTGTAGATGAGGCTGCAGTACCGGTGACTGTCTGCGAGGGGCGCTGCTGTAGATGAGGCTGCAGTACCGGTGACTGTCTGCGAGGGGCGCTGCTGTAGAAGAGGCTGCGGTACTGGTTTATTTCTGAGAGCAAAATACTGCGGATGCTGGAAATCCGAAATAACAACAGAAAATGGTGGAAAAACTCAGCAGGCCAGGCAGCATCCATAGCGAGAGAAACAGAGTCAACGTTTCAGATCAAAACCCTTCGACAGGACTCAGAAAAAACACAGGAAATGAAACAAATTAAAAGGCCAGTTTGGAGGCTGGGAAATGGGGATAAAGAACAAAAGAGAAGTGAAGAGACATTAAGAGATATTCAAAACCAGACGAGATGGTGTTGGGACCAGTAAAGAGACAAAAGACGGCTCTAGATTAAGACATGTCGGAAGCACTGGTGTGGAAGGTGGCATCGTCGGAGCAGATGCTGCGGAGACGGAGATACTGGGGGAATGGAATAGAGTCCTTACAGGAGGCGGGGTGGGTGGAAGTGTAGTCCAGGTAGCTGTGGGAGTCAATGGGCTTATAGTGAATGTTGGTCAATAACCTATCCCCAGAGATGGAGACGGAGAAGTCGAGGGAGGGAAGGGAAGAGTCAGAGATGAACCATGTGAAGATGAGGGAAGGGTGGAAATTGGGGACAAAGTGAATGAAATTGTCTAGTTCAGGGCGAGAGCAGGAAACGGCACCAATACAGTCATCAATGTACCGGAAAAAGAGGTGAGGGAGGGGACCCGAGTCGGACTGGAACAAAGAGTGTTCCAGATATCCCACGAAAAGGCAGGCATAGCTAGGACCCATGCTGGTACCCATGGCAACACCTTTGATTTGGAGGAAATGAGTGGAGTCAAAGGAGAAGTTGTTCAATGTGAGAACAAGTTCAGCCAGGCAGAGGAGGGTAGTGGTGGATGGGGACTGGTTGGGCCTCTGTTCAAGGAAGAAGCGGAGCGCCCTCAGGCCATCCTGGTGGGGGATGGAGGTGTAGAGGGATTGTACGTCCATGGTGAAAAGGAAGCGGTTGGGGCCAGGAAAGTGGAAACTGTTAAAGTGGTGGAGGGTGTCAGAAGAGTCGCGGATGTAGGTGGGAAGAGACTGGACAAGGGGAGAAAAGATAGAGTCGAGATAAGAAGAGATAAGTTCCGTGGGGCAAAAACAGGCTGAAACGATGGGTCTACCGGGGCAGTCCTGTTTGTGGATCTTGGGAAGGAGGTAGAAGCGGGTTGTGTGGGGTTGGGGAACTATGAGGTTGTTGGCCACGGGGGGAAGATCTGAGGGAGTGCCGCACTGTCGGAGGATCAGTACTGAGGGAGTGCTGCACTGTCGGCAGGTCAGTACTGAGGGAGCGCTGCACTGTCGACGGGTCAGTACTGAGGGAGCGCTGCACTGTCGGAGGGGCAGTACTGAGGGAGCGCCACACTGTCGGCGGGTCAGTACTGAGGGAGCACTGCACTGTCGGCGGGGCAGTACTGAGGGAGCGCCGCACTGTCGGAGGGACAGTACTGAGGGAGCGCCACACTGTCGGCGGGTCTGTACTGAGGGAGCACTGCACTGTCGGCGGGTCAGTACTGAGGGAGCACTGCACTTTCAGAGGGGCAGTACTGAGGGAGCGCCGCACTGTCGGAGGGGCAGTACTGAGGGAGCGCTGCATTGTCGGAGGGTCATTACTGAGGGAGCGCTGCACTGTCGACGGGTCAGTACTGAGGGAGTGCTGCATTGTCAGAGGTGCTATCTCTTTGATGAGACCGTAGCCGAAGGTTCCATTTATGGGTCAGGTAAAGGACACCATTGGAAGGATAGGGAACATTCTGCTCTCCACTACCACCAAACAAATACAGACCAACTGGTTTTACATCCCATTGTTGTCTGTGGGATCTTGCTGTACACCAATGACTGCCATGTTTAACTGCACCAGTGTCAATACTTCAAAAGTGAGCCAGTGGTTGCAATGTTGGGCTATGCTGGTGAAATCCTGGATCACTGCACATCTGTTCTTTCTTCTGGAATTGAGGAAGCCAATTCTAACGCTCTTTATTTGTTCATTTCAGATCTCGGGGTGCGATTTCTGAAAGGCAGCTGATTGGCTTGTGTTGGAAAGACCATTAACAGCAGCTGCATTTACTGATGCATCGCAATGATTTAGTGTAACACTGACTAACTCTAAACTAAACCAAAATAAACTTCTTGAATGTGCTGTACGCAGACCAATCGTGTCCTAATAGTTTTATCATTAAGTCTATAATGGTTCAAAACCGCAAACAAAGGAACACTTTTCCCTGGTATAAGCCCATCGAGTCCCAAGTACCCCTATTGTCAGCCTTGGTTCAGTGAGTAGCTCTCTCACCCCTGAGTCAGAGTGTTGTGGGTTCAAGCCCCACTCCAGAGACTGAAGCCTATAATCCTGACTAACACTTCAGGGCAGTACTGAGGGGGTGCTGCACTGTGGGAGGGGCCATCTCTCTAATGGTGCCCTCTCAGGTGGGCATACAAGATCCCAGGGCACTGTCAACCAAAAGCAGGGGAGTTCACCCAGGTGTGCTGGCCACACATTTACCCCCTCGACCTACATTGTGAAAGCAGATTCTCTCATTGCTGTGTGTGGCAGCTTGCTGTGCACAAATTGGCAGCTGTGTTACCTACACTTCAACAGTGACAACACTTGAAAAATAAAAGTACTTCTCTTGGCTGTAAATCACTTGGGACATTGTGAAAGGTGCTACAGAAATGTAAGTCTGCCCCTTTCCTGCAAGGACCCTTATTGTTTGCCAGTCAGTGAGACCAGCATCAGTCCTTCACCCTGCAGCCTCAGGTAGCCCCAGTCTGGGGGCTCCAGCTGTAACTTGGATGGTCAGCAGACTTTGTGGGGGGGGTGGTTAGGGAGCAGCGGGCAGGGCGGGGGTCAATGAGTTTGCGCACCTAGCTTTCTCTTATGGGGCCCAGGACACTCAGCACCAGAGCTCTGAGGGAATTGGTTCCAGAATTATACAGCAGTGAGGCTGAAGCCCCTTCACATGGGCAAACACTGAAGGTCAAATTCTCAGCTTGAACTTTTAAATTTCATACAGGCATTCTGTGCATTAACAGCATTCTCTCTGTGCTTCTCACAAGAGCTCCCCCTTGCCCACGTGTAGGGGCGTGTAGCTTCTCTCCACTACTTACACAGGTCCCATGAGAAAGATCAGGGATTTTGAGCCTGTCCCAATGGGTGCAGCAAAAACCTGGTGGCACTACAATCCTCCCTTAGGGAGACCACTAGGAACGCTGGTGTGGGAAATGAAAAGGAGGGTAGATGATGCTGAAAAGGGAGCATTAAATCAGATTTCCCATCCAGTGGACACGAAATGGACAGCAAGTCCAAGGTACAAAGCCTTGTGCCATACTTGACCTGGAAGAGACTGATGGGACAGTGTAGAGAGGTTATTGGGCTGAAAGTGGCGTACTGTGGCTGCAGTGTGTACCATCTACAAGATGCACTGCAGCAACTCGCCAAGGCTTCTTTGACAGCACCTCCCAAACCCACGACCTCTTCCACCTAGAAGGACAAGGGCAGCAGGCGCATGGGAACACCACCACCTCCAAATTCCCCTCCAAGTTACACTATCCTGACTTGGAAATATATTGTCGATCCTTCATCGTCACTGGGTCAAAGTCCTGGAACTCCCTAATAGCACTGTGGGAGCACTTTCACCACACGGACTGCAGTGGTTCAAGACGGCAGCTCACCACCTCCTCAAGGGCAATTAGGGATGGGCAATAAATGCCAGCCTTGCCAGTGACACCCACATCTCAAACACATTTTTAAAAACTGACCCGAGAATGCTGGCCATCAGTGTCATTTGCCATCGTCTCTCCGGCCCGTGTTCCAGTGCACCATCAGGAACCAATTAGAAATTAGTTTGCATTCCCTTCCTGGGTCCCTCTCAAGTTAGATATTTCATCAGTTTTGCACCAAAAGAGCAAATTGTATCAGTGAGTGAACACTGAAATGAGCCCATTCGATTTATATCCCTCGTTACCAGAGTTAAACCTGAAGCTCAACCTTGGCCATTCCAATTGTCCTAACATTCGCAGCCCTGGGGCCATTGGAGGAAAGAAAGTTCAATGGCCTAGAAATTCAGTATCGCCACGTTTGGGGCGCTACAGCCGGGCGTTCGCTAAATTTAGCGTCCGGCGCAACTTAGTGCCACCTTCGCCGAAATTGAGTTGCATCGCCCCAAGAGGTTGCTGCTGCGCTAAAGCAGGCGATGCACGACTATCATAAGGCGCTAAGCCGGCGAGCCGAGGCGCTAACACCGAGGGCGGGCGCAGCGCAGGTGCGGCAAGTTGCTGATTGAAGCAGCACGGTGGCATAGTGGTTAGCACTGTTGCCTCACAGCGCCAGGGACCGGGTTCGAATCTGGCCTCGGGCGACTGTCTGTGTGGAGTTTGCACATTCTCCCCGTGTTTGCGTGGGTTTCCTCCGGGTGCTCCGGTTTCCTCCCACAGTCCAAAGATGTGCAGGTTAGGTTGATTGGCTATGATAAATTGACCCTTAGTGTTAGGGGGATTAAATACGTGAGGTTACGGGGATAGGGTGGGATATGCGTTGGTGTAGGGGTTACGGGGATCGGGTGGGATATGTGTCGGTGCAGGCTCAATGGGCCGAAATGGCCTCTATCTGCACTGTGGGGTTTCTGTGATTCTGTGATTCTGTGAAGGCAGACACGCTGGCGCCGGTCAGCTCTTAAAGGGGGAGGGTCGATTTGTTTGGCTGCCACGCCCTGCACACTGCAGCCCTGAAGCAAGGCCTGACCATTGCTGGTTCAACAGTTCAATGCCCAGGACAATGGAGATGGCTAGGAAGCGAGCGGAGCGCTTCAGCGAGGGTGCCAAGGCTACTGGTTGGCGCAGTGGAGCGCAGGCGACCTGTCCTCTTCCCTGACAGTGGGAGGAGGCTGCTTCCCAGCAAGTACCGAAAAGCCTGGAGGAAGGTGGCAAACAGGGTGACCACCAACAGCATGGTTGCCAGGACTCCAGTTCAAAGCAGAAAAAATTTCAACGACCTCACTCGGGTTGTCAGGGTGAGTACCCTTTCCACTATCCTCTTCATCCCGGCATGTGCACCTAAGTTTCTGGCCAAAGGGACCTGAAAACCCCAATGCCCAGCCCTCATCCAAGAGCTATGGGACTCTCATGAAAACCACTTGCACATTCAGCACTTTACACACTGTCAGAGCTATTCCACCATGGGAGGCAGTGCAGGCAAGATGAGGGCTTGACACTGTCAGGGCTATTCCACCATGGGAGGCAGTGCAGGCAAGATCAGGGCTTGACACTGTCAGGGCTATTCCACCATGGGAGGCAGGGCAGGCAAGATGAGGGCCTGACACTGTCAGGGCTATTCCACCATGGGAAGCAGTGCAGGCAAGATCAGGGCTTGACATTGTACTCAGAGGCCGTCCTTTCTCCTGAAGGGCAAGCTGGCCCACAATCCCAGGCAGCAGCTACGGACTGGGGGAGGCCATCCTGACCTCAAACAACTCAGCGACCTGGAGCAGCGTGTGGAGCGCATTATGGCAGGCCGGCTGATTGGCAGCACAGGCTAGGAGTCAGCAGGACTTCGCTGCATCACAGGCGGCTTCCAGCCAAGTGCTCAGTCATGCCGTGCATTCACTGGCTGGTCTGATGCAGACACAGATCAGGGCCACACGGGCACTAACTGCTGACACCCTCGCTGGATCGGCCAGGCATCGCCAGGGCCCTCGCCATGCCGCAGAAGCCCAGCAGTCTGTGCTTCAGCAGATTTCTGCGCATGCTACAGTGCTGGCCCGTGCGAATGCCAGTGTATCAGCCGACCAGGGAGTGCCTGTGCTCTGTCAGGTTGGCAGCATTCCTCCTCCACTGCAGCTGCCATCACCCGTAGGACAGACTGCTGCCGCCCAAGCAGAGTTGGAGCAGACAGCAGCCGGGCTCTCCAAGCCCAGAGCTGGTCCAGGCCATCCCCCAAGGGCATCTGCCGTCTCACCATCTGACCCTCAGCAGCCTTCCCCCAGCCTTGCTGCAGCCACTGGGGTCCCATTGAGGAGGAGCTGCAGGGCGGAAAGGGGCCACTCGCGGAAGTGAGGCAGATCACCCTCGCAGAGAAAAAAGTAGGTGTGGCCAAATGTTGTGTTTACATATGAAGGCCGCGAATGTTTTTTTTATATATGAAGGCTGAGACTGTTGGGTTTGTTTTTTATATGAGGGCCAGGAATGTTGTGTTTGTTTTTTATATGCGGGGCAGGAATGTTTGTTTTTTATATGAAGGCCAAGGATCATGGTCATTTTTGTTTAACTGTTTTTTTGATTTTCTGAAGGTTGTGAGAGCCAGTTATGTCTCTGACTGTTTTTTGGGGGTTTTATCTGAATTAGATTGTCATGCAGGAAGGGCACAGAGTTTACACAATAAAAAATTCCCTTTATTCACATTGTCCATGTTTGCACTTTGAACTAGTTGTTGCCTTAACCGGCTGAGGGCTTGCGGAGCGGCTCCATTCATGTTCTTTCATTGGCACAAGCCATTCCCGGAAAGGGGGCCTAGAACCGAGTTGCAATAAGCCACCGACGGACGGCCCTTGCACTTTGTGCCTCCCTGCCGCCTTGGTTCTCCTCCTCTGGTGGTCCTCCAATGTCTGCTGGCAGTGGCTGAGACCTGAGGATAGCCAGGTTGTGCAGCATGCATCACACTACAATAAAATGGGAGACTCACTCAGGCGAGTATTCGGCCCTTTGAGCCTGCTCCACCATTCAATGAGATCATGGCTGATCATCCAAATTCAGTACCCTGTCCCGGCCTTCTCCCCATATCCCTTTAGCCTGAATATATACAACTACTTCTTGAATATATTTAATGAACTGGCCTCCACCGCCCTCTATGGCAGAGAATTCCACAGGTTCACCACTCTCTGGGTGAAGAAATTCCTCCTCATTTCAGTCCTAAATGGCTTACCCCTTATCCTTAGACTATGACCCCTGGTTCTGGACTCCCCAGCCATCGGGAACATCCTTCCTGCATCTAGTCTATCCAGGCCTGACAGAATTTATAGGTATCAATGAGATCCCCTCTCAATCTTCTAAGCTCCAGTGAGTATAAGCCCAATCGACACAATCTCTCCTCATAAGTCATTCCTGCCACCCCAGGTATCATCCTGGTGAATCTTCGCTGCACTCCTTCCATGGCAGGAACAGTCTAGACAGTGGAACCGTTACTTGAGCATAGCGATTGTGTGCTCAATGATGTTCCTGGTAGCTTGATGGCTGTCATTGTATCGCTCTTCAGCAGGGGTGCTAGGCGCAGGAAGCGGGGTCATCAGGCAGGTGCACAAAGGATAGCCCTGTCCCCGAGAAGCCATCCTCATGGGTGAGCCTGGGCTTCGAAAATGTATGCCACAGAAGTCTGGCGCAGGATGAAGGCATCGTGGCTTCTGCCTGGAAAGCAGGCATTGACAGCTAGTATGAGCTGCCTGTGGTCACACACCAACTGGACGTTGAGCGAATGGCAGCCCTTGCGGTTGCGTTAATCCTCGGCATGCTGTAGAGGTGCCCGTCAAGCCACATGCGTGCAGTCAATGGCGCCCTGCACCACGGGGAAACCCGCTATTCTCCCAAATCCCATTGCACGCTCTTGCTGCTTGTCCAGGGTCATGGGGAAGGACATAAGAAGTAGGAGCAGGAGTAGGGCATACGGCCCTTCGGGCCTGCTCCGCCATTCAATAGGATCATGGCTGATCCGAATCTAGATTCACATCCACTTCCCTGCCCTCTCCCCGGAACCCCTAATTCCCTTATCTGCTAGGAAATTGTCTATCTCCATTTTTAATTTATTTAATGTTGCAGCTTCCACAGCTCTCTGGGGTAGCAAATTCCATAGATTTACTACCCTGAGTGAAGAAGTTTCTCCTCATCTCAGTTTTGAAAGCGCAGCCCCTTATTCTTAGATTATGCCCCCTAGTTCAATCTCACCCATCAGTGGAAACATCCTCCCTGCATCCACCCGATCAAGTCCCCTCACAATCTTATATGTTTCGATAAGATCGCCTCTCATTCTTCTGAACTCCAATGAGTAGAGTCCCAACCTACTCAACCTTTCCTCATACGTCAACCCCCTCATCTCCGGAATCAACCGAATGAACCTTCTCTGAACCGCCTCGAGAGCAAGTATATCTTTTCTTAAATATGGAAACCAAAACTGCACGCAGTATTCCAGGTGTGGCCTCAACAATACCCTGTATAACTGCAGCAAGACTTCCCTGTTTTTATACTCCATCCCCGTTGCAATAAAAGCCAAGATTCCATTGGCCTTCCTGATCACCTGCATACTAACTTTTTGTGTTTCATGCACCAGGACCCCCAGATCCCTTTGTACTGTAGCACTTTGCAGTTTCTCTCCATTTAGATAATAACTTGCTCTTTGATTTTTTCTGCCAAAGTGCATAACCTCACACTTTCCAACATTATATTGCATCTGCCAAATCTCTGCCCACTCACTTAGCCTGTCTATGTCCTTTTGCAGGTTTTTTATGTCCTCCTCACTCATTGCTTTCCCTCACATCTTTGTATCGTCGGCAAACTTGGATATGTTGCACTCGGTCCCTTCCTCCAAATCGTTAATATAGATTGTAAAGAGTTGGGGTCCCAGCACTGACCCCTGCGGA
This sequence comes from Somniosus microcephalus, assembly GCF_052327205.1. NCBI lineage: Eukaryota > Metazoa > Chordata > Chondrichthyes > Squaliformes > Somniosidae > Somniosus > Somniosus microcephalus. The sequence goes on along the minus strand of NC_141009.1, from coordinate 65,494,458 downwards.
ACACCACTAGTTACCGATTGCCAGCCCGAGAATGAACCATTTATCCCAACTCTTTGTTTTCTGTTAGATAGCCAATCTTCCACCTATGCCAGTATATTACCCCCAATCCCATGATTTCTTATCTTGATCAGTAATCTTGTGTGGAACCTTGTCAAATGCCTTTTGGAAGTCCAAATGAACTACATCCACTGGTTCTCCTTGATCCACCCTGTATGTTACATCCTCAAAGAATACGAGCAAATTTGTCAAACATGACTTCTGTAATGAAATGTGTTTGTCTTGCCTGTATTCGTTTTGCACTCATGTATATTACCCTCCCCCACACGGTGTATAGTTTCACTTCCTCTTTCCTGACTAACCTGGAATGTTCCAGGTCTTGGCTCTTGGCTCCGCCCCTGACTTCTCTTACATAAAGATCCCAGGATCTGTATTACTCATTCCTGCGAGCCAGTCAGTGTGTTGAGATGTTAGCTCTGATCTTAGTGATTAAAAGCCAACTTGTTAAAGTCTGAAACTTCTAGTTTTGTGGTTATTGAAGGCACATCAATTTTAATCACGAAAGAATACTAGGCCCGGACGAGATGTATCCCAGGCTGTTGTGTGAGGCAAAGGAGGAGATTGCAGGGGCTCTGACACAAATTTTCAGAACCTCTCTGGCCACAGGGGATGTACCAGAGGACTGGAGAACAGCTAACGTAGTACCATTATTCAAGAAGGGTAGCAGGGATAAACCAGGGAATTACAGGCCAGTGAGCCTAACATCTGTGGTAGGGAAATTATTGGAAAAAATTCTGAGGGACAAAATTAGTCTCCACTTGGAGAGGCAAGGATTAATCGGGGATAGTCAGCATGGCTTTGTCAAAGGTAAATCATGTCTGACCAATCTGATTGAATTTTTCGAGGGGGAGACTAGGTGTGTGGATGAGGGAAATGCTGTGGATGTGGTTTACATGGACTTCAGTAAAGCTTTTGACAAAGTCCCGCATAGGAGACTGGTCAAGCAGGTAAGAGCCCATGGGATCCAGGGGGCCTTGGCGCGTTGGATCCTAAACTGGCTGAGTGGCAGGAGGCAGAGGGTGATGGTCGAAGGTTGTTTTTGTGATTGGAAGCCTGTGTCCAGTGGGGTACCTCAGGGATCGGTGCTGGGTCCCTTGCTGTTTGTGATCTACATTAACGATTTGGATGAGAATGCAAAGGGTATGATCAGTAAGTTTGCGGATGACACGAAAATTGGTGGGGTGGTAAATTGCGAGGAGGAAAGCCTCAGGCTACAGGACGATATTAATGGGTTGGTCAGATGGGCGGAAAAGTGGCAAATGGAATTTAACCCGGAAAAGTGCGAGGTGATGCATTTTGGACGGACAAATAAGGATAGGGAATACACAATGAGTGGTAGGACCCTAGGAAGTACAGAGGGGCAGAGGGACCTTGGTGTCCATGTACATAGATCCCTGAAGGCAGCGGAACAGGTAGATAAGGTGGTTAAAAAGGCATATGGGATACTTGCCTTCATTAGCAGAGGCATGGAATATAAGAGCAGGGAGCTTATGATGGAGCTGTACAAAACGCTGGTGAGGCCACAGCTGGAGTACTGTGTGCAGTTCTGGTCGCCTCACTATAGGAAGGATGTGATTGCTCTGGAGAGGGTGCAGAGAAGATTCAACAGGATGTTACCTGGGATGGAGCGCCTCACCTATGAAGAAAGACTCAACAGGCTGGGGTTGTTTTCCTTGGAGCAAAGGAGGCTGAGGGGGGACCTGATTGAGGTTTACAAAATGATGAGGGGCATAGATAGGGTAGATAAAGAGGAACTTTTCCCCTTAGTAGAGGGGTCAATAACAAGGGGGCACAGATTCAGGGTAAGGGGCAGGAGATTTAGGGGGGATTTGAGGAGGAACTTTTTCACCCAGAGGGTGGTTGGAAGCTGGAACTCACTGCCTGAAAGGGTGGTAGAGGCAGGAACCCTCACAACATTCAAGAAGCATTTGGATGAGCACTTGAAATGCCATTGCATACAAGGCTATGGACCAAATGCTGGAAAATGGGATTAGACTGGACAGGGATGGATGGGCGGCGCAGACACGATGGGCCGAAGGGCCTCTTTCTGTGCTGTAAAACTCTATGACTCTATGGATCGACTCCTAAAACCAGAGCGTCTGGACTTGGATCCACATTCTGCTGAAGCATCAAATCAATTTGGACACTGGCTCAAATGCTTCGAACTCTTTGCGAGGGCCTCATCCACTAGCGAGGTAGATAAACCGAGTCAACTGACTACTCGCGTTAATCATCGGATTTATTCGTTCATCCGGGATGCCATCTCTTACACGGAGGCCATCACTATCCTGAAGGCCCAATACCAGAGGCCAGTAAACGAAGTATACGCCAGACATCTGCTGGCTACATGCAGGCAGCGACCTGAGGAATCAATGGACGATTTCTTACAGGGCCTAAAGGACTTGGTCCGGGACTGTAACTGCAAGGCCGTGATGGCCAACGCGTACTCTGACGAATTGGTCCGCGATTCCACACCCGTTGACAAAATCCATGATGGACATACAGGTAAACGGGAATTTAACGAAATGTTTAATTGACTGTGGGAGTACCGAGAGTTTTATCCACCCTAGCCTGGTACGGCAGCACTCATTAACGGTAACCCCTACACGGAGCAGAATTGCTATGGCTGCTAAGCCCCACACTTCGGACATTTTGAGCTACTGTGTGGTAACACTGACTGTAAAAGGCACGGACTACAAGGATTTTAAACTCCTCGTGATGCCAGAACTCTGTGTTAATGTAATCTTGGGCCTGGACTTCCAGTGCCACCACGAAAGTGTCACGCTAGCATATGGCGGGTCCCAGCCACCACACAGTCTGTGGCCTATCAACCTTAAAAATCAGCCCGCCCTCTTTATTCGCTAATCTCGCTCCGAACTGTAGGCCCATAGTGACCAAAAGTAGATGGTACAGTCTGGAAGACAGACACTTTATCAAGGCGGAAGTGGACAGACTCCTGCGGGAAGGCATTATTGAATGCAGTACCAGTCCGTGGCGTGCCCAAGTAGTCATAGTTAAAAATAGCAAAAAGAAACGGATGGTAATTGTCTACAGCCAGACTGTTAATATTTATACCCAGCTGGATGCCTAACCTTTACCCCGCATATCAGAAATGGTCAACCAGATCGCAAAATACCGAGTCTTCTCGACTATCGACCTCAAATTCGCATATCACCAGCTCCCCATTAGAACGGAGGACCGCCCATACACCGCCTTTGAGGCGAACGGACGCCTCTACCATTTTCTCAGAGTGCCCTTCGGGGTAACAAATGCGGTCTCGGTCTTCCAACGCGAGATGGACCGCATGGTTGACGAGAATAAACTACAAGCTACCTACCCCTATCTGGACAATGTCACTATCTGCGGGCACAACCAGCAAGACCACGATCTAAATCTTGCGAGATTTTTAAAAACTGCCCTAAAGCTGAATCTAACCTACAACGAAGACAAATGCGTCTTCAACACAACCCGTCTCTGTATCCTCGGCTGTGTGGTGGAAGATGGGGTAATTGCACCGGACCCTGACCGATTACGCCCCTCAAAGGAACTGCCCCTGCCACACAATCCCAAAGCTTTAAAAATGTGCCTGGGATTTTTTTCGTATTATGCCCAATGGGTGCCCAATTACTCCAATAAGGCCCGACCCCTCATTAAATCGACGTCCTTCCCACTATCAGCTGAAGCTCAGGAGGCTTTCACCAGTATCAAACAGGACATTGAAAGGGCTGCACTGTGTGCAGTGGACGAAAGCATTCCCTTTCAAGTCGAAAGCGATGCGTCAGACTTTGCTTTAGCTGCGACCCTCAATCAGGCTGGGAGACCTGTGGCCTTCTTCTCCCGAACCCTTCAGGGACCTGAAATCAGGCACTCTTCTGTCGAGAAGGAGGCACAGGCTATAGTGGAGGTAGTGCGGCACTGGAGACACTACCTAGCCGGCAAACGTTTCACCCTGCTCACCGACCAGCGGTCGGTGGCTTTCATGTTTAATAACAAACAAAGGGGCAAAATCAAGAATGACAAAATACTCAGGTGGAGGATCGAACTATCCACGTTCGACTATGATATTATGTACAGGCCGGGAGCCCTTAATGAACCCCCAGACGCCCTATCGCGGGGAATGTGTGCCAGCATTCATACGGACAAATTACAGGGTCTCCACAACGACCTCTGTCACCCAGGGGTCACCCGACTATACCATTTTATAAAGTCCCGCAATCTGCCCCACTCCATCGAGGAGGTCAGGGCAATGACCAGAGCCTGCCGCATCTGTGCGGAATGCAAGCCTCGTTTCTACAGGCCTGACCGTGCACACCTTATCAAAGCCACACGGCCATTCGAGCGCCTAAGTCTGGACTTCAAGGGACCCCTTCCCTCTGCCAACCGTAACGTATACTTCCTCAATATCATCGATGAATATTCCCGCTTCCCCTTCGCCATTCCCTACCCAGACACGACCAGTGCCACGGTCATCAAGTGTCTCGGTAATCTATTCTGCATTTTTGGCATGCCGAACTACATACACAGCGATAGGGGGACGTCATTTATGAGTGACGAACTGCGCCAGTTCTTGCTCTCAAAGGGGATAGCCATTAGCAGAACCATTAGCTACAACCCCCTGTGAACCCCCGGGGTAATGGGCAAGTGGAAAGGGAGAATGCTACTGTTTGGAAGGCTGCCACGTTAGCCTTAGTCAAAAGGCCTTCCGACCTCCCGCTGGCAGGAAGTCCTCCCAGACGTGCTCCACTCCATAAGGTCTCGGTTATGTACAGCCACTAACGCTACCCCTCACGCAAAGATGTTAGTTTTCCCCCGGAATCTACCTCGGGCATATCTCTACCCACGTGGCTGATGTCTCCGGGGACAGTAATATTGTGGAAGCACGAGAGAGAGGCCATAAAACGGACCCCCTTGTGGAAAAGGTACAGCTCCTCCATGCAAACCCTCAGTACGCCTATATCGAATACTCTGACGGGCGAGAGGACACTGTTTCCATAAAAGACCTCACTCCCTCGGGGAGCGGAGAGAACGATGAGAGACTACCCGAGGAAGACCTACACCAAAAAGAGACAGGACGCCCAGAGGTATCAATATCCAACTTTAACATGGAGGATACTGCGGAGGGCCGGACAGCGGAGGAACCAGAATCCACTCCCCTAGAGGCACGCCAACCGGCTTTGCGCCGATCACCGAGAACCGCAAAACCTCCTGACAGACTCACTTATACCAACTTTTAAGAAACATCACCCCGATGGACTAAATCTAAAGAAGGGGTGAATGTAATGAAATGTGTTTGGCTTGCCTGTATTCGTTTTGCACTCATGTATATTACCCTCCCCCACACGGTGTATCGTTCCACTTCCTCTTTCCTTACTAACCTGGAATGTTCCAGGTCTTGGCTCTTGGCTCCGCCCCTGACTTCTCTTACATAAAGATCCCAGGATCTGTATGACTCATTCCTGCGAGCCAGTCAGTGTGTTGAGATGTTAGCTCTGATCTTAGTGATTAAAAGCCAACTTGTTAAAGTCTAAAACTTCTAGTTTTGTGGTTATTGAAGGCACATCAACTTCCCCTTCATAAAACCATGCTGACTCTGTCCTATTAAATTATGTTTATCCAAATGCTCTGTTACAGTTTCCTTAATAATGGACTCCAACATTTTGCCAACCACAGATGTTAGGCTAACTGGTCTATAGTTTCCAGCTTTTTGGTCTACTTCCCTTCTTAAATAAGGGTGTTACATTAGCAGTTTTCCAATCTGCCAGGACCTTTCCTGAGTCCAGGGAGTTCTGGAAAATAATCACCAATGCATCCACAATCCCTACCGCCACTTCTCTCAAAACCCTAGGATGTACGCCATCAGGTCCGGGGGATTTTTCCGCCTTAAGTCCCATTATTTTACTGAGTATCATCTCCTTAGTGATTTTAATCGTGTTTAGCTCCTCTCTCCCCCCCTCATGGCCCCCTGTTTGTCCAGTGTTGGGATATTTTTAGTGTCCTCCACCATAAAGACTGATACAAAATATTTGTTCAGCATCTTTGCCATCTCCATGTTCCCCACCAGTAGTGTCCCGGTCCCATCCTCTAAGGGACCAACGTTCACTTTAGCCACCCTTTTCCTTTTTTAAAAAAAAGCCGTAGAATCTCTTGCTATCTGTTTTTATATTTGTTGCTAGTTTACTTTCATAATCTATCTTCCCTTTCGTAATTAATCTTTTAGTTATTGTTTGCTGGCTTTTAAATGCTTCCCAATCTTCTATCCTCCCACTAGATATGCCCTTGTTTTCAGTTGGATACTATCCTTTATTACTTTACTAAGCCACAGATGGCTGTATTTTCTTTTACTCCCTTTTTCCTCAGTGGAATATATTTAGCTTGAAAGATGTGAAATATCTCCTTGAATGTAGACCACTGCTCTTGTACCGTCTTACACTTGAATCTGTTTTCCCAGTCCACTTTAGTCAATTCTACTCTCATACCTTCATAGTCTCCTTTATTTAAGCTCAGTATGCTGGTTTGAGATCCAACTCACCCTCAAACAGAATTTGGAATTCAACCATATTATGGTCACTCATTCCTTTACGAGGACATTTTTATTAATCCGGTCTCATTACACAGGACCAGATCTAAGATTGCCTACCCCCTGGTTGGTTCAGTTACATACAGCTCAAGGAACCCATCCCAAATACCAGGCGCACAGAGGGGGTGCCACTGAAGTTCCAGATCAGGGCGCACCAAGGGCGTTGCACCATGAAATGACTTCAGGATCTGTGCGCGTTTCTGAGTGGGCACTGCAGTTTTGCGCTGCCGCTAAATCTTGACTGAAGTTCACGAGAGGCGCAGATCACGCCATGCCTGGGTGCTAGCTGCTTCGCGCCCCACTTCTTCGGCGCTAACAACTGAATTTCTAGCCCAATGTTTCCACTGCCGCTTTAGTGAGGCCCAACCCAACCATTTATTGTAGTTTATCTGTAGAGAATGCCAGTCACATGTACCCACATCACCCCTGACCAGTGAAACAATGGGAGCCTGGAGACCTGTATCTCTGCCAGGCTCCAGTCACAGATCCAGTAATCTCCAAGCATCTGGACTTCAAGGCTAAGTGTGATGGAATACTCTCCACTTGCCTGGATGAGTACAGATCCAACACCACTTGAAGCACTACTCCATCCAGGACAAAGCAGCCTGCTTGATTGGCACCCCATCCACCGTCTTACACATTCACTGCCCCACCGGTGCACTGTGGACCATCTACAAGATGCATTGCAGCAACTCGCCAAGGCTGCTCCAGCAGCACCTCCCAAACTAGTGACCTCTTCCACCTAGAATGACAAGGGCAGCAAGTGCATGGGCACACCACCACCTACAAATCACACAACATCCTGACTTGGTAATATCGCCATTCCTTCATCACTGGGTCAAAATCCTGAAACTCCCTCCCTAACAGCACTGGGAGTGTATCTTCACCACAGACTGCAGCAGTTCAAGAAGGCACCTCACCACCACCACCACAAGGGCAATAAACGCTGCCGTTGCAGTGACACTCACATCCCAGGAACGAATAGAAAACTGCTCTGGAACTCAAATTTGGCTGATTTTTTTTGGGCAGGCGCAATTGTTAAGGCAGCTGAGAGAAGCGGCCCAATAGATTCTCAAAACAGGCTACCAATTAACACAAGGACAGTAAAATCCAGCCAGAATTTGGAATATAACGAGATCAGGTTTCATGTATAACAGGGGTTTATTATCCAACAGACACATCTACAGTTCCATGGAGCTGCACTCGGAGCCCACCCTGCGGCGATGGTCCATTTTCCACATGGCAACAGTCCCAACCAACAGGGCCACGGAGAGCAGAGCTACCCCAACCGCGACTCCAGGAACAACACGGAAGGGGGAATCAGCAGCAGCATCTGTGGGGAGAAGGGAGGGTTAGATGGGCACCAGTTACTCCATCACTAGACAGCGGCAGGGGCCTCCTTTACCTTTCTCTTCCTGGTGGATCCCAGCAGCCAATCGCTCCTCATCTTCCAGGAAAATGATGGCTCCATCAGCAGTCACCAGGGACCCAGCCCGAACATCGGCGCTTCTTCGCCTCTCTGGGGGAGACAAGAGACAGAGACAAGAGTTCAAGGTGGGCGATTCAATGTGCAGCTGTCTGAAGCCCCAAATCAGGTGGTCAATCCGATGGCCCAATACAAAAACCCTCGGGCAGTGAGCACCGGAGTGAGATTGGACTAGTTAAATACGGTTCCCTCACTGTCAGACTAAGATTCACTCCCTATTCTCAGAAAGACCCGCTTCAACCCAGCAAAGTTTGCAGTCGTTGACAGGTCCAATGGCCAGTCTGGTCTCCTGGGTGCGGGGGAGGGAAAGAGACCCGTTTTGAAGCACTAGTTTGACCAGCGGCTACACTGGACATACACACATTGCCCAGGTCTCCCCCAGATATCGGTTCGGTGCCACTCTGGAACTCCCGGTGACAGCAGGATGCTAGATCAATGTTCAAGGCCAGAGGTGGGTTCCATTCAGAACCAGTGCAAGATGTGCTCAGAGCCGCTGAGCCAGATTGCTATTCTGCAATAGACTAACTGGGATAGAGTTGAGCGGGCAGATTGAGGACACTGCTCCTGTGCCCAGTGTTGGGCCCTTGCTGAGTGAGGCCAGTGTCCAGATGCCCCACACCCACCCCTCCCCATCAGGGTTCAGTTTCTAGTCAGATCCCAGCTACTTACTGGGGCTGCAGGGAGCCGTGCAGTTCTCTCGGGTGGAAGGGAAGCAAACCTCAGCACTGCAGTGGAAGTGAACCTGAAAAGAGACAGTGCGGTCTGGTCAGTGCCACAGATCCCAGTCAGGAGATTCATGCTTCTACAGTCAAAGGGTCAACAGGGGCCTCCTCACTGTGAGCAAGACCCAGGGAACAAGTTCAACCAAGAGAAAGACTGAAGGAAACTCACCTCCCCGCTCAGAGCCCGGCCCGAAACTCGGTCCCAGAAAGCGAAAGTGCTGACTACAAACCGATTATGGTGAGTTGGGAACGGCAAATGGGAAGCGGCGTCTACCGGGAGGAGGCGGGTTTTGTAATTGTCTCCAGTAAAGGGGCACCTGGAACAGAGAAAGAGCGGGTTATATGGAGGGGGCACCTGGAACTCCCAACTGCAGAGTTACAGCGGCACATCAAAGCAAAGTCCCGAGATTAGACTAGATAAAGGAACCAGTCCATTCAAGTCACCAATCGTCAACCTGGAGCTCAGATTGGTTTGATTATTGGCCGTTCCTTAAGAACATAAGAAATAGGAGCAGGAGTAGGCCAATCGGCCCCTCGAGCCTGCTCCACCATTCAATAAGATCATGGCTGATCTGATCCTAACCTCAAATCTTCTATCACTCTGCATCCACCCGAACCCATGTGATCTCCCGGGAGAGGCGAAAAACCAGATAAAGACCCAATGGCCAATTTGGGAGAAAAAAATCTGGGAAATTCCTCTCCGACCCATCTAGGCGATCGAAATTCTTCCAGGAGATCACTGTCCCTATATTTTCTACAGTACTTACCTTCTGTAAAGGCGATCTCCACCCCAGCCAGGAACAGGAATAAAACCATCTCCTGAAATCTAACACAGAATTAGAACACAGTAGGAGCAGAACAAGGCTACACGGCCCCTGGGCACACTCCGCTACCCACAGGGCCATGACCATTCCGAACCTAGACTCATGTCCAATTTCCTGCCCGCTCCCCGTAACCCTTAATTCCCTTTACTTCTAGGAAACTAAATACATTTAAAACAGAAATAGATAATGATGCAGCTTCCACAGCTTTCTGGGGCAGCAAATTCCACAAACCTACCACCCTCTGAGTGAAGAAGTTTCTCCTCATCTCAGTTTTGAATCAGCAGCCCCTTATTTTAAGATTATGCCCCCTAGTTCTAGTTTCACCCATCATTGGGAACATCCTCACCGCATCCACCCGATCAAGCCCCTTCACAATCTTATATGTTTCAATAAGATCGCCTCTCATTCTTCTGAACTCCAATGAGTAGAGTCCCAATCTACTCAACCTCTCCTCATATGTCCATCCCCTCATCCCCGGGATTAACCGAGTGAACCGAGTCCATGTCGCCCCCCTCCCCAACCTGCCCCAAGGTCCCTCACTCGCAGCCACCAGGAGGTCCCATCGGAGCCCCGAATGCGGCTCGGGGGTGGGGGTCGCCCAGCAGTCATTGAGCACCAGCACAAGGGACGGATCGTTCCGGTTCAGGACTCGAACCTCCACAAACACGGGGTCCCGGAGCACACTCAGGATCGGGTAGTCACTGGCCACGTACCAGCTCCGGTAGCCACCATCTGCAAAGAGAAAGATGAAGGACGGCCACTATTTGGAGAGAGAGCGCCTGAAGTTGGACACTAACCATCAGCAGCACTCGCTACCTCTCGCTATTCTCAGCTCCAGAACCAGGATGCCGGCCTCAGTGGCAGGCGGTGGCGGAGAAAGGCTGTAAACTCGGGGCTTCACCTGCAGTTCAGACTCCTGGCTCCCCTTGTAACTGCACTGGACATGGAGCCTGCAAGAGAACGGACACGGCTGGAGAATTCAGCTCCTCACCTTCTCTACCCGCTCCATGTGCTCCCAGTCTCACCTGAAGGGGCTGTCCCGGGTCACCGATCCCAAAGCTCCATCCAAGATCTCAAACTGACCCAACACATCCGTTTCATAGACGGCGTTCACCCCGTCCAGCTACAAGAGACAGAAGACCATCATTACAGAGGACCAGGAGTAGACCGATTGCAGAGAAATTGAGCAAGTCTGCCATTGCCTGATCACATGTAGCGTCTTTAAGGGCCCCCATTGCCCTTTAGACCCCCTCTTTCCCACCCGACTGACAGCCATTGATGGGCTCCCAGCCCACAATACCTACCCGCTGAGTAGTGCCACACTCAGTGACTGCGAACTGAAAGAGCACAGTGTCTGCAGAGGCCACGGTCGGACTGCACTCCGCTCCGTGTCCATCCTTCAGATGGACCGTTGTCAGGTCTACAGGAGGCAGCGTCAAATCCTTGGAGATGGCGATCAGGACCCGCCCATCCTTGGTGCACACTGCAAGAGAGTCAATGAAAGGCGGTTAGTTGCTGCACGGGGAATGGCAAGGGAACCGTTACCGGGAGGGGGAGAAACTCCGCCCAGCTCAGCACCAGCTTCTAGTTTCCTTCTCTCCCCGTCCACTCCCCAATTCTCCATCTAATGGAGACGGTTCACCAACTCCATCCCTACTGGACTGGTTACACAAGACCTGCATCAAATCCACCCCCTGTCCGGTCAGTGCCAGCCAGGGACTGATCTTCACTCTGCCCTCCTATCCTGGGGCGCAATTCAACCATCAGAAGTCCCAAGTCGCATAGAGAAGGAAGGAGAGATCCTGGGTCAGGATCTCAATGATCAGACTTTCAAACTGTAGAATTGAACACAGTTCGTAAACCCGCCAGCTCCCGGACTGGAGAGGTTGGAGACTCCAGCTGATGTTTCAGGACAGGAGGAGAGAGGATACTGTCCAGGGAATCCCTAGTGCAGTTAGATTGCGGCTGGTCCTGGGAAGCCCTGGCCCAGAATAGAGGCAAGCCGAGAATACACCCACCTGGCAGATTGTGGAGTGAATAGAAACACGGCGGCACATCCCGGCTCCCGGCATCAAAGCAGCAGCCTCTCCGCACACACTCACTGCCTTCAATTCCCCCAAAGCCGCAGTCTTGGCGGAATTTGGGAGACAGCCAACATTGATCGGCGGGGAGAAGGAGAGAGGGCGGCTGAGATGAACAGATTGTAAGAAAGAACAAGCCCAGAACCCGCAGCCCCTCCATTCTAACAAGCGAGGCTCCCAGGTAAGTGAGGCTGTAGAGCCGACTCCCCCTTTTTATCCCCTTGTTTAACCCGCAGTAAATGAATGGTCTGATTGGCCCACGGGCTCCCCATGTGAACCCGCATTCCCACGGGGCACACGGAGATATTGGGGCCTTGTGTTTTCTGCTCCTTGAGTGGAGGGAACTGTGTTTTAACAAAATATAGATGTGTATTTATTTGAAGTTGTAAAGTATGATTAAATTTACATCGGTTGAACACAATGTCTGTTCTTTAAGAGTCTGTACATGTTTCTTTCCTTATATTCTGTTTCAGTTCATCAATAAAGAAACGCTGAACGTGTCTCGTTCCCATAGACCCAGATTGTCCATGTTTATACCGAGTGTGAGAGGTTGCAGCCTCTCTTCCATTATTTGAAGGGGCTGATCCTCGATTTTTGGCTGCACTTCAGTCCCACTCTCCTGATCTACGGCCACCCGGTGCGGAGGGGAGCAGGCAGGTCGGGGACCTCCTTGTGGGACTGCTCCTGGGCCTGGCCAAAGTGCCCATTAAATGTTCCAGGCAGCGGGCGGTCCAGGGGGTCATTCGGCCCACCTCTCTTCCGCAGCCACGTTCACCCCTGGGTTGCCCTGGAGATGGAGCACGCGGTGTCTGCCGGCAAGCTCGAGGCCTTCCAAGACCGGTGGGCACCGCAGGGACTGGAGTGCTGCATCACCATAAGGAACAGTACTTTAATTTAATTTGTTCAATTTCCTTTTAACCTTTTTTAAAGTTACAGCACATGGTCATAGAACCATCGAATCATAGAATGGTTACAGCAAGGAAGGAGGCCATTCGGCCCGTCGAGCCCGTGCCGGCTCTCTGCAAGAGCACTTCAGCCACTCCCACTCCCCCGCCCTTTCCCCGTAGCCCTGCACATTTCTTCCCTTCAGGTACTTATCCAACTCCCTTTTCAAAGCTGTGATTGAATCTGCCTCCACCGCCCTTTCAGGGAGAACATTCCAAATCTTAACCACTCGCTGCGTAAAAAAGTCTTTCTTTCGTGGCCTTTGGTTCTTTTGCCAATCACCTTAAATCTCTGTCCTCCGGTTCTCCACCCTTCTGCCAATGGGAACAGTTTCTCTCTATCTACTCTGTCCACACCCCTCATGGATTTGAACACATCTATCAAATCTCCTCTCATTTTTCTCTGCTCCAAGGAGAACAACACCAGCTTCTTCAGTCTTTCAACGTAACTGTACTCCAGACTGGGGAATGAGGTTGGTCAGGTGGAGCAAGTTTCAATAGGTGAACATTTAGGGAACAGTAATCATAGTATCATAATGTTTTGGTTAGCTATGAAAAAGGACAGGGAGCAATCTAGAGTAAAAATGTTTAACAGGGGGAAATGCAATTTCAGTGTGATGGCCCGGGTAAACTGGAATCAAAGATTGGCAGGCAAAACTGTAATGAACAATAGGCTGCCTTTAAAGAGGAAATAGTTCAGGTGCAGTTGAGGTACTTTCCAACGAGGGGGAAAGGCAGGGCAACTAAAGTCAGGGCTCGCTGGATGATGAAAGAGATAGAGAATATGATGAAGCAGAAAAGAGCGCGTATGACAGATGTCAAGTTGCAAATGCATCTGAGAATCAGGCTACATATAGAAAGGTCAGAGGAGAAGTGAAAAATCAAATAAGACGGGCAAAGAGAGGGTATGAGAATAGAATTGCAGCCAACATAAAAGGTAATCCAAAAGTCTTCTTTAGGCATATAAATAGTAAAAGGGTAGTAAGAGGAGGGGCGGGGTCGATTAGGGACCAAAAAGGAGACCTATTCATGGAGGCAGAGGGAATGGCTGAGGTACTAAATGAGTATTTTGCATCAGTCTTCACCAAGGAAGAGGATGCTGCCATAGACATAGTAAAGGAGGAGGTAGTGGAGATAATTGATAGGATAAAAATTGATAAAAAGAGGTATTAGGAAGGCTGGCTGTATTTAAAGTAGATAAATCACCAGGAGCGGATGGGATGCATCCTTGGATGCTGCGGGAATTTAGGGAAGAAATCGCGGTGATACTGGCCATAATCTTCCAATCCTCCTTAGATACGGGGGTGGTGCCAGAGGACTGGAGAACTGCAAATATTATTCCCTTTTTCAAAAAAGTGTTTAAAGATAAACCCAGCAACTACAGGCCATTCAGTTTGACCTCGGTAGCGGGGAAGCTTTTAGAAACAGTAATCAGGGACAAAATTAACAGTCGCTTGGAAAGTGTGGTTTAATTAAGGAAAGCCAGCATGGATTTGTTAAAGGCAAATCGTGTTTAACTAACTTGTTTGAGTTTTTTGATGAGGTAACAGGGAGGATTGATGAGGATAATGCAGTTGACGTGGTGAACATGGATTTCAAAAAGTCGTTCGACAAAGTGCCACATAATATGCTTGCCAGCAAAGTTGAAGCCCATGGAATAAAAGGGACAGTGGACATGGATACGGAATTGGCTGAGTGACAGGAAACAGAGAGTAGTGGTGAACGGTTGTTTTTTGGACTGGAGGAAGGTATACAGTGGTGTTCCTAAGGGGTCGGTTCTAGGACCACTGCTTTTCTTGATACATATTAATGACTTGGACATGGGTGTACAGAGCACAATTTCAAAATATGCAGATGAGACAAAACTTGGAAGTATAGTGAACAGTGAGGAGGAGAGTGACAGAAGTCAGGAAGACATAGACTGGCTGGTGAAATGGGCGGACACGTGACAGATGAAATTTAGCACGGAAAATTGTGAAGTGATAGATTTTGGTAGAAAGAATGAGGAGAGGACACATAAACTAAATGGTCCAATCCTGAAGGGGTTGCAGGAGCAGAGAGACCTGGGGGTATGTGTGCACAAATCGTTGAAGGTGGAAGGACAGGTTGAGAAAGCAGTTAAAAAGGCTTACGGGATTCTGGGCTTCATAAATAGAGGTATAGAGTACAAAAGTGTGGAAATTGCAGTTGACTTTAAATTGGCAATTGCCGGTAATGAGAAGAGTCAGCTCCACAAGTGTCCCTCTTAAGGAGGCAGCAATAATAGAATTTAGACACCGAGTCTCATTAACTCGAGAAACCTATAATTTTAAATGATAATCGTGTTGTTTGTGTCAATGAGAGACTCGGTACCTTGCGGTGCAGCGAGGCAGCTTCCATCCCGTGGACATTGGGGAACATTGATTCAGCACCACACCTAACCCCTCTCAGAGACCCCATCTCCTGGAATCAGAGTGATACAGCACCGAAGGAGGCTGTTCGGCCCATCGTGTTTGTGTCGGACTTTGAAAGAGCAATCCAATAAATCCCAGTCCCTGCTCTTTCCCCATGGCCCTGCTAATTGCTCCTCTTCAAGCACATATCCAATTACCTTGGGAGTGGTATTTCTGAATCTGCTTCCGTCATCCTTACAGGCAGCGCATTCCAGATCACAACAACTCGCTGTGTAAACAAATTCTCCTCATCTTCCCCCCTGGTCTTTGGCAATTGTTTGAAATCAGCGTCCTCTTGTTGCTGACCCTACTGCCAGTGGGAACAGTCTCTTCATATAATCTCTATGAAAACCCCTCATAATTTTGAACATCTCTATTAAATCTTCCATTAACCTTCTCTGCTCTAAGGAGAAAAACCCTCAGTTTCTGCAGTCTCTCCACATAACCGAAGACTTTCATCCCTGGAACCATTCCAGTAAATCTCCTCTGCACCCTCTCGAAGGCCTGGACATCCTTCCTAAAGTGCGGTGCCCATTACTGGATGCAATACTACAGCTAAGGCCTAACCAGTGATTTTTGAAGCTTTACCATTACTTCCTTTACTTTGTCCCTTTATTTATAAAGCAAAGGATTTTTAAGAGCCATATGAACTTCAAAGATTCGTGTACGTACACCCCCAGATCTCTCTGTTCCTGCATTCGTTTAAAACGGTACCATTTAGTCCATATTGCCTCTGCTCATTTTTCCTCCTAAAATGAAACACTTCACACTTCTCTGCATTAAATGTCATCTGCCATGTGTCTGCCCATTTCACCAATCTCTCTCTGTCCTCCTGAAATCTGTTACTATCCTCCTCACTGTTTACTACATTTCTGAGTTTGGTATCATCTGCAAACTCTGAAATGATGCCTCCTTTACCCAAGTCCAGGTCAGTAATAGATCTCAAGAAGAGCAGTGGTCCCAATACCGCCCCCTAGGGGACACCACTGTAAACCTCCCTCCAGTCTGATAAATATCCCTTCACCACTACTCTCTGCTTTCTGTCTCATAGCCAATTTAGTTTCCAAGCTGTCACTGCCCCTTTAATCCTGCTGTCTCCTTATAACTCCAGTGTAGTGGAAGGATATCTTTTCAAACTCCCCCAGAGATCCCATCTCCTGGAATGGTCTCGGTGTGATCCCTGTAGTGGACAGATCCCTGTCCAAACTCCTCCTGTTAAAGGCTCTGAGAATCAGAGGGTGCATCACTAGTCCAAATGGAAATGACAATGTCAGCAACACCTGCCATGGTACAAGCCCTGGCCCGTGGCTGAATGGAATTCCAGCCGTGGCCAGAATCTGGTTGATGCAATGTTCATTCTGAAATGTAGGACTGAAACTTGTAGACCCCGGAAAATGTAACAGAGCACGGCGGGGCCCGTGGGTTTACTGCCACCTCCCAATCACCTATTATATGGTTTACAGTCATTTGTGTCCGTAGATTGTGAGTGATGTCCACTGTACAAGAGACATGGTTCGGAGAAACTTACAGAACACAACATCCACTTTACAACAACAACTTGCATTTATATAGCGCCTTAACGCAGCAACACGTCCCAAGGCCCTTCCCAAAGTTATCACACAGCAGGCCTTTGACCGTGTGTGGCGAGAAGGTCTCTGGCATGCCTTGTGGATGTTCGGTGTTCCTGAGAAACTTGTCAGACTGTGAGAGAACATCTCCCAGAAGTCCCTGTGTGCGCTGGAGTGGACAGGGAACTAGCGGAATGGTTTGGATCAACAGTTGGGGTGAGATAAGGGTGCACATTGTCACCTGGTAGATTTAGGGGGAGAAATTCGGTGTCGCCCCGTTTGGGGCTCAATTATCGGCCGGGCCCAATGTTTAGCGCCTGGCGCTAATTATCGCCTCCGACTGGAAACTTGGTGTTTATCACCCCTGGAGGTGATTGGAGCGCTAAATCAGGCGCTACACACCTGTCTTAAGGCGCAAAGGCCGAGGAGCGAGGCGCTAACTCAGAGCGCGGGTGAAGCGCAGGTGATGTCAGCTAGCAATGGAACACAGACGCACTGGCACCGACCAGTTCTTAAAGGGGAGGATGGATCTTGCTCTCCAGCCACATCCTGCTCATTGCAGGCTTGAATCTCGGCCTGGACAGACCTGTGCCTAAATTTTTCAGCCAAGGACTATGGAGAGGGTAAGAGAACGAGCTCAGCGCTTCAGTGACCGGGCCTTGGAGGCTCTGGTTGGTGCGGTGGAGTGCAGAAGAGCTATATTGCAGCCTGCGAGTGGGAGGAGGCTATTGCCGCGTGACTACAGAAGAGTCTGGAGGGAGGAGCCTCATCACGTCTCCTCCAGGAGCATGGTGCCCAGGACCCACATCCAATGTCGCAAAAAGTTCAACGCCCTCACTCGGGTGGTCAGGGTGAGTGGCTGTTGTTCAATACCTCTCCATCCCTCCATCTCAACCTCACTCTATGGCCACAGGGTCTTAAAAACCCAATGCCCAACACTTATCCAACATGAAGATTCACCAGACTGATACCTGGGATGGCAGGAATGACGTATGAAGAGCGATTGGGCTTATACTCGCTGGAGTTTAGAAGAATGAGAGGGGATCTCATTGAAACTTATAAAATTCTAACAGGTCTAGGCAGACTAGCTGCAGGAAGGATGTTCTCGATGGCCGGCGAGTCCAGAACCAGGGGTCACAGTCTAAGATAAGGGGTAAGCCATTTAAGACTGAGATGAGGAGGAATTTCTTCACCCAGAGAGTGGTGAACCTGTGGAATTCTCTACCACACAAGGCAGTTGAGGCCAATTCATTAAATATAATCAAGGAGGAGTTAGATATATTTCTTAAGGCTAAAGGGATCAAGGGATATGGGGAGAAAGCAGGGACAGGGTACTGAATTTGGATGATCAGCCATGATCGCATTGAATGGTGGAACAGGCTCGAGGGGCCGAATGGCCTACTCCTGCTCCTATCTTCTATGTTTCTGTCTCTGACCTTCCCTTTTGTTCTTTGCTTCCCTCATCCCTTTCCCTGCCCCGACACTTGCTTAAGCATCTCTTACATCTCTAACTTATTCCAGTTCTGACGACGGGTCATTGACCTGGAACGTTAACTCTGTTTCTCTCTCGACAGATCAAAAAAGTTCAACGACCTCACTCGGGTGTTCAGGGTGAGTGGCTGTTGTTCAATACCTCTCCATCCCTCCATCTCAACCTCACTCTATGGCCAGAGGGTCTTAAAACCCCAATGTCCAACACTCAACCAAGACCTAGGGCCATTTCATAAAACACACACGCACATTCCACACCTTGCACACATTGAGGGTTATTCAACTATGGGAGGCACAACAGGCAAGACCATGGCGGCACATTTACTCAGACACCGTCATTTTTCTTGCAGGCCAAGCTATGTCCTAACAGGCCACAGCAGCAACAGACAGGTGGAGGGCCACCTCAGGTGCAAACACTCAGCGATCTTGAGGTGTGCGTCCACAGGATTGTGGCAATCCAGGTGATCAGTCCCATCACCCATGGAGAGGTTGACCCCGTTCGGGACAGCAATGGTAAGGTCATCAGCTTTCTCTCCTCTCTCATTCCACTTGTCCCTCACAACACCAGCCTTTGACACTTTCAATCCAACTTAGTAAATCGCTGCACTCCTTCCTCCCTTACTGCCCCCCTGTCCTGATGCTAAAGCCACTCTTGTACCTCCCTGTTTTCAGATGGTGATTCACCAGCTGAGGAGACGGGCCCTCAAGCTGCTAGTGGGAGTGAAGCCATAGGCGAGGAGGAAGAGGAATCCGGAGCCTCAGCGCCACCCTCTCCCAAGGAAGCCCATGTCCACACTGGGACCACATCTTCCCTGGAGGGGCGCAGGGTCTGATGAAGGTGAAGCTCTGGGACCCAGCAGGCTGCAGCAATGCAACGGGGGTAGGGAAGCTCGGTGTCCTTCTCCCCAGAGGGAGTGTAGGCCAGCGAGTCCTGCTGCACTGGACGCAGAGGAGGAGCGGCTCATCATTGAAATGAAGCCCCAGGCGGTGGAAAGGCACACTCAGCTCATGGGTGCAGTGGGAAGGGTGCCCCAAAGCATTGATGCACTGGCAAGGAGTGTGGAGCACTCCGCTACAGCACAAGCAGACACAAGTTCTGCTTAGTGCTGCTATTCAGTCACTGGCTGCCGTGATCCAATCGCGGACTGCTCTCCTGCAGTCTCAGATTGAGGCCACGCAAGCACTGACTGCTGCCATCATCGCTGGTTCGGACACATTGACCCGGGGCTCTCACGGTACTGCAGCAGGCCAGCATTCTGTGCTCCAGCAGATTGCTCCGGTTGCTGAAGTGCTGCCCCGTGGGAGTGCCAGTGTGTTGGTCAAGCAGGGAGGTGCTGTCCTCGCTCAGGTTGACAGCATGCCTGCTCCCACCACTGGCACTTCCCCATTGCACTTGCCACCAGCTGTAGCCCAGACTGCTGCTACCTATACAGAGTTGGTGCAGTCTGCAGCCGAGCCCCCCAGACCCAGAGCTGGTCGAGGCCGTCCTTCAAGGGCATCTGAAGTCTCAGGTTCTGACAAGCAGCAGCCTTCCACCAGCGTGCTGCAGCCACTGGGGCCCCATTCTGGAGGAGCAGTAGGGTGGGAAGGGGGCAAGTGGCCAAGGGAAGGAGATCACCCTCGAAGGGCAAACAGTAGGAGGCCTGACAAAATGTTAGTAATGTTTTTATTAAAGGCCGAGGTTCATGTAATTACTTTTGTTTCGTGTTTTGGCCATTACCTCCAGGTTGTGAGAACCAGTTATGTTAATTAATGAATTGTTGTGTTTGTTTCTATTAGTTTGTCATGAATAAATGACACACAGTTTGTAAAACAAAAAGTTGTTGTATTCAAAATGTACATGTTTGGCCTTTGGAATCATTGCTGCCTTGGCCAGCTATAGGGATTGCGGGTTGCTTTTGATCATGTTGTTCTCTATGCCAGAAACCATTTCCTGAGTAGGGGCCTAGCGGCGTCTTATCAGCCGTTGATGGACAGCCCTTGCAGTTTCAACATTGTTGCTGATCATCCTCCTCTTCCGGTGGTGCACCAATCCCTGGTGGCATTGGCTGGGTCCTGAGGATTGCCAGGTTATGAAGAATGCAGCAAACAACTATGAAGAGGGAGACTTGCTCAGGCGAGTACTGCAGGGCTCCTCCCGAGTTGTCCAGACAGCAGAACCGTTGCTCGAGGACGCCGATCGTCTGCTCAGTGATGTTCCTGGTGGCGAGATGGCTCTCATTGTACCACAGCTCAGTAGGGGTGTTGGGGTAATGGAGCGATGTCATCAGCCAGGTGCAGAATGGATAATCCTGGTCTCCGCAGAGCCAACCACCTCGCTGTTGCACTGCCTGGAAAAGCTCTGGCACACCACTCTGGTGCAGGATAGAAGCATCGTGGCTGCTGCCAGGATAGCAGTCATTGACAGCAAGTATCAGCTGTCTGTAGTCACACACCAACTGGACATTAAGCAGTAGAACCCCTTGCGGTTTCAGAAAACCTCTGCATTCTTCTGCGGTGCCCGCAGTGCCACATGTGTGCAGTCAATGGCGCCCTGCACCGCCCACTATCCTTGCAAAGCACAATGCACGTTCATGGTGTGGCACCCCACTAGTTAGTTTGCCAAATGACCCATTTATCCTGACCCTTTTCTGTTAGCCAATCCTCTATCCATGCTAAAGTATTACCCTCAACACTGAGCTCTTATCTTGTGCAGTAACCTTTTATGTGGCACCTTATTGAATGACTTTTGGAAATCCAAATACACTACATCTACTGGATCCCCTTGATCCAGCCTGCTCGTTACATACTCAAAGAATTCTTATACATTTGTCAAACACGATTTTCCTTTCTTAAAACAGAACATAATAGTAGCAGGAGCAGGCCATTTGGCCCATCGATCCTGCTCTGCCATTCAATAAGGTCATGGCTGATCTTCTACCGCATCTCCACTTTCCGGCACTATCCCCCTATCCCTTTGTCAAAAATCCAGCGATCTCGGTCTTGAATACACTCACCGCCTGAGCCTCCACAGCCCACTGCGGTGGAGAATGCCAAAGATTCACCGCCCTCCGAGTGAAGACATTTCTCCTCCTCTGTCCTAAATAGCCAACCCCTTATTCTGAGACAGTGACCACTGGTTCTAGACTCCCCAGCCAGGGGAAACCTCCTGCCTGCATCTAGCCTGTCAATCTAAGAATTTCATATGTTTCAATGAGATCACCTCATTCTTCTAAACTCTAGGGAATATAGTCCCAGTCTACTCAATCTCCTCATATGACCAACCCCCAGCCCAGGAACCAGTCCGGTGAACCTTCGTTGCACTCCCTCTATAGCAAGTATATCCTTCCTTAGGAAAGGAGACCAAAACTGTCCACAATACTCTAGCTGTGGTCTCACCAGGGCCCTATATAATTGCAGTAAGCCATCTTTACTCTTCTATTCAAATCCTCTTGTAATAAAGGCCAACATACCATTTGCTTTCCTAATTGCTTGCTGTTCCTGCATGTTAACTTTCAGTGATTTGTTTATAAAGGACACCCAGGTCCCTCTGAACACCAACATTTCCCCAATCTCGCACCATTTAAAAAATGCTCTGCTTTTCTATTTTTCCCCTACCAAAGTGGTTAACTTCACATTTCTCTACATTATATTCCATTTGCCATGTTCTCACCCACTCACAGCCTGTCTATATCCCCTCAACTTCAATTCCCACCGAGCTTTGGATCAGCAAACTTGGATATATTATATTTGGTCGCCTCATCCAAATCATTGATGTAGATTGTGAATGGCTGAGGCCCAAGCACGGATCCCTGCAGTACCCCACTATTTACAGCCTGCCAGCCCAAGAATGACACATTTAGTCCTACTGTTTAGTGTTAACCAATCCTCAATCCATGCTAGTATACTACCCCCAATCCCAAGGACCCTAATTATGTTTAATAACCTTGTGGCACTTTATCAAATGTCTGCTGAAAAACCAAATGCACCACATCCACAGATTCCCCCTTAACTGTGCTGCTAGTTACAAACTCCAAAATCTCCAATAGATTTGTCAAACACGATTTCCCTTTCGCTAATCTGTTGACTCTGCACAATCCTGTTATTTTCTAAGTGGCATGTTGAGTTCAATGAAGAGGGACCAAGGACCAAGGCAGCTGAATTACATTCTAACTTTGTATTTGACACCAACATGATTCTTGCTCGACCACATTTACTGACCCATGGAGCTGCTCTCCACTCCTTCCATGTATTGAAGATGCAAGACCTCACCTTTCCCTACATTGAACCCAATGTGCCACTGACCCATGATCCTGGACAATCCATGGCCCAGAACACACTACCCACACAGTCCCAGTTTGGGGGGCTTGGATTGAAATTTTTCAATCTGCATCATTGCTGTGGGTCTTGCAGAAGCCCCACAGTCCCCACTATGGATCTACCTGCACCTGTCAGTGGGTGAAACATGGGGCCCCTGCCCCATTACCACTAACCATGGGCCACAGTGGCTTTGGTTCCGTAACCATCATCTTTCCCATAATTCAGGTCACATCTTGAAACTAGACCAATGAAAAGCAGAGCATTTCTTTCATCAATACTCCTGTCAGAGTTCTGTGCAGCAGCTCAAGCACCACCTGGCTTTGGGAAATCTCTGCTGACTGATCATTGTTAACTCCACATTCTCCAAAGTCAAACGCAAAGTATCCTGTATGGTCTAAACTAGTTTCTCAGCAACTGAAACTAGACTAGCCAATTGATAGTGACCTACCTTATCCTATTTATTCCCTCAATCCCAGACTTCCTGTAGAGGTTGTCCCCACAATAAAGGCTCCTTCAGGCACCAGTGATTGAGGAAAGCCTCTTGTGCAAGAGTTCCACTCCACACTGTGGGCATCACACCCCACATTGAGTGGGGTGACTGGATTAGCGCTTCCTACAGTTCCAGATCAGTAAGGATAAGAAAGGCCACGACGTCTCCACCCTCAATTGATGTGCTAATACTCCCCCTACTGCTTTATTGTATTGACTGGAGTTTTGATCGATACTGGAACTGGATTCCAAACCGTTGCTGGAAGGTTGGTCACAGCAGCTGTTGAAGACCAGGAGTGAGCTTGCCACTACTGGTCTAGCGAGGCCCAAAACAACCCAACTAGTGGTTTAATAAAAGCAGGAAATGCTGGAAATACTCAGGTCAGGCAGCCTCTGTGGAGAGAAAGAGTTAATGTTTCATGTCGATGACCCTTCATGGGAATGGGTAAAAGTTAGTGATGTAACAAAGTTTAAGCAAGTACAGGGGCAGGGAAAGGTGTGTGATAGATTTCAAGACAGCCAAACTGGTGCAATGGGCAGACCGATGAAATTTAACACAAACGTGCTAAGTGAAACATTTGGTGGGAAGAACGAGGACAGGCAATATAAACTAAAGGGTACAATCCTAAAGTGGCTGCATGAACAGAGAGACCTGGGAGTATGTGTGCACAAATCATTGAAGGCAGCAGGGCAGGTTGACAAAGCAATTAAAAAAGCATATGGGATACTGGGCTTTACAAGCAGTGGCATGGAGTACAAAATCAAGGAAGTTATGATGAACCTTTATAAAACATCAGTTGGCCTCAACTGGAGTATTGTGTCAATTCTGGGCACCGCTCTTTAGGAATGATGTGACGGCCCTAGGAGAGGGTGCATGGAAGAATGATTCCAGGGATGAGGGATGTCAGTTACATGGATGACTAGAGAAGCTGGGGTTCTTAGAGCAGAGAAGTTTCAGAGAGCAGAGAAGGTTGAGAGCAGATTTGAGAGGTTTTCAAAAGCATGAGGTGTCGAGACAGTAGATAGAGGGGAACTGTGGCCATTGGCAGAACGGGCCAGAACCAGAGGACACAGATTGAAGGTTAATTGTAAAAGAACCAAAGGGGACATGAAGAAAAACCCATTGTGTTTTTTTACTCGGAGTGGTTAATAACTGGAATGCACTGCCCGAAAGGTTGGTGGAAGCAGATTAAATCGTGGCTTTCAAAAGGGAATTGGATAAGCAACAAAAAAAAATTGCAGGGCTACAGGGAAAGGGCCGAGGAGTGGGACTAGCTGAAGGGCTCTTGCAAACAGCAGGCACGGGCTCAAGGGTGACAGCACAGAAGGAGGCCATTCTCTGAATACAAGACCAGGGTTCATGTATAACAGGAGTTTATTGTCCAACAGACACATCTACATTTCCATGGAGCTGCACTCGAAGCCCACCCTGCGGCGATGGTCCATTTTCCACATGGCAACAGTCCCGACCAACAGGGCCACGGAGAGCAGAGCTACCCCAACTGCTGCTCCAGGAAGAACACGGGAGGGGGAATCAGCAGCAGCATCTGTGGGGAGAAGGGAGGGTTAGATAGGCACCAGTTACTCCATCACTAGACAGTAGCAGGGGCCTCCTTTACCTTTCTCTTCCTGGTGGATCCCAGCACCCACACTCATCTTCCAGGAAAATGATGGCTCCATCAGAGGTCACCAAGGACCCAGCCCGGTCATCGGCGCTTCTTCACCTCTCTGGGGGAGACAAGAGGCAAGAGTTCAAGGTGGGCGATTCAATGTGCAGCTGTCTGAAGCCCTGAATCAGGTGTAAAATCCGATGGCCCAATGTAAAACCCTCGGGCAGTGAGTACCGGAGAGATTGGACTGCAGTTAAACACTGTTCCCTCACTGTCAGACTAAGATTCACTCCTGATTCTCAGAAGGACCCGCATCAACCCAGCAAAGTTTGCAGTCGTTGACGGGTCCAATGGCCAGGCTGGTCTCCTGGGGAAAGAGACCCGTTTTAAGCACTAGTTTGACGAGCGGTTACACTGGACATACACACATTGCCCAGGTCTCCCCGCCCCCAGATATCGGTTCAGTTCCACCCGGGAACTCCTGGTGACAGCAGGATGCTGGATCAATATTCAAGGCCAGAGGTGGATTCCATTCAGAACCAGTGCAAGATGTGCTCAGAGCCCCTGAGCCAGATTGCTATTCTGCTGTAGACTAACTGGGATAGAGTTGAGCGGGCATATTGAGGACACTGCTCCTGTGCCCACTGTTGGGCCCTTGCTGAGTGAGCCCAGTGTCCAGATGCCCCACACCCACCCCTCCACATCAAGGTTCAGTTTCTAGTCAGATCCCAGCTACTTACTGGGGCTGCAGGGAGCCATGCAGTTCTCTCGGGTGGAAGGGAAGCAAACCTCAGCACTGCAGTGGAAGTGAACCTGGAAAGAGACAGTGCGGTCTGGTCAGTGCCACAGCTCCCAGTCAGGAGATTTATGCTTTTACAGTCAGAGGGTCAACAGGGGCCTCCTCACTGAGCAAGACCCAGGGAACAAGTTCAACCAAGAGAGCCAGAGAGAAAGACTGAAGGAAACTCACCTCCCCGCTCAGAGCCCGGCCCGAAACTCGGTCCCAGAAAGCGAAAGTGCTGACTACAAACCGATTCTGGGGAGTTGGGAACGGCGAATGGGAAGCGGCGTCTACCGGGAGGAGGCGGGTTTTGTAATTGTCACCAGTAAAGGGGCACCTGGAACAGAGAAAGAGCGGGTTATATGGAGAGGGCACCTGGAACTCCCAACTACAGAGTTACAGCGGCACATCAAAGCAAAGTCCCGAGATTAGACTAGATAAAGAAACCAGTCCATTCAAGTCACCAATCGTCAACCTGGAGCTCAAATTGGTTTGATTATTGGCCGTTCCTTCACCCAGTCCATGTCGCCCCCCTCCCCAATCACCAGCCTGCCCCAAGGTCCCTCACTCGCTGCCTTACCTGCCCACCAGGAGGTCCCATCGGAGCCCCGAATGCGGCTCGGGGGTGGGGGTCGCCCAGCAGTCATTGAGCACCAGCACAAGGGACGGATCGT
This sequence comes from Somniosus microcephalus, assembly GCF_052327205.1. Taxonomy (NCBI): domain Eukaryota; kingdom Metazoa; phylum Chordata; class Chondrichthyes; order Squaliformes; family Somniosidae; genus Somniosus; species Somniosus microcephalus. Next base: position 65,468,423 of record NC_141009.1, on the reverse strand, counting down.
TCCGGTTCAGGACTCGAACCTCCACAAACACGGGGTCCCGGAGCACACTCAGGATCGGGTAGTCACTGGCCACGTACCAGCTCCGGTAGCCACCATCTGGAAAGAGAAAGATGAAGGACGGCCACTATTGAGAGAGAGAGAGAGAGAGAGAGAGAGAGTGAGAGAGCGCCTGAAGTTGGACACTAACCATCAGCAGCACTCGCTACCTCTCGCTATTCTCAGCTCCAGAACCAGGATCCCGGCCTCAGTGGCAGGCAGTGGCGGAGAAAGGCTGTAAACTCGGGGCTTCACCTGCAGTTCAGACTCCTGGCTCCCCTTGTAACTGCACTGGACATGGAGCCTGCAAGAGAAAGGACACGGCTGGAGAATTCAGCTCCTCACCTTCTCTACCCGCTCCATGTGCTCCCAATCTCACCTGAAGGGGCTGTCCCGGGTCACCGATCCCAAAGCTCCATCCAAGATCTCAAACTGACCCAACACATCCGTTTCATAGACGGCGTTCACCCCGTCCAGCTACAAGAGACAGAAGACCATCATTACAGAGAAATTGAGCAAGTCTGCCATTGCCTGATCACATGTCGTGTCTTTAAGGGCCCCCATTGCCCTTTAGACCCCTTCTTTCCCACCCGACTGACAGCCATTGATGGGGCTCCCAGCCCACAATACCTACCCGCTGAGTAGTGCCACACTCAGTGACTGCGAACTGAAAGAGCACAGTGTCTGCAGAGGCCACGGTCGGACTGCACTCCGCGTCCATCCTTCAGATGGACCGTTGTCAGGTCTACAGAAGGCAGCGTCAAATCCTTGGAGATGGCGATCAGGACCCGCCCATCCTTGGTGCACACTGCAAGAGAGTCAATGAAAGGCGGTTAGTTGCTGCACGGGGAATGGCAAGGGAACCGTTACCGGGAGGGGGAGAAACTCCGCCCAGCTCAGCATCAGCTTCTAGTTTCCTTCTCTCCCCGTCCACTCCCCAATTCTCCATCTAATGGAGACGGTTCACCAACTCCAGCCCTACTGGACTGGTTACACAAGACCTGCATCAAATCCACACCCTGTCCGGTCAGTGCCAGCCAGGGACGGATCTTCACTCTGCCCTCCTATCCTGGGGCGCAATTCAACCATCAGAAGTCCCAAGTCGCATAGAGAAGGAAGGAGATCTCCTGGGTCAGGATCTCAATGATCAGACTTTCAAACTGTAGAACTGAACACAGTTCCTAAACCCGCCAGCTCCCGGACTGGAGAGGTTGGAGACTCCAGCTGATGATTCAGGACAGGAGGAGAGAGGATACTGTCCAGGGAATCCCCAGTGCAGTTGGATTGCGGCTGGTCCTGGGAAGCCCTGGCCCAGAATATAGGCGAGCCGAGAATACACCCACCTGGCAGATTGTGGAGTGAATAGAAACACGGCGGCACATCCCGGCATCAAAGCAGCAGCCTCTCCGCACACACTCACTGCCTTCAATTCCCCCAAAGCCGCAGTCTTGGCGGAATTTGGGAGACAGCCAACATTGATCGGCGGGGAGAAGGAGAGAGGGCGACTGAGATGAACAGATTGTAAGAAAGAACAAGCCCAGAGCCCAGAACCCGCAGCCCCTCCATTCTAACAAGCGAGACTCCCAGGTAAGTGAGGCTGTGGAGCCGACTCCCCCTTTTTATCCCCTGTTTAACCCGCAGTAAATGAATGGTCTGATTGGCCCACGGGCTCCCCATGTGAACCCGTATTCCCACGGGGCACACGGAGATATTGGGGCCTTGTTTAAACTTATTTTTTTTTTTTTTATTTTTTTTTTTTGTGTCACTCTTTTATTTAAATCTAGTAATACTTGTTACAATACATCAACTTCATAATAAATCCATTACATTCATTAGCCGCAATAAAACAAAGCCTTAAAAACAGCTTTAGGACTAACAGTACAAATGCAGTGGTAAATTTTACAGACAAATCAACAATATTAACAGTACAGGTACCCATAGTGATAAACAATTTTACACCAGTCCTATTGGCAATCTAGTAACTCTTCATTTTTGCTTGGTATTACCTGCTGTCCTTTTTTTAAATGTTAATATTCATGTACAACATTACTTATACAACTCATCAATTACATAGTAAATCCATTACATTCATTGACCACAATAAAAAGGATAAAGCCTCGAAAACAGCTTAATGGTCAACAATATAAATACAATAATACATTTTTACAGGTAATTCAATAATGTTTACAGTACAAACTGCCACTGTTTAATAAACCAAGAAAAGAAAGAACCCGTATTCGCCAGTCCTACTGGCATCGTTGAATCATTCAGTCATTCATTCCTCTGTTCGTTCGCTCAAGTGTAAATTCCATTGTGAATGTCTGCGTGCGTGCGTGTCATTTGTCTCCCTGCGTGCATGCGTGCGTTCGTTCATCCGTCCAGACAGGCCTCACGCTCACCCAATAGGATGCCGACCTTCATCCTGGGGAGCGAATTTGAAGGGGCTGCTCCTCGATTTTTGGCTGCACTTCAGTCCCACGCTCCTGATCTTCGGTCACCCGGTGTGGAAGGGAGCGGGCAGGTCGGGGGACCTCCTCGTGGGACTGCTCCTGGGCCTGGCCAAAGTGGCCATTAACTGGTCCAGGCAGCGGGCGGTCCAGGGGGTTGTTCGGCCCGACTGCCTGCCTCTCTTCCACGGCCACGTTCACCCCTGGCTGGCCCTGGAGATGGAGCACGCGGTGTCCGCCGGCATGCTCGAGGCCTTCCGAGACCGATGGGCACCGCAGGGACTGGAGTGCTCCATCACAATAAGGAACAGTACTTTAATTTAATTTCTTCAATTTCCTTTTAACCTTTTTTAAAGTTACAGCACATGGTCATAGAACCATCGAATCATAGAATGGTTACAGCGGAGAAGGAGGCCATTCGGCCCGTCTAGCCCGTGCCGGCTCTCTGCAAGAGCACTTCAGCCAGTCCCACTCCCCCGCCCTTTCCCCGTAGCCCTGCACATTTCTTCCCTTCAGATACTTATCCAACTCCCTTTTGAAAGCTGTGATTGAATCTGCCTCCACCGCCCTTTCAGGGAGAACATTCCAAATCCTAACCACTCGCTGCATAAAAAAGTCTTTCTTACGTGGCCTTTGGTTCTTTTGCCAATCACCTTAAATCTCTGTCCTCCGGTTCTCCACCCTTCTGCCAATGGGAACAGTTTCTCTCTATCTACTCTGTCCACACCCCTCATGGATTTGAACACCTCTATCAAATCTCCTCTCAATTCTCTCTGCTCCAAGGAGAACAACGCCAGCTTCTTCAGTCTTTCAACGTAACTGTACTCCAGACCGGGGAATGAGGTTGGTCAGGTGGAGCAAGTTTCAGTAGGTGAACATTTAGGGAACAGTGATCATAGTATCATAATGTTTTGGTTAGCTATGAAAAAGGACAGAGAGCAATCGAGAGTAAAAATGTTTAACAGGGGAAAATGCAACTTCAGTGGGATGAGAACGGATCTGGCCCGGCTAAACTGGAATCAAAGATTGGCAGGAAAAACTGTAATGAACAATAGGCTGCCTTTAAAGAGGAAATAGTTCAGGTGCAGTTGAGGTACTTTCCAACGAGGGGGGAAGGCAGGACAACTAAAGTCAGGGCTCGCTGGATGATGAAAGAGATAGAGAATATGATGAAGCAGAAAAAGAGCGAGTATGACAGTTGTCAAGTTGCAAATGCATCTGAAAATCAGGCTATATATAGAAAGGTCAGAGGAGAAGTGAAAAATCAAATGAGGGGCAAAGAGAGGGTATGAGAATAGAATTGCAGCCAACATGAAAGGTAATCCAAAAGTCTTCTATGGCCATATAAATAGTAAAAGGTAGTAAGAGGAGGGATGGGGCTGATTAAGGACCAAAAAGGAGACCTATTTATGGAGGCAGAGGGTATGGCTGAGGTACTAAATGAATACTTTGCATCTGTCTTCACCAAGGAAGAGGATGCTGCCATAGGCATAGTAAAGGAGGAGGTAGTGGAGATAGTTGATAGGATAAAAATTAATAAAAAAGAGGTATTAGAAAGGCTGGCTGTATTTAAAGTAGATAAATCACCACGAGTGAATGGGATGCATTCTAGGATGCTGCGGGAATTTAGGGAGGAAATCGCGGTGGTATTGGCCATAATCTTCCAATCCTCCTTAGATACGGGGGTGGTGCCAGAGGACTGGAGAACTGCAAATTTTATTCCCTTGTTCAAAAAGGTGTGTAAAGATAAACCCAGCAACTACAGGCCATTCAGTTTGACCTCGGTAGTGGGGAAGCTTTTAGAAACAGTAATCAGGGACAAAATTAACAGTCACTTGGACAAGTGTGGTTTAATTAAGGAAAGCCAGCATGGATTTGTTAAAGGCAAATCGTGTTTAACTAACTTCACGAGTTCTTTGATGAGGCAACAGGGAGGATTGATGAGAGTAATACAGTTGACGTAGTGAACATGGATTTCAAAAAGGCGTTCGACAAAGTGCCACATAATAGGCTTGCCAGCAAAGTTGAAGCCCATGGTATAAAAGGGACAGTGGACATGGATACAGAATTGGCTGAGTGACAGGAAACAGAGAGTAGTGGTGAACGGTTATTTTTTGGACTGGAGGAAGGTATACAGTGGTGATCCTAAGGGGTCGGTTCTAGGACCACTGCTTTTCTTGATACATATTAATGACTTGGACATGGGTGTACGGAGCACAATTTCAAAATATGCAGATGAGACTAAACTTGGAAGTATAGTAAACAGTGAGGAGGAGAGTGATAGAAGTCAGGAAGACATAGTCAGGCAGGTGAAATGGGCGGACACGTGGCAGATGAAATTTAACGCAGAAAAGTGTGAAGTGATACATTTTGTTAGAAAGAATGAGGAGAGGACATATAAACTAACTGGTACAATCCTGAAGGGGGTGCAGGAACAGAGAGACCTGGGGGTATGTGTGCACAAATCATTGAAGGTGGAAGGACAGGTTGAGAAAGCAGTTAAAAAGGCTTATGGGATTCTGGGCTTCATAAATAGAAGTATAGAGTACAAAAGTGTGGGAATTGTAGTTGACTTTAAATTGACAATTGCCAGTAATAAGAAGAGTCAGCTCCACAAGTGTCCCTCTTAAGGAGGCAGCACCAATAGAATTTAGACACCAAGACCTAGAAATTCAGTATAGCCACATTTGGGGCGCTACAGCATGGCGTTCGCTAACTTTTGCGCCCGGCGCAACTTAGCACCACCTTCGCCGATATTCAGTTGCATCGCCCCAAGAGGTTGCTGCTGCGCTAAATCAGGCGATGCACGACTATCATTAGGCGCTAAGCCGGCGATCCAGGGTGCAAACACCGAGGGCGGGCGCAGCGCAGGTGCGGCGAGTTGCTCATTGAGGGCAGACAGTCAGGCGCCGGTCAGCACTTAAAGGGGGAGGGTGGAATTGCTTGGCTGCCACACCCTGCACGCTGCAGCCCTAAGGCAAGGCCTGAACACTGCTTCTGGAACAGCTCCATGCCCAGGAGAATGGAGAAGGCCAGGGAGAGAGTGCAGCGCTTCGGCGAGGGTGACCTGTGGCTGCTGGTTGGTGCAGTGGACCGCAGGCGCCATATCCTCTTCCCTGAGGGTGGCAGGAGGCCGCTGCCCGCCGAATATCGGAAAGCATGGAGGGATGTGGCAAACAAGGTCATGTCCAACAGCGTGGTTGGCAGGACACCAACACAGTGCCGGAAAAAATTCAACGTCCTCACTCGGGTTGTCAGGGCGAGTACCCTTTCCAGTATCCTCCTCATCCCTGCATGTGCACCTCACTTTATGGCCAAACGAGTCTGAAAGCTCTAATGGCCAGCCCTCATCCAGCAGCTATGGGACTGTCATGAAAAGCACTTGCACATTCAGGACTTTAGACACTGTCAGGGCTATTCGACCATGGGAGGCAGTGCGGGCAATATCAGGGCTTGACACTGTACTTAGAGGCGGTCCTTTCTCTTGCAGTCCAAGCTGGCGCATAACAGAAGACAGCAGCGACAGACCGGGGGAGGCCGTCCTGACCTGAAACAGCTGAGCGACCTCGAGCAGAGAGTGGAGCAGATCATGGCAGGCCGGCTGAGTGGCCCCGTCGCCACTGGAGATGCTGACCCTGTTCTGGGCACCAATGGTAAGGTCATCACCTTTTTGACCTCTCCCTTTCCACTTGCGCCTCACACCAGCATCCTTTGCCACTATCGAACCAATGCAGTGCACAGCAGCACTCATGCCTCCCTCGCTGCCGCCCTGTCCTCACTCTAAAGCAACTCTTGTGCCTCCCTGCTTTCAGATGGTGACTCGCCAGGTGAGGAGGCGGCCCCTCAAGCTGACACTGTGTCCGAGTCAGACATAGAGGAGGAGGAAGAGGTGATTGGGCAAAAGCATGGCAGATGCAGTATAATGTGGATAAATGCGAGGTTATCCACTTTGGTGGCAAAAACAGGAAGGCAGATTATTATCTGAACGGCAATAGATTGGGAGAAGGGGAAGTGCAATGAGACCTGGGTGTCCTTGCGCACCAGTTCATAGAGTCATAGAGTCATAGAGTTTTACAGCACAGAAAGAGGCCCTTCGGCCCATCGTGTCTGCGCCGCCCATCCATCCCTGTCCAGTCTAATCCCATTTTCCAGCATTTGGTCCATAGCCTTGTATGCAATGGCATTTCAAGTGCTCATCCAAATGCTTCTTGAATGTTGTGAGGGTTCCTGCCTCTACCACCCTTTCAGGCAGTGCGTTCCACATTCCAACCACCCTCTGGGTGAAAAAGTTCCTCCTCAAATCCCCTCTAAATCTCCTGCCCCTTACCCTGAATCTATGCCCCCTTGTTATTGACCCCCCTACTAAGGGGAAAAGTTCCTCTTTATCTACCCTATCTATGCCCTTCATCATTTTGTACACCTCAATCAGGTCCCCCCTCAGCCTTCTTTGCTCCAAGGAAAACAACCCCAGCCTGTCCAGCCTCTCTTCATAGCTGAGGCGCTCCATCCCAGGTAACATCCTGGTGAATCTTCTCTGCACCCTCTCCAAAGCAATCACATCCTTCCTATAGTGAGGCGACCAGAACTGCACACAGTACTCCAGCTGTGGCCTCACCAGCGTTTTGAACAGCTCCATCATAACCTCCCTGCTCTTATATTCTATGCCTCGGCTAATGAAGGCAAGTATCCCATATGCCTTTTTAACCACCTTATCTACCTGTTCCGCTGCCTTCAGGGATCTATGTACATGTACACCAAGGTCCCTCTGACCCTCTGTACTTCCTAGGGTCCTACCACTCATTGTGTATTCCCTTGCCTTATTTGTCCGTCCAAAATGCATCACCTCGCACTTTTCAGGGTTAAATTCCATTTGCCACTTTTCCGCCCATCTGACCAACCCGTTTATATCGTCCTGTAGCCTGAGGCTTTCCTCCTCACAATTTACCACCCCACCAATTTTCGTGTCATCTGCGAACTTACTGATCATACCTTTTACATTCTCATCCAAATCATTTATGTAGATCACAAACAACAAGGGACCCAGCACCGATCCCTGAGGTACCCCACTGGACAAAGGCTTCCAGTCACAAAAGCAACCTTCGACCATCACCCTCTGCCTCCTGCCACTCAGCCAGTTTAGGATCCAATGCGCCAAGGCACCCTGGATCCCATGGGCTCTTACCTTCTTGACCAGTCTCCTATGCGGGACTTTGTCAAAAGCTTTACTGAAGTCCATGTAAACCACATCCACAGCATTTCCCTCATCCACCCCTGAAGGTAAGCATGCAGGTGCAGCAGGTGGTTAAGAAGGCAGATGGTATGTTGGCCTTCATAGTGAGAGGGTTCGAGTACAGGAACAAGGATGTCTTGCTGCAGTTGTACAGGGCCTTGGTGAGACCACACCTTGAGTATTGTGTGCAGTTTTGGTCGCCTTATCTGAGGGAGGATGTTCTTGCCATGGAGGGAGTGCAGTGAATATTCACCAGACTGATACCTGGGATGGCAGGAATGACATATGAGGAGAGATTGGGTCGATTGGGCTTATACTCGCTGGAGTTTAGAAGAATGAGAGGGGATCTCATTGAAACTTATAAAATGATGACAGGACTAGACAGGCTAGATGCAGGAAGGATGTTCCCGATGGCCGGGGAGTCCAGAACCAGGGGTCTCAGTCTAAGGATAAGGGGTAAGCCATTTAGGACAGAGATGAGGAGGAATTTCGTCACCCAGAGAGTGGTGAACCTGTGGAATTCTCTACCAGAGAAGGCAGTGGAGGCCAATTCATTAAATATATTCAAGAAGGATTTAGATATATTTCTTAAGGCTAAAGGGATCAAGGGATATGGGGAGAAGGAAGGGACAGGGTACTGAATTTGGATGATTAGCCATGATCTCATTGAATGGCGGAGAAGGCTCGAGGGGCCGAATGTCCTACTCCTGCTCCTATCTTCTATATTTCGGCGACTGTCTGCGAGGGGCGCTGCTGTAGATGAGGCTGCAGTACCAGTGACTGTCTGCGAGGGGCGCTGCTGTAGATGAGGCTGCAGTACCAGTGACTGTCTGCGAGGGGCGCTGCTGTAGATGAGGCTGCAGTACCGGTGACTGTCTGCGAGGGGCGCTGCTGTAGAAGAGGCTGCGGTACTGGTTTATTTCTGATAGCCAAATACTGCGGATGCTGGAAATCCGAAATAACAACAGAAAATGGTGGAAAAACTCAGCAGGCCAGGCAACATCCATAGCGAGAGAAACAGAGTCAACGTTTCAGATCAAAACCCTTCGACAGGACTCAGAAAAAACACAGGAAATGAAACAAATTAAAAGGCCAGTTTGGAGGCTGGGAAATGGGGATAAAGAACAAAAGAGAAGTGAAGAGACATTAAGAGATATTCAAAACCAGACGAGATGGTGATGGGACCAGTAAAGAGACAAAAGACGGCTCTAGATTAAGACATGTCGGAAGCACTGGTGTGGAAGGTGGCATCGTCGGAGCAGATGCTGCGGAGACGGAGAAACTGGGAGAATGGAATAGAGTCCTTACAGGAGGCGGGGTGGGTGGAAGTGTAGTCCAGGTAGCTGTGGGAGTCAATGGGCTTATAGTGAATGTTGGTCAATAACCTATCCCCAGAGATGGAGACGGAGAAGTTGAGGAAGGGAAGGGAAGAGTCAGAGATGAACCATGAGAAGGTGAGGGAAGGGTGGAAATTGGGGACAAAGTGAATGAAATTGTCTAGTTCAGGGCGAGAGCAGGAAACGGCACCAATAGAGTCATCAATGTACCGGAAAAAGAGGTGAGGGAGGGGACCCGAGTAGGACTGGAACAAAGAGTGTTCCACATATCCCACGAATAGGCAGGCATAGCTAGGACCCATGCTGGTACCCATGGCAACACCTTTGATTTGGAGGAAATGAGTGGAGTCAAAGGAGAAGTTGTTCAATGTGAGAACAAGTTCAGCCAGGCAGAGGAGGGTGGTGGTGGATGGGGACTGGTTGGGCCTCTGTTCAAGGAAGAAGCGGAGCGCCCTCAGGCCATCCTGGTGGGGGATGGAGGTGTAGAGGGATTGTACGTCCATGATGAAAAGGAAGCGGTTGGGGCCAGGAAAGTGGAAACTGTTAAAGTGGCGGAGGGTGTCAGAAGAGTCGCGGATGTAGGTGGGAAGAGACTGGACAAGGGGAGAAAAGATAGAGTCGAGATAGGAAGAGATAAGTTCCGTGGGGCAAAAACAGGCTGAAACGATGGGTCTACCGGGGCAGTCCTGTTTGTGGATCTTGGGAAGGAGGTAGAAGCGGGTTGTGTGGGGCTGCGGAACTATGAGGTTGGTGGCCACGGGGGGAAGATCTGAGGGAGTGCCGCACTGTCGGAGGATCAGTACTGAGGGAGTGCTGCACTGTCGGCAGGTCAGTACTGAGGGAGCGCTGCACTGTCGACGGGTCAGTACTGAGGGAGCGCTGCACTGTCGGAGGGGCAGTACTGAGGGAGCGCCACACTGTCGGCGGGTCAGTACTGAGGGAGCACTGCACTGTCGGCGGGGCAGTACTGAGGGAGCGCCGCACTGTCGAAGGGACAGTACTGAGGGAGCGCCACACTGTCGGCGGGTCAGTACTGAGGGAGCACTGCACTGTCGGCGGGTCAGTACTGAGGGAGCACTGCACTGTCAGAGGGGCAGTACTGAGGGAGCGCCGCACTGTCGGAGGGACAGTACTGAGGGAGCGCTGCATTGTCGGAGGGTCATTACTGAGGGAGCGCTGCACTGTTGACGGGTCATTACTGAGGGAGCGCTGCACTGTCGACGGGTCAGTACTGAGGGAGTGCTGCATTGTCAGAGGTGCTATCTCTTTGATGAGACCGTAGCCGAAGGTTCCATTTATGGGTCAGGTAAAGGACACCATTGGAAGGATAGGGAACATTCTGCTCTCCACTACCACCAAACAAATACAGACCAACTGGTTTTACATCCCATTGTTGTCTGTGGGATCTTGCTGTACACCAATGACTGCCATGTTTTACTGCACCAGTGTCAATACTTCAAAAGTGAGCCAGTGGTTGCGATGTTGGGCTATGCTGGTGAAATCCTGGATCACTGCACATCTGTTCTTTCTTCTGGAATTGAGGAAGCCAATTCTAACGCTCTTTATTTGTTCATTTCAGATCTCGGGGTGCGATTTCTCAAAGGCAGCTGATTGGCTTGTGTTGGAAAGATCATTAACAGCAGCTGCATTTACTGATGCATCGCAATGATTTAGTGTAACACTGACTAACTCTAAACTAATCCAAAATAAACTTCTTGAATGTGCTGTACGCAGACCAATCGTGTCCTAATAGTTTTATCATTAAGTCTATAATGGTTCAAAACCGCAAACAAAGGAACACTTTTCCCTGGTATAAGCCCATCGAGTCCCAAGTACCCCTATTGTCAGCCTTGGTTCAGTGAGTAGCTCTCTCACCCCTGAGTCAGAGTGTTGTGGGTTCAAGCCCCACTCCAGAGACTGAAGCCTATAATCCTGACTAACACTTCAGGGCAGTACTGAGGGGGTGCTGCACTGTGGGAGAGGCCATCTCTCTAATGGTGCCCTCTCAGGTGTGCATACAAGATCCCAGGGCACTGTCAACCAAAAGCAGGGGAGTTCACCCAGGTGTGCTGGCCACACATTTACCCCCTCGACCTACATTGTGAAAGCAGATTCTCTCATTGCTGTGTGTGGCAGCTTGCTGTGCACAAATTGGCAGCTGTGTTACCTACACTTCAACAGTGACAACACTTGAAAAATAAAAGTACTTCTCTTGGCTGTAAATCACTTGGGACATTGTGAAAGGTGCTACAGAAATGTAAGTCTGCCCCTTTCCTGCAAGGACCCTTATTGTTTGCCAGTCAGTGAGACCAGCATCAGTCCTTCACCCTGCAGCCTCAGGTAGCCCCAGTCTGGGGGCTCCAGCTGTAACTTGGATGGTCAGCAGACTTTGTGGGGGGGGTGGTTAGGGAGCAGCGGGCAGGGCGGGGGTCAATGAGTTTGCGCACCTAGCTTTCTCTTATGGGGCCCAGGACACTCAGCACCAGAGCTCTGAGGGAATTGGTTCCAGAATTATACAGCAGTGAGGCTGAAGCCCCTTCACATGGGCAAACACTGAAGGTCAAATTCTCAGCTTGAACTTTTAAATTTCATACAGGCATTCTGTGCATTAACAGCATTCTCTCTGTGCTTCTCACAAGAGCTCCCCCTTGCCCACGTGTAGGGGCGTGTAGCTTCTCTCCACTACTTACACAGGTCCCATGAGAAAGATCAGGGATTTTGAGCCTGTCCCAATGGGTGCAGCAAAAACCTGGTGGCACTACAATCCTCCCTTAGGGAGACCACTAGGAACGCTGGTGTGGGAAATGAAAAGGAGGGTAGATGATGCTGAAAAGGGAGCATTAAATCAGATTTCCCATCCAGTGGACACGAAATGGACAGCAAGTCCAAGGTACAAAGCCTTGTGCCATACTTGACCTGGAAGAGACTGATGGGACAGTGTAGAGAGGTTATTGGGCTGAAAGTGGCGTACTGTGGCTGCAGTGTGTACCATCTACAAGATGCACTGCAGCAACTCGCCAAGGCTTCTTTGACAGCACCTCCCAAACCCACGACCTCTTCCACCTAGAAGGACAAGGGCAGCAGGCGCATGGGAACACCACCACCTCCAAATTCCCCTCCAAGTTACACTATCCTGACTTGGAAATATATTGTCGATCCTTCATCGTCACTGGGTCAAAGTCCTGGAACTCCCTAATAGCACTGTGGGAGCACTTTCACCACACGGACTGCAGTGGTTCAAGACGGCAGCTCACCACCTCCTCAAGGGCAATTAGGGATGGGCAATAAATGCCAGCCTTGCCAGTGACACCCACATCTCAAACACATTTTTAAAAACTGACCCGAGAATGCTGGCCATCAGTGTCATTTGCCATCGTCTCTCCGGCCCGTGTTCCAGTGTACCATCAGGAACCAATTAGAAATTAGTTTGCATTCCCTTCCTGGGTCCCTCTCAAGTTAGATATTTCATCAGTTTTGCACCAAAAGAGCAAATTGTATCAGTGAGTGAACACTGAACCGAGCCCATTCGATTTATTTCCTTCGTTACCAGAGTTAAACCTGAAGCTCAACCTTGGCCATTCCAATTGTCCTAACATTCGCAGCCCTGGGGCCATTGGAGGAAAGAAAGTTCAATGGCCTAGAAATTCAGTATCGCCACGTTTGGGGCGCTACAGCCGGGCGTTCGCTAAATTTAGCGTCCGGCGCAACTTAGTGCCACCTTCGCCGAAATTGAGTTGCATCGCCCCAAGAGGTTGCTGCTGCGCTAAAGCAGGCGATGCACGACTATCATAAGGCGCTAAGCCGGCGAGCCGAGGCGCTAACACCGAGGGCGGGCACTGCGCAGGTGCGGCAAGTTGCTGATTGAAGCAGCACGGTGGCATAGTGGTTAGCACTGTTGCCTCACAGCGCCAGGGACCGGGTTCGAATCTGGCCTCGGGCGACTGTCTGTGTGGAGTTTGCACATTCTCCCCGTGTTTGCGTGGGTTTCCTCCGGGTGCTCCGGTTTCCTCCCACAGTCCAAAGATGTGCAGGTTAGGTTGATTGGCTATGATAAATTGACCCTTAGTGTTAGGGGGATTAAATACGTGAGGTTACGGGGATAGGGTGGGATATGCGTTGGTGTAGGGGTTACGGGGATCGGGTGGGATATGTGTCGGTGCAGGCTCAATGGGCCGAAATGGCCTCTATCTGCACTGTGGGGTTTCTGTGATTCTGTGATTCTGTGAAGGCAGACACGCTGGCGCCGGTCAGCTCTTAAAGGGGGAGGGTCGATTTGTTTGGCTGCCACGCCCTGCACACTGCAGCCCTGAAGCAAGGCCTGACCATTGCTGGTTCAACAGTTCAATGCCCAGGACAATGGAGATGGCTAGGAAGCGAGCGGAGCGCTTCAGCGAGGGTGCCGAGGCTACTGGTTGGCACAGTGGAGCGCAGGCGACCTGTCCTCTTCCCTGACAGTGGGAGGAGGCTGCTTCCCAGCAAGTACCGAAAAGCCTGGAGGAAGGTGGCAAACAGGGTGACCACCAACAGCATGGTTGCCAGGACTCCAGTTCAAAGCAGAAAAAATTTCAACGACCTCACTCGGGTTGTCAGGGTGAGTACCCTTTCCACTATCCTCTTCATCCCGGCATGTGCACCTAAGTTTCTGGCCAAAGGGACCTGAAAACCCCAATGCCCAGCCCTCATCCAAGAGCTATGGGACTCTCATGAAAACCACTTGCACATTCAGCACTTTACACACTGTCAGAGCTATTCCACCATGGGAGGCAGTGCAGGCAAGATGAGGGCTTGACACTGTCAGGGCTATTCCACCATGGGAGGCAGTGCAGGCAAGATCAGGGCTTGACACTGTCAGGGCTATTCCACCATGGGAGGCAGGGCAGGCAAGATGAGGGCTTGACACTGTCAGGGCTATTCCACCATGGGAAGCAGTGCAGGCAAGATCAGGGCTTGACATTGTACTCAGAGGCCGTCCTTTCTCCTGCAGGGCAAGCTGGCCCACAATCCCAGGCAGCAGCTACGGACTGGGGGAGGCCATCCTTACCTCAAACAACTCAGCGACCTGGAGCAGCGTGTGGAGCGCATTATGGCAGGCCGGCTGATTGGCAGCACAGGCTAGGAGTCAGCAGGACTTCGCTGCATCACAGGCGGCTTCCAGCCAAGTGCTCAGTCATGCCGTGCATTCACTGGCTGGTCTGTTGCAGACACAGATCAGGGCCACACGGGCACTAACTGCTGACACCCTCGCTGGATCGGCCAGGCATCGCCAGGGCCCTCGCCATGCCGCAGAAGCCCAGCAGTCTGTGCTTCAGCAGATTGCTGCGCATGCTACAGTGCTGGCCCGTGCGAATGCCAGTGTATCAGCCGACCAGGGAGTGCCTGTGCTCTGTCAGGTTGGCAGCATTCCTCCTCCACTGCAGCTGCCATCACCCGTAGGACAGACTGCTGCCGCCCAAGCAGAGTTGGAGCAGACAGCAGCCGGGCTCTCCAAGCCCAGAGCTGGTCCAGGCCGTCCCCCAAGGGCATCTGCCGTCTCACCATCTGACCCTCAGCAGCCTTCCCCCAGCCTTGCTGCAGCCACTGGGGTCCCATTGAGGAGGAGCTGCAGGGCGGAAAGGGGCCACTCGCGGAAGTGAGGCAGATCACCCTCGCAGAGAAAAAAGTAGGTGTGGCCAAATGTTGTGTTTACATATGAAGGCCGCGAATGTTTTTTTTATATATGAAGGCTGAGACTGTTGGGTTTGTTTTTTATATGAGGGCCAGGAATGTTGTGTTTGTTTTTTATATGCGGGGCAGGAATGTTTGTTTTTTATATGAAGGCCAAGGATCATGGTCATTTTTGTTTAACTGTTTTTTTGATTTTCTGAAGGTTGTGAGAGCCAGTTATGTCTCTGACTGTTTTTTGGGGGTTTTATCTGAATTAGTTTGTCATGCAGGAAGGGCACAGAGTTTACACAATAAAAAATTCCCTTTATTCACATTGTCCATGTTTGCACTTTGAACTAGTTGTTGCCTTAACCGGCTGAGGGCTTGCGGAGCGGCTCCATTCATGTTCTTTCATTGGCACAAGCCATTCCCAGAAAGGGGGCCTAGAACCGAGTTGCAATAAGCCACCGACGGACGGCCCTTGCACTTTGTGCCTCCCTGCCGCCTTGGTTCTCCTCCTCTGGTGGTCCTCCAATGTCTGCTGGCAGTGGCTGAGACCTGAGGATAGCCAGGTTGTGCAGCATGCATCACACTACAATAAAATGGGAGACTCACTCAGGCGAGTATGGTAGGGCTCCTGTGGCACATAGAAGATAGGAGCAGGCCATTCGGCCCTTTGAGCCTGCTCCACCATTCAATGAGATCATGGCTGATCATCCAAATTCAGTACCCTGTCCCGGCCTTCTCCCCATATCCCTTTAGCCTGAATATATACAACTACTTCTTGAATATATTTAATGAACTGGCCTCCACCGCCCTCTATGGCAGAGAATTCCATAGGTTCACCACTCTCTGGGTGAAGAAATTCCTCCTCATTTCAGTCCTAAATGGCTTACCCCTTATCCTTAGACTATGACCCCTGGTTCTGGACTCCCCAGCCATCGGGAACATCCTTCCTGCATCTAGTCTATCCAGGCCTGACAGAATTTATAGGTATCAATGAGATCCCCTCTCAATCTTCTAAGCTCCAGTGAGTATAAGCCCAATCGACACAATCTCTCCTCATAAGTCATTCCTGCCACCCCAGGTATCATCCTGGTGAATCTTCGCTGCACTCCTTCCATGGCAGGAACAGTCTAGACAGTGGAACCGTTACTTGAGCATAGCGATTGTGTGCTCAATGATGTTCCTGGTAGCTTGATGGCTGTCATTGTATCGCTCTTCAGCAGGGGTGCTAGGCGCAGGAAGCGGGGTCATCAGGCAGGTGCACAAAGGATAGCCCTGTCCCCGAGAAGCCATCCTCATGGGTGAGCCTGGGCTTCGAAAATGTATGCCACAGAAGTCTGGCGCAGGATGAAGGCATCGTGGCTTCTGCCTGGAAAGCAGGCATTGACAGCTAGTATGAGCTGCCTGTGGTCACACACCAACTGGACGTTGAGCGAATGGCAGCCCTTGCGGTTGCGTTAATCCTCGGCATGCTGTAGAGGTGCCCGTCAAGCCACATGCGTGCAGTCAATGGCGCCCTGCACCACGGGGAAACCCGCTATTCTCCCAAATCCCATTGCACGCTCTTGCTGCTTGTCCAGGGTCATGGGGAAGGACATAAGAAGTAGGAGCAGGAGTAGGGCATACGGCCCTTCGGGCCTGCTCCGCCATTCAATAGGATCATGGCTGATCCGAATCTAGATTCACATCCACTTCCCTGCCCTCTCCCCGGAACCCCTAATTCCCTTATCTGCTAGGAAATTGTCTATCTCCATTTTTAATTTATTTAATGTTGCAGCTTCCACAGCTCTCTGGGGTAGCAAATTCCATAGATTTACTACCCTGAGTGAAGAAGTTTCTCCTCATCTCAGTTTTGAAAGCGCAGCCCCTTATTCTTAGATTATGCCCCCTTGTTCTAGTCTCACCCATCAGTGGAAACATCCTCCCCGCATCCACCCGATCAAGTCCCCTCACAATCTTATATGTTTCGATAAGATCGCCTCTCATTCTTCTGAACTCCAATGAGTAGAGTCCCAACCTACTCAACCTTTCCTCATACGTCAACCCCCTCATCTCCGGAATCAATCAAATGAACCTTCTCTGAACCGCCTCGAGAGCAAGTATATCTTTTCTTAAATATGGAAACCAAAACTGCACGCAGTATTCCAGGTGTGGCCTCAACAATACCCTGTATAACTGCAGCAAGACTTCCCTGTTTTTATACTCCATCCCCCTTGCAATAAAAGCCAAGATTCCATTGGCCTTCCTGATCACCTGCATACTAACTTTTTGTGTTTCATGCACCAGGACCCCCAGATCCCTTTGTACAGTAGCACTTTGCAGTTTCTCTCCATTTAGATAATAACTTGCTCTTTGATTTTTTCTGCCAAAGTGCATAACCTCACACTTTCCAACATTATATTGCATCTGCCAAATCTCTGCCCACTCACTTAGCCTGTCTATGTCCTTTTGCAGGTTTTTTATGTCCTCCTCACTCATTGCTTTCCCTCACATCTTTGTATCGTCGGCAAACTTGGATATGTTGCACTCGGTCCCTTCCTCCAAATCGTTAATATAGATTGTAAAGAGTTGGGGTCCCAGCACTGACCCCTGCGGAACACCACTAGTTACCGATTGCCAGCCCGAGAATGAACCATTTATCCCAACTCTTTGTTTTCTGTTAGATAGCCAATCTTCCACCTATGCCAGTATATTACCCCCAATCCCATGATTTCTTATCTTGATCAGTAATCTTGTGTGGAACCTTGTCAAATGCCTTTTGGAAGTCCAAATGAACTACATCCACTGGTTCTCCTTGATCCACCCTGTATGTTACATCCTCAAAGAATACGAGCAAATTTGTCAAACATGACTTCTGTAATGAAATGTGTTTGTCTTGCCTGTATTCGTTTTGCACTCATGTATATTACCCTCCCCCACACGGTGTATAGTTTCACTTCCTCTTTCCTGACTAACCTGGAATGTTCCAGGTCTTGGCTCTTGGCACCGCCCCTGACTTCTCTTACATAAAGATCCCAGGATCTGTATGACTCATTCCTGCGAGCCAGTCAGTGTGTTGAGATGTTAGAGTCATAGTCATAGAGTCATAGAGTTTTACAGCACAGAAAGAGGCCCTTCGGCCCATCGTGTCTGCGCCGCCCTTCCATCCCTGTCCAGTCTAATCCCATTTTCCAGCATTTGGTCCATAGCCTTGTATGATCTTAGTGATTAAAAGCCAACTTGTTAAAGTCTGAAACTTCTAGTTTTGTGGTTATTGAAGGCACATCAATTTTAATCACGAAAGAATACTAGGCCCGGACGAGATGTATCCCAGGCTGTTGTGTGAGGCAAAGGAGGAGATTGCAGGGGCACTGACACAAATTTTCAGAACCTCTCTGGCCACAGGGGATGTACCAGAGGACTGGAGAACAGCTAACGTAGTACCATTATTCAAGAAGGGTAGCAGGGATAAACCAGGGAATTACAGGCCAGTGAGCCTAACATCTGTGGTAGGGAAATTATTGGAAAAAATTCTGAGGGACAAAATTAGTCTCCACTTGGAGAGGCAAGGATTAATCGGGGATAGTCAGCATGGCTTTGTCAAAGGTAAATCATGTCTGACCAATCTGATTGAATTTTTCGAGGGGGAGACTAGGTGTGTGGATGAGGGAAATGCTGTGGATGTGGTTTACATGGACTTCAGTAAAGCTTTTGACAAAGTCCCGCATAGGAGACTGGTCAAGCAGGTAAGAGCCCATGGGATCCAGGGGGCCTTGGCGCGTTGGATCCTAAACTGGCTGAGTGGCAGGAGGCAGAGGGTGATGGTCGAAGGTTGCTTTTGTGACTGGAAGCCTGTGTCCAGTGGGGTACCTCAGGGATCGGTGCTGGGTCCCTTGCTGTTTGTGATCTACATTAACGATTTGGATGAGAATGCAAAGGGTATGATCAGTAAGTTTGCGGATGACACGAAAATTGGTGGGGTGGTAAATTGCGAAGAGGAAAGCCTCAGGCTACAGGACGATATTAATGGGTTGGTCAGATGGGCGGAAAAGTGGCAAATGGAATTTAACCCGGAAAAGTGCGAGGTGATGCATTTTGGACGGACAAATAAGGATAGGGAATACACAATGAGTGGTAGGACCCTAGGAAGTACAGAGGGGCAGAGGGACCTTGGTGTCCATGTACATAGATCCCTGAAGGCAGCGGAACAGGTAGATAAGGTGGTTAAAAAGGCATATGGGATACTTGCCTTCATTAGCAGAGGCATAGAATATAAGAGCAGGGAGGTTATGATGGAGCTGTACAAAACGCTGGTGAGGCCACAGCTGGAGTACTGTGTGCAGTTCTGGTCGCCTCACTATAGGAAGGATGTGATTGCTCTGGAGAGGGTGCAGAGAAGATTCAACAGGATGTTACCTGGGATGGAGCGCCTCACCTATGAAGAAAGACTCAACAGGCTGGGGTTGTTTTCCTTGGAGCAAAGGAGGCTGAGGGGGGACCTGATTGAGGTTTACAAAATGATGAGGGGCATAGATAGGGTAGATAAAGAGGAACTTTTCCCCTTAGTAGAGGGGTCAATAACAAGGGGGCACAGATTCAGGGTAAGGGGCAGGAGATTTAGGGGGGATTTGAGGAGGAACTTTTTCACCCAGAGGGTGGTTGGAAGCTGGAACTCACTGCCTGAAAGGGTGGTAGAGGCAGGAACCCTCACAACATTCAAGAAGCATTTGGATGAGCACTTGAAATGCCATTGCATACAAGGCTATGGACCAAATGCTGGAAAATGGGATTAGACTGGACAGGGATGGATGGGCGGCGCAGACACGATGGGCCGAAGGGCCTCTTTCTGTGCTGTAAATCTCTATGACTCTATGGATCGACTCCTAAAACCAGAGCGTCTGGACTTGGATCCACATTCTGCTGAAGCATCAAATCAATTTGGACACTGGCTCAAATGTTTCGAACTCTTTGCGAGGGCCTCATCCACTAGCGAGGTAGATAAACCGAGTCTACTGACTACTCGCGTTAATCATCGGATTTATTCGTTCATCCGGGACGCCATCTCTTACACGGAGGCCATCACTATCCTGAAGGCCCAATACCAGAGGCCAGTAAACGAAGTATACGCCAGACATCTGCTGGCTACATGCAGGCAGCGACCTGAGGAATCAATGGACGATTTCTTACAGGGCCTAAAGGACTTGGTCCGGGACTGTAACTGCAAGGCCGTGATGGCCAACGCATACTCTGACGAATTGGTCCGCGATTCCACACCCGTTGACAAAATCCATGATGGACATACAGGTAAACGGGAATTTAACGAAATGTTTAATTGACTGTGGGAGTACCGAGAGTTTTATCCACCCTAGCCTGGTACGGCAGCACTCATTAACGGTAACCCCTACACGGAGCAGAATTGCTATGGCTGCTAAGCCCCACACTTCGGACATTTTGAGCTACTGTGTGGTAACACTGACTGTAAAAGGCATGGACTACAAGGATTTTAAACTCCTCATGATGCCAGAACTCTGTGTTAATGTAATCTTGGGCCTGGACTTCCAGTGCCACCACGAAAGTGTCACGCTAGCATATGGCGGGTCCCAGCCACCACACAGTCTGTGGCCTATCAACCTTAAAAATCAGCCCGCCCTCTTTATTCGCTAATCTCGCTCCGAACTGTAGGCCCATAGTGACCAAAAGTAGATGGTACAGTCTGGAAGACAGACACTTTATCAAGGCGGAAGTGGACAGACTCCTGCGGGAAGGCATTATTGAATGCAGTACCAGTCCGTGGCGTGCCCAAGTAGTCATAGTTAAAAATAGCGAAAAGAAACGGATGGTAATTGTCTACAGCCAGACTGTTAATATTTATACCCAGCTGGATGCCTAACCTTTACCCCGCATATCAGAAATGGTCAACCAGATCGCGCAATACCGAGTCTTCTCGACTATCGACCTCAAATTCGCATATCACCAGCTCCCCATTAGAATGGAGGACGGCCCATACACCACCTTTGAGGCGAACGGACGCCTCTACCATTTTCTCAGAGTGCCCTTCGGGGTAACAAATGCGGTCTCGGTCTTCCAACGCGAGATGGACCGCATGGTTGACGAGAATAAACTACAAGCTACCTACCCCTATCTGGACAATGTCACTATCTGCGGGCACAACCAGCAAGACCACGATCTAAATCTTGCGAGATTTTTAAAAACTGCCCTAAAGCTGAATCTAACCTACAACGAAGACAAATGCGTCTTCAACACAACCCGTCTCTGTATCCTCGGCTGTGTGGTGGAAGATGGGGTAATTGCACCGGACCCTGACCGATTACGCCCCTCAAAGGAACTGCCCCTGCCACACAATCCCAAAGCTTTAAAAATGTGCCTGGGATTTTTTTCGTATTATGCCCAATGGGTGCCCAATTACTCCAATAAGGCCCGACCCCTCATTAAATCGACGTCCTTCCCACTATCAGCTGAAGCTCAGGAGGCTTTCACCAGTATCAAACAGGACATTGAAAGGGCTGCACTGTGTGCAGTGGACGAAAGCATTCCCTTTCAAGTCGAAAGCGATGCGTCAGACTTTGCTTTAGCTGCGACCCTCAATCAGGCTGGGAGACCTGTGGCCTTCTTCTCCCGAACCCTTCAGGGACCTGAAATCAGGCACTCTTCTGTCGAGAAGGAGGCACAGGCTATAGTGGAGGTAGTGCGGCACTGGAGACACTACCTAGCCGGCAAACGTTTCACCCTGCTCACCGACCAGCGGTCGGTGGCTTTCATGTTTAATAACAAACAAAGGGGCAAAATCAAGAATGACAAAATACTCAGGTGGAGGATCGAACTATCCACGTTCGACTATGATATTATGTACAGGCCGGGAGCCCTTAATGAACCCCCAGACGCCCTATCGCGGGGAATGTGTGCCAGCATTCATACGGACAAATTACAGGGTCTCCACAACGACCTCTGTCACCCAGGGGTCACCCGACTATACCATTTTATAAAGTCCCGCAATCTGCCCCACTCCATCGAGGAGGTCAGGGCAATGACCAGAGCCTGCCGCATCTGTGCAGAATGCAAGCCTCGTTTCTACAGGCCTGACCGTGCACACCTTATCAAAGCCACACGGCCATTCGAGCGCCTAAGTCTGGACTTCAAGGGACCCCTTCCCTCTGCCAACCGTAACGTATACTTCCTCAATATCATCGATGAATATTCCCGCTTCCCCTTCGCCATTCCCTACCCAGACATGACCAGTGCCACGGTCATCAAGTGTCTCGGTAATCTATTCTGCATTTTTGGCATGCCGAACTACATACACAGCGATAGGGGGACGTCATTTATGAGTGACGAACTGCGCCAGTTCTTGCTCTCAAAGGGGATAGCCATTAGCAGAACCATTAGCTACAACCCCCTGTGAACCCCCGGGGTAATGGGCAAGTGGAAAGGGAGAATGCTACTGTTTGGAAGGCTGTCACGTTAGCCTTAGTCAAAAGGCCTTCCGACCTCCCGCTGGCAGGAAGTCCTCCCAGACGTGCTCCACTCCATAAGGTCTCGGTTATGTACAGCCACTAACGCTACCCCTCACGCAAAGATGTTAGTTTTCCCCCGGAATCTACCTCGGGCATATCTCTACCCACGTGGCTGATGTCTCCGGGGACAGTAATATTGTGGAAGCACGAGAGAGAGGCCATAAAACAGACCCCCTTGTGGAAAAGGTACAGCTCCTCCATGCAAACCCTCAGTACGCCTATATCGAATACTCTGACGGGAGAGAGGACACTGTTTCCCTAAAAGACCTCGCTCCCTCGGGGAGCGGAGAGAACGATGAGAGACTACCCGAGGAAGACCTACACCAAAAAGAGACAGGACGCCCAGAGGTATCAATATCCAACTTTAACATGGAGGATACTGCGGAGGCCCGGACAGCGGAGAAACCAGAATCCACTCCCCTAGAGGCACGCCAACCGGCTTTGCGCCGATCACCGAGAACCGCAAAACCTCCTGACAGACTCACTTATACCAACTTTTAAGAAACATCACCCCGATGGACTAAATCTAAAGAAGGGGTGAATGTAATGAAATGTGTTTGGCTTGCCTGTATTCGTTTTGCACTCATGTATATTACCCTCCCCCACACGGTGTATCGTTCCACTTCCTCTTTCCTGACTAACCTGGAATGTTCCAGGTCTTGGCTCTTGGCTCCGCCCCTGACTTCTCTTACATAAAGATCCCAGGATCTGTATGACTCATTCCTGCGAGCCAGTCAGTGTGTTGAGATGTTAGCTCTGATCTTAGTGATTAAAAGCCAACTTGTTAAAGTCTAAAACTTCTAGTTTTGTGGTTATTGAAGGCACATCAACTTCCCCTTCATAAAACCATGCTGACTCTGTCCTATTAAATTATGTTTATCCAAATGCTCTGTTACAGTTTCCTTAATAATGGACTCCAACATTTTGCCAACCACAGATGTTAGGCTAACTGGTCTATAGTTTCCAGCTTTTTGGTCTACTTCCCTTCTTAAATAAGGGTGTTACATTAGCAGTTTTCCAATCTGCCAGGACCTTTCCTGAGTCCAGGGAGTTCTGGAAAATAATCACCAATGCATCCACAATCCCTACCGCCACTTCTCTCAAAACCCTAGGATGTAGGCCATCAGGTCCAGGGGATTTATCCGCCTTAAGTCCCATTATTTTACTGAGTATCATCTCCTTAGTGATTTTAATCGTGTTTAGCTCCTCTCTCCCCCCTCATGGCCCCCTGTTTGTCCAGTGTTGGGATATTTTTAGTGTCCTCCACCATAAAGACTGATACAAAATATTTGTTCAGCATCTTTGCCATCTCCATGTTCCCCACCAGTAGTGTCCCGGTCCCATCCTCTAAGGGACCAACGTTCACTTTAGCCACCCTTTTCCTTTTTAAAAAAAAAAAAATATATAGCCGTAGAATCTCTTGCTATCTGTTTTTATATTTGTTGCTAGTTTACTTTCATAATCTATCTTCCCTTTTGTAATTAATCTTTTAGTTATTGTTTGCTGGCTTTTAAATGCTTCCCAATCTTCTATCCTCCCACTAGATTTGGCTACTTGATATGCCCTTGTTTTCAGTTGGATACTATCCTTTATTACTTTACTAAGCCACAGATGGCTGTCTTTTCTTTTACTCCCTTTTTCCTCAGTGGAATATATTTAGCTTGAAAGATGTGAAATATCTCCTTGAATGTAGACCACTGCTCTTGTACCGTCTTACACTTGAATCTGTTTTCCCAGTCCACTTTAGTCAATTCTACTCTCATACCTTCATAGTCTCCTTTATTTAAGCTCAGTATGCTGGTTTGAGATCCAACTCACCCTCAAACAGAATTTGGAATTCAACCATATTATGGTCACTCATTCCAAGGGAATCCTTTACGAGGACATTTTTATTAATCCGGTCTCATTACACAACACCAGATCTAAGATTGCCTACCCCCTGGTTGGTTCAGTTACATACAGCTCAAGGAACCCATCCCAAATACTCTCGATGAACTCTTCCTCAAGGCTGCCATGCCCAATTTGATTAGTCCAGCCCATATGAAAGTTAAAATCCCCCATGATTATAGCTGTTCCCTTATTACAAGCCCCAACTATTTCCTGATTTATAATCCGACCCAGAGAGTTACAACTGTTAGGAGGCCTATAGACTACGCCCACTAGTGACTTTCCCCCCCCTTCTTATTCCTCATCTCCACCCAAACTATTTCACTACCCTGATCCTTTGACCCAATATCATTTCTGACTATTGCAGTGATTCCATCCTTGATTAACATAGCAACCCCACCTCCCTTTCCTTCCTGTCTGTCCTTCCTAATTGTCAAATACCCTTGTATGTTTAGTTCCCAGTCATGATTATCTTGCAGCTATGTTTCCGTAATGGCCACCAGATCATACCCATGTGTAGTTATTTGTACCGTCAACTCAGCTCAATTTTGTTACGAATGCTGCGTGCATTCAGATAAAGAACTTTAATATCTTTTGGCAATTTATTCCTGCTTTTACTACTTTACCTTTATTATACATTCTGTCCCTTCCTGACACGCTCTGGTTTTTAATTCCCCCACTGCTACCTTGCTCTATTGCCTTCTCTGCTGTCATTTTTCGCTCTTCAATCCTCCCCACCCCCCCTAATTAGTTTAAAGCCCGCTCTACAGCCCTAGTTATTCGATTCGCCAGCACTCTCGTCCCAGCACTGGCCAAGTGAAGTGCATCCCAACAGAACAGCTCTCTCCTGTCCCAGTACTGATGCCAGTGTCCAAGGAAGCAAAACCCATTTCTCCCACACCAGGCTTTGGAGCCACGTATTTAACTAATTTTATTTACCCTAGCCAAATTTGCATGTGGCTCAGGTAGTAATCCTGAGATTATTACCCTTGTGGTTCTGCTTTTTAATTTGACCCCTAGCTGCTCAAACTCACTCAGCAGAACCTCTCATCTGAAAAGGGCATTTGTCACCTGCTGGATGCAGCAATGTACCGTGAACTGGGAGATATTGGCAATGTCCCCAATAGCAGATTGGAAGGAGCCAGTGACATAGAAGTTGAGCCACCATCACCTTCACTGCCACCGACAGACATCCTGCTCCTCATCTGTGGCTGCAGATCTCTGCGAAGCAGGTGGCAGATCTCAGTGACCACCTCCCTTCTGCATCACAGCCTCCGAACACACTACTCCTCAGACATGTCCAGATATGAGAACTGCTGGCGGTATAGCCTGGGTAGGCAAGGCCTCCTGTGCCAACACCTGTTGGCCCTTCTGTCTGGCCACGATTGGCACTCACGGCATCGGAGTCGTTTGAATGCAATGCAGAAAGCCAACGTTTCCACCCATTGCAGCCCCTATTAGATGTGGCGACTCTAGGCTGTGGCACTGAAAGTTAAATCCAAGTACAAAGCTCTGGCCTGAAGCCAGAAGTACCTGTGCGAGCACTGAGTCAAAGCAGAAAGCTCTCCCCCAGAAGGATTGGCACAAAATGGCATTGGCCTTCTTAATCAATTGCTGCACCTGCATACTAACTTTTTGAGTTTCGTGCACCAGGACCCCCAGATCCCTTTGTACTACAGTACTTTCCAGTTTCTTACCATTAAGATAATAACTTGCTCTATGATTTTTCCTGCCAAAGTGCATAACCTCACACTTTCCAGTATTGTATTCCATCTGCCAAATCTCTGCCCACTTACTTAGCCTGTCTATATCCCTTTGCAGGTTTTTTATGTCCTCCTCACTCACTACTTTCCGTCCCATCTTTGTATCATCTGCAAACTTTGATATGTTACACTCGGTCCCCTCCTCCAAATCGTTAATATAGATTGTAAAGAGTTGGGGACCCAGCACTGACCCCTGCGGAACACCACTAGTTACTGGTTGCCAATCTGAGAATGAACCATTTATCCCAACTCTCTGCTTTCTGTTAGAGAGCCAATCCTCCACCCACGCCAGAATATTACCCCCAATCCCGTGATTTTTTATCTTGAGCAATAATCTTTTGTTTGGCACCTTGTCAAATGCCTTCTGGAAGTCTAAATACACTACGTCCACTGGTTCCCCTTTATCCACCCTGTATGTTACTTCCTCAAAAAACTCAAGCAAATTTGTCAAACATGACTTCCCGTTACTGTCTCCTTAATAATGGACTCTAACATTTTACCAACCACAGATGTTAGGCTAACAGGTCTATAGTTTCCAGCCTTCTGCCTACTACCCTTTTTAAATAAGGGTGTTACATTAGCTGTTTTCCAATCTGCCGGAACCTTTGCTGAGTCCAGCGAGTTTTGGAAAATTATTACCAATGCATCCACAATCCCTACTGCTACTTCCCTCAAGACCCTAGGATGCAAGCCATCAGGTCCAGGGGATTTATGCGGCTTAAGTCCCATTATTTTACCAAGTACCACTTCCTTAGTGATTTTAATCGTATTTAGTTCCTCCCCCCCTAGAACCCCCTGTTTGTCCAGTGTTGGGATATTCTTAGTGTCCTCTACTGTAAAGACTGATACAAAATAATTGTTCAGTGTTTTTGCCATCTCCATGTTTCCCACCATTAATTTCCCAGTCTCATCCTCTAAGGGACCAACATTTACTTTAGCCACCCTTTTTCTTTTTATATAACTATAGAAACTTTTACTGTCTGTTTTTATATTTTTTGCTAATTTACTTTCATAATCTATCTTCCCTTTCTTAATCAATCTTTTCGTTATTTTTTGCTGTCTTTTAAAGACTTCCCAATCTTCCATCCTCCCACTAGATTTGGCTACCTTATATGCCCTTGTTTTTAGTCGGATACTATCCTTAATTACTTTACTTAGCCACGGATGGCTATCTTTTCTTTTACACCCTTTTTTCCTCAGTGGAATATATTTTTTTTGGAAGTTGTAAAATAACTCCTTAAATGTACACCACTGGTCATGTACCGTCTTACCCTTTAATCTATTTTCCCAGTCCACTCTAATTAATTCTGCTCTCATACCTTCATATTCTCCTTTATTCAAGCTCAGCACGCTTGTTTGAGATCCAACCTTCTCACCCTCTAATTGAATATGGAACTCAACCATGTTATGGTCACTCATTCCAAGGGGATCCTTTACTAGGACATTTTTAATTAATCTTGTCTCATTACACAGGACCAAATCTAAGGTTGCTTGCCCCCTGGTCGGCTCAGTTACATACTGCTCA
This sequence comes from Somniosus microcephalus, assembly GCF_052327205.1. Classification (NCBI taxonomy): domain Eukaryota; kingdom Metazoa; phylum Chordata; class Chondrichthyes; order Squaliformes; family Somniosidae; genus Somniosus; species Somniosus microcephalus. The sequence goes on along the minus strand of NC_141009.1, from coordinate 65,441,038 downwards.
AGAAACCCATCCCTAATACACTCAATGAACTCATCCTCAAGGCTGCTCTGCCCAATATGATTTGTCCAGTTAATATGATAATTAAAATCCCCCATAATTATAGCTGTTCCCTTATTACAAGCCTCAACTATTTCCTGATTAATACTCCGTCCAACAGAGTTGCAACTGTTCGGAGGCCTATAGACTACACCCACTAGTGTTTTTTTCCCCTTATTATTCCTTATCTCCACCCAAACTGTTTCACTATCCTGCTCCTTTGACCCAATATCATTTCTCTGTATTATAGTGATTCCTTCCTTTATTAACATAGCCACCCCACCTCCTCTCCCTTCCTGCCTGTCCTTCCTGATTGTTAAAAAACCTGGTATGTTTAATTCCCAGTCATGGTCACCCTGCAGCCATGTTTCTGTAATGGCCACAAGATCATACCCATATGTCATTATTTGTGCCGTTAACTCATTCATTTTGTTACGAATGCTACATGCATTCAGATAAAGAACTTTCAAATATGTTTTGTAACACTTAGTTCCTGTTTTTTCCCCTTTTAGTACTTTACTTTTTACTCCATACCTTCTGTCCCTTCCTGACACATTCTGTTTTTTAATTCCCCCACTGCTACCTAAGTCTATGACCTTGTCTGTTGTCATTTCTATTATTTGCTCTCTAGAAACCTCCCCCCCACTAATTAGTTTAAAGCCCTCTCTACAGCCCTAGTTATATGATTCGCCAGGACTCTAGTCCCAGCACTGGCCAAGTGGAGTCCGTCCCAACAGAACAGCTCCCTCCTGTCCCAGTACTGGTGCCAGTGTCCTAAGAAGCAAAACCCATTTCTCCCACACCAGTCTTTGAGCCACGCATTTAACTCTTTAATTTTATTTATCCTAGCCAAATTCGCTCGTGGCTCAGGTAATAACCCAGAGATTATTACCCTTGAGGTTCTGTTTTTTAATTTGACCCCTAGCTGCTCATACTCCTTTAACAGAACCGTCTTCCTTGTCCTATCTACGTCGCTTGTACCAACATGGACCACGACAACTGGATCCTCCCCCTCCCACTCCAAGTTTCTTTCCAGCCCAGAAGAGATGTCCTTAACCCTGGCACCAGGCAGGCAACACAGCCTTCGGGACTCCCGCTCTTGACTGCAGAGAACCCTATCTATCCCCCTAATGATACTATACCCTACCACTACAACATTTCGTTTTACTCCCTTCACTTGAATGGCCCCCTGTACCACGGTGCTGTGGCCAGGTTGCTCATCCTCCCTGCAGTCCCCACTCCCGCCCTCACAGGGAGTAAGAACCTCGATCCTGCTGGACAAGAACAAGGGCTGCGTCTCCTTCAACACTACATCCTGGATCCCTGTACCTTCCTCACTCGTAGTCACACCGTCCTGTCCCTGACCACGGACTACATCTGCAGTAATTAACTTCATAGGTGTGACCATCTCCTGAAACATAGAGTCCAGGAACTTCTCCCCCTCCCTGATGTGTCGCAGTGTCTGAAGCTCGGTCTCAAGCTCCATAACATGGAACTTGAGTTCCTCTAGCAGCAAACACTTGTCGCAGATGTAATCACCGTGAGCCTCAATGGGGGTCACCGGCTCCCACATCTCGCAACAGTAACACATCACCTGCTCCATTCTATATAATTAATTAAATTTCTTATTATTAGTTATGAAGACTCTGCCCGGATATATATGATAATATCACACCACTATTCAATAGGACTTACCAACTTAAAGGTATAAAAGAGAAGAGAAGGAAGAAAACCAACCAACCAGCTGATCACCAACCTCCTCCTTGAATACTGTCTGTGGGGCTTGTTGGTTGACTTGTCTCACTGCTCCGCCTCCGCAGTGCTGTCTAAGCCTGGGAGTGGGGAACAAAACAGAGCAATAAACACACCCTCACCTCCCACTTATCCGAACTCTCCCACTTAGCAAAACTCCAACAGCACTCACTGCACAAAGCACTCCTTGCACTGCACCAGCCCCTCCCCTTTTATACCCGGATTCTACTTCCTGTTTAAACTGCCCAAGAGTTTAAAAAGCCCTTAAAAAATTAAATTTACTTCAAATAATTGACTTCTTAACACACTAAAATTCACAAAATACACTTAAATGATTTTTCTCCCACTTCGCAAAACTCCAACAGCACTCAATGCACAAAGCACTCCGTGCACTGCACCAGCCCCTCCCCTTTTATACCCGGATTCTACTTCCTGTTTAAACTGCCCAAGAGTTTAAAAAACCCTTAAAAAATTAAACTTACTTCAAATAATTGACTTCTTAACAAACTAAAATTCACAAAATACACTTAAATGATTTTTCTCCCACTTAGCAATACTCCAACAGCACTCAATGCACAAAGCACTCCCATCGGAGAGTTGCAGGGGAAGCTGTGGAGAGCTGGGCCTGGCTCCCCAGTCGAGTTGTTCCAGCAAGTCGTGCTGGTAGCAGGTAGTGCGCTTACCCTTCCGGACTGCGGCGGGCTTGGGCTCCATCGAAAGGCTCTGCAAAGGGGCCGTGCAGCGTCGTCGGGAGGAAGAGAGAGAGAGAGGGTGGAGCGCACAGGGCGCGGTCGGTGCTCAAGAACCGGGCAGCATGGAGAGGATAGAACGAGGGGAAAGAAAGTGATACGCGCCGAAGCCGCGGGTTGCCACCATTACCCTGTAAAATGCTAGGAGCAGCGTGGCAGCAAGGGGAAGAAGGAAAAGCACGGGAGGCGCCATTTTATTCCATTGAGGAAGAAGGGAAAGCGCGGGAGGCGCCATTTTATTCCATTGGGGAAGAAGAAAAAGCGCGGGAGGCGCCATTTTAAATCACTCAAGATGCCGAAGAGTGGCAGTATCACTGCTTTCGACAACGAGGTAGAAGACTGGAAAACGTATGTGGAAAGAATTGAAGTGTACTGCGAGGCAAATGAGGTGGCCGATGGAAAGAAGGCGTCGGTATTATTAAATTTGATGGGCGCGAGAACGTACGGCCTATTGCGGAATTTAATTACCCCAGCTAAACCAATGGAGAAAAGTTTTGAAAAGATTGTTAATATCTTACAGGAACACCTAAACCCTACACCGCTGCTGATAGCAGAAAGATTCAAGTTCCATAAAAGAAACCAGCACAAAGATGAGAGCAATGCTAACTATCTTACGGAACTACGCAAGTTATCGAAGCACTGCCAGCTCGGAGCAGGACTGGCAGACACCTTACAGGATAAGTTTGTCTGCGGGCTCCAGAGTGAAGGAACCCAGAAATGACTACTTTCGGAAAAGGACCTGACGCTAGAACAGGCTTTCAGCGTGGCAGTACCCTACGAAGCAGCAGCACGGGGAGCTGCGGAAATACAACAGAAACCACAAGAATACAGCGCTAATGAAATGGCGTATGGAGCAGAAAAGTGCTATCGCTGCGGCAGAACAACCCATGACCAGAAGGACTGCTGGTTTAAGGACAAAGTATGCAGGCAATGTGGGAAAATGGGACACATAGCAAGAGTCTGCAGGTCGGGAAAGCAAACCAGCACTACAAGAACTACTAAGGAAAAGAACAAGAAAGTAAAGAAATTGACAGACAGTAGTTCGGAAGATCAAGAGAGTGATAAGGACTCCGGGAGCAGGAGACTAAGTTGTCTAAAGTTACACAACGTGATCGCAAAGGAGGATCACCGAACCATTTGGGTCACCCTCATGATAGCAGGGTCCCCAGTAAAGATGGAATTGGACACATGATCAGCCCTAACTGTCATGAATTGACGAGACTATGAGCGGCTATTCTCACACTGATATACCTATCAATTCATCCAATGAAAAGCGACGAGTTAAGATAGTAACTATAGGTTTTTATTGGCTAAATAACAGAGCCCACCCTCGTCGGTGATCGGATCCAACAAGGAGGAATACCAGCCAGTCGACCACCTTTATACCTGGGCAAGTAGGCGGAGCCATGGGCGGAATCAGCAGTGGTCAGCCCAGGTATAACAGCGTGACAAGAGGCGACCTCGTGTAGTGATACAACAGTGTAAACAGTGAAACAGTGATAACCATAGTGTAATGATAGTGAACGATAAAAGTGGTTTACCACATTCACCCCTTGTTTAGATTTGAGTCCGGCAGGGTGAAGTGTACTACCAGTTCGGGTATGTCAGTCTGTCCGGAGGCCTCGTAAGCCTTTCCGATCGTCGCAGCAGCGGCGGCGGTGATGCAGTATCCGATGTTAATGCTGGTGTCTGCGTGGTCGGCGGAGGCTCGTGGGGTTCCGGCATGCCGTCTACCTGGGCTGGATTTGGGGGGATGGTGGGGGATGCCCGAGGGTGCGAGGTCTCGTAAGGAGACTGTGTCCTCCTGCCCGTCTGGGTATGCCACATAGGCGTACTGGGGGTTGGCATGCAGGAGGTCCACCCTCTCGACCAGGGGGTCCGTTTTATGGGCCCTCACGTGCTTTTGCAGCAAGACGGGCCCCGGGGAAGTCAGCCAAGTTGGTAGCGTGGTTCCCGTAGTCGACTTCCTGGGGAAAACAAACATTCGTTCATGGGGGGTGGCGTTAATGGCAGTGCAAAGCAGTGACCAGATGGAATGCAGCGCTGCCGGGAGGACTTCCTGCCAGCGAGAGGTTGGGAGGCGCTTAGGCCTAGAAATTCAGTGCCCTTAGCACCGATTTTGCGGCGATAAAGGGCCTAGCGCTGCAATTTGCGCCGTTTCTGAAATTGACTGGGGCCGTTCCGCGGCGGTAGACCGGTAGCGCTGCGCCGGCACCGATGACGTCATCGGTGTGCGCAGCGTCCCGGTTGCCGTGGTAACCCGGCCCCACGCCGAAATTCAGTTGCGGCCGCCTCGCCAGTGGCAGCCGCAACTAAGACTCTGTAAAAGGAGTCTTCAGGGTCCTTGCGCCGGCGCAATTAAGGTCGCGGGGCGGCCGGCCGCTTTCCCGCCGGCCGCCTGCCCGCACCTCCCTCCCCGCACTCCTCCCCCCCCCCCCGGAACAGATGCATCTCGGCTGAGAGCCCGGCACTTGTCCGAGGTGCCGGGCTCATTTTTTCAAACATTTGGCCGGCCAGCGGGCGGGTGCAGGCAGCTCCTCCTTAAATGAAGGAGGAGGCCTGCACTTCCCGAGCCTGCCACACCGCAGCGGGCGCCGCAGCGCCGGAATAGCACCGCAATGCGGCGCGTTGCGCCAGTTTTGGGCACGAAAACCCTTCAGTAGCGCCAGCAGCCGTTTGGGCGCTGCGCTACTGAATTTTTGGCGCGCGCAAATGGCTAATTTCCGGCGCTAAAGCCCTGGCGCAGCGCAAGCTCAATTTCTAGGCCTTAGACTTTAAGGCTAAGAGGACGGCCTTCCAGACAGTCGCATTCTCTCTTTCCACCTGGCCGTTCCCTCGGGGGTTGTAGCTGGTGGTCCTGCTTGCAGCAATACCTCTCGCTAGTAGGAACTGGCGAAGTTCCTCGCTCATGAAGGAGGAGCCCCAGTCGCTGTGTATATAGTTTGGGAACCCGAACAAGGCAAAGAGGTCGTTCAGGCATCTGATGACCGTGGTACTGGTCATGTCTGGGCAGGGGAAGGCAAAGGGGAAACGGGAGTACTCATCAATAATGTTGAGGAAGTACACATTACGGTCAGAGGACGGGAGGGGCCCCTTAAAATCGATGCTCAAGCGCTCGAAGGGGCGGGTGGCCTTGATCAGGCTTGCTCTGTCCGGCCTAAAGAAATGCGGTTTGCATTCGGCACAGGTTTGGCAGTTCCTGGTCATGGCCCTGACCTCCTCAATGGAGTAGGGCAGGTTGCGGACCTTAATGAAGTGGTAAAGTCTGGTGACCCCGGGGTGGCAGAGGTCGATGTGGAGGGTCTGCAGTCTATCAATTTGCACGTTAGCGCATGTACTTCGTGATAGAGCATCTGGGGGTTCGTTCAGTTTACCAGGCCGGTACAAGATATTATAATCATAGGTGGAGAGCTCGATTCTCCACCTCAAGATCTTGTCGTTCTTGATTTTGCCCCTCAGCTTGTTATTAAACGTAAAAGCGACCGAACGCTGGTCGGTGAGGAGGGCAAACATAGGGACTAATGAGAGGGAGGAGCTGACAGAAATTAGTATCTCTAGGGATATGGTGTTGGGTAAGTTGAGGGGACTGAAGGCCGACAAATCCCCGGGGCCTGATAAACTACATCCTAGGGTACTTAAGGAGGTGGCCCTGGAGATAGCAGATGCTCTAAGGATCATCTTCCGGAACTCCATTGACTCGGGAACAGTACCCGTGGATTGGAGGGTAGCTAATGTTACCCCAATATTTAAAAAGGGGGGTAGAGAGAAAGCAGGGAATTATAGACCAGTAAGCCTTACATCGGTTGTGGGCAAAATGCTAGAGTCCATTATTAAGGATAAAATAGCGGAGCACTTGACAAATGGGGAAAGGATCGGACAGAGTCAACATGGATTTACAAAGGGTAAATCGTGTTTGACTAATCTGCTGGAATTTTTTGAGGAAGTAACTGGTAAAATAGATGGGGGAGAGCCAGTGGATGTGGTGTACCTTGACTTCCAGAAAGCCTTCGATAAGGTTCCACACAAAAGATTATCATGCAAAATTAAGGCTCATGGGATTGGGGGCAAAGTATTAACGTGGATAGAGAACTGGCTGGCGGATAGAAAACAGAGAGTTGGACTAAACGGCTCGTTTTCGGAGTGGCAGGCAGTGACCAGCGGGGTGCCGCAAGGATCTGTCCTGGGACCCCAGCTGTTCACAATATATATAAATGATCTGGATCAGGGAATTGGATGCAATATTTCCAAATTCGCTGACGACACTAAACTAGGAGGAGGGGTGGGCTCTGATGAGGATGTCAGGAGACTACAGTGCGATTTGGACAGGTTGGGGGAATGGGCGGATACGTGGCAGATGCACTATAATGTGGATAAATGCGAGGTTATCCACTTTGGGGGTAAAAACAGGAGGGTAGATTATTATCTAAATGGCAATAGATTGGGAGATGGGGAAGTGCAGAGGGACCTGGGTGTTCTTGTGCACCAGTCACTGAAGGAGAGCATGCAGGTGCAACAGGCGATTAAGAAGGCAAATGGTATGTTGGCCTTCATATCAAGGGGGTTCGAGTATAGGAATAGGGATACCTTACTACAGCTGTACAAGGTGCTGGTGAGACCGCATCTGGAGTATTGTGTACAGTTTTGGTCGCCCCATCTGCGGAAGGATGTTCTTGCCATGGAAAGAGTGCAGCGGCGATTCACCAGGCTGATACCTGGAATGGCGGGAATGACCTACGAGGAGAGATTGAATAGTTTGGGCTTGTACTCACTGGAGTTTAGAAGATTGAGAGGGGATCTCATCGAAACATATAAAATTATGGCAGGCCTGGACAGGCTGAATTCAGAGAGAATGTTTCCAATGGCAGGGGAGCACAGAACCAGGGGCCACAGTCTAAAAATAGCGGGCAAATCATTTAAAACAGAGATGAGGAAGAATTTCTTCACTCAAAGAGTGGTGAGCCTGTGGAATTCCCTGCCACAGAGGGCTGTGAAGGCTAATTCAATAAATATTTTCAAGAGAGAATTGGATATATTTCTGAAGGCTAAGGGGATTAAGGGTTACGGAGAAAAGGCGGGGACGGGGTACTGAACTGGTAAGATCAGCTAAGATCTCAGACGAAGATCAGCCATGATCTCATTGAATGGCGGAGCAGGCTCGAAGGGCCGAATGGCCTACTCCTGTTCCTATCTCTATGTTTCTATGTTTCTATGTAAATAGTTTGCCTGCCAGGTAATGCCTCCAGCGTCGTACAGCCTCCACGATCGCCTGGGCCTCCTTCTCGACCGAAGAGTGTCGGATCTGAGGGCCCTGGAGGGTCCTTGAGAAGAAGGCCACCGGTCTCCCCTCCTGGTTAAGGGTTGCGGCTAGGGCGAAGTCGGATGCATCGCTCTCCACTTGGAAAGGGATAGACTCATCCACCGCGTGCATTGTGGCCTTAGCAATGTCTCCCTTAATGAGGGAGAAGGCTGCACACGCTTCTGTCGTCAGGGGGAAGGAGGTGGACTTCATGAGGGGTCTGGCTTTGTCCGCATAATTGGGCACCCATTGGGCATAGCAGGCGAAGAGCCCCAGGGTTCTCTTCAGCGCCTTTGGACAGTGGGGGAGGGGAAGCTCCATGAGGGGGTGCATTCTTTCGGGGTCGGGGCCGATGACTCCGTTCTCTACTACGCAGCCGAGGATGGCAAGGCGCGAGGTGTTAAACACACATTTCTCCTTATTGTAGGTGAGGTTCAGCCGTTGGGCCGTACGGAGGAATCTCTCCAGATTAACGTCATGGTCCTGCCGGTCGCGGCCGCAGATGGTGACGTTATCTAGATAGGGGAACGTGGCGTGCAGCCCGTTCTGGTCAACCATCCGGTCCATCTCCCTTTGGAAGACCGAAACCCCGTTGGTGATGCCGAAGGGAACCCTAAGGAAGTGGTAGAGGCGGCCATTCGCCTCGAAGGCGGTATACTGGCGGTCCTCAGGGCGGATAGGGAGTTGGTGGTAGGCCGACTTAAGGTCGATGGTAGAGAATACTCGGTACTGTGCAATCTGATTGACAATATCAGATATGCGGGGAAGGGGGTATGCGTCCAGCTGGGTGTACCGGTTTATGGTTTGGCTGTAGTCGATGATGAGGCGGTTTTTATCGCCGGTCTTAACGACTACGACCTGGGCACGCCAGGGGCTGTTGCTCCTCTCGATGATGCCCTCCTTCAGGAGACGCTGCACCTCAGAGCTAATAAAAGCTCTGTTCCCGGCGCTGTACCGCCTGCTCTTGGTAGTGACGGGTTTACAGTCGCGGGTGAGGTTGGCGAACAGGGAGGGGGGCGGAACCCTGAGGGTGGATAGGCCGCAGGTGGTACGCGGTGGGCGGTTTAAAGGCTGCTGGTTGTCGACTGTGAGTGGGGGGAGGGGTACACCGTATGCCAAAGTGACACTTTGAAGGTGGGATTGGAAGTCCAGCCCTAGTAGGACGGCAGCGCAGAGTTGGGGCAGGACGAGAAGTTTAACATTTTTATACTCCGTGCCCCTAACCGACAGGGTCACAACGCAGTAGCCGCTGATGTCTGTAGAGTGGGACCTCGACGCCATCGAGATCCGGTTGCGTGTTGGCCGGACAGTGAGGGAGTAGTGGCTCACCGTGTCTGGATGGATGAAACTCTCTGTGCTTCCGCTGTCGAACAGGCAGGTCGTGGCATGGCCATTTACTTTGATGTCCATCATGGACTTGGACAGGTGATGCGGGCAAGCTTGGTCAAGTGTGATGGAGGCGACTGTATGGCTGAGCGAGCTGCTGTAGTCTGCGGGTGAGGCGCTGGTCGGGTCTGGAGACAAGGTGGCGGTCGAGTGTGGTGAACAAAATGGCGGTGCCCACGACGTTGAATAAAATGGCGGAGAAGATGGCCGCCCCCACAACTCACATGAGGCACTGCCGGTGTCGGTGGCCTTGATCAAAGATGGCCGCCCCCACGACTCACACGAGGGGATACTGGCATCTGTGGCCTTGATGAAAGATGGCCGACCCCACAACTCGCATGAGGCACTGCTGGCGTCTGTGGCTTTCCCCCTGCAGGCCTTCGCGAAGTGGCCTTTCTTGTGGCAGTCGGAGCAGGTCGCATTTCTTGCAGGGCAGCGCGCCCTTGGGTGTTTCGCCTGGCCACAGAAAAAGCAGCCGGCGGCCTGATCGCGGGGCTCCGATGTCGCAGCTGGTACCGGGGGTGGCGGTCCCGATCGGGTCCGGGACGCTGACGCTGAGGTAGGTCCCAGAGGCGGCGGTGCGAGGGGTATTGCGATCAGGGTCGGGCCCGAGTCCCAGGGTCGCGCAGCACAGTACCTGGAGTACGCCTCGAGGTCCCGATGGGCCACTTCCAGAGAGCGAGCGAGGGCTGCAGCTGTGTTCAGGTCGAGGTCCTTTGATTCTAGCAGTCTTTGCCGTGAGTAGTCGGACCGAAGGCTTTTCACGAAGGCATCGCGGATATTCCCTTCAGTAATTTCTGCAGCCGTTACAGCTTTAAAGTCACAGTCCCTGCCGAGTGTTTGTAGCGCCCGTAAAAATTCATCTACAGACTCTCCTGGCTGTTGCGAGCGGGATCTTAGGAGATGTCTGGCATACATAGAATTTACCGGGCTCCGGTACTGCTCTTTCAGCAGGTTGATGGCAGCATCGTATGTAGTGAGGTCCTGGATGATTGCAAATACTTTAGGGCTCACTTGGGCGGTCAGAACTCTTAGTTTGGATCCCGGAGGCACGCCGGATTCTCCCAGGTAGGATTCGAAACAGCTCAGCCAGTGTTTGAAGTCGAGGGCTGAGTTTGCTGCCTGTGGGTTTAGATCCAGGTACGGCGGTCGGAGGGCTCGCAGCCAGGCCGGCTGCTGTGGCTGTTGTAGCTGGACGTCTGACTGGTCGTTTGGCTGCTCCGTTAAGGACATTTCAAAATTTAGCCAGTAAAATTGATATACCTATTAATTCATCCAATGAAAAGCGACGAGTTAAGATAGTAACTATAGGTTTTTATTGGCTAAATAACAGAGCCCACCCTCGTGGGTGATCGGATCCAACAAGGAGGAATACCAGCCAGTCGACCACCTTTATACCTGGGCAAGTAGGCGGAGCCATGGGCGGAGTCAGCAGTGGTCAGCCCAGGTATAACAGCGTGACAAGAGGCGACCTCGTGTAGTGATACAACAGTGTAAACAGTGAAACAGTGATAACCATAGTGTAACGATAGTGAACGATAAAAGTGGTTTACCACACACACATACCCTTGAAGGACACGTCCATTGTATTGAAGACATACACGGGGCAAAAATTCTACCCCAGAGGAAAAATAAGGGTGCCAGTTGAATACAATGGCAAGGAAACACAGAAACTGTATCTATATATACTACCAGATGGAGGACCACCATTATTGGGACGTGAATGGATCCGAAAAATACAATTGGATTGGCATTCCATTCAGGCGCTAACTGTGACTGATAAAAAGGATGATGACGTCACACCTGGTCGACTGTCAAAAATTCTAACTGACGCGAAAGAGGTGTTCCAACAAGGACTTGGGACTCTAAAAGGAATAACGGCAATGATAAAAATCGAAGATAACGCAAACCCCAAATTTTTTAAGGCCAGACCGGTACCTTACGTGATCCGCCCAGCCATTGAAGCAGAGCTGGAGAGTCTGGAGCGTTCGGGTGTGCTGTCCAAGGTGGACTGGAGCGAGTGGGCCACACCCTGTAATGAAGAAATCATTGAGCAGCATGCCTGGGGAACCGAAGAAGGTTCGCATCTGTGGGGACTTCAAGGTAACTGTGAACCCAGTCCTGCACACAGTACAATATCCACTTCCACGGATAGAAGATATTTTCACCTCACTATCTGGAGGGAAATGCTTTACAAATATTGACCTGGCCCAAGCGTATCTACAAATGGAGGTGGAAGAAGCGTCTAGGAAATACCTCACGATAAACACTCACAAAGGCCTTTACCAGTTGTGGTGATTATTCCTTGATTAGTAAAAGTATTATGATTCGTTGGTTGTTAACTGCCATGGGATATGTGTTGTAATCTCATTGGTAGTTGATGATCACATGATGTGTTGTGGCTACCTTAAATTCAGTCCTTTTCTAGTCTTGGTTGGGACTGGATGTAGGAAGATATGTTGTGATTTTAATGTTAATAAAGCCTAACTTTGGAAGGCAAATCTATTCTTTATTTCAATTTATTAACTTTATGTTAGAATGGAGCGATATCTTCAACCAGAACGATTCAAGGCTGACCCCAATTCTGCTGGAGTGGATGATAAATGGAAACATTGGTATTGTACATTTAAAAACTTTTTGGGTGTGTTGGATCAAGAGGCTTTAAATAAGCTGAATATGCTGATCAACTTCATTGACCCGGATGTATATAAATATATTTTGCACTGTAAAACTTATGAAGAGGCTATTTCTACATTGGAAAAGATTTTTGTTAAACCAAAGAATGAGGTATTTGCACGTCACCTTTTATCTGCCCGTAGGCAGCAGGTGGGAGAATCTTTGGATACTTATTTACAAGCACTTCGGTGCCTTAGTGTTGACTGTAATTATAAGGCTGTGACGGCTGAAGAACATAAGGATGAATCGGTACGGGATGCTTTTATTAATGGATTACTGTCTAGATCAATTCGTCAGCGGTTGTTAGAAAATAAGACTCTGGATTTTAAAAGTGCTTTTGAGCAAGCTTCTACATTGGATGTGGCTCCGAGAAGTTCGGATTCTTATGCTCTTTTTAATCGGCCTGCGACTATGGTCTCGGCAGTTTCGGATAAAAAAGAATTATGTGGACTTAATGGGAGTGGTTTGCTAGATTTTGAAACAGTTTCTACTTCGGCGGCCGTTGCCTCTAGGATTCAGAAGTGTTATTTTTGTGGGAATATCCGGCACCCTCGTCTGAAGTGTCCTGCTCGGGAGGCTGTGTGTAGTAAATGTGGCAAGAGAGGTCATTATGCACGTGTGTGCAAATCAACAGCTCCAACAGGTTCAATTACCTTCCCTTCTGGTGTGGGAGGGTCTTCCTCCACTACCTCTTCTGTGACTCTTCAGCCTTTAGATAGGGCGTTTATTGCATCAATTTCTGCTGCATTTGCTCATGGCCTAAACAAAGCTATAGTTACGGCTCAAGTTAATGGGTTGGAAGTGAAGGCCCTTATAGATACGGGCAGTACTGAGAGTTTTATAAGTCTTCAGTTTGCGAAGGAGAAGCATTTGAAAATTTCGCCTGTTACGTACCAGGTGTGTATGGCTCAGACAACCCTTATTTCACAAATAGCTGGTTGTTGCTTTGTGAAAATGGTTCTTCTGGGTAATACGTATACTGATATACGCCTATCTGTTTTGCCTAATCTCTGTGCGGATATTTTGATTGGACATGATGTGCTTCAGTTACACGAGTCTCTTAGTCTTTCATTTGGAGGGACTAAGCCACCTTTATCTATTTGTGGATTAACCTCTTTATCTATTCCTCCATTATCACTTTTTTCCAATTTGATGTCGGATTGTAAGCCAATTGCTACCAAGTCAAGAAGATATAGTAGTCAGGATAGAGAATTTATTAATTCTGAAGTTCAACGTCTCTTATTGGAAGGAATCATTGAACCTAGTTGTTCGCCTTGGCGAGCACAGATAGTTGTCACGACTAATGAGAGACACAAGAAACGAATGGTGATAGACTATTCCCAAACTATTAATAGGTATACTCAATTAGACGCGTACCCTTTGCCTAAGATTGATGAGCTTATCAATAAAGTATCTCAGTATAAAGTTTTTAGCACTATTGATTTAAAGAGTGCTTATCATCAGATTCCTATTGTTAAGAAGGATCAACCATATACGGCCTTTGAGGCTGGTGGAAAGCTGTATCAGTTTTGCCGAATACCATTTGGTGTTACTAATGGTGTTGCTTGTTTTCAACGAGCAATGGATGCTTTTATAAGTGATAACTCCCTCTCTGACACTTTTTCATACTTAGATGACATCACAGTGTGTGGCAAATCAAGGGTGGAGCATGATTCTAATTTAAAAAGATTCCTTCAAGCTGCGGAAAAGGTTGGTTTAACTTTTAACAAAGAGAAATGTGTCTTTTCGACTACTGAGGTGAATCTATTGGGGTATATTATTTCGGGAAATAAGATTAAACCAGAGCCAGAACGTCTGCGACCATTGATCGATTTACCTTGTTCTACTAATTCTAAGGCTTTGCAACGAGTTGTTGGGCTGTTTTCTTATTATTCTAATTGGATTGCAAATTTTTCACAGAAGATCCGGCCTCTTATTCGGGTTACGACATATCCTCTATCATGGGAGGCCAGGACATGTTTTGAGAATTTTAAAAAGGATATTTTAGGAGCAGTAGTGCATTCCATTGATGAGCAGGTTCCCTTTGTGATTGAGACGGATGCTTCGGATTTTGCAATTGGGGCTACTTTGAACCAAAATGGAAGACCTGTGGCCTTTTTCTCACGTACTTTGAATAATAGTGAAAAGAGACATTCCTCAATAGAAAAAGAGGCATACGCAATAGTAGAAGCATTGCGTAAATGGAGACATTATTTATCGGGACGACATTTCACGTTGGTAACTGACCAAAAATCTGTGTCCTTTATGTTTGATGTTAAACATTTTGGAAAGATTAAAAATGATAAAATAATGAGATGGAGGGTTGAGTTGGCATGTTACCATTTTGACATAGTTTATCGTCCGGGGAAGGATAATGTTGCTGCTGATGCACTGTCGAGGGCTTATTGTTCGGTGGTTCACGGAGATACGCTTATTAATCTTCACAATGCCTTATGTCATCCTGGGGTTACGAGGATGATACACTTTGTACGCAGTAAGAACTTGCCTTTTTCAGTTGAAGACGTCAAGCGGATGACTTCATCATGTTCTATCTGTGCTCGGTGTAAACCGAATTTCTTTAAGCCTCAACGAGCTCATCTTATAAAGGCTACTTCTCCTTTTGAACGTTTGAGTGTTGATTTTAAGGGACCTCTTCCTTCAACTACTCAAAACCGATATATATTTACTGTTGTGGACGAGTTTTCAAGGTTCCCTTTTGCTTTTCCTTGTGCAGATGTATCAGCTGCTACAGTTATTAAATGTTTGACTCAACTTTTTGTCATCTTTGGGATGCCTGCGTATATCCATTCGGATCAGGGAAGTTCTTTTATGTCTTCCCAGTTGAAGGAATACCTTCAGAGTCGGGGAATTTCTACTAGTAGAACTACCCCGTATAATCCCCAGGGTAATGGACAGTGCGAACGATACAATGGGGTGATCTGGAAGGCAGTTATGTTGGCATTGACATCCCGGAATCTTAAGAATACACAGTGGGAAATGATGCTGCCTGATGCCCTGCATTCCATTAGATCATTGCTTTCAACGGCTACTAATGTGACCCCCCATGAAAGGCTCTTTAACTATCCGCGGAGATCTACTATGGGATATTCGGTACCTTCATGGCTTACTATGCAGGGACCTGTGTTGCTTCAACGCCATGTTAGATTGTCAAAATATGACCCCTTGGTGGAGGAGGTGGAGCTGTTGGAGGCAAATTCCCAATATGCTCATATTCGATTCCAAGATGGGAAAGAAAGTACTGTTTCAATTAAAGACTTGGCTCCTTGTGGGGGCCAGCCCTCTTCTGAGGATATTAATAATGGTCGTGATTTGGATAATGTGGATGCTGTTACAGATACTACGAATATTTCCAATCCGATTGCAGATAATCATACTTCTATTAGTCAGCCTTTGATAGATGTTTATGACCGTCCCAGTTCATCTTCTGATGGGATTTCTAATCCGGAAACCGTTGAGAATCGGGATATGGATAGCCTTCCTGTTGAAGATACTTCTGTGCCTTCTGGTGTGGGAGGGCAAGGAATTTCACCAAGGTTAAGAAGGTCGACACGAACAAGATATCCGGTCGACCGATTGAAAATGGACTTTTAAATTGATAATGTTTTAAAAATTGTTGAAATATTGTTTTAGTTGAGAGATACTTAATATTTATGCGTAATGTTATTATTGTTGTTCTTTTAGTATTGTGTTATGTAAATAGTTTTATTCTTATGCATAGTTTAGTTGTAAATAATTAATTGCAAATTTGGAGTATATTTTAAAAGGAGGGGTGAATGTGGTGATTATTCCTTGATTAGTAAAAGTATTATGATTCGTTGGTTGTTAACTGCCATGGGATATGTGTTGTAATCTCATTGGTAGTTGATGATCACATGATGTGTTGTGGCTACCTTAAATTCAGTCCTTTTCTAGTCTTGGTTGGGACTGGATGTAGGAAGATATGTTGTGATTTTAAAGTTAATAAAGCCTAACTTTGGAAGGCAAATCTATTCTTTATTTCACCAGTACAATCGACTGGTATTCGGGGTAGCATCAGCCCCGGCTATTTGGCAGAGGGCGATGGAACAAGTCCTGCAAGGGATCCCGGGGATCCAGTGTTATTTGGACGACATCCTGGTTACAGGCGAAAATGACAGTGAACACCTTGCCAACCTGAAGCAGGTGCTCACGAGATTACAGGAATATGGGCTACGAGCCAAACACCCCAAATGCGAGTTCTACAGGAGACAAACCTCATATTGTGGCCTCATGATTGATGAGGAAGTGTTGCATAAGTCGCCGGACAAGATTGAGGCTGTAGTCAAGGCTCCAGCACCGGAAAATGTGTCGCAACTGAGGTCGTTCCTCGGGTTGGTGAACTACTACCATAAGTTCTTGCCGAATTTATCTACAATTCTGCACCCACTGAATGCCCTACTGCAAACTGGAGTAACATGGAAATGGAATGATGAGTGTAAGCGTGCCTTTCAGAAATGTAAATGCCTAATCACTTCAAAAGAAGTATTGGCCCACTACAATCCAACACTACCGATTCAGTTAGCATGTGATGCGTCTCCTTACGGCATCAGAGCGGTGCTGTCACACAAATTTCCTGACGGTTCAGAGAGGCCAATAGCCTTTGCGTCATGCTCGTTAACCTCAGCTGAGCGTAACTACGCCCAGATTGACAGGGAGGCCCTCAGCCTGGTGTGGGGAGTGAAGAAGTTCAATCACTATCTGCACGGGCAGAAATTCACCCTACTGACTGATCATCAGCCCCTGGTTTCCATTTTTAACCCAAAGAAGGGCGTTCCGGTGATGACGGCGCAACGGCTGCAAAGAGGGTCACTTTTTCTAGGGGCACATCAGTACGACATAGAGTACAAGGGTACGAAACAGCATGGAAACGCTGATGGGCTGTCGCGCCTACCGTTGCCTACGGTAGAGGAAGCACCTGCAGTGGACATTGTTGAGATATTCCATGCGACCATAGTCGAATGTCTACCTGTTACAAACTCAAGTATAGAGAAGGAAACCCGAAATGACCCGACACACTCTCGGGTCTATGATTTGACGGTGAAGGGATGGCCAGCACATGCCGACTCACTGTTGCCAGCATTCTCGCCAAGGAGAGAACAGCTGTCAGTGTGCTGGGGGACCTTGATGTGTGGATCCCGAGTGGTAATTCCACCCAGGTTGAGAGAAAGATTACTCAATGAGCTTCATGAGGGTCATATGGGAGGGGTAAAAATGAAGAGCCTAGCCAGGGCGTTTGTGTGGTGGCCGGGAATCGATAAAGAAATCGAGGATATGACCAAGAGATGCACAGGATGCCAGAAGGTCCAAAACGCTCCACCACAGGCCCTGCTACATCCATGGAAGTGGCCCTCATCTCCATGGCAATGGGTACACATTGATTTTGCTGGTCCATTTATGGACTCAATGTTCCTAATCGCTGTGGACGCCCATTCGAAATGGCCAGAGGTCATCAAAATATCCTCCACCACCACGTAGAAAACTATTGCAGTCCTACGGACCATCTTCGCCAGGAATGGCTTACCAGAACAGATTTGCTCCGACAATGGGCCACAGTTTGTGTCAGAGGATTTCCGGAGGTTTCTGAGGAATAATGGGGTGAAGCATTACACATCTGCCCCATATCATCCACCCACAAATGGATTGGCTGAGAGGTTTGTTCAGACCTTTAAAAAGGCCATAAAGGCAATGCATAATGACGACATACCACTACAACACAAGGTGGATAATTTCTTGTTAGCTTACCGGAATGCGACACATGCAGTCACCAACCAAGCTCCAGCCATAATGTTCTTCAACCGAAGGCTAAGATGTCGCCTGGATTTGCTCAAACCAAACATAAGACAAGATGTTGAGGATAAGCAATTCCAGCACATAAATGAGAAGCCAACCAGGAGCTTCAAGATAGGGCAACCAGTCTTGGCCCGCGACTACCGAACAGAAAAATGCAGCCAGGAACGATGTGCACACAGCAGGGACCACTAATGTACACAGTGGACGTTGGAGAGAGCATCGTGAGGCGCCATGCTGACCAGATTCTAGAGCCACAGGAACAAGCCAAACCCATACCACGAGCAGGTGCATCTGGTAATCAACCCGAAGTACAGATTGCATCTACCTCAGAAGCAGTGGTATTGGAAGCTGACGAACCAACCAATGACAATGAGCCAGAATTAACTCCGCCGCAAGAACAGGATACTCGAGGAAGGCGCTATCCAGTCAGGATCAGTAAGCCTCCTCAAAGACTGAACTTATAAATGATTATTTCAGTTGATGTATATAGTACAGAGAAAATTTTAATTGTAATTAGTTATTATTTAGTTGTTAAATGAATGTTATGTACTGTTTATCTAAAAGGGGAGGAATTGTTGTGTATGTACCTTTAAGAGAAGAACTGATTCTATACTGCAGTACCGGCAGTGACCACCCCTGTATATAAAGCCATAGAAGGCTTCTGTATTTCAGTCTTGAGGTCCCCTCTGTTCAGTAAATACCTGTTTTATTGTTCTGCAGTCCGAGTATTATTGATACCCGGACACTACAAAGACCTGGTCAAGGGCGTCCTTCAAGGGCATCTGTAGTCTCAGGATGTGACATTCAGCAGCCTTCCACCAACCTTGCTGCAGCCGCTGCGGCCCCATGATGGAGGAGCAGTCGGGTGGGAAGGGGGCAAGTGGCCAAGGGAAGGAGACCACCCTCGAAGGGCAAAAGGTAGGAGGTCTGACAAAATGTTGGGAATGTTTTTATTAAAGGCTGAGGTTTGTGTAATGACTTTTGTTTAGTGTTTTGGCCATTATCTCCAGGTTGTGAGAACCAGTTATGTTAATTAATGATTTGATGTGTTTGTTTCTATTACTTTGTACTGACTAAATGAAACACAGAGTTTGTAAAATATTAAAGTTGTTATATTCAAAATGTACATGTTTGGCCGTTGGAATCATTGCTGCCTCTTCTTCCTCTTCTTCCTCCTCTTCCTCCTCCTCCTCCTCTGCTGGTGCACCAAGGCCTGGTGGCATTGGCTGGGTCCTGAGGATTGCCAGGTTTTGAAGAATGCAGCAAACAACTATGAAGAGGGAGACTCGCTCAGGCGAGTATTGCAGGGCTCCTCCTGAGTGGTCCAGACAGCGGAATCATTGCTTGAGGATGCCGATCATCTGCTCAATGATGTTCCTGGTGGCGAAATGGCTCTCATTGTACCACAGCTCAGTAGGGGTGTTCATTTGGGGGCTGACAAATTATATTGTTCACAAAATAAAACAAGGAAAGGAACTGTTTTAATTACAGTCAGTAACCAGACAGTATTTGTAGGAAAGCAAATCTTCTGGCCCCATACCATAGAGATTAGTAGGGATTTCTGTTTAAAATGCCTGGGCTCTGCACCATGTTTACTATCATGCTGGGCCATATATATATATACTAGCTGGAGTGCCCGGTGGTGCCGAGGGTTTTTTGAGGGCATGTTGTTATGAAAAAAGTACAAATAATTTTTATCTATATATAAATGAGTTTGTCTGTCTGTCTGTGTGGGAGACTGGGGGGAAGAGAGAGAGAGAGACGGGGGAGCGAGAGAGAGAGAGAGACTGGGGGAAGAGAGAGAGAGAGAGACGGGGGAGAGAGAGAAAGACTGGGGAGAGAGAGAGAGAGACGGGGGAGCGAGAGGGAGACTGGGGGGAGAAGAGAGTGATGGGGGGAAGAGAGAGAGAGAGTCTGGGGGGAGAAGAGAGAGACGGGGGGAGAGAGAAAGAGGGAAGGAGAGAGAGAGGAAAGGGGTGGGGGAAGGGGTGTTGGGGGGAAAGGTGGTGTGTGGGGGGGAAGGGGGGGTGTGGGGGTAAGGGGGAGTGTGGGGGAAAGGAGGGATGTGGGGGAGCGTGGGGGAAAGGGGGGGTGGGGGGTAAGGGGGTGGGGGGAAAGGGGGAGCGTGGGGGAAAGGGGGGATGTGGGGTAAGGGGGTGGGGGGAGAGGGGAGCGGGGGGTTGGGGGGAATGGGGGATTGGGGGAAAAGAGGGGGTGGGGGGGGGAAAGGGGGGTGTGGGGCCTTGGTTACCCGGAGCCCTGCTCGCTTTCGGTCGGGCTATCGGGACGCGCGGTTTACGCCGCAGGGAAGGCTGTGCGTGGCGGCTCCCGCTCCGGACCGTCGCAACGGCTTGCCTGCGGCCTAGCCGAGGGGGGGAAAGCCCGAGTCCCCGGCCCGCGGCCGCAAACTGAACCGAACCCCAAGACCGGGCCGAGGGGGGGATAGCGCGAGTCCCCGGCGCGCGGCCGCAAATGGAGCCGAGCCCCGGGGCCGGGCCAAGGGGGGGGAAGCCCGAGTCCCCGGCGCGCGGTCACAAACGGAGCCGAGCCCCGGGACCGGGCCGAGGGGGGGATAGCACGAGTCCCCGGCGCGCAGCCGCAAATGGAGCCAAGCCCCGGGACCGGGCCGAGGGGGTGGAAAGCCCGAGTCCCCGGCGCGCGGTCACAAATGGAGCCGAGCCCCGGGACCGGGCCGAGGTGGGGAAAGCCCACGATTCAAAAAAGGTGGTAGAGAAAAAGCGGGGAATTACAAACCGGTAAGCCTGACATAAGTACTGCGGAAAATGCTAGAATCTATTATAAAAGATGTAATAGCAGAGCACTTGGTAAGCAGTGACAGGATCAGACAAAGTCAACATGGATTTACAAAATGTAAATCATGCTTGACTAATCGACTGGAATTTTTTGAGGATGTAACTGGTAAAATAGATAAGGGAGAAGCAGTGGATGTGGTGTATTTGGACTTTCAGAAGGCTTTCGATAAGGTCTCACATAAGAGATTAGCATGCAAAATTAAGGCACATGGGATTGGGGCAAGGTACTGACTTGGATAGAGAACTGGTTGGCAGACAGGAAGCAAAGAGTTGGAATAAACGGGTCTTTTTCCAAGTAGCAGGCAGTGACTAGTGGGGTACCGCAGGGATTGGTCCTTGGACCCCAACTATTCACAATATATATTAATGATCTGGACGAGGGAACTAGATGTAATATCTCCAAGTTTGCAGATGACACAAAGCTGGGTGGGCTTGTGTGCTGTGAGGAGGATGCCGAGAAACTCCAGTCTGATTTGGACAGGTTGGGTGATTGGGCAGATGCAGTATAATGTGGATAAATGCGAGGTTATTGGTGGCAAAAACAGGAAGGCAGATTATTATCTGAACGGCAATAGATTGGGAGAAGGGGAAGTGCAACGAGACCTGGGTGTCCTTGTGCACCAGTCGCTGAAGGTAAGCATGCAGGTGCAGCAGGCGGTTAAGAAGGCAAATGGTATGTTGGCCTTCGTAGCGAGAGGGTTCGAGTACAGGAACAAGGATGTCTTGCTGCAGTTGTATAGGGCCTTGGTGAGACCACACCTTGAGTATTGTGTGCAGTTTTGGTCGCCTTCTCTGAGGAAGGATGTTCTGGCCATGGAGGGAGTGCAGCGAAGATTTCCCAGACTGATACCTGGGATGGCAGGAATGACGTATGAGGAGAGATTGGGTCGATTAGGCTTACACTCACTGGAGTTTAGAAGAATGAGAGGGGATCTCATTGAAACTTATAAAATTCTAACAGGACGAGACAGACTAGAGGCAGGAAGGATGTTCCCGATGGCCGGGGAGTCCAGAACCAGGGGTCACAGTCTAAGGATAAGAGGTAAGCCATTTAGGACTGAGATGAGGAGGAATTTCTTCACCCAGAGAGTGGTGAACCTGTGGAATTCTCTACCACAGAAGGCAGTTGAGGCCAATTCATAAGAACATAAGAACATAAGAAATAGGAGCAGGAGTAGGCCAATCGGCCCCTCGAGCCTGCTCCACCATTCAATAAGATCATGGCTGATCTGATCCTAACCTCAAATCTTCTATCACTCTGCATCCACCCGAACCCATGTGATCTCCCGGGAGAGGCGAAAAACCAGATCATTAAATATATTCAAGAAGGAGTTAGATATATTTCTTAAGGCTAAAGGGATCAAGGGATACGGGGAGAAGGCAGGGACAGGGTACTGAATTTGGATGATCAGCCATGATCTCATTGAATGGTGGAGCAGGCTCGAGGGGCCGAATGGCCTCCACTTACTCCTATCTTCTATGTTTCTATGTTTCTATGAAGGAGGGTGTGTCTTATGAAGAAAGGTTGAGCAGGTTGGGCCTATACTCATTGGAGTTTAGAAGAATGAGAGGGTATCTTATTGAAACATAGGATTCTGAAGGGGCTTGACAGAGTAGATGCAGAGAGGATGTTTCCCCTCGTGGGGGAATCTAGAACTCGGGGGCATA
The DNA here is from genome assembly GCF_052327205.1 of Somniosus microcephalus. Lineage (NCBI taxonomy): Eukaryota > Metazoa > Chordata > Chondrichthyes > Squaliformes > Somniosidae > Somniosus > Somniosus microcephalus. The sequence continues at coordinate 65,418,833 of NC_141009.1, read as the reverse complement.
ATTTCAGAATAAGGGGGCACCCTTTTAAACCGGAAATGAGGAGGAATTTCTTCTCAGAGGGCCGTGAATCTTTGGAATTCTCTTCCCCAGAGAGCTGTGGAGGCTGGGTCATTGAATATATTTAAGGTGGAGATCGACAGATTTTTGAACGATAAGGGAGTCGAGCGTTATGGGGAGTCGGCAGGGAAGTGGAGTTGAGGCCAAGATCAGATCAGTTATGATCTTATTGGGCTCGAGGGGCCAAATGACCTACTCCAGCTCCTACATCTTATGTTCCTATGTTCTGATGAGCCCACCTATCCACTGTATTCCCTTGGTGCGTTTCTAATAACTCTGAATCCCATTTGTTGATAAGAACCTGTCTAGTTCCTTCTTGAAACCCATTCAGGTTTCTTGTTCCATTATCCCGTGCTTTTAAAATCATCTAGCTGTTTGATTTAGGTGCCTGCATGGCCCAGTGGTAGCACGTACTCTAAGCTGACACTTCAGTGCCATACTGAGGGAGTGTGGCACTGTCGGAGGTGCCGTCTTTCGGATGAGACGATAAAACGAGGCTCCATCTATCCTCTCAGGTGGACTTAAAAGATCCCATGGCCAGTATTTTGAAGAAGGGTAGGGGAGTTCTCCTGGGCCAACATTTATCCCTCAACCAACATCACTAAAAAAAACAGATTATCTGGTCATTATTTCATCGATATTTGTGGGAGCTTGCTGTGCGCAAATTGGCTGCTGCGTTTCCTACATTGCAGCAGCGATTACACTTTAAGGAAGTGCTTCATTGGCTGAAAAGTGATTTGGGATGTCCTGATGTTGTGAAAGGTCTATCAATGCAAGTTCTTGATGCACTACTGAGAAATTGGAACGTGTAAATCAGAATTGCCTTGTGCTATTGTTTACCTGGTATCAACATTGGAAAGTTGGTCTTTGCTAAATTCAGCACCAACCTTTCAGTCGGTCCTTTATCCTTCAACATTGTCCTTGTAATGACCAGACCCTAAACTATTCACCCATTTTTGATGGCAGCACATGGATTGGATCTCACGGTGCAATATCCTCACTGTTTTAAAAAAAATCAATTTGTTTGTGTTTCTAGGCGACACGTGTGGTGAGCATGTTTGTCTATCAAGCTCCAATAGCTCACGTTTGCAAATCGAAGACAATGGGGTAATTAAACCAAGTAATTTAATGTCGGGAGCCGGATAAGAAACAAAGAGAATAAATATCAGGATTATCATCCAGGGTCATTTCTCACCTTGAAGAAGGAGCTGGCTTGATATCTGTTGTGAGAGCGGATTGAAGGTTATCTTCAGCAGCTGTCCAGTGAAGGTGCAGTGTTAATTGTGTCCATTGCTTCTTTCTTAGTATTACTATTTGGCATCTCATTCTACTCTCTAAAGTGCCTCGGGGCACTAACCATGTGAACAGTGTGTTATACACCCAGGTTACCTGGGGAGAATCCTGGCGCTAAACCGGTGAGGCAGTTCCCAAAATAGTCATTCTCAATGTCAATTGAAAATGAAAGTTCTTTAAACTTCCGGGGAGCGAAGGGTTAACACTGTGCTGATTGGTTGTGAGTTCTAACACCTGTGATTGAAAGAAGATCCAGTTGTTTCTTGGCAAGCCGTGTGGTAATGAGTTTGGGAGTTAAGTACTTCCAAAATAAAGCCTATTGTATCACAAGTTAATTACTGTGCCATTAATGTGCAGCCATTCTGTTTGTTAAAGTGTTATTTAGACCCACTTGTGCCTCAGTGGTCAGTGATTATTCAACAGGTTTCACATTCTGCACGTGTGTGTCTTGGTGCCAGCCACAATTATCAACGCATGCTATTTTATTTTGTCATCATGGTATATAAATCGCATGAGTCACACAACACGGGTCGCCATCTCTGATTGGACATATTCCTGGTGCTTTTATCATGTGACCTGCTGGATCCAACCGCCTTTTTCCCCCGTTTCCAATATTTTTATAAATGAATGAAAGTGGTCAAAGAAAATGGGAAAAAAATCATTTGCTTTAATGCCCTGTTGACTTTTATCCCAGGTTTGCTCACAGCTGCAATTGGGAATGGTAGCACAGTGGTTATATTACCAGTACTAGCAATCCAGGGACAGACTTAGATTAAACAATCTGTGAGACATGAGTTAAAATCCCACCACATGGCAGCTGGGGAATTTAAATTCAGTCACTTAAATAAATCTGGAATAAAAAGCTACCATCAGTAATGATGACATGAAACTATTGGATTGCACTAAAATCCCACCTTGTTCACTAATGTCCTTTAGGGAAGGAAATCTGCTGTCCTTACCCGGTCTGGCCTATATGTGACTCCAGACCCACAGCAATGGGGTTGACTCTTTAACTGCCCTCTGAAATGGCCAAGCAAGTCGCTCAGTTGTACCAAACCGCTCCTGTGGGAGCACCTTCACCTCACGGACTGCAGCGGTTCAAGGCGGCGGCTCACCACCACCTTCGCAAGGGCAATTAGGGATGGGCAATAAATGCTGGCCTTGCCAGCGAAGTCCACATCCCATGAATGAATAAAAAAAATCCAGGAGATTAAATTCCTGGAGACTCCGGGACATCCTGCAGAGTTGGAAACCCAACACACGACTCTGCCTCTCAGTACATGCCAAGTGTTGTCTTGTTTCCCCCACTCAATTCTTCACCCCCAGCCCCTCCCCACTCGTATTTGTTTTTGTACCAATTCAATACTTTGTTGTTTAATTGTGTTTGGAGGAGTTCCTTGACGTGGCCTGAGACTTTGAAACTGCCATTGGTGTTTTAGTGACTGAATAAGCCCAATCCAGGTTTTACTGACTGGGGGATTTGACAATTTAGTTACTGGAACTTTGGGGATCACATGACAGAATTCCACCAACTTATAATTCCATCCACTGTAACTTTCAGAAGGAAATTGGGTAAATGCTTGAAAAGGAAAAATTTGCTGGGCTACGGGGAAAGAGCGGGAGAGTGGGGCTAATTGGATAGTGCATTCAAAGAGCTGGCAGAGGCACGATGGGCCGAATGGCCTCCTTCTGTGCTGTATGATCTTGACCAGTCCCTGAGAGGACATTACCAGTTACAGCGAGAATTAGTGGTTAGTTTAGATTGTCATCTGTTGGGGGTTGGAGAGCAATTGGCAGAGATTTTTCCTGAATTGGCCATGTTTCTTTGTCTGTTTCCAGAGATAGCGTAACTGGTAGGTGGGACGGCAGCATGTGAGGTCATACTGTCTACTGGATGGGGTGAGCTTAATGGGCCTGATAGTCTTCATCTACTTTTGTATGTCTTTTTGTATGTGCAGACTGGGGAATCAATCTGGGTCCAGCCTAGTGTGTGGCTCAAAGAGTTCACCCAGTCAGTAACTGAGCCCAGGGACAATCAGAACTCATCTCTTCCCCTTTCTGTTCCCTTCAATGATCCATGCACAAATCAGGAGACACACAACAGTAAGTTTGTTCATTTTCAACCCACGTTTATTTTCAGATGTTAAACTTCTCACATTTCAGTTGTTGAAACATGACTTGTAATATACGAAATATCACGCACAGGAAATGACTCTCTGGTCCATCCAGCCTTGTCCATCGCAATATATAGACCCCCCACCATGTGATCTCCTGGGAGAGGCGAAAATCCAGACATAAAAACCCAGGCCAATTTGGGAAAAAAATCTGGGAAATTCCTCTCCGACCCCCTTAGGCGATCGAAACTAGTCCAGGAGATCATTATGGCCCAAATATTCTAAGACAATTGCTTTCTCACTTCAACTCTGCTAACATCAATTGAACACAGTCCCCAGGAGCCTGGTCTTCAGCAATCTCCAGTCTAGTTCTGTAGCAGCAGTCACAAACCCAATATTCAGCGATGATGAGAAACTGGTTGGCAGGTTGTCTAGAGTTCCCACTTCTGTCGTTCCAGGTTGAACGAAAACTGTCCCCAATCTTTTCTTTAAAGTGTTAACTGTGACACCCTTTAATTTGCTGGGAACATCCGTTCCTAAACATTGACAGGCCGAATTGGGGGTGGAATGTGGATCTAATTACCGGGATGCATCGGCACAATCTGCCTGGGGAAAATCTCTTAAGGCGTGACCTTCCCTGTTAAGACATTTTGTTAAGACGTCCTAACTTTGACGGACAAACCCAATTGTTTTTCCCCTCCCTCCCCGACTCCCGTGCAGTGTTAACTTTTAGCACACCCCAGAACCCAGTTTGTTGACACCCAAAGACAACCCAGAACGAGGACAAGACATACCAACACTCCCCACTAGACCCAAGAGACAACCAGGTGGGTGGCAAATGCCGCGTCACTTGAAGAATGAAGAGGAGCTTACAAGGGAGCAGCTGACACGGGAACAGCTGACAAGGGAGCTGTGATCTTCATTCAGGCATTCTGCACACACTGCTGGCGACTAACCAAGTAGTACTGAGGACGAGGAAGGTGGAGGTACTTGTATGGGAACAGAGGCATAAATGACCAGGACAGACACAATAAAGTGAGCATTACCCATGAGTGCCGCACTGCTGGTATACCCTAATCTGACGGGCATTCCATCTCAACTGCCAGGCCATCAATCAGAAGCTGGCAGGATCCAAATCCAGATCCTGACGGTTCAGCTTACTGTTTGGATCTGGCGCTGGCACCCGTGAATAACACCCACTTTGATCTATTTGTCCTGGGAGCCGGAGAATCTGTTCACTTGCAGGTACGGTCCGCCCTTCTCACCCTGAGTACCAGTTGGACAATGTCCAGCAGTGTGTGGAGAATGTCAGAATGAAAAATTCCCTAAAAAAGGTAGGGTCCTCTATACTCTAAAAATGACTTGGATTTCTCCCGTGGGCTCCTGAAATCAAAGTGTGTATTCAACACCCGGGTGTCCCTGAAGCACGGTTTGTGAGGTAACTAAAGGGTTAACCAGAACCACCAGCTGCTGCAATTTCCTGGAGCATCCTGGAGATCAGGCAACCCTGAGCAACAGAATCCAGAAACAAAAGCACGAAAGACTGCCGGGCCTCCGCCCCGACAGCCTGAGGTCCTCCAGCAGATTGGTGATTATCCGGTGATGCGAGCAAGTCGATCGACCTGGTAAACCCCCCAAGTCCTGAAGATGTTCTGGACTACCTCAGTGTGGATCATCCACTAGTTAGGGTGGACTACAGAGCAGCTGAGTGTGCCGACTGTTGTGTTGTCCTCCCCGTGCCAAATGTGGCAGCAAGAGTGTCACCCCGTCGTTCAAGCTCCAATGGGAAGCAATGCATCATCTTGACAGAGGGACCCAGGAAGGAGAGTCCCCACCCTGTTTGTTGACTTACCAGACCCTTGTCATATTGTCTGTCTGCAGACACACTGACTTACCCTGCACCGAGTCTGAAAGTGGAGATGCCCTATTATATCGTTCACACCCCGAGCCTGTTGAAATGCCAAGTGAAATCACTGGCCGAGAAGACCATTCATCCTGTGGATACATTACTGGCAGAGCGATGGCCATCCAGAAAGCTCAACTGGAGAAATATCCCCAACAGTTGAGCCTTCTGGATGACGATCACTCGCTCTCACTCGCCCTGCATTCCAGGTCCTAATCTGGAATGACGGACTAGCAAGATACAAAGGACATCGTGCTCCGGATAAAGCCTTGAATCGGCTGGTGGAGGTGAATGGATTGGTGGTGGTGAGTGGAAGGGGCCTATAGATGGGGTGGGCTAAGCTACAAAGTGAGCATTGCCCCCCCCCCCACCCTTGTGTGTCAATTTGGGAATGCCTGAAGGTTCTGCTACAGCAGATCCTCCACTTGCTCGCCAAAGAAGCCCTCGGCACCAATGGGCATCTGCAGAACCTGAAGGATCCCCAAGGTGTGAGGACAAACTAAGTGGCGATGCAAGATCCACTGGACGATAGATCCTGCTCCTACATTGAGAGCACCCACACAGTCTGCTGCTGCAGCAGATGCTCTCTGAAGGTGGTCCTCTCTGGCAGGGATTGCTCCCTCAACTCACCTGCTGGTCAGTGAAGCCAGCCCCAGTGGATTTGATGGCAGGGAATTTGGGATATGCGCCAAACCCTGCAGGAAGGTCCGCCAGACCCACATGTCCCACCATTTGGATTCTGGTGGGTGGAACAGGACTAGTTTCCTGGGCAGTTCCCTTCCTTCTGAGGCTTTCACGACTGAAGTTCGCCAGCTGTACCAGCGAACCTTAAGTTGTGAGGCAGAGTGGCGGGGCTGTCTACCTTGGCCATAACTGGGGCGCGCCTATCAAGTCCGCCCAAACCGCCTTGGAAATTGGGAGGGGGAATACAACAAAGGTCGATGCCTGAGGCCTTTGCAAGACCCCAGGTAAAGACTCAACCCACACAAGTGATGGGACTTCCGGAACTCACAGTTTCAGACTCGAAGTCACCCTTGTTTTGAATACATGGAAGAACCTCAACGCACGGAAGCTGTGGTTCCCAGTTTGGTTTCTGGAGCGCACGCACCCTCCCTGGGAGTGCCTCTCGAGTGTCATAGGGAGCGGCTGAAGGTGGGTCCACAGTGGTGGGTGGGAGCCACAGATCTATAAATAGAGATCTGCAGCTGCACTCACCAAAGTGGACATCACCCGCAGCATAGGTGACCCTGTGTAGGGTCGAGTCCACCGAGGGTGGTGCCCCCAAATGAGCTGGCGCCAACTGGAGACCAATGTCCCGGGGCTGCGTTGGTGTCACCAGGGGGGACGGATGCCTCTGGTGAAGGACACACCAACAGTAGCTGGTGGCGCTTGGGGGAACCAGCCTGATTCTGGCACCAGTAGGCACGGACACCTCCGAACCAGCTGGTGCCAGAGGAGGACTCTTCCTCTATCCTGGGAGGCCTCAGTACAAGTGGTACCGGGGTTTCACCCGATGTTGACTGGGATGGATTGGCTTTAACCAGCTCATCCCATTCCACGCCATCGAGGCAACAACCGGAGCGTCCACCCTTGAGACTTTCCTGTTCAGTCCCAACTTGGACCACCGGTCGACATCAGACGGAGATGACTTTATGGACTGGGCCCTATCCAGTGCCAGTGCAGTTAACCCCGAGCAATGCCGAACTGAGCCTGGAGTTGGAGCAGGGTTGATGCTTGATGCCGATGCGGGGTCCTTTGGGCTGGACGTGAAGGTCCAGCCCAGGGGAGAACTAGGGAGGAGGGAGAGGGGCGTGGGAATTTTTTTTAAATGGGAAAGAAAGGTGCCAGAAGGGAAAGAGTTGGTGTAACACCATCTCCAATCATTGGCTGCGCATTTAAATGGATCTGTTATTGCCCGTCATATAAAGAAATTAAAAGATGTACAGTTGATACTAAAGAAATGAATGGCACACAGAGGGATGGGCGTGAGGGGTATTTCAGTGTTGCTGTTTCCTCCTTTGTGGTATCTCTGCTGGCATTGATGTGATTTTGGTCAGGATGTGTGATCCAGTTGTCTTTGTGGTTTTGTTACTCACAACTTTAGTCTGTTGGTAGTTTGATGAAACCGTCCATTTCCTCTCACTCATCCTGACACCAACCGTGTACCTGTGGCAGAAGAAGAAATGACAAAAATCGCTGGATTGCAACAAGGACAATGACAGGCATTTTATCGCTCCCGTCGTATAGTAAACCATATAACCTGTAAAAGGATTTATCAAATTCCCTTTAAAAAGTCAACACCTGGGCCAGCGTCGAGCTGTGTGGGCAGGTACCAAGCTCGGTCAAGGCAGCTCCAGTGGCATTACTGCCCAGGAGTACATTCTTTGAGCCTTAACCCTGAGCGCTCAGTGCTGGTGAACACGTTGAGAAACTGATTATTCAGTTGTTAACTCTCCCTGTCAGCCTCTCTTATTTAGAGCCGTTCATTCAACACCAATCAACGGTTTCAAGAGGGACGCTCTTGACTTTTTAAATGGTCGGGCTGAGCTGTCCCACAGACTATCCCCGTGTCCAGGACAGGTTGATCAGAACAACCAGCATGTACTGACCTGGTTTCAGTTTCCAGGATTTGAGCCTTTATATCTGCACGGATTTTGCTGTAACTCACTCTGACTTTCACGGGGAATGATACAAGTTGGAACTACAGCTCCAAACACAGTTAGTCACAGTCAGTAAATAGTTGTCTACATTTACAGAGCAGGGAGTGAGCATTAAACTCCAGGACTGGGAGGAGTCGGTCAGTGAGGAGCTGAGTCAAGTGGGGCTCAGTAACCATCAGTAACCAGGCTCCGGGACCCAGACTACCGATGAGCAACGCTAAGGAAGAACTACCAATAACAAACTGAACTATTCCACCCGACTGTGCATCAATATTACTGTTCATATTACTCATTATGACTTTCACTAATAATACAAGATAAACAGGTTAAGACATAGAAACATAGAAGATAGGAGCAGGAGTAGGCCATTCAGCCCCTCGAGCCTGCTCCGCCATTTAATGAGATCATGGCTGATCATCCAAATTCAGTACCCTGTCCCTGCTTTCTCCCCATATCCCTTGATCCCTTTAGCTTTAAGAAATATATCTAACTCCTTCTTGAATATATTTAATGAATTGGCCTCAACTGCCTTTTGTGGTAGAGAATTCCACAGGTTCACCACTCTCTGGGTGAAGAAATTCCTCCTTATCTCTGTCCTAAATGGCCTACCCCTTATCTTTAGACTGTGACCCATGGTTCTGGACTCCCCTGCCATTGGGAACATCCTTCCTGCATCTAGTCTGTCTCGTCCTGTTAGAATTTTATAAGTTTCAATGAGATCCCCTATCATTCTTCTATACTCCAGTGAGTATAAGCCCAATCGACCCAATCTCTCCTCATACGTCATTCCTGCCATCCCAGGTATCAGTCTGGTGAATCTTCACTGAACTCCCTCCATGGCAAGAACATCCTTCCTCAGATAAGGCGACCAAAACTGCACACAATACTCAAGGTGTGGTCTCACCAAGGCCCTGTACAACTGCAGCAAGTCATCCTTGTTCCTGCACTCGAATCCTCTCTCATTCTTCTAAACTCCAGCGAATATAAGCCCAATCTCTCCTCATACATCCATTCCCGCCATCCCAGAAAGACAAGCCTTTCAAAGTTCACGAACTTCTGTCCACGCTGCTGGTTGATGTTGCTTCAATTGTTCGTGTTGTCTTCATAAAGCAAAGCTGTTCAGATGTTCGAGCCGACTGCATCTCCCTTTCCTTTACTTAAACTGGGTTGTTTCGCCTCCTGCCTCACATTTATTTAGCTTACAAAGCTATTGTGCTGTTTCATCTCAGTGTGATGTGCAGTGTGAGGGTGAGGCCTACTCTGTGATGTCACGGTTTGACCTGTCCAATTAAAGCGGCCTCACCTTGACACCATATTTGGTAAAAACCTTTGTGCTTTATTTAAGTTACACTGACTTGTTTCGCTAGAAAGCAATAACAGGTTTCCATGTGGTTACGACCCAGAGCACAGTGTGCTTAGGCGATGGGCAGTGATGGGATTGTTTGCCTTCTACCAATTATGTTTAGTAATTGCATACATTTAAAGCAACAGGAGTAGGCCATTCAGCCCCTTGAGCCTGCTCCAGCATTCAATTAGAGCATGGCTGCTCTGCATCTCAAATCCGTTTACCTGTCTTTGTTCGATATCCCTTGATTAACTTAGGAGCAGGAGTAGGCCATTTAGCCCCTCGAGCCTGCTCCGCCATTCAATAAGATCATGGCTGATCTAATCTTGGCCTTAACTCCACTTCCCTGCCCGCACCCCATAACCCTCAGAGGTTGCAGATTCCTCTGAGGAGTCTGGAATCTCAGGCTCTTCCTCCTGCACAGTGGGGACGGGGGCTCTTGATGGTCCTGTGGGGGAGTAATGGAAAGAGTTAGAGATGTGATGCCAAGGTTACATGCACATTGCATTTTGCAGATGATCATAAGTCCATATGATGTAGCTTCAGAATCATTATCAGCGACTCATGCAATGCCAATGAGAGAGATGGAAAACTATTCTGTCACCAGCTTGCGGGGATGCACCTGTCTGTCCTTCCCCAACTTCCACCTCTGTATCATCCCCGACAACCTCCAGGACGGCTTCCTCCCATGTGGGTGAGCTGCGCTAATGAGGGTGGTCCTCATCCTGTCCTGGCTCGCTCTCTCCTGTTGTGAGCTCTCTTTTCCTGCAATGAGGGAGACAAGTGGAGGTTGAGTGAGAATGAGGGAGTGAGTGTAGAGATTGCATAGCATTGATACTTAGAAGGAGACAAAGATGGAGTGAGGTTGCAAGACCAAGGGCCCTCCCTGTGTGTACTGGAAGCAGTGATGACCTTTGCACTAAAAGATAATATTGGAGGAGGCTCCTTATGGGGCAAGAATTTAAACAATCTCAATTTTGCTGATCATTGACTTGATGCAACATCTAAGGCAGATTAGCAGAGACTGACTGATAAGGTGTTTGCGGAGAGTATGGATTACCGATTCACAAAAAGACAAAGATGATGTAATTTGGGAAGCATCAGGAAGATGGTGAGATTACAATTGGAGGGGGAGGGGTTGAACAGGTGGAAAAGGTTGTACACCTTGGAGGGTTAGTGTCAGAGAATGGGAGTTCTCACAACCCTGTGAGATATCTGCGCTCCTCTAATTCTGGCGCACACTCGGAGGGCGAACTCCAAAAAATCGTCAAAACCTTCAGCGAAACGTACGAGAGTGTGCGCCTTACACTAAACATCCATAAGATAAAGGTCCTCTACCAACCTGCCCCCGCCACACAGTACTGCTCCCCGATTATCAAAATCCATGACGAGGCTTTGGACAACGTGGACCACTTTCCATACCTCGGGCGCCTACTGTCAACAAGGGCAGACGTCGATGACAAAGTCCAACACCGTCTTCAGTGTGCCAGTGCAGCCTTCAGTCACCTGAGGAAGAGATTGTTTGAAGACCAGGACCTCAACCCCAGCACCAAGATCATGGTCTACAGAGCAGTAGTGATACCCGTCCTGCTGTATGCCTCAGAGACATGGCCCATGTAGAGCAGGCACCTCAAAGCACTGGAGAGGTACCACCAATGCTGCCTCCGCATGATCCTGCAAATCCATTGGCAGGATAGGCGCACCAACGTTAGTATTCTCACTCAGTCGAACTTCCCCAGCATCGAAGCTTTGACCACGCTCGATCAACTCCGATGGACGGGCCACATTGTCTGCAATTCCGATACGAGACTCCCAAAGCAAGCGCACTTCTCGGAGCTCCGACATGACAAGCAAGAGAGCCCCAGGGAGGCAGAGGAAACATAGAAACATAGAAAAATAGGAGCAGGAGTAGGCCATTCGGCCCTTCGAGCCTGCTCCACCATTCAATATGATCATGGCTGATTCTCTATCTCAATGCCATATTCCCGCTCTCTTCCCATACCCCTTGATGCCTTTTGTGTCTAGAAATCTATCTATCTCCTTCTTAAATATATTCAGTGATTTGGCCTCCTTAGCCTTCTGTGGTGGAGAATTCCACACGTTCACCACCCTCTGAGTGAAGAAAGAGAAACACTTCAAGGACACCCTCAAAGCCTTCTTGAGAAAGTGCATCATCCCCACCGACACTTGGGAATTCCTGGCCCAAGACCGCACAAAGTGGAGGAGAAGGCACCGAACACCTCGCGTCTCTTCGCTGGGAGCAAGCGGAAGCCAAGCACAAACAGCGGAAGGAGCGCACGTCAACACAAGAACCCCACCCACCTGCCTCTTCAACCACCATCTGCCCCACCTGTGACAGAGACTGTAGGTCCCGCATTGGACTCATCAGTCACCTGAGAACTCATTATTAGTGCGGAAGCAAGTCATCCTCGGTTCCGAGGGACTGCTTGAGAAGAAGAGAAGTGAGATATCTGCACTCATCTAAATCTGACCTCTTGCACATCCCCGATTTTATTCCTTCCACCATTGCTGGCCGTGCTTTCAGCTGTCCGGGCCCTAAGCTCTGGAATTCCCTCCCTAAACCTCTCCCATCATCGCTGGTTCGGACACATTGACACGGGGCTCTCACGGTACCGCAGCAGGCCAGCATTCTGTGCTCCAGCAGATTGCTCCGGATGCTGAAGTGCTGCCCCATGGGAGTGCCAGTGTGTTGGTCAAGCAGGGAGGTGCTGTCCTCGCTCAGGATGACAGCATTCCTGCTCCCACCACTGGCACTTCCCCATTGCACTTGCCACCAGCTGTAGCCCAGACTGCTGCTGCCTATGCAGAGTTGGTGCAGTCTGCAGCCGAGCCCCCCAGGCCCAGAGCTGGTCGAGGCCGTCCTTCAAGGGCATCTGAAGTCTCAGGGTCTGACAAGCAGCAGCCTTCCACCAGCGTGCTGCAGCCACTGGGGCCCCATTCTGGAGGAGCAGTAGGGTGGGAAGGGGGCAAGTGGCCAAGGGAAGGAGATCACCCTCGAAGGGCAAACAGTAGGAGGCCTGACAAATTGTTAGTAATGTTTTTATTAAAGGCTGAGGTTCATGTAATTACTTTTGTTTAGTGTTTTGGCCATTACCTCCAGGTTGCGAGAACCAGTTATGTTAATTAATGATGTGTTGTGTTTGTTTCTATTAGTTTGTCATGAATAAATGACACAGTTTGTAAAACAAAAAGTTGTTGTATTCAAAATGTACATAGAGTCATAGAGTCATAGAGTAATACAGCACAGATAGAGGCCCTTCGGCCCATCGTGTCCATGCCGGCCATCAAGCCCTGTCTAATCTAATCCCATATTCCAGCATTTGGCCCGTAGCCTTGTATGCTATGGCATTTCAAATGCTCATCCAAATGCTTCTTAAATGTTGTGAGGGTTTCTGCCTCCACAACCCTTTCAGGCAGTGAGTTCCAGACTCCAACCACCCTCTGGGTGAAAAAGTTCTTTCTCAAATCCCCTCTAAACCTCCCTCCCTTTACCTTGAATCTATGCCCCCTAGTTATTGACCCCTCTACTAAGGGGAAAAGCTCCTCAGCATCCATCCTATCTATGCCCCTCACAATTTTGTACACCTCAATCATGTCCCCCCTCAGCCTCCTCTGCTCCAAGGAAAACAAACCCAATCTGCCCAGTCTCTCTTCATAGCTGAAGCGCTCCAGCCCTGGTAACATCCTGGTGAACCTCCTCTGCACCCTCTCTAACGCGATCACATCTTTCCTGTAGTGTGGCGACCAGAACTGCACACAGTATTCCAGCTGTGGCCTAACCAGTGTTTTATACAGCTCCATCATAACCTCCTTGCTCTTATATTCTATGCCTCGGCTAATGAAGGCAATTATCCCATATGCCTTTTTTACCACCTTATCCACCTGTTCCGCCGCCTTCAGGGATCTGTGTACCTGCACACCCAGATCCCTCTGACCCTCCGTCTTGCCTAGGGTCTTACCATTCATTGTGTATTCCCTTGCCTTGTTAGACCCCCCAAAGTGCATCACCTCGCACTTTTCCGGGTTAAATTCCATTTGCCACTGTTCCGCCCATCTGACCAACCCATCTATATCGTTCTGCAGACTGAGGCTACCCTCCTCGCTATTTACCACCCTACCAATTTTAGTATCATCCGCGAATTTACTGATCATACCCTTTACATTCATATCCAAGTCATTAATGTAGACCACAAACAGCAAGGGACCCAGCACCGATCCCTGTGGTACCCCACTGGCCACAGGTTTCCAGTCACAAAAACAACCTTCGACCATCACCCTCTGCCTTCTGCCACTAAGCCAGTTTTGTATCCAATGTGCCAAGGCACCCTGGATTCCATGGGCTCTTACCTTCTTGACCAGTCTCCTGTGCGGGACTTTATCGAAGGCCTTACTGAAATCCATGTATACCACATCCACTGCGTTACCCTCATCCACACACCTAGTCACCCCCTCAAAAAATTCAATCAAATTAGTCAGACATGATCTTCCCTTGACAAAGCCATGTTGACTATCCCTGATTAATCCTTGCCTCTCCAAGTGGAGACAAATTTTGTCCCTCAGGATTTTTTCCAGTAATTTTCCTACCACTGATGTTAGGCTCACTGGCCTGTAGTTCCCCGGTTTTTCCCTACTACCCTTCTTGAATAATGGTACTACATTAGCGGTTCTCCAGTCCTCTGGCACATCCCCTGTGGCCAGAGAGGTCCTGAATATATGTGTTAGAGCCCCCGCAATCTCCTCCTTTGCCTCACACAGCAGCCTGGGGTACATTTCATCGGGGCCTGGGGATTTATCCATTTTTAGGCCAGCCAAAACCGCCAATACCTCCTCCCTCTCGATGTTAATATGTTCGAGCATATCACAGTCCCCCCGCCCTATTTCTATGTCTACATCGTCCTTCTCCATAGTGAAAACAGATGCAAAAAATTCATTTAGAACCCCTCCTACATCTTCCGGCTCCACACACAGATTGCCACTTTTGTCCCTAATGGGCCCTATTTTTTCCCTAGTTATCCTTTTACCCTTAATATACTTATAAAACATCTTCGGATTTTCCTTTATTTTGCTCGCCAGTGTTATTTCATGGCCCCTCCTTGATCTCCTAATTTCTTTTTTAAGTATCCCCCTGCACTTTTTGTACTCCTCTAGGGCTTCCTCCGTCTTTAGCCTTTTGTATCTACCAAAAGCCCTCCTTTTTTTCCTAATCCATTCCCGTATATCCCCTGACATCCACGGTTCCCTGTGGTTTTTGGAACCACTCTTGACCTTTATGGAGATCATGTTGCCCTTGTATGATCTCAATCTCCCTTCTGAAAGCCTCCCATTGCTCCGATGCGGATTTTCCTACAAGTAGCTGATCCCAGTCCATTTTGGCCAGATCCTGCCTTATCCTATTAAAATCGGCCTTCCCCCAATTTAGAACCTTTATTTCCGGCCCATCCCTGTCCTTTTCCATGACCACCTTAAATCTTACCATATTATGGTCACTATCACCAAAGTGCTCACCTACTAGCACTTTTTCCACTTGGCCGGCCACATTCCCTAGAATTAGGTCCAGTACCGCCCCCTCTCTTGTAGGACTTTCTACATGCTGGCTCAAAAAGCTCTCCTGGATGCACTTTAAGAATTCTACACCCTCTGAGCCTTTCACACTTTGACTATCCCAGTTAATATTGGGGAAGTTGAAATCCCCCATTATTATTACCCTATTATTTGCACATTTCTCTGAGATTTGCCTACATATCTGTTCCTCTATCTCCCCCTGACTGTTTGGAGGCCTATAGTACACTCCCAGCAAAGTGCTTGCCCCCTTTTTGTTTTTAAGCTCCACCCATATGGCCTCATTAGAGGACCCAGCTAATATATCATCCCTCCTTACCGCAGTAATTGACTCCTTAATTAATATTGCGACACCCCCTCCTCTTATACCTCCCCCTCTGTCTCGCCTGAAGATTCTGTACCCCGGAATATTGAGCTGCCAGTCTTGCCCCTCCCTCAACCATGTCTCAGTGATAGCAACAATATCATACTCCCATGTGTTTATCAACACCTTCAGTTCATCCACCTTATTTGCAAGGCTCCTTGCATTAAAATAGATGCCATCCAGCCTTGCCCTTATATATTTGCCCTGCCTACCAAGCTGACTTGTTTTTTCCTCCATAATTGGCAGCACATCCCCCCCTACTTCAGCTCCCCCCTGTATCCCATCCCCCTGCCAAGTTAGTTTAAACCCCCCCCGACAGTGCTAGCAAACCTCCCCGCAAGGATATTTGTCCCGCTCTGGTTCAGGTGCAACCCGTCCGACTTGTACAAGTCCCACCTTTCCCAGAAGCAGGCCCAGTGATCCAGGAAAGTAAAACCCTCCCCCCTACACCAACTCTTTAGCCACGCATTCATCTGCTCTATCCTCCCATTCCTATACTTACTAGCACATGTTTGGCCTTTGGAATCATTGCTGCCTTGGGCAGCTATAGGGATTGCGGGTTGCTTTTGATCATGTTGTTCTCTATGCCAGAAACCATTTCCTGAGTAGGGGCCTAGCGGCGTCTTGTTATCAGCCGTTGATGGACGGCCCTTGCAGTTTCAACATTGTTGCTGATCATCCTCCTCTTCCGGTGGTGCACCAATCCCTGGTGGCATTGGCTGGGTCCTGAGGATTGCCAGGTTATGAAGAATGCAGCAAACAACTATGAAGAGGGAGACTTGCTCAGGCGAGTACTGCAGGGCTCCTCCCGAGTTGTCCAGACAGCAGAACCGTTGCTTGAGGACGCCGATCGTCTGCTCAATGATGTTCCTGGTGGCGAGATGGCTCTCATTGTACCACAGCTCAGTACGGGTGTTGGGGTAATGGAGCGATGTCATGAGGCAGGTGCAGAGTGGATAATCCTGGTCTCCGCAGAGCCAACCACCTTGCTGTTGCACTGCCTGGAAAAGCTCTGGCACACCACTCTGGTGCAGGATAGAAGCATCGTGGCTGCCAGGATAGCAGTCATTGACAGCAAGTATCAGCTGTCTGTAGTCACACACACCAACTGAACATTAAGCAGTAGAACCCATTGCGGTTTCAGAAAACCTCTGCATTCTTCTGCGGTGCCCGCAGTGCCACATGCGTGCAGTCAATGGCGCCCTGCACCGCCCACTATCCTTGCAAAGCACGTTCATGGTGTGGCACCCCACTAGTTAGTTTGCCAATTGGCAAATGACCCATTTATCCTGACCCTTTTCTGTTAGCCAATCCTCTATCCATACTAAAGTATTACCCTCAACACTGAGCTCTTATCTTGTGCAGTAACCTTTTATGTGGCACCTTATTGAATGACTTTTGGAAATCCAAATACACTACATCTACTGGATCCCCTTGATCCAGCCTGTTCGTTACATACTCAAAGAATTCTTATACATTTGTCAAACACGATTTTCCTTTCTTAAAACAGAACATAATAGTAGCAGGAGCAGGCCATTTGGCCCATCGAGCCTGCTCTGCCATTCAATAAGATCATGGCTGATCTTCTACCTCATCTCCACTTTCCAGCACTATCCCCATATCCCTTCGTCAAAAATCCAGCTATCTCGTTTTGAATACACTCACCGACTGAGCCTCAACAGGCCACTGTGGTGGAGAATGCCAAAGATTCACCGCCCTCTGAGTGAAGACATTTCTCCTCCTCACTCCTAAATAGCCAACCCCTTATTCTGAGACAGTGACCACTGGTTCTAGACTCCCCAGCCAGGGGAAACATCATCCCTGCATCTAGCCTGTCAATCTAAGAATTTCATATGTTTCAATGAGATCACCTCATTCTTCTAAACTCTAGGGAATATAGTCTACTCAATCTCCTCATATGACCAACCCCCAGCCCAGGAACCAGTCCGGTGAACCTTCGTTGCACTCCCTCTATAGCAAGTATATCCTTCCTTAGGAAAGGAGACCAAAACTGTACACAATACTCTAGCTGTGGTCTCACCAGGGCCCTATATAATTGCAGTAAGCCATCTTTACTCTTATATTCAAATCCTCTTGTAATAAAGGCCAACATACCATTTGCTTTCCTAATTGCTTGCTGTTCCTGCATGTTAACTTTCAGTGATTTGTTTAAAAAGGACACCCAGGTCCCTCTGAACACCAACATTTCCCCAATCTCTCACCATTTAAAAAATGCTCTGCTTTTCTATTTTTCCCCGACCAAAGTGGTTAACTTCACATTTCTCTACATTATATTCCATTTGCCATGTTCTCACCCACTCACTTAGCCTGTCTATATCCCCTCAACTTCAATTCCCACCGAGCTTTAGATCTGCAAACTTGGATATATTATATTTGGTCGCCTCATCCAAATCATTGATGTAGATTGTGAATGGCTGAGGCCCAAGCACTGATCCCTGCGGTACCCCACTAGTTATAGCCTGCCAGCCCAAGAATGACACATTTAGTCCTACTGTTTTGTGTTAACCAATCCTCAATCCATGCTAGTATACTACCCCCAATCCCAAGGACCCTAATTATGTTTAATAACCTTGTGTGGCACTTTATCAAATGTCTGCTGAAAAACCAAATGCACCACATCCACAGATTCCCCCTTAACTGTGCTGCTAGTTACAAACTCACAAATCTCCAACAGATTTGTCAAACACGATTTCCCTTTCGCTAATCTGTTGACTCTGCACAATCCTGTTATTTTCTAAGGGGCATGTTGAGTTCAATGAAGAGGGACCAAGGACCAAGGCAGCTGAATTACATTCTAACTTTGTATTTGACACTAACAGGATTCTTGCTCGACCACATTTACTGACCCATGGAGCTGCTCTCCACTCCTTCCATGTATTGAAGATGCAATGCGTCACCTTTCCCTACATTGAACCCAATGTGCCACTGACCCATGATCCTGGACAATCCATGGCCCAGAACACACTACCCACAGTCCCAGTTTGGGGGGCTTGGATTGCAATTTTTCAATCTGCATCATTGCCGTGGGTCTTGCAGAAGCCCCACAGTCCCCACTATGGATCTACCAGCACCTGTCAGTAGGTGAAACATGGGCCCTGCCCCATTACCACTAACCATGGGCCACAGTGGCTTTGGTTCCGTAACCATCATCTTTCCCATAATTCAGGTCACATCTTGAAACTAGATCAATGAAAAGCAGAGCATTTCTTTCATCAATACTCCTGTCAGAGTTCTGTGCAGCAGCTCAAGCACCACCTGGCTTTGGGAAATCTCTGCTGACTGATCATTGTTAACTCTGGATTCTC
The DNA here is from genome assembly GCF_052327205.1 of Somniosus microcephalus. Taxonomy (NCBI): domain Eukaryota; kingdom Metazoa; phylum Chordata; class Chondrichthyes; order Squaliformes; family Somniosidae; genus Somniosus; species Somniosus microcephalus. Next base: position 65,400,191 of record NC_141009.1, on the reverse strand, counting down.
CAAAGTCAAAGAATTCTCCAAAGTCAAACTCAAAGTATCCTGTATTGTCTAAACTAGTTTCTCAGCAACTGAAACTAGACTAGCCACTTGATAATGACCTACCTTATCCTATTTATTCCCTCAATCCCAGACTTCCTGTAGAGGTTGTCCCCACAATAAAAGTTCCTTCAGACACCAGTGATTCTGAGGAAAGCCTCTTGTGCAGGAGTTCCACACCGCAATGTGGCCATCACACCCCACATTGAGTGGGGTGACTGGATTAGCGCTTCCTACAGTTCCAGATCAGTAAGGATAAGATAGGCCACGACGTCTCCACCCTCAATTGATGTGCTAATACTCCCCCTACTGCTTTATTGAATTGACTGGAGTTTTGATCGATACTGGAACTGGATTCCAAACCGATGCTGGAAGGTTGTTCACAGCAGCTGTTGAACACCAGGAGTGAGCTTGCCACTACTGGTCTAGCGAGGCCCAAAACAACCCAACTAGTGGTTTAATAAAAGCAGGAAATGCTGGAAATACTCAGGTCAGGCAGCCTCTGTGGAGAGAAACAGAGTTAATGTTTCAGGTCGATGACCCTTCATGGGAATGGGTAAAAGTTAGTGATGTAACAAAGTTTAAGCAAGTACAGGGGCAGGGAAAGGTGTGTGATAGATCAAGACAGCCAGGCTGGTGCAATGGGCAGACAGATGAAATTTAACAAACGTGCAAAGTGAAACATTTAGTGGGAAGAACGAGGACAGGCAATATAAACTAAAGGGTACAATCCTAAAGTGAACAGAGAGACCTGGGAGTACGTGTGCACAAATCATTGAAGGCAGCAGGGCAGGTTGACAAAGCAATTAAAAAAGCATATGGGATACTGGGCTTTACAAGCAGTGGCATGGAGTACAAAATCAAGGAAGTTATGATGAACCTTTATAAAACATCGGTTGGCCTCAACTGGAGTATTGTGTCAATTCTGGGCACCGCTCTTTAGGAATGATGTGACGGCCCTAGGAGAGGGTGCATGGTTCCAGGGATGAGGGATGTCAGTTACATGGATGACTAGATAAGCTGGGGTTCTTAATGCAGAGAAGTTTCAGAGAGCAGATTTGAGAGGTTTTCAAAAGCATGAGGTGTCTAGACAGTAGATAGAGGGGAACTGTGGCCATTGGCAGAACGGGCCAGAACCAGAGGACACAGATTGAAGGTTAGTTGTAAAAGAACCAAAAGGGGACATGAAGAAAAACCATTTTGTTTTTTTACTCGGAGTGGTTAATAACTGGAATGCACTGCCCGAAAGGTTGGTGGAGGCGGATTAAATCGTGGCTTTCAAAAGGGAACTGGATAAGCAACAAATAAAAAAAATTGCAGGGCTACAGGGAAAGGGCCGAGGAGTGGGACTAGCTGAAGTGCTCTTGCAAACAGCAGGCACGGGCTCAAGGGTGACAGCACAGGAGGCCATTCTCTGATTCTCTGAATACAAGACCAGGGTTCATGTATAACAGGAGTTTATTGTCCAACAGACACATTTACATTTCCATGGAGCTGCACTCGGAGCCCACCCTGCGGCGATGGTCCATTTTCCACATGGCAACAGTCCCAACCAACAGGGCCACGGAGAGCAGAGCTACCCCAACCGCTGCTCCAGGAAGAACACGGGAGGGGGAATCAGCAGCAGCATCTGTGGGGAGAAGGGAGGGTTAGATAGGCACCAGTTACTCCATCACTAGACAGTAGCAGGGACCTCCTTTACCTTTCTCTTCCTGGTGGATCCCAGCACCCACTCTCTCATCTTCCAGGAAAATGATGGCTCCATCAGAGGTCACCAAGGACCCAGCCCGGTCATCGGCACTTCTTCGCCTCTCTGGGGGAGACAAGAGACAAGAGGTCAAGGTAGGCAATTCAATGTGCAGCTGTCTGAAGCCCTGAATCAGGTGTACAATCCGATGGCCCAATGCAAAAACCCTCGGGCAGTGAGTACCGGAGAGATTGGACTGCTGTTAAACACTGTTCCCTCACTGTCAGACTAAGATTCACTCCTGATTCTCAGAAGGACCCGCATCAACCCAGCAAAGTTTGCAGTCGTTGACGGGTCCAATGGCCAGGCTGGTCTCCTGGGGAAAGAGACCCGTTTTAAGCACTAGTTTGACGAGCGGTTACACTGGACATACACACATTGCCCAGGTCTCCCCGCCCCCAGATATCGGTTCAGTTCCACCCTGGAACTCCTGGTGACAGCAGGATGCTGATCAATGTTCAAGGCCAGAGGTGGATTCCATTCAGAACCAGTGCAAGATGTGCTCAGAGCCCCGGTGCCAGATTGCTATTCTGCTGTAGACGAACTGGGATAGAGTTGAGCGGGCAGATTGAGGACACTGCTCCTGTGCCCAGTGTTGGGCCCTTGCTGAGTGAGCCCAGTGTCCAGATGCCCCACACCCACACCTCCCCATCAAGGTTCAGTTTCTAGTCAGATCCCAGCTACTTACTGGGGCTGCAGGGAGCCGTGCAGTTCTCTCGGGTGGAAGGGAAGCAAACCTCAGCACTGCAGTGGAAGTGAACCTGGAAAGACAGTGCGGTCTGGTCAGTGCCACAGCTCCCAGTCAAGAGATTCATGCTTCTACAGTCAAAGGGTCAACAGGGGCCTCCTCACTGTGAGCAAGACCCAGGGAACAAGTTCAACCAAGAGAGCCAGAGAGAAAGACTGAAGGAAACTCACCTCCCCGCTCAGAGCCCGGCCCGAAACTCGGTCCCAGAAAGCGAAAGTGCTGACTACAAACCGATTCTGGTGAGTTGGGAACGGCGAATGGGAAGCGGCGTCTGCCGGGAGGAGGCGGGTTTTGTAATTGTCTCCAGTAAAGGTGCACCTGGAACAGAGAAAGAGCGGGCTATATGGAGAGGACACCTGGAACTCCCAACTGCAGAGTTACAGCGGCACAGAGTCAAAGCAAAGTCCCGAGATTAGACTAGATAAAGAAACCAGTCCATTCAAGTCACCAATCGTCAACCTGGAGCTCAGATTGGTTTGATTATTGGCCGTTCTTTCACCCAGTCCATGTCTCCCCCCTCCCCAATCACCAGCCTGCCCCAAGGTCCCTCACTCGCTGCCTTACCTGCCCACCAGGAGGTCCCATCGGAGCCCCGAATGCGGCTCGGGGGTGGGGGTCGCCCAGCAGTCATTGAGCACCAGCACAAGGGACGGATCGTTCCGGTTCAGGACTCGAACCTCCACAAACACGGGGTCCCGGAGCACACTCAGGATCGGGTAGTCACTGGCCACGTACCAGCTCCGGTAGCCACCATCTGCAAAGAGAAAGATGAAGGACGGCCACTATTTGGAGAGAGAGCCTGAAGTTGGACACTAACCATCAGCAGCACTCGCTACCTCTCGCTATTCTCAGCTCCAGAACCAGGATCCCGGCCTCAGTGGCAGAGAAAGGCTGTAAACTCGGGGCTTCACCTGCAGTTCAGACTCCTGGCTCCCCTTGTAACTGCACTGGACATGTAGCCTGCAAGAGAACGGACACGGCTGGAGAATTCAGCTCCTCACCTTCTCTACCCGCTTCATGTGCTCCCAGTCTCACCTGAAGGGGCTGTCCCGGGTCACCGATCCCAAAGCTCCATCCAAGATCTCAAACTAACCCAACACATCCGTTTCATAGACGGCGTTCACCCCGTCCAGCTACAAGAGACAGAAGACCATCATTACAGAGGACCAGGAGTAGACCGATTGCAGGGAAATTGAGCAAGTCTGCCATTGCCTTATCACATGTAGTGTCTTTCAGGGCCCCCATTGCCCTTTAGACCCACTCTTTCCCACCCGACTGACAGCCATTGATGGGGCTCCCAGCCCACAATACCTACCCGCTGAGTAGTGCCACACTCAGTGACTGCGAACTGAAAGAGCACAGTGTCTGCAGAGGCCACGGTCGGACTGCACTCCGCTCCGTGTCCATCCTTCAGATGGACCGTTGTCAGGTCTACAGGAGGCAGCGTCAAATCCTTGGAGATGGCGATCAGGACCCGCCCATCCTTGGTGCACACTGCAAGAGAGTCAATGAAAGGCGGTTAGTTGCTGCACGGGGAATGGCAAGGGAACCGTTACCGGGAGGGGGAGAAACTCCGCCCAGCTCAGCACCAGCTTCTAGTTTCTTTCTCTCCCCGTCCACTCCCCAATTCTCCATCTACTGGAGACGGTTCACCAACTCCATCCCTACTGGACTGGTTACACAAGACCTGCATCAAATCCACACCCTGTCCGGTCAGTGCCAGCCAGGGACTGATCTTTACTCTGCCCTCCTATCCTGGGGCGCAATTCAACCATCAGAAGTCCCAAGTCGCATAGAGAAGGAAGGAGAGATCTTGGGTCAGGATCTCAATGATCACACTTTCAAACTGTAGAACTAAACACAGCTGATGTTTCAGGACAGGAGGAGAGAGGATACTGTCCAGGGAATCCCCAGTGCAGTTGGATTGCGGCTGGTCCTGGGAAGCCCTGGCCCAGAATATAGGCGAGCCGAGAATACACCCACCTGGCAGATTGTGGAGTGAATAGAAACACGGCGGCACATCCCGGCTCCCGGCATCAAAGCAGCAGCCTTTCCGCACACACTCACTGCCTTCAATTCCCCCAAAGCCGCAGTCTTGGCGGAATTCGGTATCCAGCCAACATTGATCGGCGGGGAGAAGGAGAGAGGGCGGCTGAGATGAACAGATTGTAAGAAAGAACAAGCCCAGAACCCGCAGCCCCTCCATTCTAACAAGCGAGGCTCCCAGGTAAGTGAGGCTGTAGAGCCGACTCCCCCTTTTTATCCCCTTGTTTAACCCGCAGTAAATGAATGGTCTGATTGGCCCACGGGCTCCCAATGTGAACCCGCATTCCCACGGGGCACACGGAGAGATTGGGGCCTTGTTTAAACTTATTTTTTTCTTTTTTTGTGTGGAACATATTTATTTAAATATGGCAGTACTTGTCACAACTCATCAATTACATAATAAACCCATTACATTCATTAACCACAATAAAACAAAGCCTTAAAAACAGCTTTAGGACTAACAGTCCAAATGCAGTGGTAAATTTTACAGACAAATCAACAATATTAACAGTACAGGTACCCATAGTGAAAAACAATTTTACACCAGTCCTATTGGCAATCTAGTAACTCTTCATTTTTGCTTGGTATTACCTGCTGTCCTTTTTTTAAATTTTAATATTCATGTACAACATTACTTATACAACTCATCAATTACATAGTAAATCCATTACATTCATTGACCACAATAAAAAGGATAAAGCCTCAAAAACAGCTTAATGGTCAACAATATAAATACAATAATTCATTTTTACAGGTAAATCAATAATGTTTACAGTACAAGCTGCCACTGTTTAATAAACCAAGAAAAGAAAGAACCCGTATTCGCCAGTCCTACTGACATCGCTCAATCATTCAGTCATTCATTCCTCTGTTCGTTCGCTCAAGTGTAAATTCCATTGTGAATGTCTGCGTGCGTGCGTGTCATTTGTCTCCCTGCGTGCATGCGTGCGTTCATTCATCCGTCCAGACAGGCCTCACGCTCACCCAATAGGATGCCGACCTTCATCCTGGGGAGCGAATTTGAAGGGGCTGCTCCTCGATTTTTGGCTGCACTTCAGTCCCACGCTCCTGATATTCGGTCACCCGGTGCGGAAGGGAGCGGGCAGGTCGGGGGACCTCCTCGTGGGACTGCTCCTGGGCCTGGCCAAAGTGGCCATTAACTGGTCCAGGCAGCGGGCGGTCCAGGGGGTTGTTCGGCCCGACTGCCTGCCTCTCTTCCGCGGCCACGTTCACCCCTGGCTGGCCCTGGAGATGGAGCACGCGGTGTTTGCCGGCACGCTCGAGGCATTCCGCGACCGGTGGGCACCGCAGGGACTGGAGTGCTGCATCACCATAAGGAACAGTACTTTAATTTAATTTGTTCAATTTCCTTTTAACCTTTTTTAAAGTTACAGCACATGGTCATAGAACCATCGAATCATAGAATGGTTACAGCGGGGAAGGAGGCCATTCGGCCCGTCGAGCCCGTGCCGGCTCTCTGCAAGAGCACTTCAGCCAGTCCCACTCCCCCGCCCTTTCCCCGTACACTGCACATTTCTTCCCTTCAGATACTTATCCAACTCCCTTTTGAAAGCTGTGATTGAATCTGCCTCCACCGCCCTTTCAGGGAGAACATTCCAAATCCTAACCACTCGCTGCGTAAAAAAGTCTTTCTTACGTGGCCTTTGGTTCTTTTGCCAATCACCTTAAATCTGTGCCCTCCGGTTCTCCACCCTTCTGCCAATGGGAACAGTTTCTCTCTATCTACTCTGTCCACACCCCTCATGGATTTGAACACCTCTATCAAATCTCCTCTCAATTCTCTCTGCTCCAAGGAGAACAACACCAGCTTCTTCAGTCTTTCAACGTAACTGCACTCCAGACTGGGGAATGAGGTTGGTCAGGTGGAGCAAGTTTCAATAGGTGAACATTTAGGGAACAGTGATCATAGTATCATAATGTTTTGGTTAGCTATGAAAAAGGACAGAGAGCAATCTAGAGTAAAAATGTTTAACAGGGGGAAATGCAACTTCAGTGGGATGAGAACGGATCTGGCCCGGGTAAACTGGAATCAAAGATTGGCAGGAAAAACTGTAATGAACAATAGGCTGCCTTTAAAGAGGAAATAGTTCAGGTGCAGTTGAGGTACTTTCCAACGAGGGGGGAAGGCAGGACAACTAAAGTCAGGGCTCGCTGGATGATGAAAGAGATAGAGAATATGATGAAGCAGAAAAAGAGCGAGTATGACAGATGTCAAGTTGCAAATGCATCTGAGAATCAGGCTATATATAGAAAGTTCAGAGGAGAAGTGAAAAATCAAATGAGGGGCAAAGAGAGGGTATGAGAATAGAATTGCAGCCAACATGAAAGGTAATCCAAAAGTCTTCTATGGCCATATAAATAGTAAAAGGTAGTAAGAGGAGGGATGGGGCTGATTAAGGACCAAAAAGGAGACCTATTCATGGAGGCAGAGGGTATGGCTGAGGTACTAAATGAATACTTTGCATCTGTCTTCACCAAGGAAGATGATGCTGCCATAGGCATTGTGATAAAAATAATAACTTCCGGGAAGTTATGTCATCACTTCCTGTGAACTGTGAACTGTGAACTATGAACTTGTACATACCTCACTTCCTGTCATGTCACTTCCTGTTGTACTGGTATAAATACTAGTCTGTTCAGTATTGTAAGAGGCTTCTACCAGAGGCATGGTAAAGACCTCTCTCTGTATATAGTGTGTTTATAAGTTACTTAAAGCTTAATTTAAAGTTACTTGATGGCAAGTCTCCTTTTCTTACATCAATTTAAGTAACTTAGTATTTACACTGACAAATACTCGACCTTCAGACAAACTCGGAAGTTAAGGATCCAGGGAACCACCCATCATGGAGAAAATCCTTAGACCTATTCGTCTGGACTTGGACCCGAATACACCAGCAGCTGGCAGGGTATGGAAGCATTGGTATCGTACTTTTGAGAATTTTCTGGATGAATGTAAAGCGGATGCTGCTGCTAAATTGAAGATACTTGTCAATTATGTGACCCCAAAAGTATTCGAATATGTTGATGAATGGGATAATTACGAAGAGGTGATTCGGGCACTTAAGAAACTGTATGCGAAGTCCCCAAATGAGGTCTACGCTAGACATCTACTGGCCACAGCCCGACAAGGGCCAGGGGAATCAATTGACGAATTCCTGCAAGAACTTCGCAGGCTCAGCGTAGATTGTAACTTTCAGGCAGCCTCAGCTGAGCTGTACCGCCAAGAAATGATTCGTGATGCTTTCATCTGTGGGATTGCCTCTCCATTTATACGCCAGCGTCTACTAGAAAGTAAAACACTTGAGCTACAAAAAGCTTTTGACCTAGCTTGTTCTCTGGATTTGGCAAAGAGAAATGCAGACCTCTATCAGCTGCCCAGATCTCGATCTGCTGCTGTAGCTGCAACCAGACAATTCAAGCGGTCTCAGGTGAACCCTATCATGGGGGAATCTAATTCTGATAATTCCGATGAAGAAGACGAGGATGATCCCACTTTAGCAGCCTCTTGGCAATCTAGGAAGGAATGCTTCTTTTGTGGAGATGCTTTTCACCCTAGGAAAACCTGCCCTGCTCGCAATGCAATCTGCAGTTATTGCGGGAAAAAAGGACACTTTGCTAAAGTTTGCCTATCAAGGGCCTCTACGAGGGCCAATCCAGCTAAGGCCTACCGAACTGCCCCAATTAGGGCCTATCAAGATGCTCCAGCTAGGACCTATCAAGCTTCCTCTCGAGCTCTCTCCCGAAGAAGCACACCGAGAGTTTTAGCCTCTCTCTGTGCAACGACACCAATTACAGCTGCTTGCCCACAGAACCTGTCTCATGCAGCCACAAAAATTTCAATTAAAGGGCATACCTTAGATGCCTTAATTGACTCAGGAAGTACTGATAGTTTCATTAAGGAACAGATTGTTGCGAAATTGAAACTACATGTCTTCCCATCGGACCAGGCAATTGCGATGGCCCAGTCATCACTTAATACCAGAATCTCCGGCTTTTGTGTTGTTGATATGACACTTCATGGTCGTATGTATCCCTCCACCCGACTTTCGGTGCTCAAGGACTTATGTAGTGATCTCCTCTTAGGGCTGGACTTCCAAAAACAGCATAAGAAACTCACCATTGAGTTTGGTGGATCCAAACCCGGACTTACTATTTCTAATATACCGTCTAAATTACCATTTTGTGCATTATCAGCAGCTTCACTTGATGAACCCTCATTATTTGCCAGTATTCCGCCTCAATGCAAACCAATAATAACGAAATCGCGGCGCTTTAATCAGGAAGACCAATCTTTTATTGCGGCTGAAATCTCTCGACTTCTAGCAGAGGATATCATCGAACCATGTTCGTCGCCCTGGCGGGCTCAAGTCGTCATTGTCAAGAACCCTCTAAAACCTCACAAACAGCGACTATGCATCGATTATTCGCAAACCATCAATCAATATACCGACTTGGACGCCTACCCATTGCCACGCATTGATGATATGGTTAATAAACTGGCCGAATACAAAGTGTTCTCAACTTACGATTTAAAAAGTGCCTATCATCAGTTACCCTTGAAGGTCTCAGATAAGCAGTACACGGCCTTTGAGGCTAATGGACGGCTGTACCAATTTCGTCGCCTCCCATTCGGGGTTACTAATGGAGTGGCTGTCTTCCAACGGGCAATGGAAGGCCTGGTTAAGCAGGAAAACCTAAGGGACACCTTTCCCTATCTTGATAACATTACCATTGCAGGTCACGATCAACAGGAACACGACGCCAACCTCCAAAAATTTCGGGATGCCCTCCATCGCCGTAATTTGACCCTGAATGAATCCAAATCTGTTGAGTCGCAACCGACCATCAACATCCTTGGCTACTGCATAGGCAATGGTATCATTAAACCAGACCCAGAAAGACTTCACCCGCTCCAAGAGCTCCCGTCACCTAAGAATCCGGCTTCTTTACGTCGGGCTCTCGGTCTGTTTGCATATTACGCTAAATGGATTCCTCATTTTTCGGACAAAATCCGACCCTTGCTGCATGCTAGATCATTTCCACTGGGAAAAGCGGCTGTTGCAGCCTTTAACCTTCTCAAAAAACAGTTGGAGAAAGCGGCTCTTCACTCCATTGATGAGAATCTCCCTTTCACGGTTGAATGTGATGCCTCGGAGGTGGCGATCTCGGCTACTCTGAATCAGGAAGGTCGTCCTGTAGCATTTATGTCCAGGACCTTACAAGGTGCAGAGCTACATTATCCTCCGGTTGAGAAAGAAGCCACAGCCATCATAGAGGCAGTACGGAAGTGGAACCATTTTCTAGCTCGCCAGCACTTTACATTGATCACGGACCAACGATCAGTTGCCTTCATGCTCGATAATCGAAAACGAACCAAAATTAAGAATAATAAAATACAACTTTGGAGGATGGAACTGGCCTCTTTTGGTTATACCATTCTCTATCGGCCTGGCAAGGAGAATGTGGCCCCGGACACCCTCACACGGGCATTCTGCTCCACTATGTCATCCTCTACTCTCATGGATGTCCACAATGGATTGTGTCATCCTGGCGTTACGCGCATGCTACATTTCGTACGATCACGGAATCTCCCTTTTTCCACTGGAGATGTAAAGAAAATATGCTCAGAATGCCGGCTTTGTGCGGAATTAAAACCTCAGTTCTTCCGCCCCTCAGATGGTATACTCATACATGCAACCCAACCGATGCAACGACTTGGCATCGATTTTAAGGGCCCAGTGCCCTCTTCAACTCGGAACACATATTTGCTCACCATGATCGACGAATATTCACGTTTTCCGTTTGCCTTCCCCTGCTCCAATATGCTGGCGTCCACAGTAATCTGCTGCCTTGAGCAGGTATTTTCTCTCTGTGGCATGCCGGCTTATATTCACTCAGATCGGGGTCCATCCTTTATGTCAAGAGAACTCAAGGACTACCTCTCAGAACGGGGAATTGCTACAAGCAAAACAACACCATACCATCCCATCGGAAACGGGCAGGTAGAGAGGTATAACGGTATCATCTGGAATTCCGTACGTCTCGCTTTAAGATCTCGGGGCCTACCAGACCAGCAATGCGAAACAGTGCTTCCGGATGCATTGCACTCTATACGGTCCCTGCTTTCTACAGCCACAAATACTACACCTCATGAGCGGTTCTTTGGATTCCAGCATCGCTCATCTCATGGGACATCACTCCCGTCATGGCTACCTACTCCTGGACCTGTATTACTCCGAAGATACGTTCGGACGTCTAAAAATGACACCCTTGTAGACGAGGTCGAACTAACCGATGCCAACACCACCTATGCAAACATACGATATTCCGAAGGCCGAGAATCTACCGTATCATTACGGGATCTGGCTCCCTGCCCACCAGGACCTAGTGGGACATCGGGTGATGGTATTTCACCAGGAAACTCTTGTGACCTATCGGGTACCCCTCTCCAGGATCCTGATCGGACACCAACTAGCTTGGTGCCGGTAGAACCTCGTGCTCAAGGTTGCGACCCTCCCAGTACCGCGCATGAAAGTACTGATCTACCACAGACCAGCTCTGCACCTCCCTCTGAACAGAGGCAGTTCGACTTTGAACCTATTGGGGCTCGTACTCGAAGCCATGATCTCCCCGACCCTTCACAGGGCAATCCAGACTCTGACCAATGGCCAACCGCATGTAAGCGGACCAGCGACCCTCTACGACGGGAATCCAAACGGGTGCGACTCTTCCTTGTTCGGCGGCTGCGGACCAAAAGGTAGACCACAGCCTCCGAATTCTGCAGGAGGGAAGAATGTGATAAAAATAATAACTTCCGGGAAGTTATGTCATCACTTCCTGTGAACTGTGAACTGTGAACTATGAACTGTGTACATACCTCACTTCCTGTCATGTCACTTCCTGTTGGACTGGTATAAATACTAGTCTGTTCAGTATTGTAAGAGGCTTCTACCAGAGGCATGGTAAAGACCTCTCTCTGTATATAGTGTGTTTATAAGTTACTTAAAGCTTAATTTAAAGTTACTTGATGGTAAGTCTCCTTTTCTTACATCAGGCATAGTAAAGGAGGAGGTAGTGGAGATAGTTGATAGGATAAAAATTCATAAAAAAGAGGTATTAGAAAGGCTGGCTGTATTTAAAGTAGATAAATCACCAGGAGTGGATGGGATGCATTCTAGGATGCTGTGGGAATTTAGGGAGGAAATCGCGGTGGTACTGGCCATAATCTTCCAATCCTCCTTAGATACGGGGGTGGTGCCAGAGGACTGGAGAACTGCAAATTTTATTCTCTTGTTCAAAAAAGTGTGTAAAGATAAACCCAGCAACTGCAGGCCATTCAGTTTGACCTCGGTAGTGGGGAAGCTTTGAGAAACAGTAATCAGGGACAAAATTAACAGTCACTTGGACAAGTGTGGTTTAATTAAGGAAAGCCAGCACGGATTTGTTAAAGGCAAATCGTGTTTAACTAACTTCACGAGTTCTTTGATGAGGCAACAGGGAGGATTGATGAGGGTAATACAGTTGACATAGTGAACATGGATTTCAAAAAGGCGTTCGACAAAGTGCCACATAATAGGCTTGCCAGCAAAGTTGAAGCCCATGGTATAAAAGGGACAGTGGACATGGATACAGAATTGGCTGAGTGACAGGAAACAGAGTAGTGGTGAACGGTTATTTTTTGGACTGGATGAAGGTATACAGTGGTGATCCTAAGGGGTCAGTTCTAGGACCACTGCTTTTCTTGATACATATTAATGACTTGGACATGGGTGTACAGAGCACAATTTCAAAATATGCAGATGAGACTAAACTTGGAAGTATAGCAAACAGTGAGGAGGAGAGTGATAGAAGTCAGGAAGACATAGACAGGCAGGTGAAATGGGCGGACACGTGGCAGATGAAATTTAACGCAGAAGAGTGTGAAGTGATACATTTTGTTAGAAAGAATGAGGAGAGGACATATAAACTAACTGGTACAATCCTGAAGGGGGTGCAGGAACAGAGAGACCTGGGGGTATGTGTGCACAAATCGTTGAAGGTGGAAGGACAGGTTGAGAAAGCAGTTAAAAAGGCTTACGGGATTCTGGGCTTCATAAATAGAGGTATAGAGTACAAAAGTGTGGAAATTGTAGTTGACTTTAAATTGACAATTGCCAGTAATAAGAAGAGTCAGCTCCACAAGTGTCCCTCTTAAGGAGGCAGCACTAATAGAATTTAGACACCAAGACCTAGAAATTCAGTATAGCCACATTTGGGGCGCTACAGCATGGCGTTCGCTAACTTTTGCGCCCGGCGCAACTTAGCACCACCTTCGCCGATATTCAGTTGCATTGCCCCAAGAGGTTGCTGCTGCGCTAAAGCAGGCGATGCACGACTATCATTAGGCGCTAAGCCGGCGATCCAGGGCGCAAACACCGAGGGCGGGTGCAGCGCAGGTGCGGCGAGTTGCTCATTGAGGGCAGACAGTCAGGCGCCGGTCAGCACTTAAAGGGGGAGGGTGGAATTGCTTGGCTGCCACGCCCTGCACGCTGCAGCCCTAAGGCAAGGCCTGAACACTGCTTCTGGAACAGCTCCATGCCCAGGAGAATGGAGAAGGCCAGGGAGAGAGTGCAGCGCTTCGGCGAGGGTGACCTGAGGCTGCTGGTTGGTGCAGTGGACCGCAGGCGCCATATCCTCTTCCCTGAGGGTGGCAGGAAGCCGCTGCCCACCGAATATCGGAAAGCATGGAGGGATGTGGCAAACAAGGTCATGTCCAACAGCGTGGTTGGCAGGACACCAACCCAGTGCCGGAAAAAATTCAACGTCCTCACTCGGGTTGTCAGGGTGAGTACCCTTTCCAGAATCCTCCTCATCCCTGCATGTGCACCTCACTTTATGGCCAAACGAGTCTGAAAGCTCTAATGGCCAGCCCTCATCCAGCAGCTATGGGACTGTCATGAAAAGCACTTGCACATTCAGGACTTTAGACACTGTCAGGGCTATTCGACCATGGGAGGCAGTGCGGGCAATATCAGGGCTTGACACTGTACTTAGAGGCGGTCCTTTCTCTTGCAGTCCAAGCTGGCGCATAACAGAAGACAGCAGCGACAGAGCAGGGGAGGCCGTCCTGACCTGAAACAGCTGAGCGACCTCGAGCAGAGAGTGGAGCAGATCATGGCAGGCCGGCTGAGTGGCCCCGTCGCCACTGGAGATGCTGACCCTGTTCTGGGCACCAATGGTAAGGTCATCACCTTTTTGACCTCTCCCTTTCCACTTGCGCCTCACACCAGCATCCTTTGCCACTATCGAACCAATGCAGTGCACAGCAGCACTCATGCCTCCCTCGCTGCCGCCCTGTCCTCACACTAAAGCAACTCTTGTGCCTCCCTGCTTTCAGATGGTGACTCGCCAGGTGAGGAGGCGGCCCCTCAAGCTGACACTGTGTCCGAGTCAGACATAGAGAAGGAGGAAGAGGTGATTGGGCAAAAGCATGGCAGATGCAGTATAATGTGGATAAATGCGAGGTTATCCACTTTGGTGGCAAAAACAGGAAGGCAGATTATTATCTGAACGGCAATAGATTGGGAGAAGGGGAAGTGCAACGAGACCTGGGTGTCCTTGTGCACCAGTCGCTGAAGGTAAGCATGCAGGTGCAGCAGGCGGTTAAGAAGGCAAATGGTATGTTGGCCTTCATAGCGAAAGGGTTCGAGTACAGGAACAAGGATGTCTTGCTGCAGTTGTACAGGGCCTTGGTGAGACCACACCTTGAGTATTGTATGCAGTTTTGGTCGCCTTATCTGAGGGAGGATGTTCTTGCCATGGAGGGAGTGCAGTGAATATTCACCAGACTGATACCTGGGATGGCAGGAATGACATATGAGGAGAGATTGGGTCGATTGGGCTTATACTCGCTGGAGTTTAGAAGAATGAGAGGGGATCTCATTGAAACTTATAAAATGATGACAGGACTAGACAGACTAGATGCAGGAAGGATGTTCCCGATGGCCGGGGAGTCCAGAACCAGGGGTCTCAGTCTAAGGATAAGGGGTAAGCCATTTAGGACAGAGATGAGGAGGAATTTCGTCACCCAGAGAGTGATGAACCTGTGGAATTCTCCACCAGAAAAGGCAGTGGAGGCCAATTCATTAAATATATTCAAGAAGGATTTAGATATATTTCTTAAGGCTAAAGGGATCAAGGGATATGGGGAGAAGGAAGGGACAGGGTACTGAATTTGGATGATTAGCCATGATCTCATTGAATGGCGGATAAGGCTCGAGGGGCCGAATGGCCTACTCCTGCTCCTATCTTCTATGTTTCGGCGACTGCCTGCGAGGGGCGCTGCTGTAGATGAGGCTGCAGTACCGGCGACTGTCTACAAGGCGCGCTACTGTAGATGAGGCTGCGGTACCGGTGACTGTCTGCGAGGGAAGCTGCTGTTGATGAGGTTGCGGTACCGGCGACTGTCTGCGAGGGGCGCTGCCGTAGATGAGGCTGTAGTACCGGTGACTGTCTGCGAGGGGCACTGCTGTAGATGAGGCTGCGGTACCGGCGACTGTCTGCGAGGGGCGCTATTGTAGATGAGGCTGCGGTACCGGTGACTGTCTGCGAGGGAAGCTGCTGTAGATGAGATTGCGGTACCGGCGACTCTCTGCGAGGGGCGCTGCCGTAGCACTGGCTGAGCATCCTGCTTTAGCTGGATCTTGTAAGTGAATGGCAGAACTCCAAATCCTTTGAACACATCCTGGAAATTATTCACTACAGAATCCACTGTGTCATCTGGTCTGCTTATGGCACATTTTATACGGTAGACTCTCTTGACCAGTTCTAAATCCTCACAAGCTTTGTCACCCAGTAGTGAATCAAGTCTTTCAGCCACAACAGAAAACATGAGATGATGCACTTTGTCTTTGACTGTCACTTTAAGTCTGCATACACCTAAGCTATCTATTTTCTGTCCATTATAGTCCTTCAGTAGTACTGACTTTTTCTGTATTTTGGGCTTTTCTTTCATATTGTTAATGTCACTCATACTGATTAAGTTTGCTTTTGCCCCAGTGTCTAGTTTCAAGGTAACTAATTCTCCATTTACCTACAGTGGGATCATCCATTTGTCCTCTTTTACTGCATTAACTTTATGTTCAGCATTGTCCATTTCTGAGGGCTGCACATTTTCTGTATCCTTTTTGATATTGTCACATGACACCATTCCTACAAAAAAGTCTCACTTAAATCAGTGTCCTCAATTACATTAACCCTTTGCCCTTTCTTAGTTTTTACTTTTGACAAGCATTGTATGGCAAAGTGATTCTTTCCATTACACTTTGTGCACATTTTTCCAAACGCTGGGCATTGTCTTAACTGGTGTTTGTAACCACAGCGTTTACAATTAAAAATGTCATCCTCTGATTGCTTTTCATTTCTGTTCTGTCCACATTTCTTCCCCTTGTAGGACACAGCACCGACAGCAGCATTATCATTCATTACAATCGCATCATTACTGATTTCACTGAAAATCTTCGCGTGCTTTCGAGCTAGCTCGCTGGCTTGGCATATTTTCACAGCATTTTCCAAATTTAGTTCGGTTTCTCTCAACAAACGTTCCCTGACTTTTATATCATGAATACCAAACACAATCTGGTCACGAATCATGGATGCATTCAGCTCAGAGAAATTACATGTCTGTGCTTTCAGTTTCAGATCAGTTATAAAGCAATCAAAAATCTCATTTTGCTGCTGTGTCCGAGAACAGAAGATGTATCTTTCATAGGTCTCATTCTTTTTGGGAGAGCAATGTGCATCAAATTTTTTTAGCACATCTTCTAATTTTTCTCTGCTCTCCTCTGGATTAAATACAAATGTATTAAATACCTCTATCACCTGTGGGCCTGCAACCGTAAGCAGCAACGCTATCTTCCTTGCGTCTGGCTTCGTACCGAATCCGATGGCTGCAATGTAGAGTTCGAATTGTTGTTTAAAAGTCTGCCAATTGTAGTCGGTATTTCCTGTGAGTTTCAAACGCTCTGGTGGCTTCAAATTCTCCATGTCGCTTTTCACAATTTTCAGCTGATCTTCACCAATCCTGGTACCATCTTATGTTCATTAATAAATAGACATTCTTATTATGAACACAGCTAGCTTTTGCTAGACACTTTATTGAGCCCATGTGGACTAGGTACAGTATCTGTAGAGGCATCCATATTGACTGCTGCCTTGTGGGTAGCCTAGTGCCTCATGGGTAATGTAGTCTTAATATACATACAGCTGGGTAGTGTAGTCTTATATACATACAGCTATATACAGCTCTACACAGCTCTACGGCTCCACCTAGTGTCCACTATAGAATGATATGTTATTGATCATTACACCATCCTGATCTGATTGTGAAAACCTCCAACGTGTAGAATGTATCCTCTCAGCACAAGACCTCTTTCTGATCTGCATGCTCTCTCACCTGTCATGTGTGACATTCTCCTGCAAACAGACAGCAAAGGGTTAAAGGGATATATGTTGGACTAAGGGATATGAGAAAAGATGTGACCCAGGTATGCAGCAGCTAATTTGTGTGAGTGTGAGAACGTGCAGCAGGTACCTGGCATTGACAATATATTTGCCATTTGATGGGCCACAGGGAATAGACTAACGTGAGAGCAATGAGGAGCCCTGCTAAAAGATGCACAGTCTCTCCATTTGCATGATGACCAGCATCTCTTTAATGTGACATCAATGTTTCAACCCATGTGTCAGCCTAATGTTTTACAAGAAAAATCTACTTCTTTTCCCTGGCAGTGAAGGTTTTCAGTATCAACCCCAATCGGACCTCTCGAAAGCTGGGACTGGAGCTTGTTAGAACAAGATAGGTTGGAGGGAGAGAATCAGAGTTCCTTTGCTTATCATGTTATACTGTATTAAGCAAACTTGAGAAAGTTTTTTTCAAGAGAAGCGTTTTTTTATAATTGTACCGGAATGTGAATTATTAACTAGGGGTGATGTATATCAGAAGATCTGATGGCTTACCTGACGAAGGAAGAATGAGAAATATCTCAAAATTTTTTTGAGACTACGTGACTTAGATTGCATTTACTGGAACAGAATATTGTGACCCAGCTACCATAGATAAACAGGTTGGTGCATACGTTACAGAAGGAGTGCAACCAGACATGTAAATCAACAAACAGCTATCTGTATTCAGAAGATATAAAAAGGCCTTTTCCATCTGGTGGCTCTGCAGTCGGTGCGGAAGACAGAAGAGCCATCTCGGAGGAAGTCAAAGGGAGAAGATCTCAAGCACCACAGAACTGATCATTCCACTGCCTCGGAACTCTCAAAGGAACAGGTTCTCTGTTTTATTGTTTAGGAAATGGAACTGTAATTTAGTTTACCAATCCGTTGTATGGTATTATGTGGCTCTTAATCGCTGGGGTCAATAAATCCTGGTGGAATAGTATTACTACATTATTACCCCAATCAGACCTCGTAAAAGGTTGGAATGGAGCCCGTCAGAAGCAGACAGGTTGGAGGGAGAGAATCATAGAATCACACAGCTGGGAATGTGACCATTTGGCTCATCGTGCCTGTGCCAGCTCTTTGGTCGAGCGATCCTATTACTCCCACTCCACCTGCCCCTTCAACAACAACAGCTGGCATTTATATAGCACCTTTAATGTTGTAAAACATCCCAAGGAGCTTCACAGGAGCGATTATCAAACAAAATCTGACACCGAGCCACATAAGGCGATATTAGGGCAGGTAACCAAAAGCTTGGTCAAAGAGGTAGGAGCGTCTTAAAGGAGAAAAGAGGTAGAGAGATTTAGGGAGAGAATTCCAGAATTTAGGGCCTAGGCAGCTGAAGGCACGGCCGCCAATGGTGGAGCGATTAAAATCAGGGGATGGGCAATAGGCCAGAATTGGAGGAGTGCAGAGATCTCGGGGAGGTGGCGGGGGGGGTGGAGTTGTAGCTCTGGAGGAGATTACAGAGATAGGGAGGGGCGAGGCCATGGAGGGATTTAAAAATGAGGATGAGAATTTTAAAATCGAGGCGTTGCCGGACCGGGAGCCAATGTAGGTCAGCGAGCACAGGGTAGATGGGCGAACGGGACTTGGTGCGAGTTAGGACACGGGCAGTGAGCACAGGGTAGATGGGCGAACGGGACTTGGTGCGAGTTAGGACACGGGCAGTGAGCACAGGGTAGATGGGCGAACGGGACTTGGTGCGAGTTAGGACACGGGCAGTAAACACAGGGTAGATGGGCGAACGGGACTTGGTGCGAGTTAGGACACGGGCAGCAGAGTTCTGGATGACCTCAAGTTTAGAGGGTAGAAAGTGGGAGGCCAGCCAGGAGAATGTTGGAATAGTCACTCAGCTCCTTAAGGAATAGCTGGAGAGGGTCCTGGCATCCCCTTCCACACTCTGCAATGAGCATTATAAAATGGCAGATTCATTCACGCACCACGAGTAACATCTCAGGATGGTAAAAGCCTTGGAGAGGGGCCGTGGAGATTCATTAGAATCATACAAGGGATGTGGAATTTCAGATATGTGGAGAGTCTGGAGGAGCTGGGGGTTGTGGAGAAGCTGGGGATTGCGGAGAAGCGGGGATTGTGGGGAAGCTGGGGGTTGTGGAGAAGCTGGGGGTTGTGGAGAAGCTGGGGGTTGTGGAGAAGCTGGGGTTTGTGGAGAAGCTGGGGATTGCGGAGAAGCTGGGGGATTGTGGAGAAGCTGGGGGATTGTGGAGAAGCTGGGGATTGTAGAGAAGCTGGGGATTGTAGAGAAGCTGGGGATTGTGGAGAAGCTGGGGATTGTGGAGAAGCTGGGGATTGTGGAGAAGCTGAGGATTGTGGAGAAACTGGGATTGTGGAGAAACTGGGATTGTGGAGAAGCTGGGGATTGAAGAGGAGCTGGGGGTTGCGGAGAAGCTGGGGGTTGCGGAGAAGCTGGGGGTTGCGGAGAAGCTGGGGGTTGCGGAGAAGCTGGGGATTGCGGAGAAGCTGGGGGATGCGGAGAAGCTGGGGGTTGCGGAGAAGCTGGGGCTTGCGGAGAAGCTGGGGCTTGCGGAGAAGCTGGGGCTTGCGGAGAAGCTGGGGATTGTGGAGAAGCTGGGGATTGCGGAGAAGCTGGGGGATGTGGAGAAGCTGGGGGTTGCGGAGAAGCTGGGGGTTGCGGAGAAGCTGGGGGTTGCGGAGAAGCTGGGGATTGTGGAGAAGCTGGGGATTGTGGAGAAACTGGGATTATGGAGAAGCTGGGGATTGTGGAGGAGCTGGGGGTTGCGGAGAAGCTGGGGGTTGCGGAGAAGCTGAGGGTTGCGGAGAAGCTGGGGATTGCGGAGAAGCTGGGGATTGCGGAGAAGCTGTGATTGCGGAGAAGCTGGGGATTGTGGATAAGCTGGGGATTGTGGAGAAGCTGGGGATTGTGGAGAAGCTGGGGATTGTGGAGAAGCTGGGGATTGCGGAGAAGCTGGGGATTGTGGAGAAGCTGGGGATTGTGGAGAAGCTGGGATTGTGGAGAAACTGGGATTATGGAGAGGCTGGGGATTGTGGAGGAGCTGGGGGTTGCGGAGAAGCTGGGGGTTGCGGAGAAGCTGGGGGCTGCGGAGAAGCTGGGGGTTGCGGAGAAGCTGGGGGTTGCGGAGAAGCTGGGGATTGTGGAGAAGCTGGGATTGCGGAGAAGCTGGGGATTACGGAGAAGCTGGGGGTTGCGGAGATGCTGGGGGTTGCGGAGAAGCTGAGGGTTGCGGAGAAGCTGGGGGTTGCGGAGAAGCTGGGGTTTGCGGAGAAGCTGGGATTGTGGAGATGCTGGGGGTTGCGGAGAAGCTGGGGGTTGTGGAAGAGCTGGGATTGTGGAGAAGCTGCGGATTGTGGAGAATCTGTCTGCACAGAGCAGGATTAAACAGACTGTTTTATTTGGGAATTTGGAAAGAGTGGGAATTTCTGGTTAATATTGGGTTAGTAGAAGTTGTAAAAAGTGATATTTAGTTTAAGCTTTTGTTTTTAACCTCGAACTTTAAAAACTCTGGTTAACAGGAGCTGCCTGCCAGTGGGGGTTAACTGTCAGTCAGCTGCAAGTGTTTGCCTTGAATAAGTGCCAATCACCAAGGGCAGGGGAGCTGAGTCAATACTGGGAAAGTGGTCGAGGCTCGAGTGGATAAAAGTAAACATTTCTGCACAGCACAAAGCGGTCTGCACAGAGCCTACTTAAACAGAGTGTTTTATTTGGGATTTGGAAAGAGTGGGGATTTGGAGAGGAGGGGGAAGGAGTTGCTGCTTTTTGTCTACACTGTGGTGTATGTAACCGTTCCACCTTTAAGAGAACTATTTTAAGAGATGCACTACTTTATCTTGGCTGCTGTATACTGTAATACCGGTGGTGACCACACCGGTATATAAGTGCTGTGTAATGATTTATTGGGCAGTTCAGCCTGACCTCCGACTAGTATAGTCCTGTTGAATTTACTCTTGTGGTCTGTGTGCAGTGATTCTTATTAACAATAACTAGAACACACAGACTTAACAGTGGCGACAATGACGATCTTACCCTGCGGCAGAGATATATCCAAGGCAGTTTAATGGGCATCGAGAAGAGGCATCCGCCCTCATCATCCTGCTGAGAAAAGACTCGGGTCTGAAGAGCAAGGAAGAATCCTGACACGAAGCCTTCCATCAGCAACAGGCAGTGATCATCCCTTCTATCACGGTGGTGGGTAAGCCGATCAGCGATGAGCAGCAAGTCGGCCACGTTGGCTGTGAAGTAGGGGAGGGAAAAACGGAGGATATAAGGGCGGAGAACTCGACCACGGCCGGGGAAAAGAGCCGGACAGAAGTCGGGGCCAGAGGCACTGAGACTGGGGCAGCGTAAGGCATGGGAGCCGCGGTGAATGCAAACGCAGCCGGTGTAAAAGACCGGGCTGCAAGCGGGCTGGGAGACGCAACAGCGTCGAGAGAGAGCTCGACCGCAACCGGGGAAAAAGGCCGGGCAGCTACCGAGGCCGCGAGGCGCGGGATAAAAAATTTTAAAAACCGGGGAGAGCTCAGCCGCAGCCGGGGGAAAGGACCGGACTGCAAGAGGGGCTGGGAGGCACGATTTGAGAACCGCTGGGGAGGGCGAACGCAGCAATACGGCAATCGCCATTACAGCCAGCGGGGGAGAAAGGCAAATGCGGGAAGCCGCCATTTTCGTAGGCGGGGGAAGAAGACAAGCGCGGGAAACCGCCATTTTGAAAAAAAAAATAAAAGAAAAATTTCTTTTTGTTTCTCAAGAAGATTGCGAGGATGCCCAAGCGTGGTAACATCAACGATTTCGATCCCGATGTTGAAGATTGGGCCACGTATGTAGAACGTATAGAGATTTATTGTAAGGCAAATAAAATATCAGATGAAGATAAAGCACTAACCGTACTAAACTCAATGGGTGCGAAGACATACGGGCTATTGAAGCATCTTCTATCGCCAGCTAAACCGGCGGATCAGGCTTTCGCTAATATTGTTGCTGTCCTGAGAAATCATTTGAACCCCACACCGCTGATGTTAGCAGATCGATTTAAATTTTATGCGAGAACGCAACTGAAAGAGGAAAGCAACGCGGAGTATTTAATTGAACTACGTAAGCTAGCGAAATACTGTCAGTTTGGGGAAAGACTGACAGAGGCACTGAGAGACAAATTCGTGTGTGGATTGTCGAAAGAAGGAACACAAAAGCGGCTGCTTGAAGAGAATGATCTTACACTTGATAAGGCTGTCACTATTGCAGCATCGCACGAAGCCGCAGCGAGAGGCACTGCGGCAATGCAGCTGAAGGCAGTGGTACTCAGCGTAGATCAAATGGCTTTGGGTACAGTGAAATGTTATCGTTGTGGAAAGACAACACACGATCAGAACCAATTCTGGTTTAAAAATCAGGAATGTAGAAAATGTGGCAAGCTTGGTCACATAGCTAAAGTATGCCGGTCAGGAAAGAAGACCAGCAACAAAAAGTCACCACAGGAAAAGTGCAGAAAGGTACATAAGGTGGCTGAGAAGAGTTCGGATGAACAGAATTCGGATTCAGACTCCAACAGCAAGGAACTAGGTAGTCTGAGAATTCACAATGTGAGTAAGGAAGCTGACCTACAAACTATCTGGGTCACACTTCAGATAGCAGGAGTCCAAGTGAAGATGGAATTGGACACCGGATCGGCGTTGACGGTCATGAATAAGCAAGATTACAAAAGGTTATTCACACATATTCCCCTATGGGATACGGAGATAGTATTGCAGACATACACGGGGCAGGAAAAAATTGGAATTGGAATTGGAGTATACCCCATCGGAAAGATAAAAGTCAAGATGGTACACAAGGGCAAAGAACACCAAGGAATGGACTTATATGTGCTACCTGAGGGAGGTCCACCACTTCTGGGACGGGAGTGGATCAGGAAAATAAATATGGACTGGCACTTCCTAAAAGCAATAACGGTAGATTCCGGAAAAAAAGATGTCAAACCTGAACGCTTGTCCAGAATATTGGATGAGGCTAAAGACGTGTTCCAACAGGGACTGGGAACACTGAGAGGAATTACGGCAAAAATCAAGATTGCAGAACATGCAAACCCAAAATTTTTCAAAGCCAGACCGGTACCTGATGCGATACGACCTGCTGTGGAAGCTGAGCTGGAAGGGCTAGAACATTCAGGAGTACTGTCTAAGGTGGATTGGAGTGAGTGGGCCACGCCCATTGTTCCCGTCATGAAGCGTTCATCGAGTAAAAAGCCAGGGGAACCGGGGAAGGTCCGCATCTGTGGAGACTTCAAGATCACGGTTAATCCGGTGCTTCACACGGTGCAATATCCGCTTCTGCGGATTGAGGATATCTTTGCTTCATTGTCTGGCAGGAAACACTTCACCAAGATAGACCTGGCGCAAGCATACTTACAGATGGAAGTTGAGGAAGAGTCGCGCCAGTATCTCACAATCAACACGCACAGAGGCTTGTATCGATATAATAGACTGGTTTTTGGAGTGGCTTCGGCTCCAGCAATTTGGCAGAGGGCCATGGAGCAGGTATTACAGGGAATTCCAAGCACTCAATGTTACTTGGACGATATCCTGATTACAGGAGATGACGATGAGGAACACCTTGCAAATTTGAAACTGGTGCTCACCAGATTGAAGGAATATGGACTTCGAGTTAATCGCCAGAAATGTGAGTTCTTTCAGAAACGGATCTCGTACTGTGGTCATGTCATTGACCAAAAGGGGCTGCACAAGTCACCTGACAAGATCGAAGCTGTTGTGAAGGCTCCCGCTCCGGAAAATGTATCCCAGTTGAGGTCGTTCCAAGGGTTGATTAACTATTACCATAAGTTTCTGCCAAATCTATCCACGGTGCTGCACCCGCTGAATGCTCTTTTGCAGAAAGAAGTACCATGGAAGTGGAGCGAGGACTGTAAGAAGGCCTTTCACAAAAGCAAGGCATTGATCACCTCAGAGGAAGTGTTGGCTCACTTCAACCCAACGCTACCTATTCGTTTAGCTTGTGATGCTTCTCCTTATGGTATTGGAGCAGTACTCTCACACAAGTTGCCAAATGGCTTGGAAAGGCCAGTCGCATTTGCATCCAGATCATTGACCTCCGCTGAGCGCAACTATGCTCAGATAGATAGGGAGGCTCTCAGCCTTGTGTGGGGAGTAAAGAAGTTTAATCACTACCTGCAGGGCCAGAAGTTTACACTGCTGACAGACCACCATCCGTTGGTATCCATTTTTAACCCTAAGAAGGGTGTTTCGGTGATGACAGCGCTCCAGAGATGGTCCCTTTTCCTAGGGGCACATCAATATCAGATAGAATTCAAAGGTACAAAGCAGCATGGTTAATGCTGATGGGCTGTCGCGCCTGCCACTACCTACTGAGGAGGAGGCACCGACGGTTGACCCGGTGGAGTTATTTCACTCGACCATCAGCGAATGTTTACCTGTCACCAATGCAAATATTGAAAGGGAGACTAGGAATGACCCGACACTGTCCCAGGTCTACGAATTGACAGTAAAGGGATGGCCAGCCCATGGTGATCCACTGTTACCGGCATTCTCAGCAAGACGAGAACAGCTGTCCATCTGTCAGGGAACATTGATGTATGGAACAAGGGTGATTATCCCTCCTAAGTTAAGAGAGAGAGTTCTAAAAGAACTACATGAAGGTCACCTGGGGGGAGTCAAGATGAAAAGCCTTGCTAGGGCTTATGTGTGGTGGCCGGGTATCGACCAACAGATAGAGGATCTGACGAAAAGCTGCTCAGGGTGCCAAAAAGTCCAAAATGCACCTCCAATTGCACCGCTGCATCCATGGGAATGGCCTTCAACCCCATGGCAACGTGTACATATTGACTTTGCTGGTCCATTCATGGATTCCATGTTTTTAATTGCGGTGGACGCACATTCTAAATGGCCAGAAGTGATTAAAATGACTACCACTGCCTCGGAGAAGACGATCGCAGTGCTAAGAATGATATTTGCAAGAAATGGATTGCCAGAGCTAATATGTTCAGACAACGGACCACAGTTCATGTCAGAGGAATTCCAGAAATTCCTGAAGAAGAATGGGGTGAAACATTATACCTCTGCCCCATATCATCCAGCTACGAATGGGCTGGCCGAGAGGTTTGTACAGACGTTCAAAAAGGCAATAAAGGCCATGAGCGAAGATCAGATTCCACTGCAACACAAGGTGGACAATTTCCTACTGGCATATCGAAACGCCACCCATGCAACAACAAACCAAAGTCCTGCCATGATGTTCTATAACAGAAGGTTGCGATCCAGGTTGGACTTGTTAAAACCAAATGTGCGGAAGGAAGTTGAAAACAAACAGTTCCAGCATATCAATAACAAGCCCACTCGGAGTTTTGAAATAGGACAACCGGTGTTAGCCAGGGACTATAAAAACGAGAAATGGCAATCTGGAACAATTCGGGCCAGCCAAGGACCCCTGATGTACATGGTAGATGTTGGTGAAAATGTAATGCGACGTCATGCTGACCAACTGGTGGGATCGAGAACAAGGGTTGAGCCCATGGTTATGACAGAGACAACCGTGGAGGAAGTTAGTGAACCTGAAGCATCTACCTCAGAAGTGAATATACCTGATGATGATGTCCTATCCATAGGGGATCAACGAGATGAGTCACCCCAGCAACGAGAACCAGAGACCTCTGAAAGGCGTTATCCATCTCGGATCAGGAGGCCTCCTCAGAGACTGAATCTGTGAACTGTTTTTACATGAAGTTGTGTATATATGTTATTATGTTATGTTAAATGGGGAATATATACTGTTAAGCTAAAAAGGGAGGATTGTGGTGTATGTAACCGTTCCACCTTTAAGAGAACTATTTTAAGAGATGCACTACTTTATCTTGGCTGCTGTATACTGTAATACCGGTGGTGACCACACCGGTATATAAGTGCTGTGTAATGATTTATTGGGCAGTTCAGCCTGACCTTCGACTAGTAAAGACCTGTTGAATTTATTCTTGTGGTCTGTGTGCAGTGATTCTTATTAACAATAACTAGAACACACAGACTTAACAAGGAGGAACTACTTCACTCAGAGGGTGGTAGGTCCATGGAATATGCTGCCCCAAAAAGCTGTAGAAGCTACATCATTACATAAATTTAAAACAGAAATAGACAGTTTCCTAGAAGTAAAGGGAATTAAGGGTTACGGGGAGCAGGCAGGAATTTGGACATGAGACTAGGTTCGGATCGGTCATGGCCCTGTGGGTAGTGGAGCGGGCCCAGGGGCCGTGTAGCCTGATCCTGCTCCTATTTCGTGTGTCTAATTCTGTTAGATTCAGGAGATGGTTCTGTGATAGTGGATTGGCGGTTAGGATCAGATCAGCCATGATCTTATTGAATGGTGGAGCAGGCTCGAGGTGCCGACTGGCCTACTCCTGCTCCTATTTCTTATGTTCTTATGTTCTTATGACTCCTTCATACTGTGCCAGTATAGTGTGCCTCCGCTATTCAGTCTGTCAGACCAATTTAACGGATGGCTACAAGGACACAAGAGCTATCCCCTGAAGACGTGGCTAATGACACCATTGTGGAGCCCATCAAATGAAGCTGAGGAGAGCTACAACTCCAGCCTCATGTCCACCAGAGCCATAATCGAGCAAACCATTGGTTTGCTGATGATGCACTTCAGATGCCTGGACAGATCAGGTGGAGTCATGCAGTACTCAGCAGCCAGGGTCTCCAGAATCGTTGTGGTTTGCTGTGCACTTCACAACATGGCACAGCGTCGTCACTAGCAGATTCCTGAGGACCAAGTGGCTCCTCACATATCCTCCTCCTCCTTGGAGTGCGAAAACGAGCATCCTGCAAAGGTCCATCAAGCAGCAGCAGCCTTACACGAGAACATTGCTGCCCGGGATGCAAGGAACGCACTCATCCTGGCCAGATTTGATTAGCCTAGTCAATCAAACACTTTTGCCTCGCAGCTTCTTAGCAGAGCATTGACAATGGCCAAGAACCAGAGGATTCCTAGCACTCTGACCACCATACTGACAGTTGCAAGTATTCCTAAGGCCTCAATGTGGAAGTCCCAATAGTGAAATGACAGACGCCACAGCTGCAAAATTTGCCATCAGAATTTTTATGTACAATTACGAAGTGATGGCATTTTTACAGTAAACACAAAATTGCACCAGAGTGACTACCCTTGTGACTACTTGTGCAGTATTTTCCTCTTGCGCATACTCCTACGTGGTGCCTCCCCTGTGGCTTCAGCAGGTGTGGAGGCCCCTTGCTCACTTTGCTGTTGCTCCTGTTTCGACACCTTTGGTGGGTGTCCTCTGGGGTTGCGAGCCTGTGAACATAAGAACATAAGAACATAAGAAGTAGGAGCAGGCGTAGGCCAATTGGCCCCTCGAGCCTGCTCCGCCATTCAATAAGATCATGGCTGATCTGATCCTAACCGCCAATCCAGTATGACAGGACTATCTCTTGAATCTAACAGAATTAGACACACGAAACAGGAGCAGGATCAGGCTACACGGCCCCTGGGCCTGCTCCGCTACCCACAGGGCCATGACCTATCCGAACCTAGACTCATGTCCAAATTCCTGCCCGCTCCCCGTAACCCTTAATTCCCTTTTCTTCTAGGAAACTGTCTATTTCTGTTTTAAATTTATGTGATGATGTAGCTTCTACAGCTTTTCGGGGCAGCATATTCCATGGACCTACCACCCTCTGAGTGAAGTAGTTCCTCCTCATCTCAGTTTTGAAAGAGCAGCCCCTTATTCTAAGACTATGCCCCCTAGTTCTAGTTTCACCCATCATCTGGAACATCCTCCTTGCATCCACCTAATCCAACCCCTTCATAATCTTATATATTTCAATAAGACCGCCTCTCATTCTTCTGAACTCCAATGAGTAGAGTCCCAATCTACTCAACCTCTCCTCATATGTCCATCCCCTCATCCCCGGGATTAATCGAGTGAACCTTCTTTGTACTGACTCAAGAGCAAGTATGTCCTTTCTTAAGTATGGACACCAAAACTGTATGCAGTATTCCAGGTGCGGTCTCACCAATACCTTGTACAACTGAAGCAATACCTCCCTATTTTTATATTCTATCCCCCTAGCAATGAAAGCCAACATTCCATTGGCCTTCTTAATCACTTGCTGCACCTGCATACTAACCTTTTGAGTTTCGTGCACCAGGACCCCCAGATCCCTTTGTACTTCAGTACTTTCAAGTTTCTTGCCATTAAGATAATAACTTGCTCTATGATTTTTCCTGCCAAAGTGCATAACCTCACACTTTCCAGTATTGTATTCCATCTGCCAAATCTCTGCCCACTTACTTAGCCTGTCTATGTCCCCTTGCAGGTTTTTTATGTCCTCCTCACTCACTACTTTCCCTCCCATCTTAGTATCATCTGCAAACTTTGCTGTGTTACACTCGGTCCCCTCCTCCAAATCGTTAATATAGATTGTAAAGAGTTGGGGACCCAGCACTGACCCCTGCGGAACACCACTGGTTACTGATTGCCAGTCTGAGAATGAACCATTTATCCCAACTCTCTGCCTTCTGTTAGATAGCCAATCCTCTATCCATGCCAGAATATTACCCCCAATCCCGTGATTTTTTATCTTAAGCAATAATCTTTTGTGTGGCACCTTGTCAAATGCCTTTTGGAAGTCTAAATACACTACGTCCACTGGTTCACCTTTATCCACCCTATATGTTACTCCCTCAAAGAACTCCAGCAAATTTGTCAAACATGACTTCCCCTTCATAAAACCATGCTGACTTTGTCTTATTAAATTATGATTATCCAAATGTCCTGTTACTGTCTTCTTAATAATGGACTCCAAAATTTTACCTACCACAGATGTTAGGCTAACCGGTCTATAGTTTCCAGCCTTCTGTCTACTGCCCTTTTTAAATAAGGGTGTTACATTAGCAGTTTTCCAGTCTGCCGGGACCTTTGCTGAGTCCAGGGAGTTTTGGAAGATTATTACCAATGCATCCACAATCCCTACCGCCACTTCCCTAGGATGTAAGCCATCAGGTCCAGGTGATTTATCCGCCTTGAGTCCCATTATTTTACCGAGTACCACTTCCTCAGTGATTTTGATCGTGTTTATCTCCTCCCCCCCTATAGCCCCCTGCTTGTCAAGTGTTGGGATATCCTTGGTGTCCTCTAGTGTAAAGACTGATACAAAATATTCATTCAGTGTTTTTGCCATCTCCATATTTCCCACCATTAATTTCCCGGTCTCATCCTCTAAGGGACCAACATTTACTTTAGCCACCCTTTTTCTTTTTATATAACTATAAAAACTCTTACTATCTGTCTTTATATTTTTTGCTAATTTACTTTCATAATCTATCTTCCCTTTCTTAATCAATCTTTTTGTTATTTTTTGCTGTCCTTTAAAGTTTTCCCAATCCTCTATCCTCCCACTAGATTTGGCTACCTTATATGCCCTTATTTTTAGTCGAATACTATCCTTAATTTCTTTACTTAGCTACGGATGGCTGTCTTTTCTTTTACACCCTTTTTTTCTCAGTGGAATATACTTTTTTTGGAAGTTTAAAATAACTCCTTAAATGTACACCACTGATCATGTATCGTCTTATCCTTTAACCTATTTTCACAATCCACTTTACTCAATTCCACTCTCATATCTTCATAGTCTCCTTTATTCAAGCTTAGCACGCTTGTTTGAGATACAACCTCCTCACCCTCGAACTGAATATGGAATTCAACCATGTTATGGTCACTCATTCCAAGGGGATCCTTTACTAGGACATTTTTAATTAATCCTGTCTCGTTACACAGGACCAGATCTAAGGTTGCTTGCCCCCTGGTTGGTTCAGTTACATACTGCTCAAGAAACCCATCCCTAATACACTCAATGAACTCATCCTCAAGGCAGCTCTGCCCAATTTGATTCGTCCAATTTATATGATAGTTAAAATCCCCCATAATTATAGATGTTCCCTTGTTACAAGCCTCAACTATTTCCTGATTGATACTCCGTCCAACCGAGTTGCGACTGTTCGGAGGCCTATATACTACGCCCACTAGTGTTTTTTTCCCCTTATTATTCCTTATCTCCACCCAAACTGTTTCATTATCCTGATCTTTTGACCCAATATCATTTCTCTGTATTACAGTGATTCCTTCCTTTATTAACATAGCCACCCCACCTCCCCTTCCTTCCTGCCTGTCCTTCCTGATTGTTAAATAACCTGGTGTGGCGACACGCCACCACTGGACATAATCCGCTCACGGCGGCACGGACAGTCTAAGCAGAAGCCCCCAGCCGGGGGCCCTTTCCTCCAGCAGCTTGTTTCCCGCAGGGACAGGCTGCCGGGTGCACTTCCTGTCTGGGAAGTATTTAAGTGGATGCGCGGGCTTTTCTAGTTCCTGTTTGCCATGTAGCTTGAATAAAGCAGTTGTGTTTTCAATAGCTCTGTCTCGACTCCCACGCTTGCCGCGGTATCTCAACACTGGTGACCCCGACGCTCAGGATGATTCCTAAGCTAGCATGGCGGATACAAACGCAGTCACGGTTAAATTACCTGACTTTTGGGAGAACCTCGCCGAAGCCTGGTTCGTTCAAGCTGAGTCCAGATTCCGGCTGAAAGGCATTACAGTCGACGCCACAAAGTATGACTACCTCGTCGCCTCACTCACCTACGCTACAGTCCCCAAGGTTTGGGAAACGCTGCAGAATCCACCAACAGAGGGCAAGTACGAACATCTGAAGGCTGCGCTACTTAAAAAATTTCAAACCTCCTCTTATCAGCGCCACTGCCAACTCCTGGACCTCCCTGGTCTCGGTGATGCTTCACCATCAGACCTGCTTTCCCACATGCTGTCCCTCTCAGACGACAAAAATCCCGGCGCCTTTTTTCGCACGCTTTTCACTCGGCAGCTCCCCGCCAGCATCCGCCCGCTCATTGTGGAGTCTGACTCCACGGACCTGAATGATATAGCCAAAAAGGCCGACCGACTGCTCTCTGCACAGGCCACTTGCGACGTCGCGCCCGACCTCACGGCAACGACCACGCGGTCTTCCCGGGCCGCTAGGCACGACCGCCCTACCACTCCGGGTCACTGCTACTACCACACCCATTTTGGCGCTAGGGCTCAACGCTGCACGCCACCATGTACCTTCAAACCCCCTCCCGCACCGGCCCCCGCGATGGCCGCGGGGCAAAAGCGGCCCCTACTGTACGTCACTGACGACAGAACAAACCGCCGATTTCTGTGCGACACAGGGGCCCAGCACAGCATCACCCCTGCCTCCGCCCTTGAAATCCAACGCGGCACACGGGGTATCACGCTGGCCGCAGCCAATGGCTCGGACATCCGCACATATGGCACCCGCATGGTCACGCTCGACCTCGCGGGCCGACGCTACCGCTGGGAGTTCCTCACAGCCAAGGTCCTCTGCCCAATCATCGGCGCCGATTTCCTACGCGCCCACGGCCTCCTTGTCGACATTCCCAGGCACCGCCTCGTCGCCATCAACACTATGGCCCCCATCCCCGGCGCTTTTAAACCGGCCCGTTCGGCTGACCTGACGACCCACTGCCTCGCCAGAGCCACGGATGACTACTCGGCACTCCTAGCTGAGTTTCCCGCCCTCACTAACCCGACCTTTTCGGCCAAAGCCGCCAAGCACGGCGTAGAACACTCTATCCCCACCACCGGCCCCCCAGTTTCTGCCCACGCCCGCAGACTCAACCCGGCCAAGCTGGAAATCGCGTGGGCCGAGTTCACCACCATGGAACAACTCGGCATCATCCGCCGCTCCAGCAGCCCTTGGGCCTCACCCCTCCACATCGCCCCCAAGCCCGGCGGAGGCTGGCGCCCTTGCGGGGACTACCGCTGCCTCAACGACGCCACCACCCCCGATCGATACCCGGTGCCACACATCCAGGACTTCTCGGCCCGACTGGCCGGACGAACCGTCTTTTCCAAAGTCGACCTGGTGCGCGGTTACCACCAAGTCCCCGTACACCCCGCGGACATCTCCAAAACGGCCATCATCACCCCATTCGGCCTGTTCGAGTTCCTGAGGATGCCCTTCGGCCTCAAGAATGCAGCACAGGCTTTCCAGCGCCTGATGGACTCAGTCCTCCGGGACCTGAACTTCCTATTCGTCTATCTGGACGACATTCTCGTGGCCTGCTCCTCCAAACAGGAGCACCTCGAACACCTTCGCATCCTGTTCGGGCGCCTAGCCCAACACGGGCTCATCCTCAGCCCGGCGAAGTGCCAATTCGGCCTAACCGAGATCGATTTCCTCGGTCACCACATCACCCCTGCTGGGGCCGTTCCCCTGCCCAACAAGGGGCAGGCCGTCCAGCAATTTCCCCGCCCCACAACCATCAAGGGCCTCCAGGAGTTCCTCGGGATGGTGAACTTCTACAACAGGTTCATCCCCAGAGCTGCAGACCTCATGAAGCCCCTATACGACTCCCTCCGAGGAAAGTCCAGCAAGATGGACGTAGCCTGGACCACTGACACGGCAGCCGCCTTCGACGCCACCAAAAACGCACTCGCCGACGCCACTCTGCTCGCGCACCCGAGGGCCGATGCCCGGGTCGCGCTCACCACCGACGCCTCCGACCACGCGGTCGGGGCCGTGTTCGAGCAGTGGGTCAATGGCGCGTGGCAGCCACTTGCCTTCTACAGCCGCCAACTGCGCCCCCCGGAGGTCAAATACTCCACTTTCGACCGCGAGCTTCTCGCGCTCCACCTGTCGGTCCGCCATTTCAGGTTCCTCCTGGAAGGCCGCCTCTTCACCGCGTATGTGGACCACAAGCTGCTCACATACGCGATGGCCAAGCACACCGAATCCTGGTCCGCTAGGAAGCAACGCCAGCTCGCGGCCGTGTCTGAGTTTACTACGGACATCCAGCACGTCTCCGGTAGAGACAACGTGGTCGCCGACTGCCTTTCCTGTCCCGCCGTCTGTGCGAATCACTTCGCGGTCGACTACGCACAACTAGCAGCGGCCCAGCTCACGGACCCAGACACCCTCTCGGCGGCTACCAGCCTGCCAGGGCTACGCCTAGCCAAGGTCGCGCACGGGCCTGAAGCCACAGCAGTCACTTGCGACGTCTCACTCGACCAACCCAGGCCGGTCGTCCCTGAGACCTGGCGCCGCCGCGTCTTCGACGTGCTCCACGGGCTCTCTCACCCAGGTTCCCGCGCATCCGTCAAACTGCTCTCCAAGCGCTTCGTCTGGCGCGGCCTTAGCAGAGATGTTCGGACTTGGGCCACCTCCTGCCTCGCCTGCCAATGAGCTAAGGTACAGCTGCACACCAAAGCACCCTTGGGAGACTTCGAGGTACCCAGCCGCCGCTTCGACCACGTACACGTCGACATCGTCGGTCCCCTGCCGCCATCGCAAGGCCAAACTCATCTCCTCACGATGGTCGACCGCTACACACGCTGGCCTGAGGCAGTGCCGCTGACCTCCACCACCACAGCCGACATCGCCAGGGCGTTCGTTAACACCTGGGTTGCGAGTTTCGGCGTACCGGCCGACATAACCTCCGACAGAGGCACCCAGTTCACCTCCGAACTCTGGACGGCCACAGCACGCAACCTCGGGGTGACGCTCTACCGCACCACGGTGTACCACCCGCAGGCGAACGGACTTTGTGAACGCTTCCACAGGTCACTCAAGGCCTCACTCCGCGCCGGCCTGCAGGACAGTACCTGGACTGACCGCCTACCATGGGTGCTACTCGGCCTCCGCACCACGGTCAAGGAAGACCTCCAGTCCTCGGCAGCGGAGTTAGTCTACGGGCAACCGCTGCGCGTCCCAGGCGAATTCCTTCCGGAGCCCACCAAGCCTTGGTTGGCCAAACAGCAGCGACTCAACTCTTTCTCTGCCGCTCCGCAGTTCGCCCCACGTCCGGTCAACCGCCACGGCGAACTCGCACCTCACGTCCCGCCAAATTTACAGCAGGCACGCTTCGTCTTCGTGCGACACGACGCGCACCGCGGGTCCCTGCGACCCCCGTACGACGGACCGTACGAGGTACTACAAACCGGGGACAAGGTCTTCAAGCTGCGACTCGGTGACAGGGTCGACACAGTCTCCATTGACCGGCTCAAACCAGCACACACAGAACCAGGGGAACAGGTCCCTGTGGCCCAGCCTCCAACTAGAGGCCGTCCCCCCGGCAAGCCAGCACAGCCAGCGGCGAACTGCCCGGCCCAACCAACCAGACCGGCGACCACTCAGAGCCGCTGCGGCAGAACCATTAGACCACCGTCACGACTCGTCCACTCCTAAGCGGATTCTGGGGGGAGCTCTGTGGCGACACGCCACCACTGGACATAATCCGCTCACGGCGGCACGGACAGTCTAAGCAGAAGCCCCCAGCCGGGGGCCCTTTCCTCCAGCAGCTTGTTTCCCGCAGGGACAGGCTGCCAGGTGCACTTCCTGTCTGGGAAGTATTTAAGTGGATGCGCGGGCTTTTCTAGTTCCTGTTTGCCATGTGGCTTGAATAAAGCAGTTGTGTTTTCAATAGCTCTGTCTCGACTCCCACGTTTGCCGCGGTATCTCAACACTGGTATGTTTAATTCCCAGGCATTGTCACCCTGTAGCCATGTTTCTGTAATGGCCACAAGATCATACCCATATGTAGCTATTTGTGCCTTTAACTCATCTATTTTGTTACGAATGCTACGTGCATTCAGATAGAGAACTTTCAAATATGTTTTGTGACACTTAGTTCCTGCTTTTGCCCTTTTTATTACCTTATCTTTTACTCCATACCTTCTGCCCCTTCCTGACACGCTCTGGTTTTTAATTTCCCCACTGCTCGTCAACAGTCTGCTGCTCCTGTGGCTGTGCAGGGGTTGAGACGCCTATCTCATTTGGGTGTGGACTCTGGTGGGGCTCTGACCAAGGGCTCTGCAGTGGCATGGAAGTGAGAGCGCTTGGAGAGGTGCCCCCACTTCCTTGAGGTCTGCCACCAACCTCCCTCTCATGGGTCAGGTCTCCCTCAGCGCCTGCAAGTGGCTGGAGAGCACCTTGCTGCACATCAGGGGGGCCATGGGGACCCGTATCTGCAATGGCAGTCCTACTCAGAAGGACTTCCATGAAGGTCTGGTTTCTCTGTTCAATAGATGCCCATCGCTCCTCAAGTGATGTCATTCTATCCCACGTGCCTTAACTTTACACGCTAATCTCTTATGCGGGACCTTATTGAAAGCCTTCTTCTGAAAGTCCAAATACATCACATCCACTGGTTCTACCTTATCTATTTCACCAGTTACATCCTCAAAAAATTCCAGTAGATTAGTCAAGCACGATTGACCTTTTGTATATCCATGTTGACTTTGTCTGGTCCGGTCACTTTTTTCCAAGTGCTCTGCTATTACATCTTTTATAATGGACTCTAGCATTTTCCCCACTACCAATGTCAGGCTTACTGGTCTGTAATTCCCCATTTTCTCCCTACCGCCTTTTTTGAATAGTAGCTGCCCTCCAATCCATGGGTACTGTTCCAGATTCCATCGAATGTTGGAAGATGATCAGCAATGCATCTACTATTTCTAGGGCCACTTCCTTAAGTACCCTAGGATGTAGATTATCAGGCCCTGGGGATTTATCAGCCTTCAATCCCGTCAATTTCCCTAACACCATTTCCCTACAAATACTGATTTCTTTCAGTTCTTCCCCTTCTTCAGAACCTATGTTCCCCGACATCTCTGGGAAGTTACTTGTATCCTCCTTTGTGAAGACAGAAACAAAATATGTATTTAATTGGTCAGCCATTTCTTTGTTACCCATTATAAATTCCCCTGATTCTGACTGCAAGGGACCTACATTTGACTTCACCAATCTTTTTCTCTACACATATCTATAAAAGCTTTTACAGTCAGTTTTTATGCTCCCTAAAGCTTACTCTCATATTCTATTTTCCCCTTCTTAATTAATCCATTTGTCATCCTTTGTTGAATCCTAAACTGCTCCCAATCCTCAGGTTTACTGCTTTTTCTGGCCAATTTATATGTCCTCTCCTTGTGTCTTATGCTATCCCTAATTTTCCTTGTTAGCCACGGTTGAGTCACCTTTTCTGTTTTATTTTTATGCCAAACTGGGATGAACAATTTCTGTAGTTCATCCATGCAGTTTTTGAATGTTTGCCATTGCCTATCCACCGTCAACCCTTTGAGTAACATTCCCCAATCAATCCTACCCAACTCGTGCCTCAGACCATCATAGTTTCCTTTATTTAAATTCAGGACCCTAGTCTCTGAGTCAACTACTTCATTCTCCATCTTAATGAAGAATTCTATCATATTATGATCGCTTCAACCCAAGGGGCCTCGTACAACAAGATTGCTAATTAATTCTTTCTCATTACATAATACCCAGTCTAAAATGGCCTAATCTCTAGTTGGTTCCTCGACATATTGGCCCAGGAAACCATCCCGTAAACACTCCAGGAATTCCTCCTCCCCAGTATTGTTACTAATTTGGTTAGCCCAATCTATATGTAGATTAAAGTCACCCATGATGACTGCTGTGCCCTTATTGCCCGTTTCTCCAATTTCCCTTTTAATGCCATCCCCAACCTTCGCATTACTGTTTGGAGGTCTATATACCACTCCCACTAATGTTTTCTGCCCTTGGTATTTCTCAGTTCTATCCATACAGATTCCACATCATCAGAGCTAATATCCTTCCTTACAATTGTGTTAATCCCTTCTTTAACCAGCAATGCTACCCCACCTCCCTTTCCTTTTTGCCCATCTTTCCTGAATATTGAATACCCCTGGATGTTGAGTTCCCAGCCTTGGCCACCCTGGAGCCATGTTACCGTAATCCCAATCAAATCATGTTCGTTTACCTCTATTTGTGCAGCTAAGTCATCCACCTTATTATGAATGCTCCTCGCATTAAGACACAAAGGGGGAGAAATTCGGCATAGCCCCGTTTGGGGCGCTAGAATTAGCGATGTGAAAATGTTATCGCCAGGCGCAACTTATCGCCAACTCGAGCAATATTGGTTTGCTGCGCCCCTGAAGGTGATTGCGGCGTTGATTCCGGCGCAGCACGGGGGTCTTAAGGCACTAACCCGGCGGCGCTACTCAATATGGCGGCGGCCGGGCACAGCGCAGGTGCTGTCAATAATCGATTACCCCGAGACATGCTGGCGCCGGCCAGCTCTTAAAGGAGCAGGTCAATTAGGATCAGCAGCCACACTCTGCGCCTTGTAGGCCTCAAAATCGGTGCTGTGCTTTCTGTGGCGTTCCAAACTTTGAACAGATGGAGAGGGTGAGGCAGAGAGCGGAGCGCTTTACCGATGGGGCATTGGATGCTTTGGTTGGTGCAGTGGAGCGCCGGCGAGCTGTGCTGTACCCCAACAATGGCAGGAGGCCTCATCAGAGCGAGTACCGCAGAGCTTGGAGGGAAGTTTGTCAAAGAGTCACCTCAAGCAGCGTGGTGGCCAGGGCTCCTGTGCAATGCAGAAAGAAGTTCAACGACCTCACTCGGGTCGTTAGGGTGAGTGCCTTTTTCGCCATCTTCTTCATCCCTCCATCTGCACCTGACATTATGGCCAGAGGGTGCGCGAAGCCCCAATGGCCATCTGTCAGCCAGCAGCCATGGCCCTTTCTGGAAACACACATGCACATTCTGCTCAATGCATAATGGAAGGGCTATTCTACCATGGGGGGCATGTGATGTCTGCTCAATGCATAATGGAAGGGCTATTCTACCATGGGGGGCATGTGATGTCAGCTCAATGCATAATAGAAGGGCTATTCTACCATGGCGGCATGTGATGTCAGCTCAGGCCAGCATGTTTCATCACTTCCCGTCCTTTCTCCTGCAGGCCAAGCTGGCCAGGAACCGGAGGGAGCAGCTTCGTACCGGAGGAGGCCCTCCTCAGCTGCTGACACTGATGGCCCTGGAGGAGCGAGTCCACCAGATTTTTGGAGGCCGGATGACTGGTCCTGTCACCACTGGAGCTGCTGACCCCATTGTGCACAGCAATGGTAAGGTCATCACCTTTTTGAACTCTCTCCTTCCACTTGTTTCCCCCACCAGCATGCTTTTTCACTCTGGACCCATGTCAGAGCATTGCAGCACTCATGCATCCCTTGCTGCCACCCTGTACTTCCGCTAAAGCCACTCCTCAACCTCCCTGCTTTCAGATGCTGCATCACCAGCTCGGGAGCCGGGCCCTCAAGCTGCCACTGCCACTGACTCCGGAGGCGACGAGCAGGAGGAAGCTGGACCATCCCTGCCACCCTCAGGCGAGCCAGCCCCTCTGCAGACTGGGGAGACTACATCCCTGGAGGGGAGCAGGGGGGAATGCTCTGAGGAGGAACCAGTTCCAGGAACCAGCGTGCTGCAGCAATGCAAGGGGGGTAGGGAAGCTCGGGGGCCGTCTCCCCGGAGGGCGCGTCGGGCCACGAGTACTGCTGCACAGAGCGCAGAAGAGGTGCGTTCCCTCACAGAAATGAGCGCCCAGGCTCGGCTCAGGCACACTGAGCTCATGGCTGCAGTGGCAAGGATGCCTGACTCCATCGAGACACTGGCAAGGACTTCGGGGCAGCACTGGAAAGGAGTGCGCAGGACTTTGGGGCAGCACTGGAAAGGACTGTCCATGGCATCGGGTCATCACTGGAAAGGACTATCCAGGGCTTCACCGAAGCAGTGGAAAGGACTGTCCCGGCCTTCACCAAAGCAGTGGAAAGGACTGTCCTGGCCTTCAGCGGAGCAGTGGAAAGGACTGTCCCGGCCTTCAGCGAAGCACTGGAAAGGACTGTCCAGGGCTTCACCGAAGCACTTGCAACTGCCACGCAAGTGCTGATTGCTGCTACGCAGTCACCCGCTGGTCTCATGCAGACGCATATTTTTTTTTATTCATTGATGGGATGTGGGCGTCGCTGGCTGGCTAGGCCATCATTTAGTGCCCATCCCTAATTGCCCTTGAGAAGATGGTGGTGAGCCGCCTTCTTGAACCGCTGCAGTCCATACGGTGTAGGTACACCCACAATGCTGTTAGGAAGGGAGTTCCAGGATTTTGGCCCAGTGACAGTGAAGGAACGACGATACAGGTCCAAGTCAGGATGGTGTGTGGTTTGGAGGGGAACTTGTAGGTGCTGATGTTCCCATGCGTCTGCTGCCCTTGTCCTAAGTGGTAGAGGTCGCGGGTTTGGAAGGTGCTGTTGAAGGAGCTTTGGCGAGTTGCTGCAGTGCATCTTGTAGATGGTACACACTGCAGCCACAGTGCGCCGGTGGTGGAGGGAGTGAATGTTGAAGGTGGATGGAGTGCCAATCAAACAGGCTTCTTTATCCTGAATGGTGTCGAGCTTCTTGAGTGTTGTTGGAGCTGCACTCATCCAGGCAAGTGGAGAGTATTCCATCACACTCCTGGCTTGTGCCTTGTAGATGGTAGAAAGGCTTTGGGGTGTCAGGAGGTGAGACACTCGCCGCAGCATTCCCAGCCTCTGGCCTGCTCTTGTAGCCACAGTATTTATAATGCTGGTCCAGTTCAATTTCTGGTCAATGGTAACCCCCAGGATGTTGATAGTGGGGGATTCAGCGATGGTAATGCCATTGAATGTCAAGGGGAGATGGTTAGAGTTTCGCTTGTTGGAGATGGTCATTGCCTGGCACTTGTGTGGTGCGAATGTTACTTGCCACTTGTCAGCCCAAGTCTGAATGTTGTCCAGGTCTTGCTGCATATGGACACGGACTGCGTCAGTATCTGATGAGTCTCGAATTGTGCTGAACAGTGTGCAATCATCAGCAAACATCCCCACTTCTGACCTTATGATGGAGGGAAGGTCATTGATGAAACAGCTGAAGATGGTTGGTATTATGTCCGTGTATAATTGAGACACGGACTGCAGGAGTTGGTTATAACAGGTCTTTACTGAATGGAGGCAACCTGGAACTACTATGCAAATATTACTACACAGGCTTATATACAGGGGTGGTCACTACTGGTACTGCAGTATACAGGGGCTGCAGAACATAGTTCCTTCTGCAAAGTACATACACTACAATTCCTCCCCTTTTAGCTAAACAGTACATAACATTCGATTCACAATGAAATAACATATTTACAATTACAGTTGCTAGATACATTAGTTGAAGTTAAGCAATTATAAGTTCAGTCTTTGAGGAGGCTTCCTGATTCTGTCTGGATAACGCCTCTTTGGGGTATCAGGTTCTTCTGGCAACGTTGAGTCGGGATCAATGTCGTTGTTTGGTTCGTCTGCTTCCAATATCACCGATTCTGAGGTAGATGCAATTGGTACTTCGGTTTCATCGCCAGGTGTATCAGATCGTGGTGTGGAGTTGACGTTTCCCAGTGACTCTAGAATCTGGTCAGCATGGCGTCTTACAATGCTCTCTCCAACGTCCACGGTATACATTAGAGGTCCTTGCCATGTACAGATCGTTCCTGGCTGCTATTTCTCTGTGCGGTAGTCCCGGGCCAAAACTGGTTGACCTATCTTAAAACTCCTGGTCGGCCTTTCATTCATATTCTGAAACTGCCTGTTCTCCACATCTCTTCTGATGTTTGGCTTAACCAAATCCAAGCGGCATCGTAGTCTTCGATTGAAGAACATCATCGCTGGAGTTTGGTTGGTAACCGCATGTGTCGCATTCCGGTAGGCAAACAAGAAGTTATCCATCTTGTGCTGTAGGGGTAAATCTTCATTACACATTGCCTTGATAGCTTTCTTGAATGTTTGAACGAACCTCTCGGCCAACCATTAGTGGCTGGATGATATGGGGCGGATGTGTAATGCTTAACACCATTGTTCTTTAAGAACCTCCGGAACTCTTCAGACACAAACTGTGGTCCATTGTCAGAACAAATCTGTTCAGGCAGCCCATTCCTGGCGAATATGGTTCGTAAGACTGTGATAGTTTTTTCTGTGGTGGTTGAGAACATTTTTATTACCTCTGGCCACTTTGAATGTGCATCCACCGCAATTAAAAACAGCGAGTCCATAAATGGAC
Source organism: Somniosus microcephalus (assembly GCF_052327205.1). NCBI lineage: Eukaryota > Metazoa > Chordata > Chondrichthyes > Squaliformes > Somniosidae > Somniosus > Somniosus microcephalus. The sequence continues at coordinate 65,359,101 of NC_141009.1, read as the reverse complement.
CAGCAAAATCAATGTGCACCCTTTGCCATGGAGATGAGGGCCACTCCCATGGATGTAGAGGGGCTTGTGGTGGGGCGTTTTGGACCTTCTGACATCCTGTAGAGCTCTTGGTCATCTCTTCGATTTCTCTATTGATTCCCGGCCACCACACAAACGCTCTGGCTAAGTTCTTCATTTTTACCCCTCCCAGATGACCCTCATGAAGCTCATTGAGCACTCTATCCTTCAATTTGGGTGGAATTACTACTCTGGATCCACACATCAAGGTTCCTCTGCATACTGACAGCTGTTCTCTTCTCAGCGAGAATGCTGGCAGCAGTGGTTCGCCATGTGCTGGCCATCCCTTCACCGTTAAATCATAGACCCATGAGAGTGTCGTGTCATTTCGTGTTTCCTTTTCTATGTTTGCATTCGTCTCAGGGAGACATTCGACTGTGGTCGAGTGGAATATCTCCACTGGATCCACTGCAAGTTCTTCTTCCACTGTCGGCAATGGTAGGCGCGACAATCCATCAGCATTCCCATGCTGTTTAGTTCCTTTGTACTCGATGTCATATTGGTGTGCCCCTAGGAAAAGGGACCACCTCTGTAGCCGTTGTGCTGTCATTATCGGTATGCCCTTCTGAGGGTTGAAAATGGAGACAAGAGGTTGATGATCAGTAAGTAGAGTAAATTTCTGACCGTGCAGGTAGTGATTGAACTTCTTCACCCCCCACGCCAGGCTGAGGGCCTCTCTGTCAATCTGGGCATAGTTACGCTCGGCTGAAGTTAACGAGCGTGACGCAAAAGCTATCAGCCTCTCTGAACCATCAAGGAATTTATGTGACAGTACCGCCCCAATGCCGTAGGGAGACGCATCACACGCCAGTCTTATCGGTAGTGATGGGTTGTAGTGAGCCAATACTTCTCTTGAAGTGATTAGGTCCTTACTCTTCTGAAAGGCCCGCTTACATTCATTGCTCCATTTCCATGCTACTCCCATTTGTAGTAGGGCGTTCAGTGGGTACAGATTGTAGGTACGTTCGTATCTGCTCGTCGCCAGTATTATGTCCGTGTATAATTGAGACACGGACTGCAGGAGTTGGTTATAACAGGTCTTTACTGAATGGAGGCTACCTGGAACTACTATGCAACTGTTACTACACAGGCTTATATACAGGGGTGGTCACTACTGGTACTGCAGTATACAGGGGCTGCAGAATATAGTTCCTTCTGCAAAGTACATACACTACAGTTGGGCCTAGGACATGCCCTCAGGAACTCCTGCAGTGATGTCATGTGATTGAGATGAATGACCTCCAACAACCACAGCCAACTTCCTTTGTGCTAGGTATGATTCCAACCAATGGAGAGTTTCCCCCTTGATTCCCTTTGACTTCAGTTTTGCTAGGGCTCCTTGATGCCACACTCGATCAAATGCTGCCTTGATGTCAAGGGCAGTCACTCTCACCTCACCTCTTGAGTTCAGCTCTTTTGTCCATGTTTGGACCAAGGCTGTAATGAGGTCAGGAGCTGAGTGGCCCTGGCGGAACCCAAACTGGGCGTCAGTTAGCAGGTTATTGCTGAGTAAGTGCCGCTTGATAGCACTGTCGACGACATCTTCCATCACTTTGCTGATGATTGAGAGTAGACTGATGGGACGGTAATTGGCCGGGTCGGATTTGTCCTGCTTTTTGTAGACAGGACATACTTGGGCAATTATCCACATTGCCGGCTAGATGCCAGTGTTGTAGCTGTACTGGAACAGCTTGGCTAGGGGCACAGCTTGTTCTGGAGCACAGGTCTTCAGTACTATTTCCGGAATGTTGTCAGGGCCCATAGCCTTTGCAGTATCCAGTGTCTTCAGCCGTTTCTTGACATCACGTGGAGTGAATTGATGCCACGCGACCAATGACTGCTGCCACCCTCGATGGATCAGGCAGTATTACCCGGGGCCCTTGCAGCACCACCGCAGGGCATCAATCTGTGGACCAGCCGATTGGTGCGCATGCTGCGGTGCTGCCCCATCAGAGTGCCAGTGTGTCGGTCGACCAGGGAGCTGCTGTCCGCTCTCAGGATGTCAGCATTCCTGATGCCACCGCTGGCACGTCTCCACTGCAGCTGCCACCACCTGCAGGACAGATTGCTTCCACCCATGCACAGTTGGAGCAGTCAGCATCCGGGCCCTCTAGGCCCAGAGGTCATCCAGGCCGCCCCTCAGGGGCATCTGCACTTTCGGACAGCCAGCAGGCCTTCCCCAGCCTTGATGCAGCCACTGGGCTCCCATTACGGAGGAGCTGCAGGGAGGGAAGGGGCCGATCTCGCAACAGAAGATGATCACCATCAAGGGGGAAAGAGTAGAAGGTGCTGCTGAGACGTCTTATTTGTAGAAATGAAGGCCGTGGATGCTGGTCTGAATGTTAGTAATGTTTTGGATAGTCTCCCGGGTGTGTGAGCCACCTGGTCTGAATGTTAGTAATGTTTTGGATAGTCTCCCGGGTGTGTGAGCCACTTATGTGTTAGTGTGTTACTTTTGCTTTCTGTAGCCATTGCTTTGTCATGTTGGAAGGAAGCACATTTTGCAAAATAAACAACTTTTTTTTATTTACATTGGCCATGTCTGCTATTTACATTTATACTGCCCTTCATAGGCTTTGGGTTATCCGACCGGTTCCATTCCTGCTCTTCGAATGGCACGAAGCATTCCATCAGAGGGGCCTAGAAGCAGCTTACATAGATACATAGATACATAGAAGATAGGAGCAGGAGTAGGCCATTCGGCCCTTCGTGCCTGCTCCGCCATTTAATGAGATCATGGCTGATCCTTTAATTCAGTATCCCGTCCCCGCCTTCTCTCCGTAACCCTTAACCCCTTTTGCCCGTAGAAATATATCTAATTCCCTCTTAAATATATTTAATGAGCTGGCATACACTGCCCTCTGTGGCAATGAGTTCCACAGGTTCACCACTCTCTGAGTGAAGAAATTCCCCCTCATCTCTGTCCTAAATGGTTTAGCCCTTATCCTTAAATTATGTCCTCTAGTTCTGTTCTCACCCGCCAAGGGAAACATTCCTTCTGCATCCAGTCTGTCTAGACCTGTCAGAATTTTATACACTTCTATGAGGTCCCCTCTCAATCTTCTAAACTCCAGTGTGTACATCCCTAAACTACATAGTCTCTCCTCATAGGTCATTCCCGCCATTCCTGGTATCAGCCTGGTGAATCGCCGCTGCACCCCCTCCATGGCAAGAACATCCTTCCTCAGATGAGGCGACCAAAACTGTACACAGTACTCGAGGTGTGGTCTCACCAGTGCCCTGTACAGCTGCAGCAAGGTATCCCTGTTCCTGTATTCTAACCCTTTTGCTATGAAGGCCAGCATACCGTTTGCCTTCTTGACCGCCTGTTGCACCTGCATGCTCGCCTTCAGTGACTGGTGTACAAGAACACCCAGGTCTCTCTGTACTTCCCCCTCTCCCAATCTATTGCCATTTAAATAATAATTTGCCCTCCCGTTCCTGCACCCAAGGTGGATAACTTCGCACTTGTCCACATTATAGTGCATCTGCCATTTATCCGCCCAATCGCCCAGTCTGTCCAAATCGCTCTGGAGCTTCCTGGTCTCTTCCTCTGAGCCCACCCCCCCTCCTAGTTTAGTGTCGTCTGCAAATTTGGAAATGCTGCATCCGACTCCCTGATCCAGGTCATTAATGTAAATTGTGAACAGCTGGGGGCCCAGGACAGATCCCTGTGGTACCCCACTTGTTACTGCCTGCTTGTTATCAGCCTCTGACAGACGGCCCTTCCAGTTTGTTCCTCCCTCCCGTCTTGCTCCTCCTCCTCCTCCGCTGGTGCTTCAATGTCTGCTGGCATTGGCTGGGTGCGTAGGGTGGCGAGGTTATGGAGCATGCAACAGACAACCACGAAGTGGGAGACTCGCGCTGGTGAGTACTGCAAGGAGCCTCCGGAATGGTCCAGACAGCAGAACCGCTGCTTCAGCATGCTGATTATGTGCTCCACAATGTTCCTCGTCGCCTGATGGCTCGCACTGTAGCGCTCTTCAGTAGGGGTGCTGGGCGAACGGAGCGGGGTCATCAGCCATGGGCACAGAGGATAGCCCTTGTCCCCGAGAAGCCAGCCTCCTGGGTGAGCCGGGGCCTCGAAGAGGTCTGCAACTGAAGTCTGGCGCAGGATGAAGGCGTCGTGGCTGCTGCCAGGGAACTGCGCATTGACTGCGAGGATCAGCTGTCGGTGGTCACAGACCAGTTGAACATTCAAGGAATGGAACCCCTTGCGGTTGCGGAACTCCTCCGGATTCAAAACAGGCGACCGCAAAGCCACGTGCGTGCAGTCAATGGCGCCCTGCACCATGGGGAAGTCCGCTATTGCTGCGAAGCCCTCTGCGCGCTCCCGCTGCTTCTCCAGTGTCACAGGGAAGGAAATGTACTACCGCCTCCTTTTAAATAGGGCATCTGTTACTTGACGGATGCAGCAATGCACCGCAAACTGCGATATGTTAGCGATGTCCCCAGTTGTGGCCTGAAAGGAGCCGCTCGCATAGAAATTCAGGGCAACAGTCATCTTGACAGCCACCGACAGAGAGGTCCTGCACCTTATCTGCAGATCTGGCTGAAGCAGGTGGCACAGCTCAGTCACCACCTCCTGCCCCTCTCTCCCTGCATCTCTGTGCCCTTTCCAGATGGTTCAGCAGCAGGACGTTCCCCTCCAATGCAGCCCCCATAATAACAGCGCACAAGAAATTGAAAACGTTGTAAATGCTCACCAGCAGCAAGGTGATGGTCAGAAGGCTGAAGTTCCTCTGGCCAGCGCTGGCACACAGGTGCATGGCTCTTACAGTGCAGCACAGCAAATCTGTGAAAGTCTCGAAGAAGTTGTGCTCCCAAAATGGCTGCCGCTTTTATACCAGTGCAGTCCCCTTTAAAGAGCGCCCCCCAAGCCCGAGAGCGACTGGGGAACGTTCCAGCTAAGCAGTCCTAATTAGCACCAGGTGAAACAAAGGGGCGCACCACTGAATTTCTGGTCCGGGGCGCCAAAAAGGCGTTGCACACTGAAATGATGTCATGATCTGCCTGCGCCCGAGAGCGGCCACTAAGATTTAGCGCCGGCGCTAAAACCCACTCAATATGGCAAGAGGCGCAGGGTTCGCTGTGCTCAGGCGCCAGTGGGTTAGCGCCCCACTTCTCGGCCTCTTTAGGCGCTAATCGCTGGCTCTACCTGTAATGTATATACCTTTAAGGGGGGGAACTATGTTTTACAGCTCATGTATACTGCAGTACCGGCAGTGACCACACCTGTATATAACACTGAGTAGTAATCTGTACAGTTCAGTTGCAGTGTGGGCCACGTTGAGTAAACACCTGTTGTACTGTTCTCCGCAGTCTGTGTCTTATTATACACGGATGCAACATTGGCGACGAGGCAGGTTCGAACCTACCTGCAACTCTGCATCACCTCCCGGGGATTCGTTCCTGGAGATCAGTGGATTGGAGGTCATGGCCAGAGACTCGGGCGTCGGCCACGGGCAACCGCCCAGTCATCGAGCAGAGACTCGAGAATTGCGGGGGAGGCTGTTGAGAGCCAGGCTTGGCTTTCCAGTTGAGGTGGTCCAGCGAAACGGGCTGGCAACAGGTAGTGCGCAGACCCTTCCCGGACAGCGGCGGGCTAGAGCCCGACCGAGTGGCACAGCTAAGGGCTGAGCAGCGTCGACGGGGGAGAGAGAGAGATGGCAGAGTGCACAGGGCGCAGCCAGTGTTCAGGGGCCGAGCAGCATCGGAGAGAGGGAGAGAGAGACGCACAGAAACACACGAGGCACCGCCATTGCCACGAGGACCGCCGAGAGCGGCGTTAGCAGCAGCACAGGAGAAGCACGCGAAACCTACAGGGCGCTGCCATTGCCACGAGAACTGCCGGGAGCGGCGTTGGCAGCAGCGGGGGACAAAAGGACATAAGAAGTAGGAGCAGGAGTAGGCCATACAGCCCCTCGGGCCTGCTCCGCCATTCAATAGGATCATGGCTGATCCAAATCTAGACTCACGTCCACTTCCCTGCCCTCTCCCCGTAACCCCTAATTCCCTTATCTGCTAGGAAACTGTCTATCTCCATTTTAAATTTATTTAATGTTGCAGTTTCCACAGCTCTCTGGGGTAGCAAATTCCATAGATTGACGACCCTCTGATTGAAGAAGTTTCTCCTCATCTCAGTTTTGAAAGTGCAGCCCCTTATTCTTAGATAATGCCCCATAGTTCTCGTCTCACCCATCAGTGGAAACATCCTCCCCGCATCCACCCGATCAAGCCCCGTCACAATCTTATATGTTTCGATAAGATCGCCTCTCATTCTTCTGAACTCCAATGAGTAGAGTCCCAACCTACTCAACCTTTCCTCATACGTCAACCCCCTCATCTCCGGAATCAACCGAGTGAACCTTCTCTGAACCGCCTCGAGAGCAAGTATATCTTTTCTTAAATATGGAAACCAAAACTGCATGCAGTATTCCAGGTGTGGCCTCAACAATACCCTGTATAACTGCAGCAAGACTTCCCTGTTTTTATACTCCATCCCCCTTGCAATAAAAGCCAAGATTCCATTGGCCTTCCTGATCACCTGCTGCACCTGCATGCTAACTTTTTGTGTTTCATGCACCAGGACCCCCAGATCCCTTTGTACTGTAGCACTTTGCAGTTTCTCTCCATTTAGATAATAACTTGCTCTTTGATTTTTTCTGCCAAAGTGCATAACCTCACACTTTCCAACATTATATTGCATCTGCCAAATCTCTGCCCACTCACTTAGCCTGTCTATGTCCTTTTGCAGCTTTTTTATGTCCTCCTCACTCACTGCTTTCCCTCCCATCGTTGTATCGTTGGCAAACTTCGATATGTTGCACTCGGTCCCTTCCTCCAAATCGTTAATATAGATTGTAAGCATAGAAACATAGAAGATAGGAGCAGGAGTAGGCCATTCGGCCCTTCGAGCCTGCTCCGCCATTCAATGAGATCATGGCTGATCATCCAAATTCAGTATCCTGTCCCTGCCTTCTCCCCATATCCCTTTAGCCTCAAGAAATATATCCAACTCTTTCTTGAATATATTTAATGAACTGGCCTCCACCGCCCTCTGTGGCAGAGAATGCCACAGGTTCACCACTCTCTGGGTGAAGAAATTCCTCCTCATTTCAGTCCTAAATGGCATACCCCTTATCCTTAGACTATGACCCCTGGTTCTGGACTCCCCGGCCATCAGAAACATCCTTCCTGCATCTAGTCTGTCCAGGCCTGACAGAATTTTACAGGTTTCCATGAGATCCCCTCTCAATCTTCTAAACTCCAGTGAGTATAAGCCCAATCGACACAATCTCTCCTCATACGTCATTCCTGCCATCCCAGGTATTAGCCTGGTGAATCTTCGCTGCACTCCTTCCGTGGCAAGAACGTCCTCCCTCAGGTAAGGTGACCAAAACTGCCCACAATACTCAAGGTACGGTCTCACCAAGGCAATGTACAACTGCAGCAAGACATCCTTGTTCTTGTCATAGAGTCATAGAGTCATAGAGTTTTACAGCACAGAAAGAGGCCCTTCGGCCCATCGTGTCTGCGCCGCCCTTCCATCCCTATCCAGTCTAATCCCATTTTCCAGCATTTGGTCCATAGCCTTGTATGCAATGGCATTTCAAGTGCTCATCCAAATGCTTCTTGAATGTTGTGAGGGTCCCTGCCTCTACCACCCTTTCAGGCAGTGAGTTCCAGCTTCCAACCACCCTCTGGGTGAAAAAGTTCCTCCTCAAATCCCCCCTAAATCTCCTGCCCCTTACCCTGAATCTGTGCCCCCTTGTTATTGACACCCCTACTAAGGGGCAAAGTTCCTCTTTATCTACCCTATCTATGCCCCTCATCATTTTGTACACCTCAATCAGGTCCCCCCTCAGCCTCCTTTGCTCCAAGGAAAACAACCCCAGCCTGTTGAGTCTTTCTTCATAGCTAAGGCGCTCCATTCCAGGTAACATCCTGGTGAATCTTCTCTGCACCCTCTCCAGAGCAATCACATCCTTCCTATAGTGAGGCGACCAGAACTGCACACAGTACTCCATCTGTGGCCTCACCAGCGTTTTGTACAGCTCCATCATAACCTCCCTGCTCTTATATTCTATGCCTCTGCTAATGAAGGCAAGTATCCCATATGCCTTTTTAACCACCTTATCTACCTGTTCCGCTGCCTTCAGGGATCTATGTACATGTACACCAAGGTCCCTCTGACCCTCTGTACTTCCTAGGGTCCTACCACTCATTGTGTATTCCCTTGCCTTATTTGTCCGTCCAAAATGCATCACCTCGCACTTTTCCGGGTTAAATTCCATTTGCCACTTTTCCGCCCATCTGACCAACCCGTTAATATCGTCCTGTAGCCTGAGGCTTTCCTCCTCGCAATTTACCACCCCACCAATTTTCGTGTCATCCGCGAACTTACTAATCATACCCTTTACATTCTCATCCAAATCGTTAATGTAGATCACAAACAGCAAGGGACCGAGCACCGATCCCTGAGGTATCCCACTGGACACAGGCTTCCAGTCACAAAAGCAACCTTCGACCATCACCCTCTGCCTCCTGCCACTCAGCCAGTTTAGGATCCAACGCGCCAAGGCCCCCTGGATCCCATGGGCTCTTACCTTCTTGACCAGTCTCCTATGCGGGACTTTGTCAAAAGCTTTACTGAAGTCCATGTAAACCACATCCACAGCATTTCCCTCATCTACACACCTAGTCACCCCCTCGAAAAATTCAATCAGATTGGTCAGACATGATTTACCTTTGACAAAGCCATGCTGACTATCCCCGATTAATCCTTGCCTCTCCAAGTGGAGACTAATTTTGTCCCTCAGAAGTTTTTCCAATAATTTCCCCACCACAGATGTTAGGCTCACTGGCCTGTAATTCCCTGGTTTATCCCTGCTACCCTTCTTGAATAATGGTACTACGTTAGCTGTTCTCCAGTCCTCTGGTACATCCCCTGTGGCCAGAGAGGTTCTGAAAATTTGTGTCAGAGCCCCTGCAATCTCCTCCTTTGCCTCACACAACAGCCTGGGATACATCTCATCCGGGCCTGGGGATTTATCCACTTTTTGGCCTGCTAAAACCGCTAGTACCTCCTCCCTCTCGATGCTAATATGTTCAAGTATGTCACAGTCCCCTTGCCCGACTTCTATGTCTACATCCTCTTTCTCCACAGTGAACACGGAGGCAAAAAATTCATTTAAAACCCCACCAGTGGCTCTACACACAGCTTGCCACTTTGGTCCCTAATGGGCCCTACCCTTTCCCTGGTTATCCTCTTGCCCTTAATATACTTATAAAACATCTTAGGATTTTCCTTTATTTTGCTCGCCAGTGTTATTTCATGGCCCCTCCTCGCCCTCCTAATTTCCTTTTTAAGTATGCCCCTGCACCTCTTATACTCCTCTAGGGCTTCCACCGTCTTTTGTCTTTTGTAACTGCCAAAAGCCCCCCTTTTTTTCCTAATGCATTTTTGTATATCCTTTGTCATCCAAGGTTCCCTTTGCTTGTTGGTCCCACCCTTGACCTTTACAGGAACATGTTGGTGTTGTACTCTCTCTATTTCCCTTCTGAAAGCCTCCCACTGTTTTGATGTGGATTTTCCTATAAGTAGCTGCTCCCAGTCCACTTTGGCCAGATCCTGTCTTATCTTATTAAAATCGGCCTTCCCCCAATTTAGAACCCTTATTTCCGGGCCGTCTTTGTCTTTTTCCATGACCACCTTAAATCTCACCGAATTGTGGTCACTATCGCCAAAATGCTCTCCTACAGACACTTCCACCACCTGCCCGGCTACATTCCCTAGAATTAGGTCCAGTACCGCTCCCTCTCTTGTGGGACTTTCTACATGTTGGCTCAAAAAGCTTTCCTGGATGCACTTTAAGAATTTTGCACCTTCCAAGCCTTTCACACTCTGACTATCCCAATTTATATTGGGGAAGTTGAAATCCCCCACTATTATCACCCTATTATTTTCACACTTTTCTGAGATCTGCCTGCATATCTGTTCCTCTATCTCCCCCTGACTGTTTGGGGGCCTATAGTACACTCCCAGCAAAGTGCTTGCCCCCTTTTTGTTTTTAAGTTCTACCCATATGGCCTCATTAGAGGAACCCGCTAATATATCATCCCTCCGTACAGCAGTAATAGACTCCTTAATTAATATTGCAACACCCCCTCCCCTTTTACACCCCCCTCTGTCTCGCCTGAAGATTCTATACCCCGGAATATTCAGCTGCCAGTCCTGACCCTCCCTCAACCATGTCTCCGTGATAGCAACAATATCGTACTCCCATGTGCTCAACAACAACTTCAGTTCATCCACCTTATTTGCAAGACTCCTTGCATTAAAATAAATGCCTTCCAGCCCTGCCATATTCCCTTTTGCCTTCACATCTTTGCTCTGCCTTCCCTGCTGACTTGTTTTTTCCTCCCTATTTGGCTGTACATCACCCCCTACTATTGCTCCACTCTGTATCCCATCCCCCTGCCGAGTTAGTTTAAACCCTCCCCAGCAGTGCTAGCAAACCTCCCCGCAAGGATATTGGTTCCCCTCTGGTTCAGGTGTAAACCGTCCGACTTGTACAAGTCTCACCTGCCCCAGAAGCAGTCCCAGTGATCCAGGAAACTAAAGCCCTCCCTCCTGCACCATCCCTTTAGCCATGCATTCATCTGTTCTATCCTCCTATTCCTATACTCACTAGCACGTGGCACCGGGAGTAATCCAGAGATTACACCCTTTGAGGTCCTGCTCCTTAACCTTGCCCCTAGCTCCCTAAATTCTTGCTGCAGGACCTCATCCCTCTTTTTACCTATGTCGTTGGTACCAATGTGGACCACGACCTCTGGCTGTTCACCCTCCCCCTCCAGAATGCCCTGCAGCCGCTCAGTGACATCCTTGACCCTGGCACCAGGTAGGCAACAAACCATCCTGGATTCACGTCTATGGCCACAGAAACGCCTATCTGTTCCCCTTACTATAGAATCCCCTACCACTATTGCTCTCTCACTCTTTTCCCTCCCCTCCTGGGCAGCAGGAGCGCCCCCAGTGCCAGGAAGCTGGCTGCTGCTGCCTCCCCCTGGTGAGTCATCCCCCCCAACAGTATCCAAAATGGTATACCTGTTTGAGAGGGGAATGGTCACAGGGGTTTTCTGCACTACCTGCCTACTTCTATTGCTCCGCCTGATGGTCACCCCTTTCCTTTCTTCCTGTGTAGCCCTTCCCTGCGGTGTGACCAACTCACTAAACGTGCTATCCACGACTTTCTCAGACTCGTGAATGCTCCACAACCCATCCACCCGCAGCTCCAGCTCCTCAATGCGGTCTGCTAATAGCTGCAGATGGATGCATTTCCTGCACACGTAGTCACCAGGGGCAGTGTCCCTGAATTCCCACATAGAGCAGGCGGAGCACATCACGGGGCTGGGCTCTCCTGGCATGACTTACCCCTTAATTAATTTAAATTAATTTACTATCACCAATTAAAGATATCTCTAAGGCGCTTGTATAGTCTACCAACAGTACCTGCTACACCAGAAAAGACCCCGGTAACTATAAACTACAGAGTTCGAGTTTAAAAAAGAGAAATACTCACCAACCAATCACATACCTGCTCCCTGGTGACGTCACACTCTGATTTCTTTTTACCTCCCTCCTCTGCTGTTGATTTGGTCTCGGGCCTCTGCTGCTCCTCCCCCGAACTGGTCGGGCCTCGCTGCTTGCGCCGGTTTTTAAGCCGGGCTTCTCACCAACTCGCCTCTGCTGCTCCTCCCCCGAACTGGTCGGGCCTCGCTGCTTGCGCCGGTTTTTAAGCCGGGCTTCTCACCACCTCGCCTCTGCTGCTCCTCCCCCGAACTGGTCGGGCCTCGCTGCTTGCGCCGGTTTTTAAGCCGGGCTTCTCACCACCTCGCCTCTGCTGCTCCTCCCCCGAACTGGTCGGGCCTCGCTGCTTGCGCCGGTTTTTAAGCCGGGCTTCTCACCACCTCGCCTCTGCTGCTCCTCCCCCGAACTGGTCTCGAACCCTCTTGCTACGAAGGCCAACATACCATTTGCCTTCTTAACCGCCTGCTGCACCTGCATGCTTACCTTCAGCGACTGGTGCACAAGAACACCCAGGTCTCTTTGCACTTCCCCTTCTCCCAATCTATTGCCATTCAAATAATAATCTGCCTTCCTGTTTTTGCCACCAAAGTGGATAACCTCACATTTATCCATATTATAGTGCATTTGCCATGTTTCTGCCCAATCACCCAATCTGTCCAAATCGTACTGGAGTTTCACGACATCCTCCTCACAGCATACCCTCCCACCCAGCTTTGTGTCGTCTGCAAATTTGGAGATATTACATCCAATTCCCTCGTCCAGATCATTAATATATATTGTGAACAGCTGGGGTCCTAGGACCGATCCTTGCGGTGCCCCACTAGTCACTGCCTGCCACTCGGAAAACGATCCATTTATTCCAACTCTTTGCTTTCTGTCCGCCAACCAGTTCTCTATCCAAGTCAATACCTTGCCCCCAATCCCATGTGCCTTAATTTTGCACGCTAACCTCTTATGAGGGACCTTATCGAAAGCCTTCTGAAATTCGAAGTACACCACATCCACTGGTTCTCCCTTATCTATTTTACCAGTTACATCCTCAAAAAATTCTCGTAGATTAGTCAAGCATGATTTACCTTTTGTAAATCTATGTTGACTTTGTCCGATCCTCTCACTGCTTTCCAAGTGCTCTGCTATTACTTCTTTTATAATGGACTCTAGCATTTTCCCCACTACCGATGTCAGGCTTACCGGTCTATAATTCCCCGCTTTTTCTCTGCAACCATTTTTGAATAGTGGGGTAACATTAGCTAACCTCCAATCCATGGGTACTGTTCCAGAGTCCATTGAGTTCTGGAAGATGACCAGCAATGCATCTACTATTTCTAGGGCCACTTCCTTAAGTACCCTGGGATGTAGGTTATCAGGCCCTGGGGATTTATCGGCCTTCAGTCCCATCAATTTTCCTAACACCATTTCCCTACAAATACTGATATCTTTCAGTTCCACCCTTTCATCAGACCCTATGTTCCGCGGTATTTCTGGGAGTTTATTTATGTCCTCCTTTGTGAAGACAGAACCAAAATATGTATTTAGTTGGTCTGCCATTTCTTTGCTCCCCATTATAAATTCCCCCGATTCTGACTGCAAGGGACCTATGCTTGACTTCACCAATCTTTTCCTCTTTACATATCTATAAAAGCTTTTACAGTCAGTTTTTATGTTCCCTGAAAGCTTACTCTCATATTCTATTTTCCCTTTCTTAATTAATCCCTTTGTCCTCCTTTGTTGAATCCTAAACTGCTCCCAATCCTCAGCATTATTGCTTTTTCTGGCCAATTTGTATGTCCTCTCCTTAGATCTTATGCTATCCCTAATTTCCCTTGTTAGCCATGGTTAAGTCACCTTTTTTGTTTTATTTTTATGCCATACTGGAATGAACAACTTCTGTAGTTCTTCCATTCGGTCTTTGAATGTTTGCCATTGCCTATCCTCCGTCAACCCTTTGAGTGCCATTCCCCAATCAATCCTACCCAACTCGCTCCTCAGACCATCGTAGTTTCCTTTATTTAAATTGAGGACCCTAGTTTCTGAGTCAACTACTTCATTCTCCATCTTAATTAAGAATTCGGTCATATTATGATCGCACTGACCCAAGGGGCCTCGTACAACAAGATTGCTAATTAATCCTTTCTCATTACATAATACCCAGTCTAAGATGGCCTGATCTCTGGTTGGTTCCTCGACATATTAGTCCAGGAAACCATCCCGTAAACACCCCAGGAATTCCTCCTCCACAGTATTGTTACTAATTTGGTTAGCCCAATCTATATGTAGATTAAAGTCACCCATGATGACTGCTGTGCCCTTATTGCACACTTCTTTAATTTCCCTTTTAATGCCATCCCCAACCTCCGCCTTACTGTTTGGAGGTCTATATACCACTCCCACTAATGTTTTTTTCCCCTTAGTATTTCTCAATTCTACCCATACAGATTCCACCTCATCAGAGCTAATCTCCTTCATTACAATTGTGTTAATCCCTTCTTTAACCAGTAATGCTACTCCATCTCCCTTTCCTTTTTGCCTATCTTTCCTGAATATCGAATACCCCTGGATGTTGAGTTCCCAGTCTTGGCCGTCCTTGAGCCACGTTTCCGTAATCCCAATCAAATCATATTCGTTTACCTCTATTTGCGCAGCCAATTCATCCACCTTATTGCAAATGCTCCTCGCATTAAGACACAAAGCCTTCAGGCTTGTTTTTTTAATGCTCTTAGACCCATTAGAATTATTATTTACTGTGGCCACATTTGATTTAAACCATTGATTTCTCTGACTGCCACTTTTGTTTTTCTCCTTCCTATCTTTTGCTTTTATCCTTGTTTTCCTTTCCTCTGTCTCCCTGTTCAGGTTCCCAACCCCCTTCCATTTTAGTTTAAACCCTCCCCCACAGCACTAGCAAACACTCCCCCTAGGACATCGGTTCCAGCCCTGCCCAGGTGCAGACCGTCCGGTTTGAACTGGTCCCACCTCCCCCAGAACCGGTTCCAATGTCCCAGGAACTTGAATCCCTCCCCCTGGCTCCATTCCTCTAGCCACGTATTCATCTGAAGTATCCTTCTATTTGTACTCTGACTAGCAAGTGGCACTGGTAGCAATCCTGAGATTACTACCTTTGAGGTCCTTTTTTTTAAATTTACCTCCTAACTCCCTATATTCCGCTTTTAGGACCTCATCCCGCTTTTTACCTATATCGTTGGTACCTATATGCACCACGACAACTGGCTGTTCACCCTCCCCTTCCAAGCTGTTCTGCAGCCGCTCGGAGACATCCTTGACCCTTGCACCAGGGAGGCAACACACCATCCTGGAGTCTCGTTTGCGGCCGCAGAAATGCCTATCTAGTCCCCTTACAATTGAATCCCCTATTACTATAGCTCAACCACACTTTTTCCTTCCATTCTGTGCAGCAGAGCCACCCCTGGTGCCAGGAAGTTGGCTGCTGCTGCCTTCCTCTGATAAGCCATCCCCCCCAACAGTACTCAAAGTGGTATATCTGTTGGAGAGGGGGATGGCCACAGGGGACCCCTGCACTACCTGACTGCGCCTAGTACTCTGCCTATTGGTCACCCGTTCCCTTTCTTCCTGTCCAACCTCAACTGTGGTGTGTCCAACTCCCTAAATGTGCTATTCAAGATGTCCCGAGCATCGTGAATGCTCCAGTGTGCATCCAATCGCAGCTCAAGCGCCGCAATGCGGTCTGTCAGTAGCTGCAGCTGGGTGCACTTCCTGCACATGTAGTTTTCAGGGACACAGGAAGTGTCCCTGAGTTCCCACATCTCGCAGGAGGAGCAGATCAAGGGGCCCGGGTTTCCTGCCATGACGTACCCTTTAATTAATTGAGTTTAAATTAAATCAATCAATCCCACTAATTACTATAAGAGTTGGGGTCCCTGCACTGACCCCTGTGGAACACCACTAGTTACTGATTGCCAGCCCGAGAATGAACCATTTATCCCAACTCTTTGTTTTCTGTTAGATAGCCAATCTTCCACCCATGCCAGTATATTACCACCAATCCCGTGATTTCTTATCTTGATCAGTAATCTTTTGTGTGGAACCTTGTCAAATGCCTTTTGGAAGTCCAAATACACTACATCCACTGGTTCCCCTTTATCCACCCTGTATGTTACATCCTCAAAGAATTCGAACAAATTTGTCAAACATGACTTCCCCTTCATAAAACCATGCTGACTCTGTCCTATTAAATTATGTTTATCCAAATGCTCTGTTACTGTTTCCTCAATAATGGACTCCAACATTTTGCCAACCACAGATGTTAGGCTAACTGGTCTATAGTTTCCAGCTTTTTGTCTACTTCCCTTCTTAAATAAGGGTTTTACATTCACAGTTTTCCAATCTGCCGGGACCTTTCCTGAGTCCAGGGAGTTCTGGAAAATAATCACCAATGCATCCACAATCCCTACCACCACTTCTATCAAGACCCTAGGATGTAGGCCATCAGGTCCGGGGGATTTATCCACCTTAAGTCCCATTATTTTACTGAATACCATCTCCTTAGTGATTTTAATCGTCTTTAGCTCTTCCCCCCCCCGCCTCCCCACTGCCCCCTGTTTGTCCAGTGTTGGGATATTTTTAGTGTCCTCTACTGTAAAGACTGATACAAAATATTTGTTCAGCGTCTTTGCCACCTCCATGTTCCCCACCACTAGATTCCTGATCCCATCCTCTAAGGGACCAACGCTCACTTTAGCCAACCTTTTTCTTTTTATATAGCTGTAGAAACTCTTGCTATCTGTTTTGATATCTTTTGCTAGTTTAATTTCATAATCTATCTTCCCTTTCTTAATTCATCTTTTAATTATTGTTTGCTGGCTTTTAAATGCCTCCCAATCTTCTATCCTCCCACTAGATTTGGCTACTTTATATGCCCTTGTTTTCAGTTGGATACTATCCTTTATTACTTTACTAAGCCACGGATGGCTGTCTTTTCTTTTACTCCCCTTTTTCCTCAGTGGAATATATTTATCTTGAAAGATGTGAAATATCTCCTTGAATGTATACCACTGCTCTTGTACCGTCTTACACTTTAATCTGTTTTCCCAGTCCACTTTAGTCAATTCTACTCTCATACCTTCATAGTCTCCTTTATTTAAGCTCAGTATGCTGGTTTGAGATCCAACTATCTCACCCTCAAACTGAATTTGGAATTCAAACATATTATGGTCACTCATTCCAAGGGGATCCTTTACTAGGACATTTTTTATTAATCCTGTTTCATTACACAGGACCAGATCTAAGATTGCCTGCCCCCTGTTTGGTTCAGTTACATACTGCTCAAGGAACCCGGCCCTAATACACTCTATGAACTCTTCCTCAAGGCTGCCATGCCCAATTTGATTATTCCAGTCAATATGAAAGTTAAAATCCCCCATGATTATAGCTGTTCCCTTATTACAAGCCCCAACTATTTCCTGATTTATACTCCGACCAACAGATTTGCAAATGTTAGGAGGCCTATAGACTATGCCCACTAGTGACTTTTTCCCCTTCTTATTCCTCATCTCCACCCAAACTATTTCACTATCCTGATCCTTTGACCCAATATCATTTCTGACTATTGCAGTGATTCCATCCTTGATTAACATAGCAACCCCACCTCCCTTTCCTTCCTGTCTGTCCTTCCTAATTATCAAATACCCTTGTATGTTTAGTTCCCAGTCATGATTATCTTGCAGCCATGTTTCCGTAATGGCCACCAGATCATACCCATGTGTAGTTATTTGTATCACCGCATTTGACAATGAAGTCGAAGATTGGACTACATATGTCGAATGAATAGAGGTGTACTGCAAGGCAAATGAGGTGTCAGATGACAAGAAAGCGTCGGTATTGTTAAATTTAATGGGTGCAAAGACGTATGGTATATTACGAAATCTAGTAACCCCAACGAAGCCAATGGAAAAGAGTTTTGAAGACATAGTAACGATACTAAAGGAACATTTAAACCCCACACCGCTGCTGATAGCAGAAAGATTCAAGTTTCACAAACGGAACCAGCATAAGGATGAAAGCAATGCTGATTATTTAACAGAACTGCGCAAACTATCGAAACACTGCCAGTTTGGAGTGGGACTGGCAGATAACTTAAGGGACAAGTTTGTGTGTGGGCTTCAAAGTGAAGGAACTCAGAAACGGCTTTTATCTGAAAAGGACCTTACGCTGGAAAAGGCTTTCAGCATTGCGGTATCATATGAAGCAGCAGCACGGGGCTCTGCAGAGATACAACAGAGACCGCAAGAATATGGCACAAACGAAATGTCATATGGAACAGAGAAGTGCTATCGCTGCGGCAGAACAACACACGACCAGAATGATTGCTGGTTCAAAGACAAAGTGTGCAGACAGTGTGGAAAAGTAGGGCACATAGCATGAGTCTGCAGGTCGGGAAAGAAAACCAGCAATAAGAAACCTACCAAAGGAAAGTACAAGAAGGTACATAAGATGACGGAGAATAGTTCAGGTGAACAAAAGAGTGATAACGACTCCGAAAGCAGGGAACTGAGTTGTCTGAAACTACATAATGTGATCACAACGGAGGATCACCGAACCATTTTGGTCACTCTCAAGTTAGCAGGAGTCTAGATAAAGATGGAATTGGACAAAGGATCAGCCCTAACAGTCATAAACCGACGGGACTATGAGCGGCTATTCTCACACATACCCTTAAGAGACACAAAAATTATTTTGAAGACGTACACAGAGCAAAAAGTCTACCCCAAAGGAAAAATAAGGGTGACCGTTATATATAACGGTAAGGAAACACCAAAACTAGCCCTGTATGTATTGCAAGATGGAGGACCACCATTACTGGGATGTGAATGGATCCAGAAAATACAACTGGATTGGCATTCCATACAGGAAGTGACTGTGGCTGACAAAAAGGATGACGACGTCACACCTGGGCGACTGTCAATAATCCTAACTGACGCGAAATAAGTGTTCCAGCAAGGACTCGGAACACTAAAAGACATGACAGCGACGATTAAAATTGAAGAAAACGCAAGCCCAAAATTTTTTAAGGCCAGACCTTATGCGATCCGCCCAGCCATCAAAGCAGAGCTGGAGAGTCTGGAACATTCAGGTGTACTGTCCAAGGTAGACTGGAGCGAGTGGGCTACACCCATCGTCCCTGTGATGAAAAAGTCATTGAGCCGCACGCCTGGGGAACCAAGGAAGGTTCGCATCTGTGGGGACTTTAAGGTAACAGTGAACCTAGTCCTTCACACAGTACAATATCCACATCTGCAGATTGAAGACATTTTTGCCTAGCTATCTGGAGGGAAACGCTTCACTAAGATTGATCTGGCCCAGGCGTATCTGCAAATGGAGGTACAAGAAGCATCAACAAAACACCTGACAATCAACACCCATAAAGGTCTCTACCAATACAACCGGCTGGTATTCGGGGTAGCATCAGCTCCGGCTATTTGGCAGAGGGCAATGGAACAAGTCCTGCAAGGGATCCCAGGGAACAAGTGTTATTTGGACGACATCCTGGTCACGGGCGAAAATGACAGTGATCACCTTGCCAACCTGGAGCAGGTGCTCACTAGATTGCAGGAATATGGGCTCCGAGCTAACTGCCCCAAATGCGAGTTTTTTAGAAAACAGATCTCGTATTTGTTGTGTATGTATCTTTAAGAGAATAACTGGTCTCAGACTGCGGTACCGGCAGTGACCACCCCTGTATAAAAGGCGCTAGTGAGCCTCTGTTGTTTTCAGTTTCACTATTGACTTCCATCAGTAAAGACCTGTTTTGTTCAACTCCTGCTGTCCGTGTCTCAATCATTCACGGACGTAATACTGGCGATGAGCAGATACGAACCTACCTACAGTCTGCACCACCTCCTGGGATCCATTCCTACAGCGAAGTGAGCAGAGGTCGAGGCCAGAAAGAATAGAAAGTAAGAGGCAGTAGAAACGGGCGTCGACCGTGGGCATCCGCCCCTGTGTTAGCGGAGTTGAAGATTGCTGGAGAAGCTGTCGGAAGCGGGGCCTGGTTCCTGTCGATGGTGCTTCAGCTAATCGGGCTGGTGGCAGGTAGTACACTGATCCTTCCTGGGCTGCGGCGGTCGCGAACTCGAGCGGGTGGTTTGCAACGGGGCCGAGCAGCGTTGTCGGGAAGAAGAGAGAGAGAGGGTGGAGCACACAGGGCGCGGCCGGTGCTATGAAGCCGGGCTGCGTATAGACCCGCGAAGAGGGAGGCAAGAGTCCAACAGGGTTGTTCCACAATGGAAAAATAATAAAAAAAGAAATATTAAACGCGCAAGAAACCACGAGGAGCTGCAGGTTGCAACGGGAACCGCGGAAAGCAGCGCTAACAACAGCGGGGAAGAAGGCAAAGCGCGGGAGGCGCCATCTTAAGCAGCGGGGAAGAAGGCAAAGCGTGGGAGGCACCATTTTGTTAAATCGGGGAAGAAGGCAAAGCGCGGGAGGCGCCATTTTAGATTTGCAAGATGCCGAAGACTGGCTATATCACTGCTTTTGATAATACAATAGAGGACTGGACCACATATGTGGAAAGAGTCGAGGTATATTTCGAGGCAAATGAAATAGCGGAGGAGAAAAAGGCATCGATATTGCTAAACTTAATGGGTGCTAGAACGTACGGCTTATTGCGGGACCTGATTACTCCAGCCAAACCGAAGGCGAAGAGTTTTAACGCAATTGTTGCTGTCCTACAGTAACACCTAAACCCTGCACCGCTGTTGATAGCAGAAAGATTTAAATTCCACAGGAGAACTCAGCATAAAAATGAAAGCAATGCTGAGTACGTTGTGGAACTACGCAAGCTATCAAAGCACTGCCAGTTCGGAGCAGGACTGGCAGATACCCTACGGGACAAATTTGTCTGTGGACTCCTGAGTGAAGGAACACAGAAGAAGTTACTCTCAGAAAGAGCTGACGCTAGATAAGGCTTTCAGCGTGGCAGTATCAGATGAAGCAGCAGCCAGGGGAGCTGCAGAAATTCAACAAAAACCACAGGAATACGGCACCCACGAAATGACACGGGGATTTGCAAAATGTTGTCGCTGCGGCAGAACTAACCATGACCAGAAGGACTGCTGGTCCAAAGACAAAATATGCAGGCTATGCGGGAAGATGGGACACATTGCACGAGTTTGCAGGTCTGGGAAGAAGACCAGCGACAACAAAAAGGCTACTAAGGAACCGTACAAGAAAGTACAAAAGATGACGGACAGTAGTTCTGAAGACCAGATGAGCGATAGTGAATCCGGAAACAGGAGACTAAGCTGTCTCAAACTTCACAATGTAATCGCAAAAGAGGATCACCGAACCATTTGGGTCACCCTCATGATAGCAGGGTCCCAAGTTAAAATGGAATTGGATACAGGATCAGCGCTAACCATCATGAATCGATGAGACTACGAGTGGCTATTTTCACACATACCCTTGAGAGAGACATCCATCGTCTTGACGACGTATACGGGGTAAAAAGTATACCCCAGAGGAAAAATAAGGGTGCCTGTTGAATACAACGTCAAGAAAATACGGAAATTGTATCTCTACATACTGCCAAATGGTGGACCACCGTTATTGGGACGGGAATGGATCAGGAAGATAAACTTAGATTGGCACTCCATTCATGCAATGACGGTGGACGGTAAAAAAGATGAAGACATCACTCCTGGACGATTGTCAACAATCTTAGCTAACGCCAAAGAGGTATTTCAACAAGAACTGGGCACGCTTAAAGGTGTAACCGCCTCGATAAAAATAGAAGAAAATGCAGTTCCCAAGTTTTTCAAAGCAAGACCGGTACCATATGCAATTCACCCAGCCGTCGAGGCAGAGCTGGAGAATCTGGAGAAGGCAGGCGTGTTGCCTAAGGTCGACTGGAGCGAGTGGGCGACACCCATCATTCCTGTCATGAAGAAAATGTTAAGCAATAAGTCCGGGGAGCCAAAGAAGATTCGCATCTGTGGGGATTTCAAGGTGACGGTGAACCCATTCCTTCACACAGTACAATATCCTCTTCCAAGGATAGAAGACATCTTCGCCTCACTGTCTGGAGGGAAGCGTTTTACAAAAATTGACCTAGCACAAGCATATTTGCAGATGGAGGTTGAAGAGTCCTCTAGGAAGTATCTCACGATAAACACTCACAAAGGTCTTTACCAGTATCATCGATTTGTATTCGGAATAGCATCGGCTCCGGCGATATGGCAAAGAGCGAGGGAACAAGTCCTGCAAGGGATTCCGGGGGTTCAGTGTTACTTGGACGACATCCTTGTGACAGGTGAAGATGACAGTGAACACCTTAACAATCTAGAACAGGTGCTCACTAGACTACGGGAACATGGGCTGCGGGACAACCGCCCCAAGTGCGAATTTTTAAAGAAACAGATATCGTATTGTGGCCGCGTGATTGATGAAGAGGGGTTACATAAGTCCCCTGACAAAATTGAAGCGGTTGTTAAGGCCCCAGTGCCTGAAAATGTGTCGCAACTGAGGTCATTCCTCGGATTGGTGAATTACTACCATAAGTTTTTGCCGAATTTGTCGACAATTCTGCACCCACTGAACGCCCTGCTACAAACGGGGGTAGCATGGAAATGGAGCGATGATTGTAAGCGGGCCTTTCAGAAGAGTAAGGACTTAATCACTTCAAGGGAAGTATTGGCTCACTACAACCCAGCACTGCCGATCAGACTGGCGTGTGATGCGTCTCCCTACGGCATTGGGGCGGTACTGTCACATAAATTCCTTGATGGTTTAGAGAGGCCGATAGCTTTTGCGTCACGCTCGTTAACTTCTGCCGAGCGTAACTACGCCCAGATTGACAGAGAGGCCCTCAGCCTAGTGTGGGGGGTGAAGAAGTTCAATCACTACCTGCACGGTCAAAAATTTACTCTAATAACCGATCATCAACCTCTTGTCTCCATTTTCAACCCTCAGAAGTGCGTACCGATAATGACAGCACAACGGCTGCAGAGATGGTCCCTTTTCCTAGGGGCACACCAATATGACATCGAATACAAAGGAACTAAACAGCATGGAAATGCTGATGGATTGTCACGCCTACCGCTCCGATGATGGAAGAAGACGACCTTGCAGTGGATCCAATGGAGTTATTCCACTCGACCATAGTCGAATGTCTCCCTGTGACGAATGCAAACATAGAAAAGGAAACACGGAATGACCCGACACTATCACGGGTCTATGATTTAACGGTGAAGGGATGGCCAGCACATGGCGAACCACTGCTGCCAGCAATCTCGCCGAGAAGAGAACAGCTGTCAGTGTGCAGAGGAACCTTGATGTGTGGATCCAGAGTAGTAATTCCACCTAAGTTGACGGATAGAGTGCTCAATGAGCTTCATGAGGGTCATCTGGGTGGGGTAAAAATGAAGAACTTAGCCAGAGCGTTTGTGTGGTGGCCGGGAATCGATAGAGAAATCGAAGAGATGACCAAGAGCTGTGCAGGATGCCAGAAGGTCCAAAACGGCCCACCACAAACTCCTCTGCATCCATGGGAGTGGCTCTCATCTCCATGGCAAAGGGTGCACATTGATTTTACTGGTCCATTTATGGACTCGATGTTTTTAATTGCGTTGGATGCACATTCAAAGTGGCCAGAGGTAATAAAAATGTCCTCAACCACCACGGAAAAAACTATCACAGTTTTACGAACCATATTCGCCAGGAATGGGCTGCCTGAACAGATTTGTTCTGACAATGGACCACAGTTTGTGTCTGAAGAGTTCCGGAGGTTCTTAAAGAACAATGGCGTTAAGCATTACACATCTGCCCCATATCATCCAGCCACTAATGGATTGGCCGAGAGGTTTGTCCAAACATTCAAGAAGGCTATCAAGTCAATGTGTAATGAAGATATACCCCTACAACACAAGGTGGACAACTTCTTGTTTGTCTACCGGAATGCGACACATGCGGTTACCAACCAAACTCCAGCCATGATGTTCTTCAATCGAAGACTATGATGCCGCTTGGATTTGGTTAAGCCAAACGTCCGAAGAGATGTGGAGAACAGGTAGTTTCAGAATATGAATAAAAGGCCGACCAGGAGTTTTAAGATAGGTCAACCAGTTTTGGCCCGGGACTACCGCACTGAGAAATGGCAGCCAGGAACGATTTGTACACGACAACGACCTCTCATGTATACCGTCGACGTTGGGGAGAGCATTGTAAGACGCCATGCTGACCAGATTCTAGAGTCACTGGAAAACGTCAACTCCACACCATGATCTGATACACCTGGTAATGAAATCGACGTTCCAATTGCAGCTACTGCAGAACCGATAATATTGGAAGCAGATGAACCAAACAACGACATTGATCCCGACTCAACATTGCCAGAAGAACCTGATACCCCAAAGAGGCGTTATCCAGACAGAATCAGGAAGTCTCCTCAAAGACTGAACTTATAATTGCTTAAACTTAACCAATGTATCTAGCAACAGTAATTGTGATTGTAATTAGTTATCATTTAGTTGTTAAATGAATGTTATGTACTGTTTATCTAAAAGGGGAGGAATTGTTGTGTATGTACCTTTAAGAGAATAACTGGTCTCAGACTGCAATACCGGTAGTGACCACCCCTGTATAAAAGGCGCTAGTGAGCCTCTGTTGTTTTCAGTTTCACTATTGACTTCCATCAGTAAAGACCTGTTTTGTTCAACTCCTGCTGTCCATGTCTCAATCATTCACGGACGTAATAGTATTGTGGCCACGTTATCGATAAAGAGGGGTTACATAAGTCCCCAGAGAAGATTGAGGCAGTAGTCAAGGCTCCAGCACCGGGAAATGTGTCACAACTGAGGTCGTTCCTCGGGCTGGTAAACTACTACCATAAGTTCTTGTCAAATTTGTCAAAAAACAGAACCTCACGGGTAATAATCTCTGGGTTATTACCTGAGCCACGACCGAATTTGGCTAGGATAAATAAAATTAAAGAGTTAAATGCGTGGCTCAAAGACTGGTGTGGGAGAAATGGGTTTTGCTTCTTAGGACACTGGCACCAGTACTGGGACAGGAGGGAGCTGTTCTGTTGGGACGGACTCCACTTGGCCAGTGCTGGGACTGGAGTCCTGGCGAATCATATAACTAGGGCTGTAGAGAGGGCTTTAAACTAATTAGTGGGGGGGAGGTCTCTAGAGAGCAAATAATAGAAATGAAAACAGAGAATGTCATAAACTTAGGTAGCAGTGGGGGAATTAAAAAACAGAATGTGTCAGGAAGGGACAGAAGGTATGGAGTAAAAAGTAAAGTACTAAAAGGGGAAGAAACAGGAACTAAGTGTTACAAAACATATTTGAAAGTTCTTTATCTGAATGCACGTAGCATTCGTAACAAAATGAATGAGTTAACGGCACAAATAATGACATATGGGTATGATCTTGTGGCCATTACAGAAACATGGCTGCAGGGTGACCATGACTGGGAATTAAACATACCAGGTTATTTGACAATCAGGAAGGACAGGCAGGAAGGGAGAGGAGGTGGGGTGGCTATGTTAATAAAGGAAGGAATCACTATAATACAGAGAAATGATATTGGGTCAAAGGAGCAGGATAGTGAAACAGTTTGGGTGGAGATAAGGAATAATAAGGGGAAAAAAACACTAGTGGGTGTAGTCTATAGGCCTCCGAACAGTTGCAACTCTGTTGGACGGAGTATTAATCAGGAAATAGTTGAGGCTTGTAATAAGGGAACAGCTATAATTATGGGGGATTTTAATGATCATATTAACTGGACAAATCATATTGGGCAGAGCAGCCTTAAGGATGAGTTCATTGAGTGTATTAGGGATGGGTTTCTTGAGCAGTATGTAACTGAACCGACCAGGGGGCAAGCAACCTTAGATTTGGTCCTGTGTAATGAGACAGGATTAATTAAAAATGTCCTTGTAAAGGATCCCCTTGGAATGAGTGACCGTAACATGGTTGAGTTCCATATTCAATTAGAGGGTGAGAAGGTTGGATCTCAAACAAGCGTGCTGAGCTTGAATAAAGGAGACTATGAAGGTATGAGAGCGGAATTAATTAGAGTGGACTGGGAAAATAGATTAAAGGGTAAGACGGTACATGACCAGTGGTGTACATTTAAGGAGTTATTTTACAACTTCCAAAAAAAATATATTCCACTGAGGAAAAAAGGGTGTAAAAGAAAAGATAGCCATCCGTGGCTAAGTAAAGTAATTAAGGATAGTATCCGACTAAAAACAAGGGCATATAAGGTTGCCAAATCTAGTGGGAGGATGGAAGATTGGGAAGTCTTTAAAAGACAGCAAAAAATAGCTAAAAGATTGATTAAGAAAGGGAAGATAGATTATGAAAGTAAATTAGCAAAAAATATAAAAACAGACAGTAAAAGTTTCTATAGTTATATAAAAAGAAAAAGGGTGGCTAAAGTAAATGTTGGTCCCTTAGAGGATGAGACTGGGAAATTAATGGTGGGAAACATGGAGATGGCAAAAACACTGAACAATTATTTTGTATCAGTCTTTACAGTAGAGGACACTAAGAATATCCCAACACTGGACAAACAGGGGATTCTAGGGGGGGAGGAACTAAATACGATTAAAATCACTAAGGAAGTGGTAATTGGTAAAATAATGGGACTTAAGCCGGATAAATCCCCTGGACCTGATGGCTTGCATCCTAGGGTCTTGAGGGAAGTAGCAGTAGGGATTGTGGATGCATTGGTAATAATTTTCCAAAACTCACTGGACTCAGCAAAGGTCCCGGCAGATTGGAAAACTGCTAATGTAACACCCTTATTTAAAAAGGGTAGTAGGCAGAAGGCTGGAAACTATAGACCTGTTAGCCTAACATCTGTGGTTGGTAAAATGTTAGAGTCCATTGTTAAGGAGACAGTAACGGGACATTTGGATAAACATAATTTAATAGGACAAACTCAGCATGGTTTCATGAAGGGGAAGTCATGTTTGACAAATTTGCTTGAGTTTTTTGAGGAAGTAACATATAGGGTGGATAAAGGGGTACCAGTGGACGTAGTGTATTTAGACTTCCAGAAGGCATTTGACAAGGTGCCACACAAAAGATTATTGCTCAAGATAAAAAATCACGGGATTGGGGGTAATATTCTGGCGTGGGTGGAGGATTGGCTCTCTAACAGAAAGCAGAGAGTTGGGATAAATGGTTCATTCTCAGATTGGCAACCAGTAACTAGTGGTGTTCCGCAGGGGTCAGTGCTGGGTCCCCAACTCTTTACAATCTATATGAACGATTTGGAGGAGGGGACCGAGTGTAACATATCAAAGTTTGCAGATGATACAAAGATGGGATGGAAAGTAGTGAGTGAGGAGGACATAAAAAACCTGCAAAGGGATATAGACAGGCTAAGTAAGTGGGCAGAGATTTGGCAGATGGAATACAATACTGGAAAGTGTGAGGTTATGCACTTTGGCAGGAAAAATCATAGAGCAAGTTATTATCTTAATGGCAAGAAACTGGAAAGTACTGTAGTACAAAGGGATCTGGGGGTCCTGGTGCACGAAACCCAAAAAGTTAGTATGCAGGTGCAGCAAGTGATTAAGAAGGCCAATGGAATGTTGGCTTTTATTGCTAGGGGGATGGAATATAAAAACAGGGAGGTATTGCTGCAGTTGTACAAGGTATTGGTGAGACCGCACCTGGAATACTGCATACAGTTTTGGTGTCCATACTTAAGAAAAGACATACTTGCTCTCGAGTCAGTACAAAGAAGGTTCACTCGGTTAATCCCGGGGATGAGGGGATGGACATATGAGGAGAGGTTGAGTAGATTGGGACTCTACTCATTGGAGTTCAGAAGAATGAGAGGCGATCTTATTGAAACATATAAGATTGTGAAGGGGCTTGATCGGGAGGATGCGGTGAGGATGTTCCCAATGATGGGTGAAACTAGAACTAGGGGGCATAATCTTAAAATAAGGGGCTGCTCATTCAAAACTGAGATGAGGAGAAACTTCTTCACTCAGAGGGTGGTAGGTTTGTGGAATTTGCTGCCCCAAAAAGTTGTGGAAGCTACATCATTAAATAAATTTAAAACAGAAATAGATAGTTTCCTAGAAGTAAAGGGAATTAAGGGTTACGGGGAGCGGGCAGGAAATTGGACATGAGTCTAGGTTCGGAATGGTCATGGCCCTGTGGGTAGCGGAGTGGGCCCAGGGGCCGTGTAGCCTTGTTCTGCTCCTACGCCTACTGTGTTCTAATTCTGTGTTAGATTTCAGGGATGGTTTTATTCCTGTTCCTGGCTGGGGTGGAGATCGCCTTTACAGAAGGTAAGTGCTGTAGAAAATATAGGGACAGAGTGATCTCCTGGAAGAATTTCGATCGCCTAGATGGGTCGGAGAGGAATTTCCCAGATTTTTTTCTCCCAAATTGGCCATTGGGTCTTTATCTGGTTTTTCGCCTCCCCCGGGAGATCACATGGGTTCGGGTGGATGCAGAGTGATAGAAGATTTGAGGTTAGGATCAGATCAGCCAAGATCTTATTGAATGGTGGAGCAGGCTCGAGGGGCCGATTGGCCTACTCCTGCTCCTATTTCTTATGTTCTTATGTATGTTAATACTACACCCACTGAACACCCGACTGCAAACTGGGGTGCCATGGAAGTGGAGTGACGAATGTAGACGAGCTTTCCAGGAGAGCAAAACACTAATCACATCGAAAGAGGTATTGGCCCATTACAACCAGGCATTACCAATTCAGTTGGCATGTGATGCGTCGCCCCACGGCATTGGAGCGGTGCTGTCGCACAAATTCTCGGACGGCTCAGAGAGGCCAATAGCCTTTGCGTCACGATCACTAACCTCAGCCGAGCGTAACTACGCCCAGATTGACAGGGAGGCCCTCAGCCTAGTTTGGGGAGTGAAAAAGTTCAATCACTATCTGCACGGGCAGAAATTCACCTTGCTGACTGATCACCAGCCTCTTGTCTCCATTTTTAATCCGAAGAAGGGCGTTCCGGTGATGACTGCACAATGACTACAAAGATGGTCACTTTTTCTAGGGGCGCACCACTATGAGATTGAATATAAGGGCACGAAACAACATGGAAACGCTGATGGGCTATCACGCCTGCCACTGCCTACTGTGGAGGAAGCACCAGCAGTGGATCCTGTCGAAATATTCCATTCGACTATAGTTGAATACCTACCGGTAACTAACGCTTGTATCGAAAAGGAAACCCGAAATGACCCGACACTGTCTCGGGTATATGATTTGACGGTGAAGGGACTGCCAGCACATGGTGACTCACTGTTGCCAGCATTCTCGACAAGGAGAGAACAGCTGTCAGTGTGCCGGGGGACCTTGATGTGTGGATCCCGAGTGGTAATTCCACCCAAGTTAAGGGATAGAGTGCTCAATGAGCTTCATGAGCGTCATCTGGGAGGGGTAAAAATGAAAAGCCTAGCCAGGGCTTATGTGTGGTGGCCGGGAATCGATAAACAAATTGAGGACCTGACCAAGAGCTGCTCAGGATGCCAGAAAGTCCAAAATGCACCACCACAGGCCCCTCTACACCCATGGGAGTGGCCCTCATCTCCATGGCAACGGGTGCATATTGATTTTGCTGGTCCATTCATGGACTCAATGTTTTTAATAGCCGTGGATGCGCACTCGAAATTGCCTGAGGTCATCAAAATGTCCTCCACCACCACGGAGAAAACTATTGCAGTCCTACGGACCATTTTTGCCAAGAATGGCTTGCCAGAACAGATTTGCTCCGACAACGGACCACAGTTTGTGTCCGAAGTGTTCCGGAGGTTCTTGAAAAAGAATGGGGTAAGGTATTACATATCCGCCCCGTATCATCCAGCCACAAATGGATTGGCTGAGAGGCTCGTACAAACCTTTAAGAAGGCAATAAAGGCTATGTACAATGACAACATTCCACTGCAGCACAAGGTGGACAATTTCCTGTTAGCCTACCGGAATGTGACACATGCAGTCACCAACCAGGCCCCAGCCATGATGTTCTTTAACCGAAGGTTAAGATCTCGCCTGGATTTGCTCAGACCAAACGTACGAAGAGATGTTGAGAGTAAGCAATTCCAGCACATCCATGAGAAGCCAACAAGGAGCTTCAATGTAGGGCAACCAGTCTTGGCCCGCGACTACTGAACAGAAAAATGGCAGCCCGGAACGATATGCACACGGCAGGGCCCACTAATGTACACAGTGGACGTTGGGGAGAGCGTCGTGAGGCACCATGCTGACCAGATCCTAGAGTCATAGGAATAAGTCAACCCCATGCCTTGCCCATACGTACCTGTTGATGAACCCGGCATACAGGTCGCATCTACCCCAGAAACAGTAGCATCGGAAGCTGATGAACCATCCGACGACAGGGCGCCAGAATCGCCTCCGCAGCAAGAGCAAGACACTCGGGAAAGGCGCTATCCAGAAAGGATCAGGAAGCCTCCCCAAAGACTGAATATATAAATAGACTATTTTAAGCTAATGTTGCATGTTACAAGTGTTAATTGTAATTAGTTTGCTATTTAATTGTTAAATGAGTGGTACTGTTAATCTAAAAGGGGTGGAATTGTAATGTATATACCTTTAAGTGGGGGAACTATGTTTTACAGCTCATGTATACTGCAGTACCGGCAGTGACCACACCTGTATATAACACTGAGTAGTAATCTGTACAGTTCAGTTGCAGTGTGAGCCACGTTGAGTAAACACCTGTAGTACCGTTCTCCGCAGTCTGTGTATTATTATACACCGACGCAACACTACCAACCGAATTTCTCCCCCAAAGTCTTCAGGCTTGTTTTTTAAACGCTCTTAGAACTATTAGAATTATTATTTAGTGTGGCCATGTTTGATTTAAACCCTTGGACCTAGAAATTCGGTTGGCTTTGCGCCCAGTTTTCGCCCAAAGAGGGCTTTTGCGCCAATAGAGGAGTTCGCGCTGATATTCAGCGCTGCGGTAATGGCGGCGGTAGCCGGTAGCGCTGCGCCGGCACCGATGACATCATCGGTGTGCGCAGTGCCCCGGTTCCGCCCCGATGCCGGCCCGAATCCCATATTCAGTTGCCGCCGCCTCCTCCGTGGCGGCCGCTACTTACACCCGGAGACCAGGGCCTTACTGCAGCCTTAGTGGGG
Source organism: Somniosus microcephalus (assembly GCF_052327205.1). NCBI lineage: Eukaryota > Metazoa > Chordata > Chondrichthyes > Squaliformes > Somniosidae > Somniosus > Somniosus microcephalus. The sequence goes on along the minus strand of NC_141009.1, from coordinate 65,328,314 downwards.
CGCATAAAGGTGGAGGTGCGGCCGGCCGCTTTTTCGGCGGCCGCCTGCCCGCACCTCCTTCCCCGGCCTCCTCCACCACCCCCCCCGCGGCATGGCCAGCTGCTTTCTGCGAGCCCGGCACTTCTCCGTGGTGCCGGGCTCATTTGCCGGCACAATCCAGCGGTGATCTCCCCGTTGCAGGCACCTCCACCTTAAGAGAAGGAGGAGGCCTGCAGTACCACAGCCTGCCGCACCGCATCGGGTGGCGCAGCGGCGCCGACAGCGCTGAAATTCAGTTTCAGCGCCCCAAGCGGGGGCGGGCACAGCCTGGAATAGCGCCCGGTTCTGACTTGGGGCACAAAAGCTGAATATCTGACGGGCGCAACTGGCTCTGCGCTCAGCGCTAACTTTTGGGCGCAAACCAGCTGGCGGGCCCAAACTGAATTTCTGGGCCCTGATTTCTCTAACTGCCACTTTTGTTTTTCTCCTTCCTATCTTTTGCTTTAATCCTTGTTTCCCTTTGCTCTGTCCCCCTGTTCAGGTTCCCAACCCCCTGCCATTTTAGTTTAAACCCTCCCCCAGCGCACTAGCAAACATTCACCCTAGGACATCGGTCCCGGCCCTGCCCAGGTGCAAACCGTCCAGTTTGAACTGGTCCCACCTCCCCCAGAACTGGTTCCAATATCCCAGGAATTTCAATCCCTCCCGCTCGCACCATTCCTCTAGCCATGTATTCATCTGAAATATCCTATTTCTACTGATTAGCACGTGGCACTGGTAGCAATCCTGAGATTACTACCTTCGTGATCCTATCTTTTAATTTACCTCCTAACTCCCTATATTCAGCTTTTAGGACCTCATCCCATTTTTTACCTATATCGTTGGTACCTATATGCACCATGACAACTGGCTGTTCACCCTCCCCTTCCAAAACGTTCTGCAGCCGCTCTGAGACATCCTTGACTCTTGCACCAGGGAGGCAACACACCATCTTGGAGTCTCGTTTGCGGCCGCAGAAATGCCTATCTATTCCCCTTACAATAGAATCCCCTATTACTATAGCTCTACCCCTCTTTTTCCTCCCGTCCTGTGCAGCAGAGTCACCCCTGGTGCCAGGAAGTTGGCTGCTGCTGCCTTCCTCTGATAACCCATCCCCCCCAACATTACTCAAAGTGGTGTATCTGTTTGAGAGGGGGATATCCACAGGGGACCCCTGCACTACCTGCCTGCGCCTAGTACTCTGCCTGTTGGTCACCCCTTCCCTTTCTGCCTGTCCAAGCTCTACCTGTGGTGTATCCAACTCCCTAAAAATGCTATTCACGATGTCCTCAGCATCGCAAACACTCCAGTATGCATCCAATCGCGGCTCCAGCACCACAATGCGGTCTGTCAGTAGCTTCAGCTGGATACACTTCCTGCACATATAGTTGTCAGGTACACAGGAAGTGTCCCTGAGTTCTCACATATCGCAGGAGGAGCATACCACGCAGCCGGGCTCTCCTGCCATTACTTACCCTTTAATTAATTGAAATTAAGTTAAATCAAATCAATCCCACCAATTACACTACAGTTAAATGGTTTACCAACAGTCCCTGCTACACCACAGAGACCTTAGCAACTATAAACTACAGAGTTAAAGTTTAAAAAGAGAGAAAAACTCACCAATCACTTACTTGCTTTCTGGTGACATCACACTTCGATGACTTTATACCTCTCTCCCTCCCTCTGAGCTCGGAGACTGCTGATTAGTACGTCAATAAGAAACAATCCCGACCGAGCGTCAGAAGGAGAGAGTTGCAATCAACAGGAGCTGGCCACTCCGGGGTGATTGTATGAACATTTACTTACAACATATTTGGGCATTGTATTGCTAGAGCATCTTTAATTGTGCACATTAGTAGAGTAAGAAGGGCATTGAATTGCCATTTAAATCTCGAAGTGTTTTTGTTTTCTTTTCTCTTTTCCTTTAACAAACGACCTTCTTTAATTTAAGAGTTTTTGGGTGATTCATTAATTATTTCCCTTGTAATTCATGGGTCAAAACAAAATACAAGCCTGAGAATAGGACAGCGAGGCTCACAGTATTGGGGCAGTAGAAGCTGTAAAAAGTGAAAGTTAGTTTAAGATCCTGTTTTTAACCTAAAACTTTAAAAACTGTGGTTAACAGAAGCTGCCTGTCAGTGGCAGTTAACGGTCAGCTGTAAGTGCTGGTCTTGATTAGGCACTAATCTCCAGGAGCAGGGAGCTGAGTCATCACTTGTAAATTGGGCAAGGTGCCTAGTGTATTAGATAAACATTGCTGCAGAGCCCAGAGTTAGATTAGACAGAGTGTGTTGTTTGGAAATTTGGATAGAGTGGGAATTTCTGGAAAGGATGATTGGCTATGAAAATTGACCCTTAGTGTTAGGGGGATTAAATATGTGGGGTTACGGGGATAGGGTGGGATATGTGTTGGTGTGGGGGTTACGGGGATCGGGTGGGATATGTGTCGGTGCAGGCTCGATGGGCCGAAATGGCCTCTATTTGCACTGTGGGGTTTCTGTGATTCTGTGAAGTATTGGGCAAGTAGAAGCTGTAAAAAGTGAAATTTAGTTTAAGTTTTTGTTTTAGAACTTTAAAAACTGGTTAACAGAAGCTGCCTGTCAGTGGCAGTTAACCCTCAGTCAGCTGTAAGTGATTGTCTTGAAGAGGCATCGAGTCATACGGCTCAGAAAGAGTCCATTATGTCACAGAAGAGTCCGTGCCGGCTCTCTGTGGAGCAAACCAGTCAGTCCCGTTCCCCCGCTCTATCCCCGGAGCCCTGCAAGTTAATTTTGCCCAAGTGCCTATCCAGGCTCCCATTGAAAACATTGCGTCTCCGCTTCCACCACTTCCGTCGGCAGCGAATTCCAGGTCATCACCATTCGCTGCGTCCTTAAGCCAATTCCATATCCAAGCTGCCACTGACCCACCTATTCCATGAGCCTCAATTTTGTAAACCAGCCTTCTATGTGGTACATTGTCAAACGCCTTCCGAAAATCCATGTAGCCAACATCCATTGCATTCCCTTCATCAATCCGCTGTTATTTTATCAAAAAATTCAATTAGATTAGTTGACACAATCTGCCTTTTACAAATCCATGTTGGTTCTCCTTAATTAGTTTAAACCTCTCCAAGTGCCCATTAATTTTTTCCTTGATTATTGTTTCTAAAACTTTACCCATCACTGATGTTAAACTGACCGGTCTGTAGTTACTAGGATTGTCCTTACACCCTTTCTTGAACAATGGTGTCACATTTGCCACTTCCCAATCCTCAGGTACCTCCCCCACATCTAGGGAAGATTGGAAAATTATGGCAAGCCCTTCTGCTATCTCCTCCCCCAATTCCCTTAGCAACCTGGGATGCAAGCCATCTGGACCAGGCGACTTATCCACTCTAATCATACCCAGCCTTTCTAGTATATCCTGCCTATCAATTTTCACCCCTTCCATTGCTTCTACCTTTTCCACTTCTAACGATATTTTGTCCACATCCATCTCTGGAGTAAACTCTGATACAATGTACTCATTGAGTATTCTAGCTTTGCCCTGCGCCTCTAAGCATATATCACCTTCTTTGTCCCTAATAGGCCCCACCCTGCCTCTTACTACCCACTTACTGTTTACATGCCAGTGGAAGATTTTTGGGTTCCCTTATATGTTAACCGCCATTCTACTCTCATATTCTCACTTTGCCAATCTTATTTTCATCTTCACATCCACTCTCAATTTATTGTATTTGGTCTGGTTCTCCCTTGAAGAATTGACCTGACATGCATCATACATCCTCATTTTTTGTTTCATCATCTTCTCTATCTCCCTCATCATCCAAGGAGCTCTCGCTTTGGTTTCCTTACCCTTCCCTATTGTTGGAATGTACCTAAGCTGTACTTGAAATATCTCCTCCTAAAAAAATCACCCATTGTTCCGTATCAGTCTTTGGTTCCATTTTACCCTGGCTAGATCCTTTCACATCCCATTGAAGTTAGCCCTATTCCAGTTTAGAAGTTCCACTCTAGATTGTTCCTTGCTCCTCTCCATTGCTAATCTAAATCTTATGATACAATGATCACTCGTACCAAAGTGTTCTCCCACAGACACTTGGTCAACCTGGCTCACCTCATTCCCCAACACCAGATCCAGCAATGCCTTCTTCCTAGTTGGGCCAAGAACATATTGGTCAAGGAAATTCTCCTGAACACATTTCAGAAATTCCTCCTCCTCCTTTCCCTTTACCTTAGCATTATCCCAATCAATATTTGGGTAATTAAAGTCCCCCAATATCACCACTCTATAGATCTTGCATATCTCTGCGATTTTCCAGCAGATTTTCTCCTCTACCTCCCTCTCACTATTTGGAGGCCAATAGAATACCCCCAATAGCGTGATCATACCCTTTTTGCTCCTCAACTCTAACCAAATGGATTCTGTCCTTGTCCCTGCAAGAACATCCTCCGTTTCCAACACTACAATGTCTTCCTTAATCAGCACTGCCACCACACCTCCCTTTTTTCCTTCCCTATCTTTTCTGAACACCTTGTACCCTTGAATATTAAGTGCCCAGTCCTCACCGTTTTTAAGGCACGTTTCTGTTATTGCCACAACATCATATTGCCACATGGCTAATTGTGCTTGTAGCTCACCAACCTTAGTCACCAAACTGTTTGTTTACGTACATGCATTCTAAACCCATTATTTAATTTTTTGTAGTTTTTCTTAGTCTGTACCTAACTAATCTGGTACTTCCTCCGCCTCTAGTACTATCTTCCCTAGTACTATCCAACACACTCACTCTTTTATGCACCTTATTCTTCTTTTCTACTCCAATATGCTGGTGCCTATCCCTCTGCCAAGCTAATTTAAATCCTCCCCAACAGCACGAACAAACCTCCCACGAGAATATTGATCCCAACTCTGTTGAAATTTAACCTGTCTGGCTTGCACAGGTCCCACCTTCCCCAGAAATTATCCCAATGCCACAGGAATGTAAAGAACCTCCCTCCTGCACCATCTCCCCAGCCACGCATTCATCTGTTCTATCCTTCTGTTCCTGTACTCACTAGCACGTGGCACCGGGAGTAATCCGGAGATTACTACCTTTGAGGTCCTGCTCTTTAATCTCTCTCCTAGCTCCTTAAACTCTGCCTGCAGGAGCTCATCCCTATTTCTGCCTATGTCATTGGCACCGATATGGACAACAACCTCTGGCCCCTCAATAGTGTCCTGCAGCCGTTCAGTGACATCCTTGACCCTGGCACCAGGGAGACAACAGATCATCCTGGAGTCATGTCTACAGCTGCAGAAATGCCTGTCTGCTCCCCTATTGAATCCCCTATCACTATTGCTCTTCCACTCTTTCCTGCAGCTGGCGACACTTCCTGCATGTGGTTGCCCAGGCTACGCGAAGCATCCAGGTCATCCCACATGGCACAGGATGTGCACTCCATGGGACGGAGGTGCCCTGCCATGCCTCTATTTAATAGACTGAGAACTAACATAGCAGAAATAAACTTAAAAATTAACAAAACACACTCAGCAGCTACTCGCCAATCACCTCCTTCCCTTGTGCTGACGTCACTTTTTCTACTGACGTCACTCTTTCGGATTCTGCCTCTGTTGAGTTGCTGCCTCTCTTGCTCTGGTCTCGCCCAGGGCCGCTGCCTCTCTCGCTCTGTTCCACTCTGGTCTCGCCCAGGGCCGCTTGCTCTCTCGCTCTGCTCTGGTTTCACCCAGGGCTGCTGCCTCTCTCGCTCTGCTACGCTCTGGTCTCACCCAGGGCTGCTGCCTCTCTCACTCTGTTCCGCTCTGGTCTCACCCAGGGCTGCTGCCTCTCTCGCTCTGTTCCACTCTGGTCTCGCCCAGGGCCGCTGCCTCTCTCGCTCTGTTCCGCACTGGTCTCGCCCAGGGCCGCGGCCTCTCTCGCTCAATTCTGCTCTGGTCTCGCCCAGGCCCGCTGCCTCTCTCGCTCTGTTGCGCTCTGGTCTCACCCAGGGCCGCTGCCTCTCTCACTCTGTTCCACTCTGGTCTCGCCCAGGGCCGCTGCCTCTGTCGCTCTGTTCTACTCTGGTCTCGCCCAGGGCCGCTGCCTCTCTCGCTCTGTTCTGCTCTGGTCTCGCCCAGGGTTGCTGCCTCTCTCGCTCTGTTACGCTCCGGTCTCGCCCAGGGCCGCGGCCTCCTCCCAAATAAACATTTGACAAATTAGATGAACACCAGAGGGTGACGAGATTCAGGCTAGTTGGCCAGGGCTGAGGGTGACTGATAAAGACATCTGTACAGATGCGGCGGAGATGGAGAATCTGGGAGAATGAAATAGAGTCCTTACAGGAAGCGGGGTGGGAGGAAGTGTAGTCCAGTGTGGGAGTCAGTGGGCTTGTAGGGAATGTTGGTCAATAACCAATCCCCAGAGATGGAGACGGAGAAGTCTCCGCCGCATCTGCTCCGATGATGCCACGTTCCACACCAGTGCTTCCGACATGTCTTCCTTTTTCCACAACCGAGGATTCCCCTCCACCGTGTTGACATGGCCCTCGACTGTGTCCATTCTATCTCCCGCACTTCTGCCCTCACCCATGCCCCTCCTTTCCTCACCTTTCACCCCACCAGCCTCCACATTCAACGGATCATCCACCGCCATTTCTACCACTTCCAACGTGATCCCACCACCAAATGCATCTTCCCCTCCCCTCCCCTCCCAACATTCTGTAGGGACTGCTCCCTCTGAGAAACCCTAGTCCACTCCTCTATCACCCCCAGCATCCCTTCCCCTGACACCTTCCCGTGCAAGCGCAGGAGATGCAACACATGCCCTTACACCTCTCCCCTTCCCACTGTCCAGGGCCACAAACACCCCTTCCAGGTGAAACAGCGATTTACTTGTACTTCTTGCAATTTAGTATACTGTATTCGCTGCTCACGATGTGGTCTCCTCTACATTGGGGAGACCAAACGCAGATTGGGTGATCGCTTTGCGGAACACCTCCGTTCAGTCCGTAAGGATGACCCCGAGCTTCCAGTCGCCTGTCATTTTAATTCACCGCTCCATTCCCACTCAAACGTCACTGTACTCAGGCTCTTGCGTTGTTCCACAGAAGCTCAACTTAAACTCGAGGAACAGCACCTCATCTTCCAATTAGGCACTTTACAGCCTTCCGGACTCAATATCGAGTTCAGCAATTTCAGATCATAACCTCAGCCCCCCCATTACATTTTTGCTTATTTTTTATCCACACCTTTGTCTTGGCCCTTCCCCCCCACCCCACCTTTCCTTTTTTTCTCTCTCCCACATGGCAGCTGTCTCCCATTCTGCCAGCACATTCCACACCTAATCTGGAGCCGTCTTTTGTCTCCACTAGTCCTATCACCATCTTGTCTCGTTTTGAATACCTCTTAATGTCTCTTCACTTCTCTTTTGCTCTCACCCAGCCTGGCCTTTTAATCTATTTCATTTCCTGTGCCTCTCCAGTCTCGACAAAGGGTTTGACTCGAAACATTGACTCTATTTTCTCTCCACGGATGTTGCCTGGCCTGCTGGGTTTTTCCAGCATTTTCTGTTGTTATTTTGGATTTCCAGCATCTGCAGTATTTTGCTATCAAGACATCTGTACAGCCTTGGGTTAGTCACAAGGTTTAGTCTGGGTCTGTGGCGAGTCAGCGGATCTCAAACAGGAACCTGTCTGTTAAACGGCTGACTTTGCCATGCGCCGTATAAAGGAAAAGTGCTCGATACTAAAAGCTCCGATGCACATCTCTGCTATAAGGAAGGGAGACAAGAGCCGGAATGTATTCACTGTGGAGAGACACCAAGTACAAAATCCCCGACTACACTCGCTGGGTCATCTTACCAACTTCCCTAGAAACACATGGATGTGGGCTGTGAGCACAGAACTCCCCCTAATAACATGTAGATTCATAAATCAAATGTTGTTGCTTTCTTTTCAGGGACTACTGAAGGAATCAATCAACCACACACGGTGCTGGGATCCCCAATATGGCTGACACTGCTGAAGATGCTTTGGAACTGGCACAATGCACCGCCGAGCTTGTCGAGGCCGCGGCTGCTGTGCAAGCTGCCTTGTCAGCAGTTAGCGGTTTAGGAACAGTGGGTGCTGCAGCTGGAGCAGTGGGTGCTGTTATTGGAGTGGCCGCAGCAATTCTTAAACTTGCTTTAGGCAATGTGGACAGTGAGGAGATGACATATATGAAGGAGCAGTTCCAGATAGTCAGGAACCAGCTAGATATCATTTCAGATCAGATTAAGGATGTGATTACCGAGATAGCGAATAGCACGACTGAAATTCAATATTTCAACATTGAAGAGAACCTGAAAAACCAGTTCAGGAAGTACATGGAGATCCTCAATGCAGCGCCAGAGTTCCGGGAGAAGGAGAAAGAAGAGTTCCTGACTCACTTCGACGTGACTAAAGGTGACCAGAATCTTCACACTCTCTTTGGTGCTGTGATGGGATATTCTGCCATCTTTGGTAAACCCATCCTGGAAACCGCCATGGATTATGACCACAAGAATCGGCGCCTCATGGAAGGTCTCTGCTGCCGTCTGAAGGAGCTCTTCTGTATTGGCCTGATCGCCCTGATGGGTCACGCTGCCATCACCGGGACTGATGTAGAGGCGTTAACGAGAGAATGGAATGAGAAAATGGCCAATGTTGAGAGTAAAATGACATCCATGATAGATCGGTGCATAAAGGAGTTTGCAGAGCAGGCAGAAATAGATGTTAAAAGAATGATAAGTGAAAAGGGTGGGAGAGATAACCAGGAATGTGTATCTTACATAGGAGACTTTTTAAAGGAGAAATATGACTGGGTTAAATGGTCTGTGCGGGTCTATGATCCTGTCGGTGGGTTCGACAATCACTGTGTAATTGGTTATCATTGGTTTAGCTTTTTCCGACACAATGGTGTTAATGCTGTTGTCTCCTATGCCATTGATCCAGCCCCAATTAATGAAGGGCTCATTCGGCAGTTAATGGATGGAAAGGATGGCTGGCGTGATGCAAGGGAAGTTGCTAAACACGTGTACCATAACCTCCCCTCTGGCCATGTTGTACACACGGTGAGACGCTTAAAGGGGCTGTGGGGATTCTGGAACTTACCCAGCAGTTGCCATTTCTGGGAAAACTATAGTGGAGTCACCCTGTGTGTCCACTCTACATGACCCTCCTGCTGGTCTTCCCAGTCCCTCTTCCCTCGAGTCCATGCTGCTGTTCGCGGGGGAATGTGTGCTTTTGATTTTTGGATACAATACACCATCTGTTCTACTTCTAATGAATTAATACAAATTAACCTGATTCTGATACTGAACCCACCTGTACTGAAAACGGAGCAGCCAATGAAATCCAATCAGAAACCAGCTCAGTCTCTCCCTCCAGAAGCCACGGTCTGGAACTGTGAGGGGCGGCAGGCGGCTCCAGTGTGTTGGGCCAGCTGGGTCCAGTGTGTGAACAGCCCGAGCTGAGGTACAGAGCAAGGAGACCTGTCAGGGATCACACGGAATGAATGGGCACACGGAGCCTACTGCAGGCCGCCCCACGTGAGCCGCCTCATTCAGCAGGGAGCAAGGGGACAGATTGGGCAATGATTCTCAGTGACAGATGTGCTGCTCACACACTCGGGGATTGGGCCTTCAGTTGGGTCCGTTTGTCATGAACCAGTCCCGGTTCTCATTTAGTGGAACCATCAGCCAGTGTAGAGAATATAGACAACAGACAGAGCTCAGAGAGTCCATCACTGCTAAATGACAAAGCTCCACTAGAAAGCCCCACACTATCTTACAATTCATCCACAATCCCTTCCCAGCACCTTCCCTCCCTGTTAAATATTGGACTGAAATAAAAATATAAGATGCGAAATAGGAGCAGGAGTAGGTCATACGGCCCCTCGAGCCTGCTCCGCTATTCAATAAGATCATGGCTGATCATTCACCTCAACTCCACCTTCCCGCCCGATCCCCACATCCCTTGATTCTCTTCGTGCCCTGAACTCCATCGATCTCAGTCTTGAATATACTCAATGACTGAGTCCCCACAGCCCTCTGGGGCAGAGAATTCCAAAAATTCACAACTCAATGAAGGAATTCCTCCTCATCTCAGGTCTTAAATGGCCCACCCCTTATCCTGAGACTAGGCCCCTCGTTCTAGACTCTCCAGCGGGGGAAACAGCCTCTCAGCATCCACCCTCTCAAGCCCTGTAAGAATTGTATATGTTTAAATGAGATCACCTCTCATTCTTCTAAACTCCAGAGAGTATAGGCCCAATCTCCCCTTATACATTATCCCTCTCATCCCAGGAATCAATCCAGTGAACCTTTGTTGCACCTCCTCTGTGGCAAGTAAATCCTTCCTTCGGTAAGGAGACCAAAACTGTGCCCAGTACTCCAGGTGTGGTCTCACCAGGGCCCTGTATAATTGCAGCAAGACTTCCTAACTCTTATACTGCAACCCACTGACAATAAAAGCTAACATGCCATTTGCCTTCCTAATTTCTTGCTGTACCTGCAGGCTGACTTCCTGTGATTTGTGTACAAGGTCACCCAGGTCCCTCTGAATACCACCATTTACTAGTCTCTCACCTTTAAAAAAATATTCTGCTCATCCATTCTTCCTACCAAAGTGGATAATTTCACACTTCCCCACATTATACTCCCTCTGCTACCTTCTTGCCCAATCACTTAACCGGTCTAGATCCCTTTGCAGCCTCTTTGTGTCCTCCTCACAGCTCACTGTCCCATCTATTTTTTATTGTCAGCAAACGTGGATATTTTATACTTGATCCCCTCATCAAAGTCATTGATGTAGATTGTAAATAGCTGAGGCCCAAGCACTGATCCTTGCGGCACTCCATTAGTTACAGCCTGCCATCCCGCAAATGGCCCATTTATTCATATTCTGTTTTCTGTCCATTAACCAATCCTCTCTCCATTACCCCTAATTTCCTGAGCACTAATCTTGTGTAACAACCTCCTGTGTGGCATCTTTTGGGAAGCCTTCTGAAATCCAAATATACTACATCCACTGGTTCTCCATTATCTACCCTGCTAGTTAAAACCTCAAAAAACTCTAAGAAAGACAGTAAGAGATACAGATAGATGATGGATAACATCTGTGGGTGGTTTATAAAGCTCGGAGCACAGTCTGGGTTAGTCTGACCCCACAGTGGGACAGTCTGATGGAGAACGTGTCTGTGGGTGGGTTATGAAGCTCGGAGCACAGTCTGGGTTAGTCTGACCCCACAGTGGGACAGTCTGATGGAGAATGTGTCTGTGGGTGGTTTATAAAGCTCGGAGCACAGTCTGGGATGGTCTGACACACAGTGGGACAGTTTGATGGAGAACGTGTCTGCGGGTGAGTTATAAAGCTCGGAGCACGGTCTGGGTTAGTCTGACCCCACAGTGGGACAGTCTGATGGAGAACGTGTCTGCGGGTGATTTATAAAGCTCGGAGCACGGTCTGGGTTAGTCTGGAGCTGCAGGGTTTGTTCTAAACCTGGATGATTCCTTCTCCGGGATGGTGTTCTGCCAGATAACTAGATACAGTAATTGGATCAGGTCACGTTTGCACTGCTCCAGTTGACGTGTTTTAACCCCATCAATCTCAAAGACTTTCCAAACCTGCTGAAATTTATGACGAGTGGAGTGGCTGAGGGAAGATATAAAGATATTAAAATGGACAAAGGAGATTGTCCTAACTGCAGATAAAACTGAACATTATACAATACAGTGTCTCATGGTTGTGTAAGCAATGAGCATGTATTGCAATAACTCACTAATACAATGATGGAGCTTTCATTTCTGATCAATAGACCTGTAATAATCTGATCTCTGTCACTCAGTGTGTAATGTTGAAGGTCCCTCTGTAACAGGAACACTCACTGATTCCACTCTGATATCTTGCACTCTTTGAGTCTAATTATTATAATTACTGGCTTTTGCTTAAAGTGTGTGATTTGAATTGTTGAAACAAAGCTTGTCCTGACTGTACACTGCAATGTGCTGAATAAACTCAGTCAGATAACACACTTCTCCTGTCTATGGATTAATTACTAAACTCCATTGTCTACATTGCCACAGTCATCTCTTCACTCACACACTGAGGGTGAGGCACTGTAGGTAACACATGACACAACAAATCCAGAGTCACATGGCAGTCAATGTAACCCCAATCACATGGCAGTCAATGTAACCCCGGTCACATGGCAGCCAGTGTACTCTTTTGATTGGACCAAAAACAATTTATCTGTAAATTAAACAAACTTCAAATGGAACTTAAACAAACCAAATTAAAATTATATTGTCCGGATTGATGATGCACTGCAGTCCCCGCGGCGCCCACCGGTCGCGGAAATACTCAAGCGTGCCAGCGGACACCGCGTGCTCCATCTCCAGGGCCACCCGGGCGCGAACATGGCCGCAGAATAGAGGCAGGCAATCTGGCTGGACGACCCCCTCGACCACCCGCTGCCTGGACCAATTAATGGCTTTTTTTACCAGACCCAGGAGCAGTCCTACGAGGAGGTCCTCCTACCTGCCCGCTCCCCTCCGCACCGGGTGACCATAGATCAAGAGCGTGGGACTGAAGTGCAACCAAAAATCGAGGAGCAGCCACTTCAAGTAATGAAAGAGGGGCTGCAACCTCTCACACTCTGTATAAATGTGAAAAACGGACTCCTCCAGGCCGCAGAAAATGCAGGCGGCCTGGGAGTCCGTGAACCTGTTTAAAATCATATTGCACGGGACTGCTCCATGCAACACCCTCCAGGCCAAGTCCCCGATGGAACAAGGGAGGACTCCCGCATAGAGAGCCCTCCATTGGGAACCTCCGCCTCCGCCGGTCGCAAAGACGCCACGCCAAGGCGTGTCCGGATGGCAGACGAAGATGGCAAAGTGGAGAGTGTGCAGGAGCAGCCCGTACAGGAAACGCCTCCATGCGGAATGAAAAGGCAGGGAGGGTATTTCCCCGAGAAGGCTCAAGTTGTGAGGTGCCTGTTCCCGAGAGGGGTTTCGGGGCTGCGCGCTGATGAGGATTTCCGTCCGAGCAGGGGTCAGTTCGGATGGGATCGCCCCACGTGACTGAGCCTCCTCGATACACCTAGTGGAGTTGGGGCCCAGTGCCGCTTTCAGCGTCTCGATGGCTTTGACTGCGAGCCGGACGTTGGCCCAAGACAGGCGCCGCACCAGCTCCACAGGCGCCATCCAGCCCGCTCCTCCGCCATCGAGCAGGTCCCCGACTCTAGTTACCTTGCCAGGCACAGCCCCGTGCTCCGTCAGCCACCCGAACCCGCGGTCGCGGAGGTACGGATTCCTGAGCAGCGACTCCCAAAGGACAGCCACCACTCCTGACGGAGGAGAGCTCTGCCTGGAAGCGACGTCATTCCAAACCCATAGCAGTTCGTGGTAGAAGACAGGCAGCTCCCGCAGGCTGGCATGCATGCCGCGCACTTTCACAAACAGGAGCTGCATGTCATAATTGAGGCCGTGCAGCTGACGGAAGAAATACGTCGCCAGCGCACACCATCTCGGAGGATTCTCAACGTACAGGTATCTCTGCAGCGTCTGAAGACGGAAAGTTGCAGCCTGGGTGCGAAGGCACACCAGCGCCTGACCGCCCTCCCTAAGCGGGAGACACAGAACCACGGCAGAGACCCAGTGCTTCCTTTTGTCCCAGAAGAAGTCGATGAGCTTCTTCTGCATCTTGGCGACAAACGCAGGGGGAGGGATCAAAGTGACCAACCGGTACCACAACATGGCGGCCACCAGCTGGTTTATGACCAGCGCTCGACCCCTGTAGGACAACACTCGGAGCAATCCTGTCCAGCATCCTAGGCGAGCGGTGACTTTGGCCTCCAGCTCTTGCCAGTTCGCCGGCCAGGCATCCTCGGCAGGGCAGAGGCAGATTCCCAAGTAGAGGAGGCGCGTGGTGCTCCAGGTGAAGGGCCTGAACTCATCCGGCAGGGAGTCCACCTGCCACTGGCCCACCAGGAGTCCAGAACTTTTCTCCCAGTTGGCGGAGGATGCGTCCGAGTAAATCTGCTGGCATTCTCGCATCCTCCGCAGGTCGACGGGATCCGTGACCATGAGGAGCATGTTCGCTCTCACTCTCTCTCTCTCTCTCCTCTCCAGCAGCACCTGTAGAGTAAAGAAACAAGACAAGTCCCTAACACACTAAGGGAGCTCCTCTCCAACGGCACTCTTTTGGTTGAACCAACCAAACGTAAACAAATAGACTGTAACTAATTAAACATTAAGTAAACCTTAACAAATCAAATTAAAATTTGGTTGTCCAAATCAATTATGCACTCCAGTCCCCGCGGCGCCCACCGGTCGCGGAAGTACTCGAGCGAGCCGGCGGACACTGCATGCTCCATCTCCAGGGCCACCCGGGCGCGACATGGCCGCGGAAGAGAGGGAGGCAATCTGGCTGGACGACCCCCTCGACCGCCCGCTGCCTCGACCAATTGATGGCTTTTTTAACCAGGCCCAGGAGCAGACACACAAGGAGGTCCTCCAACCTGCCCGCTCCCCTCCGCACCGGGTGACTGTAGATCAAGAGCGTGGGACTGAAGTGCAACCAAAAATCGAGGAGCAGCCCCTTCAAATAATGGAAGAGGGGCTGCAACCTCTCACACTCCGTATATATATGAACCATGGACTCCTCCAGGCCGCAGAAAAGACAGGTGGCCTGGGAGTCCGTGAACCTACTTAAAAATATATTGCACGGGACTGCTCCGTGCAACACCCACCAGGCCAAGTCCCCAATAGAACAAGGGAAGACTTCCGCATAGAGAGCCCTCCATTGGGGACCTCCACCTCCGCCGGAAGGCAAGACGGCACGCCAAGGCGTGTCCGGACGGCAGGTGAAGATGGCAAAGTGGAGAGTGTGCAGGAGCAGCCCGTACAGGATTCACCTCCGTGCGGAATGAAAAGGCACGGAGGGTAAATACCCCGAGACGGCTCAAGTTGTGAGGTGCCAGCTTGCGAGGGGAGTTTCGGGGCAAGGCGTCTATGAGGAATTCCTTCCAAACGGGGGAAAGCTCGGGTGGGATCGCCCCACGCGCTTGAGTCACCTCGATACACCGAGTGGAGCCGGGGCCCAGTGTCGCTTTCATCGACTCGATGGCATTGACCGCGAGCTGGACGTTGGACCTAGACATGCGCCGCGCCAGCTCCTCCGGCGCCATCCAGCCCGCTCCTCCGCCATCAAGCAGGTCCCCGACTCTGGTCACCTTGCCAGGCACGGCCCTGCCCTCCGCCAGCCGCCCAAACCCGCGGTCGTAGAGGTGCAGATTCCTGAGCAGCGGCTCCCGAAGGAGAGCCACCACTCCTGACTGGGGAGAGCTCCGCCTGGAAGCGATGTAGTTCCAAACCCATAGCAGTTCCTGGTAGAAGACAGGCAGCTCCCGCAGGCCGGCATGCCTGCCGCCCACTTTCACAAACAGGAGCTGCGTGTCGTAATTGAGGCCGTGCAGCTGGCGGAAGAAATACGTCGCCAGCGCACACCATCTCGGAGGATTCTCGACGTACAGGTATCTCTGCAGCGTCTGAAGATGGAAAGTCGCAGCCTGTGTGCGAAGGCACACCAGCGCCTGACCGCCCTCCCTAAGCGGGAGACTCAGAAACGCGGCAGAGACCCAGTGCTTCCTTTTGACCCAGAAGAAGTCGATGAGCTTCTTCTGCATCTTGGTGACAAACGCAGGGGGAGGGATCAAAGTGACCAACCAGTACCACAACATGGCGGCCACCAGCTGGTTTAAGACCAGCGCTCGACCCCTGTAGGACAACACTCGGAGCAGTCCTGTCCAGCGTCCTAGGTGAGCGGTGACTCGGCAGGGCTAAGGTAGACTCCCAAATAGAGGAGGTGCGTGGTGCTCCAGGCGAAGGCCCTGAACTCCTCCGGCAGGGAGTCCACCCGCCACTGACCCACCAGGAGTCCGGAACATTTCTCCCAGTTGATCTTGGCGGAGGATGCGTCCGAGTAAATCTGCTGGCATTCCCGCATCGTCCGCAAGTCAGCGGGATCCGTGACCGTGAGGAGCACATCATCAGCGTAAGCCGAGAGGACCACCTCCATGCCCGGCCCTTGCAGAGCCAGTCCCGTCAACCTCTTCTGCAGGAGGTGCAGGAAAGGCTCCATGCAAACGGCGTATAACTGACCGGATATGGGGCATCCCTGACGCACCCCCCTCCCGAAGCGAAGGGGTGCTGTCAAGGACCAGTTAACTTTAATCAGACACTCCGTGGCGGTGTACAGAAGTCGGATCCGGGCGACGAAATGCGTCCCGAACCCGAATGCGCGCAGAGTCCCGAAGAGATACTCGTGATCCACCCTGTCGAACGCCTTCTCCTGATCCAGGGAAAGGAAGGCGACCGACAGACCAGCCCTCTGGGAGTGGTGGACAAGGTCCCGGACCAGATGGATGTTATCGTGGATGGTCCGGCCCGGGACCGTGTAGGACTGGTCGGGGTGGATCATGTGGGCCAGCACGGTGCCAAGGCGAGCAGCCATGGCCCTGGCAAAGATTTTGTAGTCCGTGCTGAGGAGGGAGACCGGGCGCCAGTTCTTAAGGAGGCGGAGATCGCCCTTCTTAGGCAGCAGGACAATGACCGCCCTGCGCCAAGAGAGGGGCATCTCCCCGGTCGCCAAACATTCCCCCACGACCCGCGCATAGTCGCCCCCCAAGACATCCCAGAATGCCCTGTGGAACTCCACGGTCAGCCCGTCCAGCCCCGGGGACTATCCCCCGGAGAGCTGGCGGAGGGCGCCGGTCAGCTCCGCCAGGCTTAGCGGAGCGTCCAATTTTTCAGTGCCCTCCGGGCTGACCTTCGGCAGGTCCTCCCACAAAACTCTGCGTGCATCCTCGCTGGATGGATCCGGAGAGAACAGAGCCCCGTAATAGGCATGGTTCTCCACGCTGATTCCCTCCGGACCCGAGACCAGAGATCCGTCATCGGCCAACAGCCCGAAGAGCTGCTTGCGGACCCTCGTCTTTTTTCCAGCGAGAAGAAGAAGGGGGAGCCGCGGTCCAGGTCCCGCAGGAGCTGGATCCGCGACCTCATGTGCACGTCTCAGGACCCGATGAGCTGCAGGTCCTTCAGCGCACCCTTCTTCTCTTCGTACACCTTCCACAGGGCCGGGTCCTCGACGACCTGACCGAGACGGGACTCCTGGTCGAACACCTCCTTCTCCAACCGCCCGACCCGGGCCTCCCGCCTCTTGGTCGACCCCTTCACGTACTCCTGACAGAAGAGACGGACGTGAGCCTTGCCCACATCCCACCATAGCCTCAAGGAGGGGAAGCTCCCCCGCTTCCTACTCCAGTCGGCCCAGAACCGACGAAATGACTCCCGGTACCACGCATCCTCCAGCAGCAGGTTGTTAAAATGCCAGTATGCGGACCACCCCCGCGCGCGCAGCGGAGCAAGCTCTGCCCACACCAGGTGGTGGTCCGTGCACGGCACCGGCCGTATGGAAGCCGCCGGAATGCAGGAGACGTACGCCCGGGAAATGGAGAGGCGGTCAATTCTGGACCTTCCTCCCCCAGACCTCACGCTAGTGAAGGCGCTGGAGTCGGGGTGGAGATTTCGCCAGACGTCCACCAAGTCGAAGGACCCGACCAGGTCCCTCAACTTCTCCAACGCCGCCGGGCTTCGCGGGGGACCCGAACATTCCCTCACCTCGAGGGCGCAGTTAAAATCCCCCCCGATGATGACGCACTCGCCCGCGTCGACGGAGCCAAAAAGAGCGGACACTTCTTCGAAGAAGCGCACTTGCTGCGCACCGGTCTGAGGGGCGTACACGTTCACTAGATGGAGCGGCACACCCCCCAGGCGAACAGTGACCTGGAGCAAGCAGCCCGGCACGTGCTCCTTGACCCCCAAGAACTCCGGCTGAAAATGCGGGGCCACCAAGATAGCCACCCCGCTGTAATTGTTGGAGAGGTGACTCATGCTGACCCCTCCTTGCCACTCCAGGAGCCATGTGGCTTTGTCTCCCGGAACGGTGTGGGTTTCTTGCAGGAAGCACACCGTATACTTCCCGTCCTGAAGGACCGAGAAGTCATTGAATCTGCGGCGTGCCTCCCTGCTGCCGTTGATGTTGAGGCTGGCTATGGTTATCTTCATGTCAGAAGCATAGTGCAACCTCTACCTACACCTAACGGGGGGAGGGAGCGCAGCCGCTGGTCAGCCGCCACTCCCTCAGCAGCTCAGTGAGGAACGCTCTGAGCCGATGCAGCTCGAACGGGTCCACGCCCTCGTCCGCGCCCATGATTTTAATGGTGGCACGGACGGATACGACGAGCAGCGCCTGCTCCGACCACCTGTCGAGGGCCAGCCGGATCTTATTGTGCCGACCCAGGCACGTGGCTATAAAGTCCCGGAGTTCCCTTACGGGAATGAGGGGAGACTCGGCGAGGGGCGCAAGGTCATCCAGTGCCTCATCGGTGGTGGAGTCCAAATCGCCCTCCGTGCCCATCACCGAGTCCCCATCCTCCTCCAGGGGGTTGTCACCATCAACCGACCCGTCCGTCGCGCAGTGCGCAGCGAATGGCTCGGCCACACCAGCCGGCCCCGCCTCCGCCCAGATCCCACCCCCAGGATCGGTGGCAGAGGATTCCTCCCTGGGCTCTGCTAGGGGCGCCGGGCCAGAAGACGGCGGCGGTTCGGAGTCCCCACCCGCCCCAGACACCAGAACTGTAGTGTATGTGCTTTAAGTCAGAACTACTTTTTCAGCTCCTGTATACTGTAGTACCGGCAGTGACCACACCGGTATATAAGCTGTGCGCATGCCTCTGTACCCCAGTCTAGAGATTACCCTCCTCCAGTAAAGACCTGTTATTTGTTTATGTACAGCATCCGTGTAATTATTTATCCACTGAACCACGGATCTGACAGTGGCGACGAGTGTCGATGCAAATTTACCTGCAACATAAAAAAAAAAAGTCGAGTCCAGGAACACGGGCGTCGACCGCGAGCAACCACCCAGCAGTCAGGCAGAGATCCAACTTCGCTGGGGAGGCTGTGGAGAGCCAGGCTTGGTTCCCCAGCCACAACGAGCAGTAAGAGACCGACGACAGGTCCAGAGTAGACCCTTCCCGAGCAGCGGCGGCTGGAGCCGACCGACGGCAGAGAGAGAGAGCCGAGCAGCGTCGATGGGGTAAGAAGGAGGGTGAAGAGCGCAGGGCGCAGCCGGGGGTTGATCACCGAGCGGCATCGAGGAAAAATACTGCAAACCGGAGAGAGAGAGGGTAAGAAACAGCCGGGTTCTAGACTGAGCGGCGTCCACAAATATCAAGAGAGGAATGCGCAGAGCACAGGCAGGGATCACGGGCTGATCAGGGTCCGTGGGGCGAAGCAAGGGGAGATGCCATTGAGCCGCGGAGAAGCAGGGAGAGTACGTGAGATGCGATTGAGCCGCAGAGAAGCAGGGAGAGCGCGGGAGGTGCCATTGAGCCGCGGAGAAGAAGGAAGAGTGCGGGAGACGCCATTTTGCGAAGCCGCAGCGGAGAAGACGGGTTAGCGCGGGAAGGAAGGAAAGTGCGGGAGACGCCATTTTGTGCCAGCGGAGAAGAAGGGGAAGCGCGGGAGGCGCCATTGGTGATAGTTAACGCACAACCAAGGATGCAGAAGAGTGGCAGTATCTCTACGTTCGACAATGACGTCGAAGATTTAGCGGCATATGTGGAACGTATTGAGGTGTACTGCAGGGCGAATGAAGTGCCAGATGCTAATAAAGCACTGGTTCTGTTAAATTCCATGGGTGCAAAAACTTATGGGTTACTGCAAATTCTAATAACCCCAGAGAAGCCGGTAAACAAGAATTTTGAAAGCATAGTAGAAATCCTACAGGACCACTTAAACCCCATACCGCTGCTGATAGCAGAACGATTTAAGTTCTATAAAAGGAACCAACACAAAGACGAAAGCAATGCTGAGTACCTAACGGAACTGCACAAGCTATCAAAATACTGCCAGTTTGGAGCGGGACTAGCAGACACGTTAAGGGACAAGATTGTGTATGGGCTACAAAGTGAAGGAACCCAGAAACAGCTTCTGTCAGAAAAGGACCTTACGCTGGACAAAGCTTTCAGTATGGCAGTATCACACGAAGCAGCCGCAAGGGGCGCTGCAGAGATACAACGGAGACCGCAAGAATATGGCACCAACGAAATGACCTATGGAACAGGGAAGTGCTATCGCTGCGGCAGAACAACGCATGACCAGAAAGATTGTTGGTTCAAGGACCAAGTGTGCAGACAGTGTGGGAAAGCAGGACACATAGCAAGAGTCTGCAGGTCTGGGAAGAAAACCAACAGTAAGAAATCTCCACAGGAGAAGTACAAAAAGGTACACCAGGTGATGGACAGTGGTTCAGACGAACAGAAAAGTGACACAGACTCCGAAAGCAAGGAGCTGGGTTGTCTGAAACTACATAATGTAACTGAAATGGAGGATCACCAGACTATCTGGGTTAAACTCAAGATAGACGGAGTCCAAGTGGAAATGGAATTGGACACAGGGTCAGCTCTAACAGTCATAAATCAAAGACACTACAAGCGGCTATTTTCACACATACCCTTGAAAGCTACAGAGATTGTCTTGAAGACGTATACGGGGCAAAAAGTCTACCCCAAAGGGAAAATAAGGGCGAAGGTGACATATCAAGGTCAGGAAATACCTAAAATGGATATATACGTATTGCCAAATGGAGGACCACCACTGCTAGGATGTGAATGGATCCGGAAGATACATTTAGATTGGCATTCCATACAGGCACTGAAGGTGGAGGCCAAAAAGGATGACGACGTCACACCTGGATGACCGTCAAAAATGTTAACTGAAGCAAAAGAAGTGTTCCAGGAGGGACTAGGAACACTAAAAGGAATAACAGCAACAATTAAAATAGAGGATAATGCAAGCCCAAAGTTTCTGAAGGCCAGACCAGTGCCTTAAGCGATCAGACCAGCGGTTGAAGCAGAGCTGGAAGGGTTGGAACGTTCAGGAGTACTGTCCAAAGTGGACTGGAGTGAGTGGGCTACACCCATCGTTCCTGTAATGAAGAGGTCGTTGAGTAATACGCCTGGGGAACTAAAGAAGGTCCGCATCTGTGGGGATTTTAAGGTGACAGTGAACCCAGTCCTTCACACGGTGCAATATCCGCTTCCACGAATTGAGGATATTTTCACCTCGCTATCTGGTGGTAAACGCTTCACCAAAATTGATCTAGCCCAGGCGTACTTGCAAATGGAGGTAGAAGAAGCTTCGAAAAATTACCTTATGATCAACACCCGTAAAGGTCTCTATCAATACAACCGGCTGGTATTTGGAGTAGCCTCGGCTCCGGCTATCTGGCAAAGTGCGATGGATCAGGTCCTGCAAGGGATTCCAGGGACCCAGTGTTATTTGGACGACATCTTGGTCACGGGCGAAAATGACGGTGATCACCTCGCTAACTTGGAGAAGGTGCTCGCCAGATTAAAGGAATATGGGCTACGAGCTAATCGCCACACGTGCGAGTTTTTCCAGAAATAGATCTCGTATTGCGACCACGTCATCGATGAAGAGGGGTTACATAAGTACCCTGACAAGATTGAGGCAGTAGTCAAGGCTCCAGCACCGGAAAATGTATCACAACTGAGGTTGTTCCTCGGGCTGGTAAACTATTACCACAAGTTCTTACCAAATTTGTCTACGGTATTACACCCACTGACCTTCCTACTGCAAACAGGGGTACCTTGGAAGTGGGATGACGAACGTAGATGAGCTTTCCAGAAGTGTAAAGAATTGATCACATCAAAAGAGGTGTTGGCCCATTTCAACCCAGCACTAGCAATTCATTTGGCATGTGATACATCACCCTACGGCATTGGAGCGGTGATGTCGCACAAATTCCCAGATGGGTTGGAGAGGCCAGAAGCCTTTGCGTCTCGGTCACTAACCTCAGCCGAGCGCAACTATGCCCAGATTGACAGGGAGGCCCTGAGCCTAGTATGGGGAGTAAAAAATTCAACCACTATCTGCATGGACAGAAGTTCACCTTGCTGACTGACCACCAACCACATGTCTCCATCTTTAATCCTAAGAAGGGCGTGCCATTAATGACTGCACAGCGGTTACAAAGATGATCCCTGCTTCTAGGGGCGAATCAATATGAAATAGAATATAAAGGCATGAGACAGCATGGGAATGCTGATGGGCTATCGCGCCTGCCACTGCCTACTGTGGAGGAAGCACCAGCAGTGGATCCTATCGAGATATTTTATTCGTCGATAATTGAACGATTGCCAGTAACAAGCGCAGATTTGTGTGCTGTTGGAGTTTTGCTAAGTGGGAGAAAAATCATTTAAGTGTATTTTGTGAATTTTAGTGTGTTAAGAAGTCAATTATTTGAAGTAAGTTTAATTTTTTAAGGGTTTTTTAAACTCTTGGGCAGTTTAAACAGGAAGTAGAATCCGGGTATAAAAGGGGAGGGGCTAGTGCAGTGCACGGAGTGATTTGTGTGCTGTTGGAGTTTTGCTAAGTGGGAGAAAAATCATTTAAGTGTATTTTGTGAATTTTAGTGTGTTAAGAAGTCAATTATTTGAAGTAAGTTTAATTTTTTAAGGGTTTTTTAAACTCTTGGGCAGTTTAAACAGGAAGTAGAATCCGGGTATAAAAGGGGAGGGGCTAGTGCAGTGCACGGAGTGATTTGTGCATTGAGTGCTGTTGGAGTTTTGTTAAGTGGGAGAGTTCGGATAAGTGGGAGGTGAGGGTGTGTTTTTTGCTCTGTTTTGTTCCCCACTCCCAGGCTTAGACAGCACTGCGGAGGCGGAGCAGCGAGACGAGTCAACCAACAAGCCCCACAGACAGTATTCAAGGAGGAGGTTGGTGATCAGCTGGTTGGTTGGTTTTCTTCCTTCTCTTCTCTTTTATACCTTTAAATTGGTAAGTCCTATTGAATAGTGGTTTGATATTATCATATATATCTGGGTAGGGTCTTCATAACTAGCAATAAGAAATTTAATTAATTATATAGAATGGGGCAGGTGATGTGTTACTGTTGCGAGATGTGGGAGCCGCTGAACCCCATTGAGGCTCACGGTGATTACATCTGCGACAAGTGTTTGCTGCTAGAGGAACTCAAGGTCCATGTTATGGAGCTTGAGACCGAGCTTCAGACACTGCGACACATCAGGGAGGGGGAGAAGTTCCTGGACTCTATGTTTCAGGAGATGGTCACACCTATGAAGTTAATTACTGCAGATGTAGTCCGTGGTCAGGGACAGGACGGTGTGACTACGAGTGAGGAAGGTACAGGGATCCAGGATGTAGTGTTGAAGGAGACGCAGCCCTTGTTCTTGTCCAGCAGGATCGAGGTTCTTACTCCCTGTGAGGGCGGGAGTGGGGACTGCAGGGAGGATGAGCAACCTGGCCACAGCACCGTGGTACAGGGGGCCATTCAAGTGGAGGGAGTAAAACGAAATGTTGTAGTGGTAGGGTATAGTATCATTAGGGGGATAGATAGGGTTCTCTGCAGTCAAGAGCGGGAGTCCCGAAGGCTGTGTTGCCTGCCTGGTGCCAGGGTTAAGGACATCTCTTCTGGGCTGGAAAGAAACTTGGAGTGGGAGGGGGAGGATCCAGTTGTCGTGGTCCATGTTGGTACAAACGACGTAGATAGGACAAGGAAGACGGTTCTGTTAAAGGAGTATGAGCAGCTAGGGGTCAAATTAAAAAACAGAACCTCAAGGGTAATAATCTCTGGGTTATTACCTGAGCCACGAGCGAATTTGGCTAGGATAAATAAAATTAAAGAGTTAAATGCGTGGCTCAAAGACTGGTGTGGGAGAAATGGGTTTTTCTTCTTAGGACACTGGCACCAGTACTGGGACAGGAGGGAGCTGTTCTGTTGGGACGGACTCCACTTGGCCAGTGCTGGGACTAGAGTCCTGGCGAATCATATAACTAGGGCTGTAGAGAGGGCTTTAAACTTATCAGTGGGGGGGAGGTTTCAAGAGAGCAAATAATAGAAATGACAACAGAGAAGGTCATAGACTTAGGTAGCAGTGGGGGAATTAAAAAACAGAACGTGTCAGGAAGGGACAGAAAGTATGGAGTAAAAAGTAAAGTACTAAAAAGGGAAAAAACAGGAACTAAGTGTTACAAAACATATTTGAAAGTTCTTTATCTGAATGCACGTAGCATTCGTAACAAAATGAATGAGTTAACGGCACAAATAATGACATATGGGTATGATCTTGTGGCCATTACAGAAACATGGCTGCAGGGTGACCATGACTGGGAATTAAACATACCAGGTTATTTAACAATCAGGAAGGACAGGCAGGAAGGGAGAGGTGGTGGGGTGGCTATGTTAATAAAGGAAGGAATCACTATAATACAGAGAAATGATATTGGGTCAAAGGAGCAGGATAGTGAAACAGTTTGGGTGGAGATAAGGAATAATAAGGGGAAAAAAACACTAGTGGGTGTAGTCTATAGGCCTCCGAACAGTTGCAACTCTGTTGGACGGAGTATTAATCAGGAAATAGTTGAGGCTTGTAATAAGGGAACAGCTATAATTATGGGGGATTTTAATTATCATATTAACTGGACAAATCATATTGGGCAGAGCAGCCTTGAGGATGAGTTCATTGAATGTATTAGGGATGGGTTTCTTGAGCAGTATGTAACTGAACCGACCAGGGGGCAAGCAACCTTAGATTTGGTCCTGTGTAATGAGACAGGATTAATTAAAAATGTCCTAGTAAAGGATCCCCTTGGAATGAGTGACCATAACATGGTTGAATTCCATATTCAATTGGAGGGTGAGAAGGTTGGATCTCAAACAAGCATGCTAAGCTTGAATAAAGGAGACTATGAAGGTATGAGAGCGGATTTAATTAGAGTGGACTGGGAAAATAGATTAAAGGGTAAGACGGTACATGACCAGTGGTGTACATTTAAGGAGTTATTTTACAACTTCCAAAAAAAATATATTCCACTGAGGAAAAAAGGGTGTAAAAGAAAAGATAGCCATCCGTGGCTAAGTAAAGTAATTAAGGATAGTATCCGACTAAAAACAAGGGCATATAAGGTAGCCAAATCTAGTGGGAGGATGGAAGATTGGGAAGTCTTTAAAAGACAGCAAAAAATAACTAAAAGATTGATTAAGAAAGGGAAGATAGATTATGAAAGTAAATTAGCAAAAAATATAAAAACAGACAGTAAAAGTTTCTATAGTTATATAAAAAGAAAAAGGGTGGCTAAAGTAAATGTTGGTCCCTTAGAGGATGAGACTGGGAAATTAATGGTGGGAAACATGGAGATGGCAAAAACACTGAACAATTATTTTGTATCAGTCTTTACAGTGGAGGACACTAAGAATATCCCAACACTGGACAAACAGGGGGTTCTAGGGGGGGAGGAACTAAATACGATTAAAATCACTAAGGAAGTGGTACTTGGTAAAATAATGGGACTTAAGCCGGATAAATCCCCTGGACCTGATGGCTTGCATCCTAGGGTCTTGAGGGAAGTAGCAGTAGGGATTGTGGATGCATTGGTAATAATTTTCCAAAACTCACTGGACTCAGCAAAGGTCCCAGCAGATTGGAAAACTGCTAATGTAACACCCTTATTTAAAAAGGGTAGTAGGCAGAAGGCTGGAAACTATAGACCTGTTAGCCTAACATCTGTGGTTGGTAAAATGTTAGAGTCCATTATTAAGGAGACAGTAACGGGACATTTGGATAAACATAATTTAATAGGACAAACTCAGCATGGTTTCATGAAGGGGAAGTCATGTTTGACAAATTTGCTTGAGTTTTTTGAGGAAGTAACATACAGGGTGGATAAAGGGGAACCAGTGGACGTAGTGTATTTTGACTTCCAGAAGGCATTTGACAAGGTGCCACACAAAAGATTATTGCTCAAGATAAAAAATCACGGGATTGGGGGTAATATTCTGGCGTGGGTGGAGGATTGGCTCTCTAACAGAAAGCAGAGAGTTGGGATAAATGGTTCGTTCTCAGATTGGCAACCAGTAACTAGTGGTGTTCCGCAGGGGTCAGTGCTGGGTCCCCAACTCTTTACAATCTATATTAACGATTTGGAGGAGGGGACCGAGTGTAACATATCAAAGTTTGCAGATGATACAAAGATGGGACGGAAAGTAGTGAGTGAGGTGGACATAAAAAACCTGCAAAGGGATATAGACAGGCTAAGTAAGTGGGCAGAGATTTGGCAGATGGAATACAATACTGGAAAGTGTGAGGTTATGCACTTTGGCAGGAAAAATCATAGAGCAAGTTATTATCTTAATGGCAAGAAACTGGAAAGTACTGTAGTACAAAGGGATCTGGGGGTCCTGGTGCACGAAACCCAAAAAGTTAGTATGCAGGTGCAGCAAGTGATTAAGAAGGCCAATGGAATGTTGGCTTTTATTGCTAGGGGGATGGAATATAAAAACAGGGAAGTATTGCTGCAGTTGTACAAGGTATTGGTGAGACCGCACCTGGAATACTGCATACAGTTTTGGTGTCCATACTTAAGAAAAGACATACTTGCTCTCGAGTCAGTACAAAGAAGGTTCACTCGGTTAATCCCGGGGATGAGGGGATGGACATATGAGGAGAGGTTGAGTAGATTGGGACTCTACTCATTGGAGTTCAGAAGAATGAGAGGCGATCTTATTGAAACATATAAGATTGTGAAGGGGCTTGATCGGGTGGATGTGGTGAGGATGTTCCCAATGATGGGTGAAACTAGAACTAGGGGGCACAGTCTTAAAATAAGGGGCTGCTCATTCAAAACTGAGATGAGGAGAAACTTCTTCACTCAGAGGGTGGTAGGTTTGTGGAATTTGCTGCCCCAGAAAGCTGTGGAAGCTGCATCATTAAATAAATTTAAAACAGAAATAGATAGTTTCCTAGAAGTAAAGGGAATTAAGGGTTACAGGGAGCGGGCAGGAAATTGGACATGAGTCTAGGTTCGGAATGGTCATGGCCCTGTGGGTAGCGGAGTGGGCCCAGGGGCCGTGTAGCCTTGTTCTGCTCCTACTGTGTTCTAATTCTGTGTTAGATTTTAGGAGATGGTTTTATTCCTGTTCCTGGCTGGGGTGGAGATCGCCTTTACAGAAGGTAAGTACTGTAGAAAATATAGGGACAGAGTGATCTCCTGGAAGAATTTCGATCGCCTAGATGGGTCGGAGAGGAATTTCCCAGATTTTTTTCTCCCAAATTGGCCATTGGGTCTTTATCTGGTTTTTCGCCTCTCCCGGGAGATCACATGGGTTCGGGTGGATGCAGAGTGATAGAAGATTTGAGGTTAGGATCAGATCAGCCATGATCTTATTGAATGGTGGAGCAGGCTCGAGGGGCCGATTGGCCTACTCCTGCTCCTATTTCTTATGTTCTTATGTTCTTATATAGAGAAGGAGACCCGCAATGATCCGATACTGTCACGGGTATATGAATTGACGGTGAGGGGATGGCCAACACATGGCGACTCACTGTTGCCAGCATTCTCATCTAGAAGAGAACAGCTGTCAGTATGCCAGGGGACAGTGATGTGTGGATCCAGAGTGGTGATTCCACCCAAGTTAAGGGAGAGAGTGCTAAATGAGCTACATGAAGGTCATCTGGGGGGAGTGAAAATGAAAAGCCTAGCTAGGGCTTATGTGTGGTGGCCGGGAATCGATCAACAAATCGAAGACCTAACTAAGAGCTGCTTAGGATGCCAGAAGGTCCAAAATGCACCACCACATGCCCCTCTACACCTATGGGAGTGGCCCTCCTCTCCATGGCAATGGGTGCACATTGAATTCGCTGGTCCATTCATGGATTCAATGTTCTTAAGAGCAGTGGATGCTCATTCAAAGTGGCCTGAGGTGATAAAAATGTCTTCAACCACTGCAGAGAAAATGATTGCAGTCCTACAGACCATATTTGCCAGAAACGGTTTGCCAGAGCAGATCTGCTCTGATAATGGACCAAAGTTTGTGTCCGATGAGTTCCAAAAATTCATGAAGAGGAATGGGGTAAGGCATTACACATCCGCCCCGTATCATCCAGCCACCAATGGATTGGCTGAGAGGTTCGTACAAACCTTTAAGAAGGCGATAAAGGCCATATGCGACGAGGAAATTCCACTACAGCATAAGATGGACAATTTCTTATTAGCCTACTGAAATGCGACACATGCAGTTACCAACCAGACCCCGGCCATGATGTTCTTTAACCGAAGGTTGAGATCTCGTCTGCACTTGCTCAGACCAAATGTGCGAAGAAATGTTGAGGACAAACAATTCCAGCACATCAACGAGAAGCCGACAAGGAGCTTCAATGTATGGCAACCAGTCTTGGCCCGGGACTATCGAACAGAGACGTGGCAACCCGGAACGATATGTACAAGGCAGGGGCCATTAATGTACACAGTGGATGTCGGGGAGAACATTGTGAGATGCCACGTCGATCAGATCTTAGCATCACAGGAATGCATCAACCCCATGTCTCGAGTACCTGGGGATGAACCCGACATACCGTTAGCATCTACTTCAGACCCAGTAGCAGTGGAACCCGATGAACTACCTGATGAAAGGGGGTCAGAATTGCCTCTGCACCAAGAACAAGAACCTCCGGAAAGGCACTATCCCGAAAGGGTCAGGAAGCCGCCCCAAAGACTGAATCTATAAATGGACTTTTGATATTGAATATACATGTAAAAATGTAATTGTTATTTGAATATTAAGTGGGTATTATTAATCTAAAAAGGGAGGAATTGTAGTGTATGTGCGTTAAGTCAGAATTACTTTTTACAGCTCCTGTATACTGTAGTGCCGGCAGTGACTGTAATGATATCAGCAAATAGTGATGTTATTTGCCTGTTTGATTATCATGCCTTACCAGCATGTTTGTTTGATTGATTACTTATGCCTGACCAGCAGAGGGCATGTGACAGAGGCAGAAAGGAGTTTAGTTTCAGTTTTGCTTTAGAGGCATCACTAGCACGGTGTCTCCTAAAATGCTGTATAAAGAGTTGAACAGACTTTAGATTAAAAGACATTCTCTTTCATAAATGTCTCGTCATTGAACCCACAAAGAAATCAATACATGGTGTCAGAAGTGATTGAAAGAGATGAAGAGAAAAAATCTGAAGTTAAATCAGCTCTCCACAAATTAGCAAGCCAAAAGAGAACATCGTTACTTACCATTAGAGAATAGCTAACGAAGTGAAAAAATGGAAGGTTTACACCCACCGGCGACGCTTCAGTTGACAGGTAATGTGGCTGAAAATTGGAGGAGGTTCAAACAACGTTTGGGGTTGTATTTATCAGCAATCGGAGCTGATGAGAAAAGTAATAAAAAGAAATCGTCACTGTTCTTACATGTCGTGGGTGATGAAGCGCTGGAGGTGTATAATAACTTCACATTCGCTGCTGATGGAGACAAAATGAAGTTAGATAAAATAATGGAACAGTTTGAGGCCTACTGCATACCTAAACGTAACATTTGAGAGGCACAGATTTTTCACATGTGTACAGAAAATGGGTGAGACTATTGATCAGTATGTGACTGAACTGAGAAACCGAAGCAAAACATGTGAATTTGGGGGACTGACAGACTCGCTGATAAAAGACAGACTGGTGTGTGGTATTCCAGATAATGGTCTAAGGGAAAGACTGCTAAGAGAGCAAGATCTAGACCTGGGAAAAGCCATAGCACTGTGTAGGGCTACAGAGACTGTGAAGTTGCAGGTAAAGGAGCTGTTCAGTGACAATAGCTGCAACGTGGATGCAGTGAGAAAGAACGGACACAAACCATTTAACAAAAAGAGCGCCAATGTGAAGAAAGAGGCGTGGCCAGCGAACAAAAATGAAAGGGGCAATCGAAAGTCATGTAGTCGATGCGGTACACAGCATCCACCAACAAAGTGTCCAGCATATGGTAAAACATGCAATAGTTGCAACAAAAACAACCATTATGCCCGTTGCTGTAAGAACCAAGTGCAACAAAGTGTAAGGATCGGAACTCAGTGGACCCAACTGCAGTAAGGCAAACTGAGACAGAGGTAAGGTTGCACAATAAAGGTAGACTTTACTTGACATAAACAAAATAACAAACAGTACAGAGTACAGGCAAGCAAACCAGCAAGAGGTATCTCCAGGCAGTGCAACTCAAGACTGAGCAAAGAACATAAGGTGAACACCACTTAAATAGTAAGCATCTAACAATGCACAGGTGAATACAATAATGAATAAAGCAGAACACAATTAAGAGAGTTCATGGAGCCCCCTGGTGGCGAGGCGAGGCAGAGTCATTCCTTACAGGACCCCCCCCCGCTAGGAACGGCCCCTGACGTTCCCCCAGAAGGTCCATGGTGACGACGAAAAAAGTTCCGTACTAAATCGCGATCTAGGATGTCCCGGTCCGGGACCCAAGAGCGTTCCTCCGGACCATATCCCTCCCAGTCCACCAGGAACTGGAGGCCCCCGCGAACCCGGCGAGAGTCCATCAGGCGACGGACCGTGTAAGCAGGCTGGCCGTCGATGATGCGGGGAGCAGGAGGAGGCCTCGTAGCGGGAACCAGGGAACTGCTGGCCACTGGTCGAAGCCGGGAGACATGGAAGGTAGGATGAATCCGCATGGAGCGGGGTAGCTGTAGACGGTAGGACACCGGGTTGACCTTCCTCAACACCATGAAGGGACCGATGAAACGGGGTGCCAGCTTGCGGGACTCCACTCGCAGCGGAAGATCCTGCGTAGAAAGCCAGACCCTCTGACCAGGACGGAATGAAGGAGCCGGTCTGCGCCGCTTGTTGGCCTGGATCTGCCGTTGTCGAGAAGCTCGTTGCAAGGCCTGACGCGCTCTCCTCCAGGTCCGCCGACAACGTTGGACAAACTTCTCCACGGACGGAACCCCCACCTCGAGTTCCTGCTCCTGGAATAGAGGAGGTTGAAAACCGAACTGGCACTCGAACGGCGACAGTCCTGTGGGGGAGCAGCGCAACGTGTTGTGAGCGTACTCCGCCCAGACAATGTGACGACTCCAGGTTGCAGGGTTAGCGGACACGAGACACCTCAGGGTTGTCTCCAGGTCATGGTTGATCCTTTCTGTTTGACCGTTCGACTGAGGGTGGAAACCCGAGAAAAGACTGACAGTAGCTCCAATGAGTTTGTAGAAGGCTTTCCAAAACCGGGAGGCGAATTGTGGACCATGGTCAGAAACGATATCAATGGGCAAACCGAATAACCTGAAAACATGCTGGACCATGAGCTCGGCTGTCTCTTGGGCTGAGGGAAGCTTGGGCAAGGGCAGAAAACGACAGGCTTTGGAGAAGCGATCTATGATGACCAGGATGACAGTGTTGCCTTGAGATGGTGGAAGGCCTGTGATGAAATCCACCGAGAGGTGGGACCAGGGGCGAGTGGGAATGGGGAGAGGATGCAGCAAACCCTGGGGGTGAGATCGAGGGTTCTTGTTTCGAGCACAAATGGCACAAGCTGCCACAAACGCCTTTACGTCCTTCTCCATGGTGGGCCACCAGAACCTTCTGCGAAGGAACTCCAGTGTCCTGGATGTGCCTGGATGACCGGTGAGTCGCGACGAATGCCCCCACTGCAGGACTTGTGAGCGAGTCGTGTTGGGGACAAAAAGGCGACCGGGTGGGCCGTTGCCAGGGTCTGCCTCCCTCTGTTGCGCCTTTCTGACTAGCGTCTCGATTCCCCAGCAAACCGGTGCTACAATTTGGGAAGTAGAAATAATAGGTTCTGGTTGTCCCTCCCGCTCGGGTGGATCAAATTGCCTGGAGAGAGCATCAGGCTTGAGATTCTTGGAACCTGGACGATATGACAGGACAAAGTCAAACCGATTAAAAACCAGTGCCCAGCGAGCTTGACGAGAGTTAAGTCGTTTGGCCCCCTGGATATAGGCCAGATTCTTATGGTCAGTCCAGACAATGAACGGGTGTTTAGACCCCTCCAACCAATGTCTCCATTCCTCGAGTGCCAACTTGACTGCCAGTAACTCCCTATTCCCAATATCGCAGTTTCGTTCAGCGGGAGTGAGTCGGCGAGAGAAAAAGGCGCAAGGGTGCAGTTTGTTGTCGTTAGACCATTGGGATAAAACGGCGCCCACTCCTATATCCGAGGCATCCACCTCAACAATGAAGGGGAGTGAGGGATCCGGAATAACGAGGACAGGAGCAGACGTGAAGCGCCGCTTGAGATCCTCGAAAGCCTGCGCAGCCTCAGCGGACCAGGTGAACCGGGTAGAGGCGATCCTGGTGAGGGCGTTAAGAGGGGCAGCAATGGTGCCAAAGTTTCTGATGAATCTTCGATAGAAGTTAGCAAACCCCAAGAAACGTTGCACCTGTTTGAGAGAGGTGGGTGGTGGCCAATCTCGGACGGCTTGGGTCTTGCCAGGGTCCATTTGGATGTTGCCGCTGGAGATGATGAAGCCCAGAAATGAAACTGTGGAAACGTGAAATTCACACTTCTCCGCCTTGACAAACAAGAGGTTGTTAAACAAAAGTTGCAGGACTTGTCTTACATGCTGGACATGATCGCGACGAGTTTTGGAGAATATGAGAATGTCATCCAGGTAGACAAAAACAAAGCGATTCAGCATGTCTCGGAGAACGTCGTTGATGAGCGCCTGGAACACAGCAGGGGCGTTGGTCAATCCAAAAGGCATGACCAGGTACTCATAGTGCCCAGTGGGTGTGTTGAATGCCGTCTTCCACTCGTCCCCTTCGCGGATGCGGATGAGGTTGTAGGCATTGCGGAGGTCCAATTTAGTGAAGATCGTGGCTCCCTGAAGTAGCTCGAAGGCCGTAGACATGAGTGGAAGAGGATAACGGTTCTTTATGGTAATCCGGTTAAGGCCATGGTAGTCGATGCAGGGACGGAGACCTCCATCTTTCTTACTCACGAAGAAAAAACCGGCACCAGCAGGAGAGGTGGACGGACGGATGAAGCCAGCGGCGAGGGCATCATGGATGCACTCCTCCACGGCGGCGGTCTCAGGAGCAGAAAGGGAAAAAATCCTACCCCTAGGTGGGCATGTCCCAGGCAGGAGGTCAACGGCACAGTCATATGGCCTATGAGGGGGAAGTGATGTGGCTCGAACCTTACTGAAGACCTCTTTTAGATCCTCATACTCGGGTGGCACTCGGAACAGTTCAGAATGTGATGGGAACTCCTGGGGCTGGGAAGGAGACTTTGCGCGAAGACAGGTAGTATGGCAGGCGGAGCCCCATTCTGTAAGCCGGCCGGTGGCCCAATCTAAGCGAGGATTATGGCAGGCCAACCAAGGGTAACCCAGAATTAATGGAAACTGGGAAGAGTGGATAAGGGAGAATTGGATGGTCTCAAAATGTTGTCCTTCCACGCCCAAACACAGAGGGGCAGTATAATGATGAACAGTTCCAGAGCCCAGGGGTCTTCCATCCAGGGCAACAACAGTGAGGGGGTGATCAGGATGAGTCAGGGGAATCTTGAGCTGTTTAGCTAACCCCAGATTAAGGAAGTTACCATCAGACCCCGAATCCACCATGGCCTTAAGGTCATATTGTTGATTGTCCCAGAAAAGGGAGGATGCCAGCAAAACCCTAGAAACAGTGGGGTCGGGCTGTGAGAGGCGGGTTACTCCCACTCGCATGGGCTTCTCTGGATCGGTCGAAGATGGACTCGGGATGACTCAGAGGTTCTCAGATGGCTTCAAAGCAGGAAAAGCTCTGGTCTTTGGAAACGGAGTGCAAAAGGAGTGGCGTTCTCTTCGCCTCTCCCGGAGACGATTATCCACATGAACGGAGATATCAAAAAGAGACTCCAAATCACTCACCGGATCCCTGGAAGCCAGTTCGTCCTTAATCTCATCCATGAGACCATGGCGAAAGGTGGCGATGAGCGCCTCCGAATTCCATTGGCTTTCAACAGCGAGAGTGCGAAACTCAATAGCGTAGTCCGCAACGCTACGAACCCCCTGGCGAAGCCAAAGTAGTCTGTTAGATGCCTCTCTCCCACTGACAGGGTGATCAAAAACCCTTCTCATTTCTTCCGAGAAAAGTTGGTAGTTTGAACATACCGGCGTTTGCTGTTCCCAAACGGCTGTAGCCCAGGTAAGCGCCTTGCCGGTAAGTAGCAAAATGATGTAGGCCACTCGGGAACAGTCACTGGGAAATAATGAACCCTGCAGTTGGAAAACCAGGGAACACTGGATTAGGAAACCTCGACATCCTCCTGGGTTACCGTCGTAGCGCTCAGGTGCAGGTAATCGAGGTTCTCTCAGAGGAGAGGGCAAAACCGTAGGAGCGGGTAACGGTGCAGGAGCGGCTTGGATCACCTGACTCTGTCTCTGGCTCTGATGGAAAGTGATGACGAGGCCCTCCAGCAGATTCTGGTTTCGGGATACTGCCGTGACGAGACACTGCAGTTCGTTCAAAATAAGTTGTAGCTGTTCAGAAACTTGTCTTGGCCATTGGTCCTTCACTGCTGGGTCCATGTTTTGGCTCAGTCTTGCTGTAAGGATCGGAACTCGGTGGACCCAACTGCAGAAAGGCAAACTGAGACAGAGGTAAGGTTGCACAATAAAGGTAGACTTTACTTGACATGAACAAAATAACAAACAGTACAGAGTACAGGCAAGCAAACCAGCAAGCGATATCTCCAGGCAGTGCAACTCAAGACTGAGCAAAGAACATAAGGTGAACACCACTTAAATAGTAAGCATCTAACAATGCACAGGTGAATACAATAATGAATAAAGCAGAACACAATTAAGAGAGTTCATGGAGCCCCCTGGTGGCGAGGTGAGGCAGAGTCATTCCTTACACAAAGCAAGGTCCATGCAGTAGATGAAAGCGAGATAGAGGAGTTCAATGTAGATGTTGTGTCTGAAAACAAAAAAGAAGAAAGAGACTGGATGTTGACACTAAAAGTGAATGACATACACATTCCATTTAAATTGGATACTGGAGCACAAGTTAATGTGATATCGGAGACTGATTTTAAGAAAATTAGACCCAGACCAAAGATACATGGAATAAAAGTGAAAGTGACAGGATACTCAGGTACTGATATACCAGTGAAAGGAAGATGCATTGTCAAAGTAACACACAAGGACAGCGAGCACACGCTAGCATTAATCGTGGTGCCAAAGGATGTGCAAGCCATACTAGGTTTAAAAGCCTGTGAGAGACTGAACCTGGTAAAGAGAGTCCTCGTTGTGGAAAGCGAAGGAGAGACAGTCTATGATGAACTGAATGTTGCGTACACACCGGGTAAGCTGATGTATACAGCAGACACGTTGTCCAGAGCTGTTGACCCAGGAGAGCCCGCAAACACAGTAAAAAGACTGATTTACAAGGCAAAAGACAGTGGAACTGACTTCTACCAGAGCATGCTTGTACACCGCACAACGCCGCTCGAGTGTGGTATGTCACCAGCCCAACTCCTTATGGGACGTCGGCTAAGGTCAAACCTACCCATCCCGGTGAACCTCCTGAAAACAAAAGAGGGGGAGAAAGTGAGGAAGTTCAAAGAACAACAGAAAGAAAAGCAAAAGTACTGCTATGACAGAGGAACACAAAACCTACCTGAACTCCACACTGGTGATCAGGTAAGGTTCAATGACAAAACAAACACATGGACTCAGAAGGGTACTGTCCTGAGTGAAGTTCAACCAAGATCATACACCATTCAGACAGATGAGGGTGCTGTTCTGAGAAGAAATCGTAAGGATCTTCTCATGGGACCAGCCACAGCAAGTCAAATGACTGATACTGTTGAACAACCTGATCACACAGCAGGTCAAGAGACTGATACTGTTGAACAACCTGATCACACAGCTGAGAAACCATCATCTGAGGCAACAACTCAGATTCAAGGACAATCAATCAGAAAATCCTCAAGACATGTGAAGCCTCCTGAGAGACTCATTGAGCAAATTTAAGGACTCTTGTTATAGAAGGAAGTAATGTTATCTTATTCTTTCTTAAAGTTCTAATGTATTTACATATTTCATGTGAACACACAAAGCAAGATTAAAAAACCTTGATAATTATAATGTTAATGTAAGTTCATTAAGTGTTACAGTTAAAATGCAGATTAATACAAAGAAAACATGTTGTTAGTTAAAAGTAAAATACTTTTGTTTTAAGAAAGGGAGATGTAATGATATCAGCAAATAGTGATGTTATTTGCCTGTTTGATTATCACGCCTTACCAGCATGTTTGTTTGATTGATTACTTATGCCTGACCAGCAGAGGGCATGTGACAGAGGCAGAAAGGAGTTTAGTTTCAGTTTTGCTTTAGAGGCATCACTAGCAGGGTGTCCCCTAAAATGCTGTATAAAGAGTTGAACAGACTTTAGATTAAAAGACATTCTCTTTCATAAATGTCTCATCATTGAACCCACAAAGAAATCAATACAGTGACCACACCGGTATATAAGCTGTGCGCATGCCTCTGTACCCCAGTCTAGAGATTACCCTTCTCCAGTAAAGACCTGTTATTTGTTTATGTACAGCATTTGTGTAATTATTTATCCACTGAACCATGGATCTAACAAGAACGATTGAAGAAACCGGGAAGAGAACAATTCCCAGCTCCTCCAGTACGTCCGGCACCAGAGACGCAGCCAGGGGGCCATCGTCCTCCCCGCCTCCAACCTCCGACCCAGCGGATGGGGCGTTTTGAATTATAACCTCTACCAGGTCGAGCAGCCCCTGGGAGATGTCCGGGTCACATTGGGCGAGCTCATTTTCCTCGAGCTCGCCCGACCCAGACCCCAGGCCGCCCGACCCGGCGAGGCGTAATAGTACAGATAAAATATCAGTAACCACCGCGGGATGTTCCGCGACACCCCCCATGGGCAGGGTCTCGTCCCCATCCCCGGGAGGCACGTGCCGGACAGACACATCTGCCTCAGCCTCCCGAGGGACAGGCGACCCCTGCCGATCGTCGGTGATGACGACAGCGGGCGGGGGGGGCGCAGTACCTGCGGCGGGCGAAGCCTCCCCCTGCTCAGAGGGACCTTCCTCTTCCCGGTCCTCCTCCTCTTCCAGGGGGTCGCGCCTTCTTTTTAGCATGGAGGGAGCGAGGGAGACCTCCATGTCTGCAGAGGCCTCCTCCTCTGCTCCCTCCGGCGGAGCAGGTTTGTCGGGTTCCTCGGGCCTGATCCCGGCCGCAGGTATTGGTGTTTCCGCTACGGCGGTTGTGACCACAGGCTCGGGCACGAGGCCCCTCCCGCCCTTGTCTGCCCCGATCAACTCCACGAGGAGCACGGGTTTAAGGGGCACAAGGGGCAAGGGCTGGCCCTCCATGGGGGGACCCGCCCTAAGGTGTTTAGTTTTTTTGCCGCGCCTTCTTTCCGGCCGCACGCGCTCCCTTCCCCCCGCCGGAGGCCTTGGTGGCATCGGCCCCCGACGTCGACCACGCATCAGATGTTCATGACGCGCGGGCAGATCCGGTGGGAGGCGCGGCAGCAGCGCTAGCCTCGGCCGCACGAGTTGAACTGGTGGCCTTGGAGGCGGGGCAGTTTTTCCTGATGTGCCCCACCTCCTTGCAGGCGTGGCACCACACACCGTCCAACGTCCAAAAGACGTGATAGGTCGTCCCCTCGTGGAGGACGACGAATGCCCCGTCGGTGTCCTCCTCCCGCGCCAGCTGGATAAACAGCTGGCGCTGGAAGGAGAAGACGTGGCGAAGGCTGGCCTCCCAGAAGCCGAGCGGGATGGACGTGATCCCCGACCTCACCTCCCCAAGTTGGCGCAAATGTGGGAGGAGGAGCTCACCAGGAACATAGGGCGGTACGTTCTAGATGACAATTCTCTGCACGGTGGCCTCGAGAGGATCCACCGGCAGGAAGGTCCCGCCCACGGTGAGCCCCTTGGCGATGGCCAGGGACACCGCCCGCTCCGACCCCAGGAAGAACACAGCCTTCCCGTACATTTTTGAGGCCGCTACGATGGCTGAGGGGCCGACAACCCCAGCCATGGCTTTAACACAGGCCTCAATAGTCATAGTGGGGTGAGTGTAGCTCTTCACCCCAAGCTTTTTTGTTATCAGTCTGAATGGTGACGGGGCAGCAGAAGCAGCGGGAGCAGGAGTTTGCACATTCTCCCCGTGTTTGCGTGGGTTTCCTCCGGGTGCTCCGGTTTCCTCCCACAGTCCAAAGATGTGCGGGTTAGGTTGATTGGCTATGATAAATTGACCCTTAGTGTTAGGGGGATTAAATACGTGGGGTTGCGGGGATAGGGTGGGATATGTGTTGGTGTAGGGGTTACAGGGATCGGGTGGGATATGTGTCGGTGCAGGCTCGATGGGCTGAAATGGCCTCTATCTGCACTGTGGGGTTTCTGTGATTTCTGTGATTCAGCTGTGACTGTGGCTGCCACTCCCGCATACGTCCTGGCTGGCCCCGCCACCGGTGAAGATGCAGTCGCCATTTTGGGGTGTTTTCTAAAAAGGGCTACACTCACCCCAAGTCACAGGCCTGAAGGTGTTAATGACCTCAGTTATTTGTATGTCTTCTATTTGTGCAGAGGGAGCTGTTTAGATTGAAGGCATACCTCTCCCCTTATTGATTGAAATTGGGAGAGGGGCCATCTCCCCTCTGCTCAATAGGTAATTAATTAAGATAGATGAGATTGAGGTGCCTCAGAGAAAGAGGCAGAGAAAGACAAAGAGAGAGAGAGAGGGGGGTGGGAAGGAGGGAGGCCGCAAGGGCAGGGTCGCCACTCAGGATGGTGGGTGGGTGGGTGTCAGCAGGGATGCACTCTCCGATGGAAATAAAGTAAAGTCTTTGGTGGTCTTCTGGCAGGGGGAGAAGATGTCTTCACCTGGGACAGCTGGAGATGCCCCAGGCTCAGTCCCACACCAGGTCTTAACGATGTTAAAGTGAATTGGGCTTCACCTAGGCAGCTCCAGCTGTCCCAGGTCAGGCAATAGAAGGGGTATTTAATAGTGGTGTGTGTGGCCTAGTTTTTAACAAGAGCCACACACACACACACAGACACCCCTTGATGACCCGGCCTTGTTTCTTCTTTTCTCCCCCCACCTAAAATACAAAGTCTTTGGGAGAGTGCCCCAAATAACACCTGTTAGATCCGTGGTTCAGTGGATAAATAATTACACGGATGCTGTACATAAACAAATAACAGGTCTTTACTAGAGGAGGGCAATCTCCAGACTGGAGTACAGAGGCATGAGCACAGCTTATATACCGGTGTGGTCACTGCCGGTACTACAGTATACAGGAGCTGTAAAAAGTAGTTCTGACTTAAAGCACATACACTACAATTCCTCCCTTTTTAGATGAATAATACCCCCTTAATATTCAAATAACAATTACATTTTTACATGTACATTCAATAACAAAAGTCCATTTATAGATTCAGTCTTTGGGGCGGCTTCCTGACCCTTTCGGGATAGCGCCTTTCCAGAGGTTCTTGTTCTTGGTGCAGAGGAGATTCTGACCCCCTTTCATCTGGTAGCTCATCGGGTTCCACTGCTACTGGGTCTGAAGTAGATACTACCGGTATGTCGGGTTCATCCCCAGGTACTCGAGACATGGGGTTGACGCATTCCTGTGATGCTAAGATCTGATCGACGTGGCATCTCACAATGTTCTCCCCGACATCTACTGTGTACATTAATGGCCCCTGCCTTGTACATATTGTTTCGGGTTGCCACTTCTCTGTTCGATAGTCCCGGGCCAAGACTGGTTGCCCTACATTGAAGCTCCTTGTCGGCTTCTCGTTGATGTGCTGGAATTGTTTGTCCTCAACATTTCTTCGCACATTTGGTCTGAGCAAGTGCAGACGAGATCTCAACCTTCGGTTAAAGAACATCATGGCCGAGGTCTGGTTGGTAACTGCATGTGTCGCATTTCAGTAGGCTAATAAGAAATTGTCCATCTTATGCTGTAGTGGAATTTCCTCGTCGCATATGGCCTTTATCGCCTTCTTAAAGGTTTATACGAACCTCTCAGCCAATCCATTGGTGGCTGGATGATACGGGGCGGATGTGTAATGCCTTACCCCATTCCTTTTCATGAATTTTTGGAACTCATCGGACACAAACTGTGGTCCATTATCAGAGCAGATCTGCTCTGGCAACCCGTTTCTGGCAAATATGGTCTGTAGGACTGCAATCGTTTTCACTGCAGTGGTTGAAGACATCTTTATCACCTCAGGCCACTTTGAATGAGCATCCACTGCTATTAAGAACATTGAGTCCATGAATGGACCAGCAAAATCAATGTGCACCCGTTGCCATGGAGAGGAGGGCCACTCCCATGGGTGTAGAGGGGCATGTGGTGGTGCATTTTGGACCTTCTGGCATCCTAAGCAGCTCTTAGTTAAGTCTTCGATTTGTTGATCGATTCCCGGACACCACACATAAGCCCTAGCTAGGCTTTTCAATTTCACTCCCCCCAGATGACCTTCATGTAGCTCATTTAGCACTCTCTCCTTTAAATTGGGTGGAATCACCACTCTGGATCCACACATCACTGTCCCCTGGCATACTGACAGCTGTTCTCTTCTGGATGAGAATGCTGGCAACAGTGAGTCGGCATGTGTTGGCCATCCCCTCACCGTCAATTCATATACCCGTGACCAAGATGTCGTCCAAATAACACTGGGTCCCTGGAATCCCTTGCAGGACCTGATCCATCGCCCTTTGCCAGATAGCCGGAGCCGAGGCTACTCCAAGACCAGCCGATTGTATTGACAGAGACCTTTATGGGTGTTGATCATAAGGTAATGTTTCGAAGCTTCTGCTACCTCCATTTGCAAGTACGTCTGGGCTAGATCAATTTTTGTGAAGCGTTTTCCACCAGATAGCGAGGCGAAAATATCCTCAATTCGTGGAAGCGGATATTGCACCGTGTGAAGGACTGGGTTCACTGTCACATTAAAATCCCCACAGATGCGGACCTTCTTTGGTTCCCCAGGCGTATTACTCAACGACCTCTTCATTACAGGAATGGTGGTTGTAGCCCACTCGCTCCAGTCCACTTTGGACAGTACTCCTGAACGTTCCAACCCTTCCAGCTCTGCTTCAACCGCTGGTCTGATCGCATAAGGCACTGGTCTGGCCTTCAGAAACTTTGGGCTTGCATTATCCTCTATTTTAATTATTGCTGTTATTCCTTTTAGTGTTCCTAGTCCCTCCTGGAACACTTCTTTTGCGTCAGTTAGCATTTTTGACAGTCATCCAGGTGTGACGTCGTCATCCTTTTTGGCCTCCACCTTCAGTGCCTGTATGGAATGCCAATCTAAATGTATCTTCCAGATCCATTCACGTCCTAGCAGTGGTGGTCCTCCATTTGGCAATACATATATATCCATTTTAGGTATTTCCTGACCTTTATATGTCACTTTCTTTTAGATCCGTGTGTTAATGGAGACACGGAATGCAGGAGTTGATTTAACAAGAGTTTACTGAACAAAGTCTGGAGGTGAACCAACAACACAAGACGCTGCACAGGCTTATATACCCGAGTGATCACTACTAGTACTACAGTATACAGGGGCTTCAAAAACATAGTTCCTCTTAAAGGTACATACACTACAATTCCTCCCCTTTTAGATAAATAGTACATAACATTTTAAGTAATCATTAAATAACATTTTTACAAGAACAATAATATACACATTTGCTGAAGTTAATCAATTACAAATTCAGTCTCTCTGGAGGCTTCCTGACTCGGTCCGGATAACGCCTCGGTGGTGTAGTAGGTTCTTTTGGCAAGGTCGATTCGGCTTCAATGCCAGTGTCGGGTTCATCTGGTTCCAGTATCACCGGATCGGAGGTAGATACTATGGGTATCTCTGCTTCATCACTAGGTGTATAGAGTTGTGGTGTAGGTTGTCCTTTTTCGGATGACTCTATGATCTGGTCAGCATGGCGCCTTATTATGCTTTCTCCAATGTCCACGGTATACATCAGCGGTCCTAGTCGTGTGCAAATAGTTCCAGGCTGCCATTTCTCGGTACAGTAGTCCCGGGCCAAAACTGGTTGACCTATCTGGAAGGTTCTAGTTGGCCTTTCATTCATGCTTTGAAATTGCCGGTTCTCTACGTCCCTTCTGACGTTTGGCTTGACCAAATCCAGCCGGCATCTTAGGCTTCTATTGAAAAACATCATGGCAGGGGTTTGGTTTGTAACCACATGTGTTGCATTCCTGTACGCAAACAAGAAGTTATCTACCTTATGTTGTAGATTTATGTCTTCATTACCCATGGCCTTTATGACCTTCTTGAAGGTCTGGACAAACCTTTCAGCCAATCCATTGGTGGCGGGATGGTATGGGGCGGACATGTAGTGATAAACCCCATTATTTTTTAAGAACTTCCTGAATTCTTCGGATACAAATTGCGGTCCATTATGAGAACAGATCTGTTCAGGCAGCCCATTCCTGGCGAATATGG
Source organism: Somniosus microcephalus (assembly GCF_052327205.1). Taxonomy (NCBI): domain Eukaryota; kingdom Metazoa; phylum Chordata; class Chondrichthyes; order Squaliformes; family Somniosidae; genus Somniosus; species Somniosus microcephalus. The sequence goes on along the minus strand of NC_141009.1, from coordinate 65,285,891 downwards.
TCCTTAATACTGTGATGTTTTTTTCTGTGGTGGTGGAGGACATCTTTATTACCTCCGGCCACTTGGAGTGTGCATCCACCGCGATTAAGAACATTGAGTCCATAAATGGACCAGCAAAGTCGATATGTACCCTTTGCCATGGAGATGAGGGCCACTCCCATGGATGTAGAGGGGCTTGTGGTGGGGCGTTTTGGACCTTCAGGCATCCTAGACAGCTCTTGGTCATTTCTTCGATGTCTCCATCGATACCTGGCCACCACACAAATGCTCTGGCTAAGTTCTTCATTTTCACTCCACCCAGATGCCCCTCATGAAGCTCCTTTAGCACTCTATCCTTGAGTTTGGGTGGAATCACCACTCTGGATCCACACATCAAGGTTCCTCGGCACACTGACAGCTGTTCTCTTCTTTGCGAGAATGCTGGCAACAGTGGTTCGCCATGTGCTGGCCATCCCTTCACCGTTAAATCATAGACTCGTGAGAGAGTCGGGTCATTTCTCGTTTCCTTTTCAATGGTAGAATTTGTTACTGGTAGACATTCTACTATGGTTGAGTGGAACATTTCCACTGGGTCCACTGTAGGTGCCTCTTCTAGCGTTGGTAACGGTAGGTGCGATAAACCGTCAGCATTCCCATGCTGTTTTGATCCTTTGTATTCTATGTCATATTGGTATGCCCCTAGGAAAAGGGACCACCTTTGTAGCCTTTGCGCTGTCATAATGGGAACGCCCTTTTTAGGGTTGAATATGGAGACGAGGGGTTGATGGTCAGTCAACAAGGTACATTTTTGTCCGTGTAGGTAGTGGTTGAATTTCTTCACCCCCCACACCAGGCTGAGTGCCTCGCTGTCGATCTGGGCATAGTTACGCTCAGCTGAGTTCAATGAGCGTGACGCAAAAGCTATCGGCCGCTCCGAGCCATCAGGGAATCTATGCGATAATACTGCTCCCACGCCGTAAGTGGATGCATCACACGCCAGTCTGATTGGCAGTGATGGGTTGTAATGAGCCAACACTTCCCTGGATGTGATCAAGCCTTTGCATTTATTGAAGGCACGTTTACAGTCTTCGTTCCATTTCCAAACTACTCCCGTTTGTAGCAGTGCTTTAAGAGGGTGCAGAACCGTCGACAAGTTTGGTAAAAATTTATGATAGTAATTTACTAATCCCAGGAATGACCTTAATTGTGAGACATTTTCAGGCGCTGGGGCCTTTACGACCACTTCAATTTTTTCAGGTGACTTATGTAACCCTTCTTCGTTAATGACATGGCCACAATATGATATTTGTTTCTGGAAAAATTCGCACTTGGGGCGATTTGCTCGTAGGCCCTGTTCTCTCAGCCTCATGAGCACCTGCTCCAAGTTGGCAAGGTGCTCGTTGTCATTTTCTCCTGTTACAAGGATGTCGTCTAGGTAGCATTGAGTCCCTGGAATCCCTTGCAGGACTTGCTCCATAGCTCTTTGCCAGATAGCCGGAGCTGATGCCACTCCGAAAACCAGTTGATTGTACTGGTACAGGCCTTTGTGTGTGTTTATCGTGAGATACTTTTTAGAGGCCTCCACAACCTCCATCTGTAGATATGCCTGTGCTAAGTCAATTTTGGTGAAACGTTTCCCTCCGGATAGTGAGGCGAAAATATCTTCTATCCTCGGAAGAGGATACTGTACCGTGTGAAGAACTGGGTTTACAGTCACCTTGAAGTCCCCACAGATGCGAACTTTTCTCTGTTCTTCAGATTTATCATTATTCAACGTTTTCCTCATGACCGGGACAATGGGTGTTGCCCACTCGCTCCAATCTACCTTGGATAACACGCCTGCTTTTTCCAAATTCTCCAGCTCTGCCTCGACGGCTGGACGAATTGCGTATGGTACCGGCCTTGCCTTAAAAAACTTGGGAATTGCCGCATCTTCCCCTTTTATTGAGGCGGTGGCGCCTTTCAGGGTTCCTAGTTCCTGTTGAAACACTTCTTTGGCGTTAGCCAAGATTTCTTTTAATCGTCCAGGCGGGTTAGGTTGATTGGCTATGATAAATTGACCCTTAGTGTTAGGGGCATTAAATACGTAGGGTTACGGGGATAGGGTGGGATATGTGTTGGTGTAGGGGTTACAGGGATCGGGTGGGATATGTGTCGGTGCAGGCTCGATGGGCCAAAATGGCCTCTATCTGCACTGTGGGGTTTCTGTGATTCTGTGTGACATCATCATCATTTTTTTTCTTACTGATCACCGTCAGTGCCTGAATGGAGTGCCAGTCTAAACGTATCTTTCTGATCCATTCACGTCCCAACAACGGTGGACCACCATCTTGCAGAACGTATAAATACAACTTCTGTATTTCCTTGCCGTTGTATACAACAGGCACACTTATTTTCCCTCTGGGGTATACTTTCTGCCCCGTATATGTCTTCAAGATAATGGATGTGTCTTTCAAAGGTATATGCGGAAATAGCCGCTCGTAATCCCGTTGACTCATGACGGTCAGAGCTGATCCTGTATCTAGCTCCATTTTGACTGGGGACCCCGCTATCGTGAGGGTAACCCAAATGGTCATGTAATCTTCTTTGGCAATTACATTATGTAATTTGAGACAGCTTAGTCTCTTGTTTCCGGAGTCGCTATCGCTCTTCTGGTCTTCGGAGCTACTGTCCGTCATCATTTGTACCTTTCTGTACTTTTCCTTATTGACCTTTTTACTGTCAGCGGATTTCTTTCCAGATCTGCATACACGTGCAATGTGTCCCATCTTTCCGCATTGCCTGCATGCTTTGTCCTTGAACCAGCAGTCCTTCTGGTCATGGGTGGATCTGCCGCAGCGATAACATCTCTCGAAACCCCATGTCATTTCATGGGTGCCAAAGTCCTGTGGCTTTTGCTGTATCTCTGCAGCTCCTCTTGCTGCTGCTTCGTATGATACAGCCACACTGAAAGCCTTGTCCAGTGTCAAATCTTTCTCAGAAAGTAATCTTTTCTGTGTTCCTTCACTTAGGAGACCGCAGACGAATTTGTCTCGTAGAAAATCTGCCAGTCCTGCCCCGAATTGGCAGTGCTTTGACAGCTTTCGTAATTCGGTGAGGTAATCAGCGTTTCTTTCATTCTTGTGCTGATTCCTCCTGAAGAATTTGAATCGTTCCGCTATCAGCAGCGTTGTTGCGTTTAAGTGCTCCTGTAAGGTATCAACAATCTCCTTAAAATTCTTGTCCATCGGTTTGGCTGGAGTGATCAAGTTTCATAACAGCCCGTATGTCCTTGCGCCCATCAGATTTAGAAGTACCGATGCCTTTTTATCATCCGCTACTTCATTCGCCTTGCAATATACCTCCACTCTTTCCACATATGTGGTCCAATCTTCTATATCACTATCGAAAGCAGTAATATTGCCAGTCTTCGGCATCTTGAAAATCTAAAATGGTGCTTCCCGCGCTTTTCCTCCATCCCGATGGAGTTAAGATGGTGCCTCCCACGCTTTACCGCCGCTGCCGCTGCTGCCAACGCTGTTCTCCGCGGTTCCCGTTGCGACTTGCAGCTTTTCGCGGTATTTCTATTTTTTTTTTAATATATCGCTTCAATAGTTTCTCCGTTACTTGGAGAACCGTTCCCGTCGTGGAGCGGACCCTCTGGGACTTTCCCCTCCCTCTGCTCGGTCTGAACACCGACCTGCTTTGCAGCACCGGCCGCGCCCTTAGTGCTCCACCCTCTCTCTCTCTTTGCTTCTGCTTCCCGACACGCTGCCCGGCCCCGTTGCAGAGCCACCCGATCGAGCTCGAGCCCGCCACAGCCCAGGAAGGATCAGTGCACTACCTGCCACCAGCACGTTTAGCTGGTGAAACCACAGTTTTGTTTTTTTTCTTGCTTCTGGCTTCGACCTTCGTCTGAGGAATCGATCTCCTTGAGGTGCTGCCGAATTGCAGGTAAGTTCGTTTCTAACTCGTCGCCACTGTTAGATCTGTGTGTTAATGGAGACACGGAATGCAGGAGTTGATTTAACAAGTGTTTACTGAACAAAGTCTGGAGGTGAACTAACTACACAAGATGCTATACAGGCTTATATACCCAAGTGGTCACTACTGGTACTACAGTATACAGGGGCTTCAAAAACATAGTTCCTCTTAAAGTTACATACACTACACTTTCACCCTTATTTTTCCTTTGGGGTAGACTTTTTGCCCCGTATATGTCTTCAAGACAATCTGTGTAGCTTTCAAGGGTATGTGTGAAAATAGCCGCTTGTAGTCTCTTTGATTTATGACTGTTAGAGCTGACCCTGTGTCCAATTCCATTTCCACTTGGACTCCATCTATCTTGAGTGTAACCCAGATAGTCTGGTGATCCTCCATTTCGGTTACATTATGTAGTTTCAGACAACCCAGCTCCTTGCTTCCAGAGTCTGTGTCACTTTTCTGTTCGTCTGAACCACTGTCCATCACCTGGTTTACCTTTTTATATTTCTCCTGTGGAGATTTCTTACTGTTGGTTTTCTTCCCAGACCTGCAGACTCTTGCTATGTGTCCTGCTTTCCCACACTGTCTGCACACTTGGTCCTTAACCAATAATCTTACTGGTCATGTGTTGTTCTGCCGGTACTACAGTATACAGGAGCTGTAAAACGTAGTTCTGACTTGAAGCACATACACTACAACATCCACCTGTAGATGTTCAGAAAGATGTTCTCCTTCCCTCCTTCCAAACAGTTGGTTGTTTTCTGTTAATGGTGGTTTCTCTCCCCTCGCTCCCTCTCCTGAAGTGGAGGCCAATTTGGGGAGGCAGTGATGGAAAAGGCCTGTCCCCTGGTTGATGATGTTTGTTGGCCTCCTTTCTCCTTCTCCTCCTCTGTCCTCTCTCTCCAGGCACCCCAGTTGTTACGATGATGATGGTGGAGTTGGTGGTGGTGGTCTTTCATTGTCCTCCTCTTCCTGGTCAGGAGACCACCACTTTCCACTCTCCTCCTTCTCCTGGTCTGGCTTCTCCTTCTCCTTCTGCTTGCTGAGGCAGCTGCACAGCCATCAATGCTGAGAATGAGGGAAGAGGTTGAGCGAGGGGAAGAGAGGGAAGAGGACGAGCGAGCGGGAGAGAGGGAAGAGGACGAGCGAGGGCGAGAGAGGGTAGAGGACGAGCGAGGGGGAGGGAAGAGGACGAGTGAGGGGGAGAGAGGGAAGAGGACAAGCGAGGGGGAGAGGGGGAAGAGGACGAGCGAGGGGGAGAGAGGGAATAGGATGAGCGAGGGGGGAGAGGGAAGAGGACGATCAAGGGGGGGAGAGGGAAGAGGACGAGCGAGGGGGAGAGAGGGAAGAGGACGAGCGAGGGAGAGAGAGGGAAGAGGACGAGCGAGGGGGAGAGAGGGAAGAGGACGAGCAAGCGGGAGAGAGGGAAGAGGTCGAGCTAGGGCGAGAGAGGGAAGAGGACGAGCGAGGGGGAGAGAGTGAAGAGGATGAGCGAGGGGGAGAGAGGGAAGAGGACGAGCGAGGGGGAGAGGGGGAAGAGGACGAGCGAGGGGGAGAAGGGGAAGAGGACGAGTTGGCGAGCATGAGAAGGGGAGAGAGGGAGGGGAGGAGATGAAGTGAGAGTTTCCATCAACATAATCTCTCAATGGAGGGAAGGAATTTTCTCAATGCTGCTGGGAGACAGGTCAGGGCGAAGAGCAGTGGAGCAGTAATATTTTTTGGGGTCGGGGTGGGCGTGTGGACAGTAGGGCTGGGTAGAAAGAGTAAAAACACTTAGTTACTCTCCTTTACCAAGGTGTCCAGCATAATCCAGCAAATGTATTGGAGCAGTGCCACCCTGGGGCAAATATTGAAACTGCCGGGAAACTTCGAATAAACAGGGTATCATCAGTTGATTGACGGGCAAGTAAGGTTGGGCGGGGGGAGGGCACTTTAATACATAGATACATAGATACATAGAAGATAGGAGCAGGAGTAGGCCATTCGGCCCTTCGTGCCTGCTCCGCCATTTAATGAGATCATGGCTGATCCTTTAATTCAGTATCCCGTCCCCGCCTTCTCTCCGTAACCCTTAACCCCTTTTGCCCGTAGAAATATATCTAATTCCCTCTTAAATATATTTAATGAGCTGGCGTACACTGCCCTCTGTGGCAATGAGTTCCACAGGTTCACCACTCTCTGAGTGAAGAAATTCCCCCTCATCTCTGTCCTAAATGGTTTAGCCCTTATCCTTAAATTATGTCCTCTAGTTCTGTTTTCACCCGCCAAGGGAAACATTCCTTCTGCATCCAGTCTGTCTAGACCTGTCAGAATTTTATACACTTCTATGAGGTCCCCTCTCAATCTTCTAAACTCCAGTGTGTACATCCCTAAACTACATAGTCTCTCCTCATAGGTCATTCCCGCCTCATACCCTTAGAGTAACACCTACAGGCGCAATGCCAATAGAATGCTGTGGCCACCTGTTTTTGTTCATAGATTAGATCGATAGTTAGATTTCCATCTTCCAACATTTGGGGCACTAGCAGGACGATAGAGGGTGGGAAATCTGCCTTAACTGATTTATATCAAACTCCTGCTCTGTCCTCTGGTCATACCGTACCAACTCTTCTGCCAGTGGAAACAGTTTCTCCCTATTTACTCTATCTAAACCCTTCAAGGTTTTGATGCGCTATCAATTCTAATAAGAGGCTGAGCAGAGTTCAGAACGACAGGCTTTTATTAACTACTGAATTGCACTTCAGACAGATCAGGACTATGCCTCTAGTGGACGACCGAATGCCAGGAGCTGCCATGTGGCCGTCCTTATACTCGGTAGCCGGGGGCGGAGTCAGCTGAGGCATAGTCAGGCATAACAGTGAAACAAGAGTGAACGACAGCAACAACAACAACAACAACAAGTGAACACAGTGAACTACAGTGGTTTACCACATTCACCCCTCGTTTAAAATTAAGTCCGGCGGGGTGAAGTGTATCAAAAGTTCGAGTAGGCGAGTCTGTCGGGAGGCCTCGTTTGCCGTCGAGATCTTCGTGGTGACGGTTGCGATGGTACAGCTTCCAACGACGCGTCTTGAGCGGGGTCGGGCACCGGTGTATCGTCCCCTTTGGTGTCGGGTGGGCGAGCGGTCTCCGGCTGGTCCTGGGGTCGCGGCATGCCATCTACTGGGGTGGAATGGACAGGGGTGAGAATTTGGTCAACTGAGTTTTGGGCCGTGTCGAAGGGGGTCGTGGTGGAGGGCAATGGTGACGGGTCAGTGGACCCCGAGGGTGCCAGATCTCTAATGGAGACTATCCTCCCGCCCGTCCAAGTATGCCACGTAGGCGTACTGGGGACTGGCATGGAGGAGGTGAACCTTTTCTACCAGGGGAGCCGTTTTGTGGGACCTTACATGCTTCCTCAGCAGGACGGGCCCTGGGGACATCAGCCAGTGTGGTAGTGAGGTACCGGATGTGGACCTCCGGGGAAAAACGAACATTCGCTCATGGGGAGTGGTGTTGGTGGCCATACACAGCAGTGACCGGATGGAGTGGAGCGCATCAGGTAGGACATCCTGCCAACGGGAGGTCGGAAGGCCCCTAGATTTTAAGGACCTTCCAGACCGTCGCGTTCTCTCTTTCAACCTGTCCGTTCCCCCGGGGGTTGTAGCTGGTGGTCCGGCTTGAGGCAATACCTCTCATGAGCAGGTACTGACGGAGTTCGTCGCTCATGAAGGACGAGCCCCGGTCGCTATGAATATAGCTGGGAAAACCGAACAGAGCAAAGAGGTTGTGCAGGCACTTAATGACCGTAGCGGTGGTCGTGTCCGGGCAGGGGTTGGCGAAAGGGAAACGGGAGTACTCATCAACTATGTTGAGGAAGTACACATTACGGTCAGAGGAGGGGAGGGGCCCTTTAAAGTCGACACTCAGGCGCTCAAAAGGGCGGGTGGCCTTGATCAGGTTTGCTCTGTCAGGCGTATAGAAGCGCGGCTTGCACTCTGCACAGACTGGGCAGCTCCTGCTCATGGTCCTGTCCTCCTCGATGGAGTAAGGCAGGTTGCGGCCTTTAATGAAATGGAAGAACCTGGTGACCCCCGGGTGGCAGAGGTCGTTGTGGAGGTCCCGTAGTCTATCGATCTGCGCGGTGGCGCATGTGCCTCGCGATAGAGCGTCTGAGGGTTCGTTGAGTTTCCCGGGCCGGTACAAGATGTCGTAATTGTAGGTGGAAAGTTCGATTCTCCACCTCAAAATCTTGTCATTTTTGATTTTGCCCCTCTGCTTGTTGTTGAACATGAAAGCGACTGAACGTTGGTCAGTAAGCAGGGTAAATCGTTTTCTAGCCAGGTAGTGCTGCCAGTGGCGCAGCGCCTCCACAATGGCCTGGGCCTCTTTTTCCACAGAGGAGTGTCTGAGTTCGGAGCCCTGGAGGGTTCGTGAAAAAAAGGCCACGGATCTTCCCGCCTGGTTAAGGGTAGCGGCCAGGGCAAAGTCGGATGCATTGCTCTCCACCTGGAAGGGGATGGACTCGTCTACCGAGTGCATGGTGGCCTTGGCAATGTCGTCCTTTATACGGTGAAAGGCTGAGCGGGCCTCCGCCGTCAGGGGGAAGGAAGTGGACTTGATAAGTGGACGGGCTTTGTCCGCATAATGAGGGACCCACTGGGCGTAATAGGAAAAGAAGCCCAGGCACCTTTTGAGGGCCTTGAGACAGTGGGGCAGGGGAAGTTCCATCAATGGGCGCATCCGGTCAGGGTCAGGGCCGATGACTCCGTGTTCCACCACGCAACCAAGGATAACGAGGCGGGCTGTGCGGAATATGCACTTTTCCTTGTTGTACGTGAGGTTTAGGAGTTGGGCCGTGCGAAGGAACTTATCAAGATTGGCGTCATGGTCCTGCAGGTCATGGCCGCAGATGGTCACGTTGTCCAGGTAGGGAAACGTGGCCTGTAACGCATTCTCGTCGACCATCCGGTCCATCTCCCTCTGGAAGACGGAGACACCGTTGGTGACGCCGAAAGGAACCCTGAGGAAGTGAAAAAGACGGCCATTTGCCTCGAAGGCTGTGTACTGGCGGTCCTCAGGGCGGATAGGGATTTGGTGGTATGCTGCCATGAGGTCAATGGTCGAGAAAACGCGGTATTGTGCTATCTTATTAACCATGTCGGCTATGCGGGGGAGAGGGTATGCGTCCAACTGGGTGTACTTGTTGATAGTCTGGCTGTAGTCGATGACCAGGCGCTGCTTGTTGCCAGTCTTAGCGACTACCACCTGAGCTCGCCAGGGGCTGGTACTATCCTCAATAATCCCCTCTTTCAGGAGCCGCGTCACCTCAGATCTTATGAAGGATCTGTCCCCGGTGCTGTATCAACTGCTCTTTGTGGCGATAGGCTTGCAGTCGCGGGTGAGGTTGGCGAACAGAGGGGGGGGTGTGATTTTGAGGGTGGAGAGACTACAGGTGGGGCGCGGCGGGCAATTTAAAAACTGCTGGTTGCAGACAGTGAGCGGGGGAAGAGGTCCACCGTATGTCAAGGTGATACTCTTAAAGTGACAATGAAAGTCCAACCCCAGCAGAATGGCAGTGCAGAGCTGTGGCAGGACGAATAGCTTTACATTTTTATAAACGCAGCCCTTCACCGAGAGGGTCACTACGCAGTAGCCGCCGACGTCTGCTGAGTGAGATTTTGAGGCCATGGAGATCCGATGGCGCGTTGGCCGGACCGAGAGGGAATAATGCCGTACCGTATCAGGGTGTATGAAGCTCTCCGTGCTCCCGGAATCAAAAAGGCAAGTTGTGGCGCGGCCATTTACCTGGATGTCCATCTTGGACCTGGCTAGCTGATGGGGTCTGGATTGATCCAGCATAATGGAGGCCGCTGTGGAGTCGGGAGCGTCGCTGTAGGTGGGTGAGTCGGGGGCCCGTTGGCAAAATGGCGGCGTCAGAGAGGAAGGGCAAAATGGCGGCGCCCATGACGATCCCGATCCCCACGAGGCTGGAGGAAGGCAAGATGGCCGCTCCCACGAATCGCACGCGACGCTGCTGGAGGTAGGGGTCTTCTGACTTCTGCAGACGCCAGCGTAGTGTCCCTTCTTACCGCAGGCAGAGCAGACCGCGTTTTTCGCCGGGCAGCGCGCCCTGGGGTGTTTGGTTTGGCCACAGAAGTAACATTTCTGGCTCGGGTGGGACATCGCTGCAGCAGTTGAGGCCGGGGCCCGTGGCGGCGCCGCGTCCCTAGATGGCGGCGGCTGCGGCGTCCATGAAGCGGCCGCGCGGTCCGGGGAGTAGGCCTCCATGTTCCGGTGGGCTACGTCCAACAAAAGGGTGAGTGAAATCGCCTTCTTCAGGTCGAGCTCGCTACTTTCCAGCAGTCGCTGCCGCGTGTGAGTGGACCTGAGGCCCGCAACGAGGGCGTCACGGATGAGCTCCTCCGTATGTTCCATGGCTGATACTTGCTTGCATTCGCAGGCTCGGCCGAGTTCCTTCAGCGCCCGTATGTATGCTTCTGTGGGTTCCCCGGGCTGTTGTTTGCGGGACCCCAGGAGATGTCTTGCGTAAACATAGTTGACCGGGCGTGCATATTGCTCCTTCAACATGTCGAGAGCCTCCGGTAGCTCGTAGCGTCCCGGATAAGGGCAAAAGCTCGGTGGTTTATTTTAGAATTCAGCACCCTGAGCTTGTCGGCGTCGGTGGCGACGGTCGCGCCGGATGCAGCCAGAAAGGACTCGAAACAGTTCAGCCAGTGCGAGAACTTAGCAGTCGAGTCCGGTTCTTGCGGGTCGAGTTCCAGGCACTTGATCTTAAGTATCTGCAGCCTCGTTATTTTTTTTTTTCAGTAGTTAATAAAATTGATGCGCTATCAATTCTAATAAGAGGCTGAGCAGAGTTCAGAACGACAGGCTTTTATTAACTACTGAATAGCACTTCAGACAGATCAGGACTATGCCTCTAGTGGACGACCGAATGCCAGGAGCTGCCATGTGGCCGTCCTTATACTCGGTAGCCGGGGGCGGAGTCAGCTGAGGCATAGTCAGGCATAACAGTGAAACAAGAGTGAACGACAACAACAACAACAACAACAACAAGTGAACACAGTGAACTACAGTGGTTTACCACAGTTTGGAACACCTCTATTAAATTTCCCTTTAACCTTCTCTGCACTAGTGAGAACAATCCCAGATTCTTCACATAACTGACGTTCCTCATTCCTGGTACCATTCTAGTAAATCTCCTCCACACCTTCTCCAAGACCTGGACATCATTCCTAAAATGTGGTCCCCACTATGTTTATTGACTTTCCCCGAGCTCCCTTTATTAGGACCAGAGGGTTTGTTACCAGGAATCCTTTGCAGCCACAGGCCAGGACTAATAATCCAGAGGGCGTGAGCTCAAATACCACCGTGACACAGAGAATTTGAATTAAATTTGAAATAAAAAGCTGGGATCAGTAAAAGTGACCATGAAACTGTCGGATTGTCATAAAAACGCAACTGGTTCACTAATGTCCTTTAGGGAAGGGAACCTTCCGTCCTTACCCGGTCTGGGCCTTCGTGTGATTCCAGTACCACACCAACATGGTTAACTCTCCCACTCACTGCCTCCCCAGCCCCGCTCTCCACTCACCGCCTCCCCAGGCCTGCTCTCCGCCCACTGCCTCCCCAGCCCCGCTCTCCACTCACCGCCTCCCCAGCCCCGCTCTCCACTCACTGCCTCCCCAGCCCTGCTCCCCACTCACTGCCTCCCCAGCCCCGCTCTCCACTCACTGCCTCCCCAACCCCGCTCTCCACTCACTGCCTCCCCAGCCCCGCTCTCCACTCACTGCCTCCCCAGCCCCGCTCTCCACTCACTGCCTCCCCAGCCCCGCTCCCCACTCACTGCCTCCCCAGCCCCGCTCCCCACTCACTGCCTCCCCAGCCCAGCTCTCCACTCACTGCCTCCCCAGGCCCGCTCTCCACTCACTGCCTCCCCAGCCCCGCTCTCCACTCACTGCCTCCCCAGCCCCGCTCTCCACTCACTGCCTCCCCAGCCCCGCTCTCCACTCACTGCCTCCCCAGCCCCGCTCTCCGCTCACTGCCTCCCCAGCCCCGCTCCCCACTCACTGCCTCCCCAGCCCCGCTCTCCACTCACTGCCTCCCCAGCCCCGCTCTCCACTCACTGCCTCCCCAGCCCCGCTCCCCACTCACTGCCTCCCCAGCCCCGCTCTCCACTCACTGCCTCCACAGCCCCGCTCTCCACTCACTGCCTCCCCAGCCCCGCTCTCCTCTCACTGCCTCCCCAGCCCCGCTCTCCACTCACTGCCTCCCCAGCCCCGCTCTCCACTCACTGCCTCCCCAGCCCCGCTCTCCGATCACTGCCTCCCCAGCCCCGCTCTCCAATCACCGCCTCCCCAGCCCCGCTCTCCACTCACTGCCTCCCCAGCCCCGCTCTCCACTCACTGCCTCCCCAGCCCCGCTCTCCACTCACTGCCTCCCCAGCCCCGCTCTCCACTCACCGCCTCCCCAGCCCCGCTCTCCACTCACCGCCTCCCCAGCCCCGCTCTCCACTCACTGCCTCCCCAGCCCCGCTCTCCACTCACTGCCTCCCCAGCCCCGCTCTCCACTCACTGCCTCCCCAGCCCCGCTCTCCACTCACCGCCTCCCCAGCCCCGCTCTCCACTCACTGCCTCCCCAGCCCCGCTCCCCACTCACTGCCTCCCCAGCCCTGCTCTCCACTCACTGACTCCCCAGCCCCGCTCTCCACTCACTGCCTCCCCAGCCCCGCTCTCCACTCACCGCCTCCCCAGCCCCGCTCTCCACTCACTGCCTCCCCAGCCCCGCTCTCCACTCACCGCCTCCCCAGCCCCGCTCTCCACTCACTGCCTCCCCAGCCCTGCTCTCCACTCACTGCCTCCCCAGCCCTGCTCTCCACTCACTGCCTCCCCAGCCCTGCTCTCCACTCACTGCCTCCCCAGCCCTGCTCTCCACTCACTGCCTCCCCAGCCCCGCTCTCCACTCAGTGCCTCCCCAGCCCTGCTCTCCACTCACTGCCTCCCCAGCCCTGCTCTCCACTCACTGCCTCCCCAGCCCTGCTCTCCACTCACTGCCTCCCCAGCCCTGCTCTCCACTCACTGCCTCCCCAGCCCTGCTCTCCACTCACTGCCTCCCCAGCCCCGTTCTCCACTCACTGCCTCCCCAGCCCCGCTCTCCACTCACCGCCTCCCCAGCCCCGCTCTCCACTCACTGCCTCCCCAGCCCCGCTCCCCACTCACCGCCTCCCCAGCCCTGCTCTCCACTCATTGCCTCCCCAGCCCCGCTCTCCACTCACTGCCTCCCCAGCCCCGCTCTCCACTCACTGCCTCCCCAGCCCCGCTCCCCACTCACCGCCTCCCCAGCCCCGCTCTCCACTCACTGCCTCCCCAGCCCCGCTCTCCACTCACTGCCTCCCCAGCCCTGCTCCCCACTCATTGCCTCCCCAGCCCCGCTCTCCACTCACTGCCTCCCCAGCCCTGCTCCCCACTCATTGCCTCCCCAGCCCCGCTCTCCACTCACTGCCTCCCCAGCCCCGCTCTCCACTCACCGCCTCCCCAGCCCCGCTCTCCACTCACCGCCTCCCCAGCCCCGCTCTCCACTCACTGCCTCCCCAGCCCCGCTCTCCACTCACTGCCTCCCCAGCCCCGCTCTCCACTCACCGCCTCCCCAGCCCCGCTCTCCATTCACTGCCTCCCCAGACCCGCTCTCCACTCACTGCCTCCCCAGCCCCGCTCCCCACTCACTGCCTCCCCAGCCCCGCTCCCCACTCACAGCCTCCCCAGCCCCGCTCTCCACTCACTGCCTCCCCAGCCCCGCTCTCCACTCACCGCTTCCCCAGCCCCGCTCTCCATTCACCGCCTCCCCAGCCCTGCTCTCCACTCACTGCCTCCCCAGCCCCGCTCTCCACTCACCGCCTCCCCAGCCCTGCTCTCCACTCACTTCCTCCCCAGCCCCGCTCTCCACTCACCGCCTCCCCAGCCCCGCTCTCCACTCACTGCCTCCCCAGCCCTGCTCTCCACTCACCGCCTCCCCAGACCCGCTCTCCACTCACTGCCTCCCCAGCCCCGCTCTCCACTCACAGCCTCCCCAGCCCCGCTCTCCACTCACTGCCTCCCCAGCCCCGCTCCCCACTCACCGCCTCCCCAGCCCCGCTCTCCACTCACCGCCTCCCCAGCCCCGCTCTCCACTCACCGCCTCCCCAGCCCCGCTCTCCACTCACTGCCTCCCCAGCCCCGCTCTCCACTCACTGCCTCCCCAGCCCCGCTCTCCACTCACTGCCTCCCCAGCCCCGCTCTCCACTCACTGCCTCCCCAGCCCCGCTCTCCACTCACTGCCTCCCCAGCCCCGCTCTCCACTCACTGCCTCCCCAGCCCCGCTCTCCACTCACTGCCTCCCCAGCCCCGCTCTCCACTCACTGCCTCCCCAGCCCCGCTCTCCACTCACCGCCTCCCCAGCCCTGCTCTCCACTCACCGCCTCCCCAGCCCCGCTCTCCACTCACCGCCTCCCCTGCCCTGCTCTCCACCCACTGCCTCCCCAGCCCCGCTCTCCACTCACTGCCTCCCCAGCCCCGCTCTCCACTCACTGCCTCCCCAGCCCCGCTCTCCACTCACTGCCTCCCCAGCCCAGCTCTCCACTCACTGCCTCCCCAGCCCCGCTCTCCACTCACTGCCTCCCCAGCCCCGCTCTCCACTCACTGCCTCCCCAGCCCCGCTCTCCACTCACTGCCTCCCCAGCCCCGCTCTCCACTCACTGCCTCCCCAGCCCCGCTCTCCACTCACTGCCTCCCCAGCCCGGCTCTCCACTAACTGCCTCCCCAGCCCCGCTCTCCACTCACTGCCTCCCCAGCCCCGCTCTCCACTCACTGCCTCCCCAGCCCCGCTCTCCACTCACTGCCTCCCCAGCCCCGCTCTCCACTCACTGCCTCCCCAGCCCTGCTCTCCACTCACTGCCTCCCCAGCCCTGCTCCCCACTCACTGCCTCCCCAGCCCTGCTCTCCACTCACTGCCTCCCCAGCCCTGCTCCCCACTCACTGCCTCCCCAGCCCCGCTCCCCACTCACTGCCTCCCCAGCCCCGCTACCCACTCACTGCCTCCAAATCAAAGGTGTTGCCATGGGTACCAGCATGGGTCCTAGCTATGCCCGCCTTTTCATGGGATATGTGGAACACTCTTTGTTCCAGTCCGACTCGGGTCCCCTCCCTCACCTCTTTTTCCGGTACATTAATGACTGTATCGTTGCTGTTTCCTGCTCTCGCCCTGAACTAGCTAATTTCATTCACTTTGCTTCCAATTTCCACCCTTCCCTCACCTTCACATGGTCCATCTCCGACTCTTCCCTTCCCTTCCTCGACTTCTCCGTCTCCATCTCTGGGGATAGGCTACTGACAAACATTCACTATAAGCCCACTGACTCCCACAGCTACCTGGACTACACTTCCTCCCACCCCGCTTCCTTTAAGGACTCTATTCCATTCTCCCAGTTTCTCCGTCTCTGCCGCATCTGCTCTGACGATGCCACCTTCCATACCAGTGCTTCTGACATGTCTTCCTTTTACCTCTACTGAGGATTCCCCTTTACAGTGGTTGACATGGCCCTTCACCGTGACCGTTCTGTCTCCCGCACTTCTGCCTTCACCCCTGCCCCTCCCTCCCAGAACCACGATAGAGTTCCCCTTGTCCTCACCTTTCACCCCACCAGCCTCCACATTCAACGGATCATCCTCCACCATTTCCGCCACCTCCAGCATGATCCCACCGCCAAATGCATCTTCTGCTCACCTCCCCTTTCAGAATTCTGCAGGGACCGCTCCATCTGTGACACCCTAGTCCACTCCTCTATCACCCCCCAACACCCCTTCACCCGGCACCTTCCCGTGCAAGCGCAGGAGATGCAACACATGCCCTTATACCTCCGCCCTTCCCACTGTCCAGGGCCCCAAACACCCCTTCCAGGTGAAGCAGCGATTTAGTTGTACTTCTTGCCATTTAGTGAACTGTATTCGCTGCTCACAATGTGGTCTCCTCTGCATTGGGGAGACCAAACGCAGATTGGGTGACCGCATTGGGGAACACCTCCGTTCAGTCCGTAAGGGTGACCCCGAGCTTCCGGTCGCCTGTCACTTTAATTCACTGCCCCACTCCCACTCAGACCTCACCGTCCTCGGCCTCTTGCATTGTTCCACGGAAGCTCAGCGTAAGCTCGAGGAACAGCACCTCATCTTCCGATTAGGCACTTTACAACCTTCCGGACTCAACATCGAGTTCAACAATTTCAGATCATAACCCCAGCCCCGATCATATATATATTTATTATCCACACTTTTTGTTTGCGCCTCCTGTTCTTCTCTCCCACATGGCCGCTGTCTTTCATTCTACCAGCGCAATTTATACTTCATCTCGAGCCATCCTTTGTTTCTTAACCTGCCCCATTACCATCTCCTCTTGCCTTGAATATCTCTGAATGTCTCTTAACCTCTCCGGCCTTCTATCCTATCACAGACCTTCCCTTTTGTTCTTTCATCCCCTCCCCCATTTCCCAGCCCCTCCCCTTGCTTAAAAATCTGTTCCATTTCCTGCTTTTTTCCAGTTCTGACGAAAGGTCATCGACCTGAAACATTAACTCTGTTTCTCTCTTCACAGATGCTGCCTGACCTGCTGAGTATCTCCAGCATTGTCTGTTTTTATTTCAGATTTCCAGCATCTGCAGTATTTTCTTTTTGTCTGGTTGACTCTTAACTGCCCTCTGAAGTAGCCCAGCGAGCCCTCAGTTTGGATCAAACTGCACAGCAATGGTTCAAGAAGAAGGCCCACCGCCACCTTCTCAGGACAAGGGACGGCCAATAAACACCGGCCTTGCCAGTGACGCCCACAGCCAGAGAATGGATTTTCTTAAAAATCTGGAACACCAGGTGCATTTGACTGCTGATAGTGCTTAACGTCACCTCTTTCAGATGTGGAACGATCGGCTCAAGTTTACATATAAAAACATTCTCTTTTTCCTGCAATGGAATGGAGGGTCAATATGTGTTTATCGTCATCCCACGAAATAGAAAAATTCTGACCCTTTGTGAGGTTGAGGTCTATGGGTCGAAGGTCCCAGTGAGCGGACATTGTTAAAGTGAATCATTTCTGGTACGTCCCATTTTTATTGTTCATCGTATTACATTTATCCTTTGTGTCCAATTCAACAACTTGCCTTGATATAGTGCCTTTAATGAAGATAATCATCCCATGGCTCATTGCAGAATCAAACCAATGTTCACTTAGCCAAAGTAGATCATATTAGGAGGGGGACTGAAAGCTTGGTCAAAGAGGTAAAGTATCAGATTGCCTCAGTCTTCAGCACCTCAGTCAGAAGGTCGTGGATTCAAGTCCCACTCCAGAGTCGAGAGCCCATAATACAAGCTAACACATCAGTACAGTACTGAGGGAGCACCGCACTGTCAGATGGTCAGTACAGAGGGAGTGCCGCACTGTCGGCGAGTCAGTACAGAGGGAGCGCCGCACTGTGGGAAGGGGCAGCACTGAGGGAATGCTGCATTGTCGGAAGGGGGAATACAGAGGGAGTGCCGCACTGTCGGTGAGTCAGTACTGAGGGAGTGCTGCACTGTCGGAGGTTCAGTACAGAGGGAGCGCCGCATTGTGGGAAGGGGCAGCACTGAGGGAATGCTGCATTGTTGGAAGGGGGAATACAGAGGGAGTGCCGCACTGTCGGCGAGTCAGTACTGAGGGAGTGCTGCACTGTTGGAGGGTCAGTACAGAGGGAGCGCCACACTGTCGGCGAGTCAGCACTGAGGGAGCGCTGCACTTCCGGAAGGGGCAATACTGAGGGAGTGCTGCATTGTCGGAGGGTCAGTACTGAGGGACTGCTGCATTGTCGGAGGTGCTATCTCTTTGATGAGACCGTAGCCGAAGGTTCCATTTATGGTTCAGGTAAAGGACACTATTGGAAGGATAGGGAACATTCTGCTCTCCACTACCGCAAAACAAATACAGACCAACTGGTTTTACATCCCGTTGTTAACTTTAGGATCTTGCTGTGCACCAATGACTGCCAGGTTTAACTGCACCAGTGTAAATACTTCAAAAGTGAGCCAGTGGTTGCGATGTTGGGCTATGATGGTGAAATCCTGCATCACGGCACGTCTGTTCTTTCTGCTGGAATTGAGGAAGCCAATTCTAACGCTCTTTATTTGTTCATTTCAGATCTCGGGGTGCGATTTCTCACAGGCAGCTGATTGGCTTGTGTTGGAAAGACCATTAACAGCAGCTGCATTTACTGATACATTGCAATAATTTAGTGTAACACTGACTGTAACTCTAAACTAATCCAAAATAAATTTCTTGAATGTGCTGTACCAGACCAATCGTGTCCTAATCAGTTTATCATTAAGTCTATAAAGGTTCAAATATCCACAAAGGAACACTTTCCCCTGGTATAATCCCATCGAGTCCCAAGTACCCCTATTGTCAGCCTTGGCTCAGTGAGTAGCTCTCTCACCCCTGAGTCAGAGTGTTGTGGGTTCAAGCCCCACTCCAGAGACTGAAGCCTATAATCCAGACTAACACTTCAGGGCAGTACTGAGGGGGTGCTGCACTGTGGGAGGGGCCATCTCTCTAATGGTGCCCTCTCAGGTGGGCATACAAGATCCCAGGGCACTGTTTCAACCAAAAGCAGGGGAGTTCACCCAGGTGCGCTGGCCCCACATTTACCCCCTCGACCTACATTGTGAAAGCAGATTCTCTCATTGCTGTGTGTGGCAGCTTGCTGTGCACAAATTGGCAGCTGTGTTACCTACACTTCAACAGTGACAACACTTGTAAAATAAAAGTACTTCTCTTGGCTGTAAATCACTTGGGACATTATGAAAGGTGCTACAGAAATGTAAGTCTGCCCCTTTCCTGCAAGGACCCTTATTGTTTGCCAGTCAGTGCGACCAGCATCAGTCCTTCACCCTGCAGCCTCCGGTAGCCCCAGTCTGGGGGCTCCAGCAGGAACTTGGATGGTCAGTAGCCTGGGGGGGGGTTAGGGAGCAGTGGGCAGGGTGGCGGTCAATGAGTTAGCACACCTAGCTTTCTCTTATGGGGCCCAGGACACTCAGCACCAGAGCTCTGAGGGAATTGGTTCCTGAATTATACGGCAGTGAGGCTGAAGCCCCTTCACCTGGACAAACACTGAAGGTCAAATTCTCAGCTTGAACTTTTAAATTTCATACAAACATTGTGCTTTAACAGCATTCTCTCTGCGCTTCTCACAAGAGCTTCCCCCTTGCCCATGGTGTAGCTTCTCTCCACTACTTACACTGGTCCCATGAGAAAGATTAGGGATTTTGAGCCTGTCCCAATGGGTGCAGCAAAAACCTGGTGGCACTACAATCCTCCCTTAGGGAGACTACTAGGAACGCTGGTGTGGGAAATGGAAAATAGGGTAGATGATGCTGAAGAGGGAGCTTTAAAAGCAGATTCCCATCCACTGGACAGCAAGTCCAAGGTACAAAGCCCTGTGCCATACTCGACCTGGAAGTGACTGATGGGACAGTGTAGAGGTTATTGTGCTGAAACTGGTGTACTGTGGGTTAGGGTTAGGGTTAGGGTTAGGGTTAGGGTTAGGGTTAGGGTTAGGGTTAGGGTTAGGGTTAGGGTTAGGGTTAGGGTTAGGGTTAGGGTTAGGGTTAGGGTTAGGGTTAGGGTTAGGGTTAGGGTTAGGTTAGGTTAGGGTTAGGGTTAGGGTTAGGGTTAGGGTTAGGGTTAGGGTTAGGGTTAGGGTTAGGGTTAGGGTTAGGGTTAGGGTTAGGGTTAGGGTTAGGGTTAGGGTTAGGGTTAGGGTTAGGGTTAGGGTTAGGGTTAGGGTTAGGGTTAGGGTTAGGGTTAGGGTTAGGGTTAGGGTTAGGGTTAGGGTTAGGGTTAGGGTTAGGGTTAGGGTTAGGGTTAGGGTTAGGGTTAGGGTTAGGGTTAGGGTTAGGGTTAGGGTTAGGGTTAGGGTTAGGTTAGGGTTAGGGTTAGGGTTAGGGTTAGGGTTAGGGTTAGGGTTAGGGTTAGGGTTAGGGTTAGGGTTAGGGTTAGGGTTAGGGTTAGGGTTAGGGTTAGGGTTAGGGTTAGGGTTAGGGTTAGGGTTAGGGTTAGGGTTAGGGTTAGGTTAGGGTTAGGGTTAGGGTTAGGGTTAGGGTTAGGGTTAGGGTTAGGGTTAGGGTTAGGGTTAGGGTTAGGGTTAGGGTTAGGGTTAGGGTTAGGGTTAGGGTTAGGGTTAGGGTTAGGGTT